>NC_092741.1:42472852-43106852 GCF_047496795.1 Chiloscyllium punctatum
GTGGGATTGAACAAGGCTATATAACTATGTAGCATCCACTTCATTAGTTTTCCAACCTCTCTGCCATTAAACTATTTTATTGCTTTCTGTCTGTTGTCTAGCTTTCAATGATTAGAGCATTCAGACCGCCTAAATCATTTTGCTTCTTTATACTACCTCGTTACATGCTATTTGTTTTCCTTTGATCCACAACAGTTGACTCACATCAATCCCTGTTGAACTCTATGTCCCTTTACTTTACTCATTTAGTAATATGTTTCCTTTTACAACTTTCTTCTTCAGCACACTCTGTTAATGGTACTTTCTGTCTTAGTTGCATCAGTATGTTTGGATGTCATAGAATTACAGAATGACACATTTCAGCTCATTCTGCCTGTGCCTGTTCTTTGAAGGAGTTACTCAGCAAATTCCATTTTTCCGTACTTTTCTATATATTTGGACATTTTCCATTTCAACTCTCTACCCAATTAATTTCTGAAACTTACAATTAAATCACCTGAATCCTTGCCAGCCTTAGCTCATCTGCTGCTCAAATCTCTTAGTCATCTCTTTATTACCTCTGGACTTGACTGTTTCCAATGTGTTCCTGTCCAATCTCCCATTTTCAACCGAAGTACATTCAAGGCCATCCATTACTCTGCTCCTAATGTGCACATTTACGTCATGTCATGCAAGTTCACATCAACTCAACTGATTCATGTTCATCTATCAGTCTTGTGCTCACTGACCTAAGTTTGCCGTTCATGCATCCTTATTTTTAAATTTCTTCACTCTTTGTTTCTCTATCTAAGTTATTTCTTCCAGCCCTATTGCATTTCATTGTCTGCACTCCTTGAATTCTACTTGTTGATCATTTCTGATTTTAATCAGTGGACCACTGCCAACCACGTTGTCAACTGCCAAAGCCTTAAACTGTGGAATTTTCTCCCTAAATCTCTCATCCTTTAAGGTTCTCTTTTCCTCTTTGATTAATTTTTGCTTATCCTCTTAAGTCTGTGGCATTCCATTGCTACAGGAAACCCTTTCTTGTTTATCAAACTCTTTCATGGTTTTGAACAACTCTATTGAATCTCCTTTTAACCTTCTTTACTCTAAGGAGAACACTATCAACTTCTCAAGTCTCTCCATATAACTGAAGTCCTTTGTTCTTGGTTCCAGCACACTAAATGTCTTTGCATCTTCTACAAGTCCTTAACGTCTTTTATATAGAGTGTGGTACCCAAAATTGGACACACGACCCCATCTGAGGTGTAACTAATGAATTATCAATTTAGCTTCACTTCCTTGCTTTTGTTTTCCAGCCATCTGGTTCTGAATTTTCACTGCGGATTCAGTTCCTGCATGCAATTTAAAATTGTACCATGTAATATATATTGCCTGTGCTCATTTTTTCTCATAGAGTGCTTATCTGGACTTCAGTAAACCCTTCAACAAGGTTCTGCGTGGTAGCTTAATTAGTAAAGTTAGGTCACATGGGATTCAGGGTTAGCTTGCCAATTGGACACATAATTGGCTTAATGGCAGGAGATAGAGAGTGGTGATGAAAAGTTGCTTTTTGACTGGAGGCTTGTCTGTAGGGATCGGTTTTGGGTCCTCTTTTATTTGTCATTTATGTAAATGATATGGATGAAATATAGAAGACATGTTAGTAAGTTTGGGGACAATACCAAAATTGGTGGCAGAGTAGACAGTGCAGAAGGTTTTCTAAGATTACTAAGGGATCTCGATGAAATGAGTCAATGGACTGAAAAATGGCAGATGGAGTTCAATCTGGATAACTGTGAGGTCTTGCATTTTGGTAAAACAAACAAGGGTAGGGTTTATATAATTAAAAATAATGCCTTGAGTAGTGTTGTAGAACAGAGGGACCTAGGGATTCGAGTACAAAATTCTTTGAAGTTTGTCTCAAATATAGATAGAGTTTTAAAAGGGTATTTGGCACACTTGCCTTCATTGCTCAATCCTTTGAATACAAGAATTGGGAAGTCATGTTGCGGGTGTACAGGCCATTGGTAAGGCCTCTTCTGGAATACTGTGTCCCGTTCTGGTCACCCAGTTAGAGGAAGGTTTATTATTAAGCTGGAGAGGGTTCAGAAAAGATTTACCAGGATGTTGCTGGGTATGAAAGTTTTAAATTATAAAGATAGGCTGGGACTTTTCTCACTGGAGTGTAGGAGGTTGAGAGGCGACTTTATGCAGTTTATAAAATAAGTATAGAGAGAGTTAATGCTAGTTGTCTTTTCCCTAGGATGGGGGATTTCAAAACTAGGGAGCACATTTTTAAGGTGAGTGCAGAGAGTTTTAAAAAAGACACGAGGGGCAAATCTTTTACACATAGGGTGATTGACATGTGGAATTAACTTCCTGAGGGAGCAGTGGATGTGGATACAATTACAACATTTAAAAGACATTTGGATAAGTACATGAATAGAAAAGGTTTAGAGGGATATGGGCCAGAAGTAGGCAGGTGGGACTAGTTTAGTTTGGGATTATGGTAGGTATGGACTGGTTGGCCGAAGGGTCTGATTCCATGCTGTATCACTGTGACTTGGTCGCATTAAATGTCATTTGCCATGTATCTACCGATTTCGCTATTCTGTATCTTCTTGATGTCTGTTGCTTTTTTTAATCACTGTTTACTACTTCCCAATGTTTTGTGTCATCTGCAAACAAATTAACGTTATTCCCTATACTTTCAAGTGTAGGTTATGTGTACATATGAAAAAAGGCAGTGGATCTAATACTGTCTAGTGTCAAAATACTATTATTCCTAGCAAAAACAAAGTTTTTAAAAAAAATTTTATGCGTGGAAATTAATGTACGATATTTGTTCTAGGGGAGAAAAACCCTTTACCTGCACTATATGTGGAAAATCCTTTGCTGATCCAAGTGCCAAAAGACGTCATGATGCCATGCACACAGGAAACAAGCCTTTTGTGTGTCCAACTTGTCATCAGCGATTCACTCGAGCTGACAACCTTAGGTCTCACATGAAGATTCACAGCAAGGAGAGGAAAAACAGTGAGATCATTAGTGTTCCAGCTAATGGGGATGCAGAAGGAGTGAAGACTATCTTGCAACTGCAGCAGTACCAGCTTCCTACTGTAGGTGAACAACAGATCCAGCTGGTGGTAACAAATGATGTTGACAATATTAATTTCATGCCCAACCATGGACAGAGCATTCGTATTATTTCAGCAGAGGGATCACAGAGTCTACCTAATGACCAGGCTTCAAATTTGGCTCTGCTTACTCAGCAAGGAGAGCAGATGCAGAACCTGACTCTGGTAGCTCAGCCTGGCCAAACAGACAACATCCAAACCATTGGCATGGTGGGAAACCAGCAATGTCCAGGCCACCCAGAGCATATGCATGTGATCACATTGACAAAAGAGGCAATGGAGCACCTCCAGGGTCAAGCTCAACAACTGCAGATAACACAGGGGAGATCACAGCCTATTAGTCTTGGGCAGGAGCCCACTCAGCCAGTTCATTTGAACCAGGAAACAGCTCAGCATCTTCAACAAGATCGATCAGCAGATGTTTCTGATCCATCAACTCAAACAATCTCTGTGAACCAATCTTCACAACAAATGCAAGGAGAGCCACTTGCAGATCAAACATTCCAGTTGCAAGCAGACAATGTTTCTTACCTTTACACTACTAACTTAGTTACACACAGCTAGAAAAATCAAAAAATGTAGTTGCAACTGTTTACTGAAAATAGGATAATGATTATGTAACTAAGAGGTTATCACATAATCTGTGATACTCACAGTCACAGTTTATCTTTAATATAGCACTTTATTGGTCTATATTAAGAATTCATTTGAAAGTTGATTTGTTCCAAATTATTTTCTCCTCTTTGCTTTTACTTCTTTGAAGGTTTCCCATTTTCAATCTTACATAATATTATGATGAATTTTCTTTCCCCTCTACTTCCTATTCTCAAAATCAGAGTGGAAAGGAGGAATGAAATGATTTGCATATTCTTGATATGCAATTTGAAGATTGGTATCCTCGTTTAACTTTTTCTTTAAACAAGTTTCCTGAAAAACATGCTTCACTCTTGGTCAGGTCAACACAAAAAAATTAAAAACGCCCAAATAGTTCAGAAGAGGCTCATGTTTCATTTATCTGTTTTCTGCTGTGCCTTTTCATAACCAATCTTAAACTTGAATGTGTTGCAGCAAAATTAACTCCTCCTAATTGCTGCTGTCCTTTATAGTGTTTTTTAATTAAGTGTCAATATGAATTTTTTAAATATTAGAATTCTCATCAACTCATGGTTTAAAACTCATTGTGTCTAAACGATTCACATCACAGAATGCAAGTACTTGTATGATTATGTGGCTAACTTTTGTTTTAGGAGATGAACATTTAAAAGGTACTGCATCACTAGCTCAGGAATAACATTATTAGAAATATTTTCTTTTGCAACTTTCAGATATATTTTGTGATACAGTAGCTCAAGTTGCATCTTTCTGCTCTCTGTTTTCAAGCGTCAGCTTCTGATGATGCTGTGGATATAATTAAAACTACAGTGTGTTTTGTTCTGAAAAAGAGATCATATTTTACAAATAAATTCACTTTTTGCTTTAAATATCGCACACAATCTTGTTTATGTGCCTAAGCATATGATTGGCTTCAATTTGTTAGCACAAATACGTGTGTGATTAGCATCTCTGACAGCTACATCTCAGTTATGTAAACTGCATAGTTTATGTTAATACAAAGCATCCAGAATATTTTATAATATAAATATTGAAGAATACTATAATTTGCATACTGCCACCATTTGCTGATGGGGGATCAATCTGCAGACCAAATGTTTTGTGCAGCAACACATTGTAAATAATTATAACTTTTAATAAATGTATGTGCTTTTGATAGAGTACATATTGATTGCCACATTGCAGTTATTCTAAGCTGCCGCTAATGCAGTGCAAGTCAAATTTGTGTCCAGAATATTCTCAAATGTTGAGATGGAGTTATCTGGTGAGCATCTCACAAAATAAGTGGAGTAATTGAGGAGTGAACTCCTTTTCTGTCCTTCCATTTCCCCTCTATCTGCTATGCTCCTTGGTGTCTTGACTTAGCAGTTTAAAGCAGGCCAACAAGACCGCTGTTATTTTTATTCTTTCATGGGATGTGTGTCATTGGGTAGACCGACATTTATTGTCCATCAGTAATTGTCCTTGAGAGGTGATTGGTGAGGCACCTTGAACTACTGCTAACCATGAAGTACAAATGCAGTGCTGTTCTTCATTACAGATGGTGAGTGGAACAGAAGCAGCTGGGCCTGAAAGGAACATAGGTGAGCCAGAAAAAAATGTTTAAGTTAATTCATTTTTGTTAATATTTAAATGTTCTAAATTATTCACAATTATACATTATAATTGGTTTGCATGTTTAACTAGGATTGTTTGGATGGCATTTTGTCCTGAAATCAATATGAATTATATATTATTAAATCTGTTTACTCATTTAAAATATAAATAAAATATTTACTATGCTGAGTAACCTGTGTTAGGTAATGACATTGTTATGTATTTCAGATGTTTTAACACAGTTATACCCTTTGAGATACAAATTCAGTGTTTTCTAATGAATTATGCAAATTCTCTTCAGTCAGACCATTGTGTGTGTTGTTCTGAACTGGCTCCCATTTCTCAATTCTCCAGATCTCAGCTCTTTAAACAGAAGAACATGAGATCAATTTTGAGGCCTATTGCCACCAAGGAGCAGATGTCTCAGTAGCTCTTGTACAGTGTAGTTCTCTATGGTGCAATCCTGAAAAGGGTCAGTTGTCTCAAGACAGTGTGGTGCTTGTTGATACTGACCAGTCCCCAAATCAACTGAGATAATCCTTGGAGCTTGCCCTTTTGTTTGCCTAATTGCCCTATACATATGCCTTCCAAAGGTCCTACCTCAAACACCTTCAGTTACTTCTTCATTTACCTTGCATTCAATATGAGGTCAAAGTGTAAATATTCATAGATTGCAATGTTACTTTCCATTCACAACAACTCAGATATTGAAGAAGACCATTGAACTGCTAAGTGACAAATAATATCTATGCCATGCAAGTGTTGGGCAGTGAGCATCTTCAACTTGAAAGTCCATGCACTTTCCTTTGACATTCAGTGACAAGACCATTGTTGAATGCCCCATTATTAATATCCTGGGATCACCGTTGATTGAAACTTAACCAGTTATATATGCACTGGCTACAGGAGCAAGTCAGAGGTTGGGAATTTTGTGTTGAGTAACCAACCTCCTGACTTTTCAAAGCCAGTCCATTTATAAGGCACTAGTCAGAATATAATGGAGTACTCTCCACTTGTCTGTGCAGCTCCAGCAATGCCAAAAAAGCTCAGTACCATCCAGAACAATGCGGCCTACTTGATTGATGCCCTATCCATCATAAACATTCACTCCTTCCATTATGGCTGCAGTATGTGATATCTACAAAATGCACTGCAGAAAGAAACTTCCTTTGACAGAACCTTCAAAGTAAATGAGGTCTAGAAGGATAATAACGAGTTCTTTGGAACTCTGCCACCCTGGTAGTTTACCTTCAGTCATAGAGTATCCTGACTTGGAAAGAGATAATCTTTCCTTTATTGTCATTAGATTAAAAATCTGAAACTCCCTCCCTTCCTGATACTATTGGAATACCTGCACCATTACCATCAATGCCCATAATAGGTAGAAATGTTATCAATCAAAAATGGGATGCTGGCTTCCAATTTGACTGTGTTGAATATGTTCTGTCTGTTTCAATAAAGTAGTTGCTATGTCTAAATGTAGACATTGTTCCAACAGTGTTTAACAAGTTTAGAGGATGCTTTTATCAACTTGAATAGCATACATGTTCATTTCAACCCAGAGAAGGAGCATGTAAAAGATGTTCTCAAAGTGTATGATAGCTTAATGAATGAAGACGATGAAACTAAACAACTTTATCAAGTTAGATAAAGGCTAATGGGACAAACGTACAAGCCAGTAAAATATAAACTTCGGGCTAATATAGGTGAATTTAACTTCACAGAAAAGTGATCAAGCTATTGAGTCAATTTTTATATCACTCCATTCTGGAAACTTTAAAAAAGATACTAGGTTGCATCCAGAGGATGAAGCTGAGAGGCTCATTGGAGATCACCTGAGAACAAGGGAAGCACCTTTGCAGGAGATAAGTTTTCTGTACCATATACTAATGGAATGATTAAAGAATAGTACAGATAAAAGCCTACCCTCCTCAACAGACACTGGCAACTAGCTTTGACTAAGACTGAAGGAACCCACAAGTAATTAAATTTCATACTTACATTTTGAGTATTATTCTTGAAGGTAGAGGAGGTAATGATTTTTCTTCTGTTTGTAAATATATCTCAAAACTAATGGATAGATTTCAATAAAACGTAATATAGAGTCAATGGAAGGAATTAATAGTTTTTGATTCTGGAATCTTTTAAGGATCCATTAACACTGGGGGAGAGAGTAAAATGACTTATTTTAGAATGTTATGAGTTGCCACACCAGCTGTGGTGCAATTCATCCTAACTATCAAAATTTGAACAGAGCTTTCACAGCAGGTCATTGCACATAGCCTCAGCCTCAATGAAATATGTGCCCTGACTAAGATATTTATTCTTTCAGTTTTGTGCTAACGTATAATCAACCAGGTAGGGTAAAGCCTCAAGGAAGAGTAATAGTAATAATGCTGAGTTAACATAGCATGGTAAAGGTGTATATTCTGAGTGACGTATTTCAAGATTCTTTTTGTAGAGTTGTACAGCACGGACACAGACCCTTCGGTCCAACCCATCCATGCCAATCAGATATCCTAAATTCATCTAGTCCCATTTGCGAGCATTTGGCCCATATCCCTCTAAACCCTTCTCATTCATACACCCATCCAGCCTCCACCACTTCCTCTGGTAGCTCATTACTTACATGCACCATCCTCTGCGTGAAAAAGTTGCTCCTTAGGTCCCCTTTTAAATCTTTGCCCTCTCACCTTAAACCAATGCCCTCTAGTTTTGGAATTCTCTACCTGGGGAAAAAACTTCTTCTATTCACCCTATCCATCTCCTTCATGATTTCATAAATCTCTGTAAGGTCACCCATCAGCCCCCAATGCTCTAGGGAAAATAGCCACAGCCTCCTTGTTACTTGCTGCACTTCACTTGTGTATACTATACTTACCATTTTTCTGCAAGTCATTTTTCCACCTACTGAACTATTTACTTCAATATTGAAAAGATGCCATATTTCTGGGGGTGCCTCTAACCTCCGATTCTTATACTGAGTTTCCATTCTGCTTGTCCATTTTGACATTAATCATTGAATTTCACTATTCAAAAAGAGCAATGGATTGTATCTTTCAGAAATCTCCAACCAAAATACAGATTGATCATGGATGTTTTATTTTCTCTGTAAGATCATTAATTAAAATGGAATCAGCAATTTTACTGCACATTTTAAAAATAGATTTTTTAAAAAACATTTGTCAGTGTCTACTTCTAGGCAATGATGAGCGACTTTTATATTTATCCCCTTTTGCACCGTCACTGGATGTAAGCATCACTGGCATTACCAGCATTTATTGTCCATCAGTAATTCCCCCTGAAATGAGTGGCTTGGTAGTCCATTTAAGAGGGCACTTAAGAGTAATCAAATTGCTGTGGATTTGAGGTATGTGTGGGCCTGACCACATTAGGATGACAGATTTCCATGTTAGGATAGCAGCTAGATAAAGGTCTTTGGGCAAATGGGATCAAAGGTTATGGGGAGAAAGCAGGATTAAGCTTGACGAGTTGGACAATCAGCTATGATCATGATCAATGGCAGAGCTGGTTTGAAAGGCCAAATGGCCTCCTCCTGCTCCTATCTTCTAGATTTCCTTCCCTCAAGGATATTAGAGAAGCAGTTTGTTTCTCACAGCAATCAGTGTTTGTTTCATGGTCACCATTACTGAGATAAGCATTGAATTTCAGATTTTATTAATTGAATTTAACTTTCAGCAGCTGCCATGGTTGGATTTGATCCTGTGTCCACAGGATATTAACCTCTACCTCTATATTACTAATTAGTGACATGACCATTACAGCAGCACATCTTTCCAGATGGATCACAGCTCTGGCCAAGACTGTAAGACATTAGAGTCATGATCGCACCCACATATCACACAAACCAACGTCCATCCCATTGACTCCATCTACACTTCACGTTGCCTTGGGAAAGGAACCAATATAATCAAAGACTTCTTCCACCCAGGTTATACTGTCTTCTTCCACCCTTTTCCATCTGGCAGAAGATACGAAAGTTTGAAAGCACATATAAACAGACTTAAGAACAAGTTCTCTGTTGCTATTAGACTTTTGAATAGACCTCGCATATAGAGAGTCATAGAGAGATGTACAGCATGGAAACAGACCCTTCGGTCCAACCCGTCCATGCCGACCAGATACCCCAACCCAATCTAGTCCCACCAGACAGCACCCGGTCCATATCCCTCTAAACCCTTCCTATTCATATACCCATCCAAATGCCTGTTAAATGTTGCAATTGTACCAGCCTCCACTACATCCTCTGGCAGCTCATTCCACATACGTACCACCCTCTGTGAAAAAGTTGCCCTGTAGGTCTCTTTTATATCTTTCCCCTCTCACCCTAAACCGATGCCCTCTAGTTCTGGACTCCCCGACCCCAGGGAAAAGACTTTGTCTATTTATCCTTTCTATGCCCTTCATAATTTTGTAAACCTCTATAAGGTCACCCCTCAGTCTCCGATGCTCCAGAGAAAACAGCCGCAGCCTGTTCAGCCTCTCCCTGTAGCTCAGATCCTCCAACCCTGGCAACATCCTTGTAAATTTTTTCTGAACCCTTTCAAGTTTCACAACATGTTTCCAATAGGAAGGAGACCAGAATTGCACGCAATATTCCAACACTGGCCTAACCAATGTCCTGTACAGCCGCAACATGACCTCCCAACTCCTGTACTCAGTACTCTGACCAATAAAGGAAAGCATACCAAACGCCTTCTTCACTGTCCTATCTACCTGCGACTCCACTTTCCAGGAGCTATGGACCTGCACTCCAAGGTCACTTTGTTCAGCAACCCTCCCTCGACCTTACCATTAAGTGCATAAATCCTGCTAAGATTTGCTTTCTCAAAATGCAACACCTCGCATTTATCTGAATTAAACTCCATCTGCCACTTCTCAGCCCATTGGCCCATCTGGTCCAGATCCTATTGTAATCTGAGGTAACCCTTTTCGCTGTCCACTGCACCTCCAATTTTGGTGTCATCTGCAAACTTACTAACCACCTTCTCTGCAGCTGTAACACTATATTCTGCATTCTGTTCTATTACCCTCATGTACTTATATAAGGTATGATTTGCTTGTATAGCATGCAAAACAATGTTTTTCACTATCTCAGTACATGTGACAATAATACATCAAATCATTTGCAGAATACTTGTGCAGGTTTTTTAGTGAAATAGTGCAACCACAGCTACAAGGGATTTAAGGATAAATTATTTTTCATCCACCAGTACAGATAGATTTGAAATTCCAAAGTTTAAAAATTCCATATTCTGCAGCCATTGACATTTAAATCATAATCTTAATGTTTTGAGGTTAAAAACTCTTTATTGATATTAAAAATCTTAGAAGCAAAGTTAACATTTAAAATTCATTCATGTGCTATGCCGTCACTGGTGACTCTAGAATTTATTGTCCATCGCTGATTGCCCAGAGGACAATTAAAAGTCAAACATATTGCTGTGGGCCTGGAGCCAGACTAGGTAAGGACAGCAGTTTCTTCCCTAAAATACATGTGAACCAGACATTTTTTTCAATGATTGTCAACAGTTTCATTGTCATCATTAGACTCTTAATTCCAGATTTTAAAATTTAATTCAATTTCAAATTGGGAATTTCAAACCTAGATTATTAACTGGGTCTCTGGGTTAATAGTCTAATGGTATCAGTTGATGAAATATATACCACCACACATAACCTTGACACCTTAGGCCTTAATGAAGTCACCAGCAACAATGAACCAGGCCATCCTCGACAGTGCGGAAATGGGTACTGCAGATGCTGGAGATCAGCATCAAGATTAGAGTGGTGCTGGAAAAGCACAGCAGGTCAGGCAGCATCCGAGGAGAAAAAAGAATGATGCTTCGGGCAAAAGCCCTTCATCCTTTCCTGATGAAGGGCTTTTGCCCAAATCGTCGATTTTTCCTGCTCCTCAGATGCTGCCTGACCTGCTGTGCTTTTCCAGCACGACACTAATATCAACCTCAGCAGTGTGCTACCAAGATATTAACCACACACCTCCACCCCACCTGAGGCCCAAGCAGCCTGGACCATTGCTACACAGCCATCAAAGACGCCTATTGCTCCATTCCCCATTTGCATTTTGGTAAATCAGACCATAAGACTGCTCCTTTTCCTGCCTTACAAAGAGAAACTGAAGCATGAGGATCTGGTACAGTACCATGCTGGTCTGAGGTAACAAACGAGCTTCTGCATGACGGCTTGGAGTCAGTAGCCTGGTCCATATTCAAGAACTCAGTGGCCAACCTAAATAATTATGTCAGCACCATCGCAGACTGCATCAGTAAGTGTGTAGAGGACTGTGTGCCAAAGAAGTTAATCTGAGTGTTCTCAACCAGAGACCATGAATAAACCAGAAGATCAACTCCCTACTGAAGTCCAAGTCTGAGGTGTTCAAGTCGGGTGACCCTGACCTATACAGAAAATTTAGGTATGAATCTCACAAAGCCATCACCAGAGACCACACCAGACCAGATTAGAGTCCCAGACTAACCACACAAACACAAGTCGACTGTCAAAGTTTATAATGGGCTGCAGAGCAAAATTGAGTAGCATTGCTGACAACACTACATCCCTCCCTGATGAGTTCAATGTATTTATGCTCATTTTGAACAGAAGGTCAGTGAAATTATGTCATCTGCCCCCAACAGCCTCAAGTGCACCTGTACCTACAGTCAGAGACGTCAGATCAGCCTTCTTAAGCGTAATCCACAGAAAGCAACTGGCCATGCACTCAGATCTTGCCCGGACCAGCAAGGATGGGAGTATTTACAAATATTTTTAACCTCTCCTGACTATGAAATGAGTTTCCCACATACTTCAAGAAGACCATTATCCCAGACCAAAGAAAAATCAGGCAACATGCCTTAATGACTACTGCCTGGTGGCTCTGACATACATCATTAATGGTACACATCAACTTCAGCCTCCCAGATTCCCTTGGTACACTACAATTTGCCTACGGGGTCATAATAGGTCCACGGAATCTCCCTGGCCGTACTCTCATCCCTGGAGCATTTGGATAGCAAGGACATTTACATCAGACTCCTATTTGTTGACTTTCGCCCTGCCTTCTACACCATAATTTCAACAAAAAGCACCTCTAAACTCCGAGACCTAGGATTCTGCTCCCCTCTCTACAACTGGATCCTCAATTTCCTGACCTGCAGACTGCAATCAGTAAGGACAGGCGACAACATCACCTCCCAGTAATCCTCAACACTGTGTCCCGTAAGGCTCTGTGCTCAGCCCCGTACAATACTTCTTATTCACTCATAACTGTGTGGCCAAATTCAGCTGTAATTCCACTTACAAATTTGTGATGACACCACTATAGTTAGTCTGGTCTCAAACAGTGACAGTTGTTTGAGACAATTTAAGATAGAGATAGACAGCTTAATGGCATGGTATGGAGGTACCAATCTTCTCTGTGTTAGCAAGATGAACGAGCTGGTCATTGACTTCAGGAAGTGGAGTGGAGGACATGCCCCTGTCTGTATCAATGCTGCTCAGGTGGACATGGTTGAGAGCTTCATGTTTCTAAGAGCAAATATCACCCAACGATTTTTCCTGGTCAATCCATACTAATGCCACAGTCAAGAAGGCAGACCAGTGCTTCTACTTCCTCAGCTGGCTAAGGACATTTTGCATGTCAACAATGACTCTTACCAGTTATAGATGCTCTTACAAACCAGCCTATCTGGATGCAATATAGCTGGGTAAGGCAATTGTTCTTGTCCAAGAACTGCACGAAATTACAGATTCGTGAACATGGCCCAGTCCGTCTCAACTCCATTTACATTTCCGACTGTCTTGGGAAAGCAGCCAACATAATCAGAGATCCCTCCTACCTTGATTATACTCTCTTCCACCCTCTTTCAGGGGGCAGAAGGTATAAGAACAGCTTCTTCCCCGCTGTTATCCGACTTATGAACGGACCTCTCATCAGAGTTCATCCTTCTCTGCACCTCTGTAGCTTTAACACTATATTCTACATTATGTTCTATTATCCTGATGTACCTATGTAATATATGATTTGTTTCTTTAGCACACAAAACAAGGTTTTTTTCTCTGTACCTCAATACATGTGACAATAATAAATCAAATTTTATTGAGTTACCTAGAAGGTCCAACCTTCTCAATTTCTCCCCTTGCCTGAGGTGTGGTGACCCTCAATCTTACTATCAGCCATCTCTAATGCGACAAGTCCTATGCTCCTGTGAAACTATGATGACTTTACGAATAGGCCATTGTCTCCCCAAATGCTTGAAATGCAAGTTATTGGAACAATTTATTTCTGGATATCCTGCCTTTGTCCAACCAACTAGACTTTGAGTGAAGACATTTGCTAGGGTGTTATTAAATCACCTAAGTATAGTGAAGTTGGCATCTTCAGCTAGCGATGGGAAGCATGTTGTGAAACTTGACAGCAGAGTGTATCACCAGTCTGATCCTCTTTAGTAACCCAACAAAGCTCATGCAACAGCCCCTTACAAACCCGTGATCTAATCCACTTAGCAGGACAAGGACCGCATACAAATGGAAACACACAACCTTTAAACTTCCCTCCAAGTCACATACCATCCTGCCTTTCAGAAAGGATTTGCAAGGATGTTGCCAGGATTGGAGGGTTTGAGCTACAGGGAGAGGCTGAATAAGCTGGGCTGTTTTCCTTCAAGTGTTGGAGGTTGAGGGGTGACCTTATAGAGGTTTATAAAATCATGAGGGGCCTGGATAGGGTAAATAGATAAGATCTTTTCCCTGGGGTGAGGGAATCCAAAACTAGAAGGCATAGGTTTAGGGTGAGAGGGCAAGATTTAAAAGGGACCTAAGGAGCAACATTTTCACACAGAGGGTGGTATGTGCATGGAATGATATGCCAGAGGATGTGGTGGAGGCTGGTACAAATACAACATTTAAAGGGCAGCTGGATGGGTATGTGAATAGGAAGAGTTTGGAGGGATATGGACCAAATGTTGGCAAATGGGACTTGATGAATTTTGGATATCTAGTCAGCATGGACAAGTTGGACCGAAGGGTCTGTTTCCGTGTTGTACAGCTATATGGCTGTATATAGATAGAAATGAAAGAGGGTAATAACAAATCTGCCAGTATTTGATAGCATAATTACCCAGAATATGACAAGTGATATTGTTTGTATCACAATTATGTTCCAGTAGTTCTGTCTCAAGTTGGTTCTGTTTAATAGTGACTCCTCTGGAGTTTAAAGGTTTGCAGGTTTGTGTGCTGAATCTTGTTCACACCATAGCTTTGTCTTCCTCTGGAACGTCAGCTCTCCTGTAGTCAGTTTGATACTAGCTGCTCCTATTGCTTAGGCAGGAAGGTTTCTCTGTACAGGCCTTTGACTGTCTCCATAGAAACTGTGTCTGTTTACAGCTACTCCTTTCAGCATGGCTCTGTCTCCATACTTGCAGCTTGAAGTAGCCGGTTGCATTACAGATCCAGCATTTTACCAGGCAAAATGTGCAGCAGAGGTGATTACTATGTTTTTTTGTCTTTTTGCTTATTAAAGATTGCCTTGTTTTAAAAGGCAAGAAACCTATGAGTACAGCCTGAACCAGTTTCAGAATCTCATCTGGTTTTACTTCAGTTAAAAAGTGAAAATTTAATACATAAAAATTAGCGCATATATGTCAAGTGATTTACTTTCTAAAATTATTAACATGAAAATGCATTTTTTCACATTATTGAGATGTGAGCATTACAGGCTTGTGCAGCATTTATTGCCCATCCCTAATTGTCCTTGAGATAGTAGTAGTGTTTTGCTTTCTTGGACCATTGAGGTCCACCAGAAGGTGCAGACACACCCAAAGTGTTATAAGGAAGGAGTTGTAGCAACAGTGAGGGAATGGTAATATAGTTCTAAGACAGGATGTTATGTGACTTTGAGGGAATTTTAAAGGTTGTCTGTTCCCATATATGTACTGTCCTTGTCCTTCTCAGTGGAATAGATCACAGGTTTGGAAACAGCTGTGGTAGGAGCTTTGTTGAGGTGGTACATTAAGTGAAAGTTTAAGATTGTGGGTGACGTACCAATCAAGCAGTCTGCTTTTGTACCATGCTGCTTGAGTATTACTGGAGCTGCAGTCACCCAGGCAAGTGGCTTTGTGCCTTTTAGATGGTGTGCAGGTATTATGAAGTCAGGTGATGAATTACGCACCACAGTATTTCCAACCTGCTTTTATAGCCATGAGTATTTATATGACCAGCTGGTTCATGTTTCTGATCAATAATATTGTGTAAAGTATTGAAGAATTGTGAGAATGGGTCATTCAGTGGTGATAATGATTCAAGGGGAGATGGTTACATTCTCTTTTTTTTGGTGCTGGTCATTGGCTGACATTATGTGGCATGAATTTATCAGCCCAAGATGGAGTGTGATGTATGTCTTGCCCTACACAGACAGTGAAGGCAAAAAATAGTGGAGATCACAGCGTGTCAGGCAGCATCCATGGAGAGAAAGCAAACTAACATTTCACAGGCTGTTTGATCACGTGAGGAGTTGTAAGTGGTATTGAATTATGTGATCATCAATGAACATTCCCTCTTCTAACTTACAGTTGAAGGGAATGCTATTGATGAAACAGCTGAAGATTGTTGAGCTGTGAGCTTCTTCAGCTTGATATTCCATGAACTGGCCTTCCACATCACAACCATCTTCTTTTGTGTTAGTTGTGACTCCATCCAGCAGAGGGCTCTTCCTCTTGATTTACTCTAATTTTGTTAGATGCATTGAGGGCAGTGATAGTATCCCTATCTGAACCAAGAGATTCAAGTCTCACCTGTCTCAGAGGTCATAGTGTGTAATAACAACTCTGAAGAGGCTGATGAGAAGATGCATTGGAAGGAAGTAAGCCCTGTCTATACATTTCTCGTCTTTAAAATGCATTCTATGCCATGCTGTTTCCAGGCTTTAGTATTAGTTTTTTTTGTAATTTCACCAGACTCACATCTCATATTTTAAATCTAATTCTGCTGCTGGCATGCTCTTTTACATTCACTGAAGTAGGATTAGTCCTCTGGCTTAAAAACAGAAAGTGCTTGAGAAATTCAGCAGGTCTGAAAAACACCTGCGGAATGAGAAAGAGAGTTAATGTTTTGAGTCCAATGTAATTTCTAAAGAGGAGTCAAGCCAGACTTGAAATCTTAACTGTATTTTTCTCTCCACAGATGCTGCCAGACCTGCTGAGTTTCAGATTTCCAGCATTCATAGTATTTTGCTTTTACTTAGTTTTGTGGCTGGCTGATATAGGTAGGCGAAGGATATGGCATACCATGAAGTTTCAGGTTATTATTGAATGCAGTGCTGTTGCTTGCATTGGCCTACAGCACCTCACAGAAGCCCATTGTTGAGCTGCTAATGAAGAATGAAAATTATTAGCAATTGGAACCAGTGATAATACAATTGCCCTTGAGACCAAGTTATAGGTTCAAGCCTCACCCCAGAATTTGGATTCACAAGTATCTACAGTCAGAAACACTGTGTTTCAAATCTCAGCTTATCTAACATGGTAAATGAACACGAAGGATGTGTTTTTAATATATGTGGTTTACAATGAATAGTAAATGGATGGCAGAGAGTTTCAAACTAATTTAATATCCATGTCCTCCTGCTGTTCGCAAATAACCTTGAGCTTTGCTTTTCATATATTGCTAGGCTACCATCTGTCAGGCGAAACTATAATTGAAAATTAATAAACTATGACCCTTCATTTTATGACCAGCTGAAAAGTGTTGAGAGTGTGATGTTGTAATATCTGACTGTAGAAAAGGACCTACTTCAACAGAAAATATCCACTTGATTAAACAATTTAATTAGAAAAAAACTGTAGCTTTCCTACAAGGACAAACTTTATCAATTTCATTATTGGATAGAGGTCAATATGAGGCAAGCCATTTCAAAGCGTCTGCTTGGAAAGACCTCTTTGGGTGAGAACAGGTGACTTTGTGCGTGTTTTCGTTATATTGAATGCAGATCTTCATTGTAGACCTAGTATTGACTGTGACACTCTAAACATACACTATCAACCAGGGAAGTCGAGTGCTATAAACATACAAATTAGGAGCCTAAGTAGGCCATTCAGCCCTTAGGCCTGCTCTGCTATTCTATAAAATCATTGCTGATTGGTTTGTGTGCAGAACAATTCCCCATTCCCACTATCCCCTAAAATCTTTGGTTCCCCTGCTGACAAGAAGTTATCCCCCTTCCATCACCTCCTGATCTAAAGTCCTAAAGTCACACAACAGTGAGAGAAACAATTCCCTTCATTCTCAACTCAAAAGGGTGACCGCTAATTTTAAATAGAATGCTTTATCCATAATGTCAAAATAGTCCCCATACATTCAGAGTCAGGGACCCATGACATCAGCTAACCATGATAGAACAGGCCTGAGGACACTTCTGCACATGTGCTCATCAGTGAATGCACCACTGTTGAAGGAGCCACGTAGATTAGATTGCTTACAGTGTGGAAACAGGCCCTTTGGCCCAACAAGTCCACACCGACCCGCTGAAGCTCCGACCACCCAGACTCATTCCCCTACATTTACCCCTTCACCTGACACTACGGGCAATTTAGCATGGCCAATTCACCTAACCTACACATTTTTGGACTGTGGGAGGAAACCGGAGCATCCAGAGGAAACAACTGCAGACACAGGGAGAATGTGCAAACTTCACACAGACAGTCGCCTGAGGCGGGAATTGAACCCGGGTCTCTGGTGCTGTGAGGCAGCAGTGCTAACCACTGTGCCACCATGCTGCCCAATAGGCACTGGGCAAGAGGGAAGCTGGGGGCCAGGGCATTACTGGGTCTGATGAAGTAGTTTCTCACCTCTGGTAGAATTAGGGGCAAAGATCTGGAGTGGGAATGGAGGTAGGTCTTGCACCAGGGATGGAAGTGGGAGGGAATGCTGGCATTGTGTAATGGGGGGGCGGGGTTGTGGTGAGGGCAGCAGGAGTTGGCCAGAACTTGAAGCTCTATCTTTCAGACTGACTACTGCTTTCTGTCTCTTGCCTATAATGTCAGATTTCTCTTTGTGTCATCTACAAGTGGTGTTATGCAAATTCACAGCCAACATTTTAGCAGAACCCCCTAATTGTAGATTCACCAACAAGATGAAACATCCTTTACATGCCTATCTTGTCAAGACCAGCTTCCAATTATCAATGAAATCACCCCTCACTGTTCTAAACCTCCAATGAAAACAAGGCCAGTCTAATATATTTTCATAAGAAAACCCAATCATTTCTGGTATCAATGTAGTAAACCACCTTCACTGTCTCCAACACATTTATATCCTTCCTTTACTAAGGAGACCAAAATTGCACCTAATACTTGAGATGTGGTTACACCAATGCCCTGGATAACTGAAGCATAACATCCTTAGTCTTATGTTCGGTTCCTCTGGTATTAAAGAATAGAATACCATCAGCTGCTTCTTCACTTGCTGTACCTGCTTACTATGTTTTTTTTGTCACTAATGCAGTAGAATAAAAATCCCTGTGCACCTCAGAATTCTGCAACCATTCTCTGTTTAAATAATGCTTTCCTTTAGTCTTCCTGCCAAAGTGAACCTTTTCCCAGACAATACTCCATCTACCAGATTTTCATCTTCTCACTAATAATATGTACAACAAAGTGTCATCTCCATAGCATACATTCTTTCTGACCTTTGTGTCAACCGAACATTTAACTCCCAAGTCTTGATCCCCTCATTTAACTCATGGGTACAAATTGTAAAAAGTTGAAGACCCAGCACAGATTCCAAAGGGACCCCACTCATCACATCCTGCCAATCAAACAAAGGATCATTAATGCACACTTTGTTTTTGCCAGCAGCCAAGCCTTTACCCAAATTCATTTGGTATCCCCACTCCAACTTTTATTTTCTGCAATAATCTTTTATGTGGAGCCTTGTCAGGATGTGTTGTGGTGTAATCCTCCACCACTTTACACTATCACACTATATTAGATTTTGCTTTACAGCTTATGCCTTGTTTGTTTCACTAGTTTCTTGAATATTTTACATGTTTTTTGAGCAGTGAAGGAATGTCGCTAATTTTGCGCTACATTTAACCCCATCATACTGTTCTGTATTTGTAAAATCTTCTTTGGTGTCCTGTTTTGATACCATCACATGGATAACTGGTTATTACCTCTCTACCTTATGTAGTTTATACAGTTTTGGATTAATTGTTACTTTGGTTAGGTCCTCAGCATGCGACTCTTATACTTAGCATGTTAATCTAGCTATTTGGTTTGCACCATCCTATTTTTCATTTTTTGTAATTATCTTTTGCTTCAATTAATCAATCACAGGTCATCCCTTCACTTGCTATTCAGCTGTTGACACTTTACTCACACATCTGACTTTTGTTTACCTGCAGAGACTTGTTATTCACCCTGTCAACAGTCCACTCCCACCATTTGTACGATCTTTTGATCTCTCTGCCTATAAATTCTGTTAAAAATCTCACAACACCAGGTTATAGTCTAACAGGTTTATTTGGAAGCACTAGCTTTCAAAGCACTGCTCTAGCATCAGGTAGCTGTGGAGCAGCATCATAAGACACAGATTTATAGCAAAAGATTATAATGTCATGCAACTGAAATGATATATTGAACAAGCCGAGATTGCTGTTACATCTTTCATCTTTTAGAATGGATTGCAAGTTTTGGTTCATTAATGTGTAACTCCCAGAACTTCTTTTAAGTTACATTCTCAAGATAACTTAAGGTTTTATAAAAAGAGACAATGCATTAAAGGTGTGAGGTTAGAGACTGTATCCCAATCTTGAGTCAGACTGGTTCCATTTCCAAAGTAGAAATTTATAAAATGTTATATGGATTGACTGCCTGCAGATTATGTGCTTTTTGAGCAAAATAGAATGTGTCTGCAAATATATATCTCCAAATATAAATCTGCAAATGCAAATTCACCCCATAGACTTATATGTGCGCGTGTGTGTTTGCGTCAGTGTGTGCTTGGTAAAGTGTGTGCATTAGTGTAAGCCTGTGAGAGGGTATGTGCGTGGGTGTGAGTGTGAAGTGTGTGTGGATGAGGGAAGGTTTGCATGAGTGTGTGAGTACGTAAGAGTGTGTGTGTGTGAGAGAGAGAGAAAATATAGTGGGGTCACCTGTAGTGTGTCATGAACCCAAGCAATCAGGGACATTCAGTGTCGGATCTTCGGTGACCATCTTCCAAGGTGAACTTTGGGATACGCAACAACATAGAGTGACCAAGCAGAGGCTGATAGACAAGTTCAGTACTCATGAGGATGGCTTCAACCGTGATCTTGGGTTCATGTCACACTACAAGTTAACCCACTACACTATACACTCTCGCACACACACGCGCACATACGCACACACTCTTACATACTCACATACACACGGTCTGTCTCATACACACATATACTCCCCACACATCCACGCGCACACCCTCTCACAGGCTTCTACTCCATCACACTCACGCACACACTCTACCAAACATGCACATGCGCAAATACACACACACCTACATGCAACCACTCACTCTCTCTCTCATGCATACACGTATACATCCATGGGATGAATTTACATTTGTAGATACATTCTACTTTGCTCAAAAAGCACACAATCTGCAGGCAGTCAATCCATATAAAATTTTATAAATTTCTACTTTGGAAATGGTACCAGTCTGACTCAAGATTGGGATACAGACAGGCTCTAACCTTTAATGCATTGTCTGAGCTGAGATGTCACCTTTTTTATAAAACCTTAAGTTATCTCAAGAATGTGACTTAAAAGAAATTCTGGGATTTGCATATTAATGAACCGAAACCTGCAATTCATTCTAAAAGATGAATGACTTAACAGCAATCTAGGCTTGTTCAATATATCATTTCAGTTGCATGACACTGTAATCTTTTGCCATAAATTCTGTGTCTTATGATGCTGCTACACAGTTACCTGATGACGGGGCAGTGCTCCAAAAGCTAGTGCTTCCAAATAAACCTGTTACACTATAACCTGGTGTTGTGTGATTTTTAACTTTGTCCACTCCTGTCCAACACCGGCACCTCCACATTATAAATTCTATGCCTATGTGTTTCTTTTCGCTTCACCTGATGAAGGGGCAGTGCTCCAAAAGCTTGTAATTTCAAATGAAACCTGTTGGACTATAACCTGGTGTCGTATGATTTCTGACCTTGTCCACCCAGTCTAACACAAGCACCTCCATTATTTCTCAGCTGAACTTCCCTACCCCACTCATAAAACAATGAACAGTGGAAAGTTAAACTTGGCATACAACTTCAGTAATCCAATCTTTAATCAATGAAACAACATGTCAGATTTATTGATGAATATTAACATGGTGTAATCGGCTGGTAGGCATAGTGTACAGTTCTGAAACAATAGACAATAGGTGGAGGAGAGGGCCATTCTGCCCTTCAAGCCTGCACCACCATTCAATGTGATCATGGCTGATCATCCTTAATCAGTATCCTGTTCCTGCCTTATCTCCATAAGCCTTGATTCCACTATCCTTGAGAGCTCTATCCAACTCTTTCTTAAATGAATCCAGAGACTGGGCCTCCACTGCCCTCTGGGGCAGAGCATTCCACACAGCCACCACTCTCTGGGTGAAGAAGTTTCTCCTCATCTCTGTCCTAAATGGTCTACCCCGTATTTTTAAGCTGTGTCCTCTGGTTCGGCACTCACCCATCAGCGGAAACATGTTTCCTGCCTCCAGAGTGTCCAATCCTTTAATAATCTTATATGTCTCAATCAGATCCCCTCTCAGTCTTCTAAACTCAAGGGAATACAAGCCCAGTCACTCCAGTCTTTCAGCATAAGGTAGTCCCGCCATTCCAGGAATTGACCTCATGAACCTACGCTGCACTCCTTCAATAGCCAGAATGTCTTGCCTCAAATTTGGAGACCAGAACTGCTACACAGTATTCCAGGTGCGGTCTCCCCAGGGCCTTGTACAGCTGCAGAAGAACCTCTTTGCTTCTATACTCAATCCCTCTTGTTATGAAGGCCAGTATGCTATTAGCCTTCTTCACTACCTGCTGTACCTGCATGTTTACCTTCATTGACTGGTGTACAAGAACACCCAGATCTTTTTGTGCTGCCCCTTTACCTAAATTGATTCCATTTAGGTAGTAATCTGCCTTCCTGTTCTTGCCACCAAAGTGGATAACCATACATTTATCCACATTAAACTGCATCTGCCATGCATCTGACCACTCATCTAACTTGTCCAGGTCACCCTGTAATTTCCTAACATCCTCATCACATTTCACCCTGCCACCCAGCTTAGTATCATCAGCAAATTTGCTAATGTTATTACTAATGCCATCTTCTATATCATTAACATATATTGTAAAAAGCTGCGGTCCCAGCACTGATCCCTGCGGTACCCCACTGATCACTGCCTGCCATTCCGAAATGGAGCTGTTTATCACTACTCTTTATTTCCTGTCAGCCAACCAACGTTCAATGCAAGTTAGTACTTTGCCCCCAATACTATGTGCCCTAATTTTGTTCACTAATCTCCTATGTGGGACTTTATCAAAAGCTTTCTGAAAGTCCAAGTACACTACATCTACTGGATGCCCCTCGTCCATCTTCAGAGTTACATCCTCAAAAAATTCCAGAAGATTAGTCAAGCATGATTTCCTCTTCATAAATCCATGCTGACTCTGATGTATCCTGTTACTACTATCCAGATGTGTCGTAATTTCATCCTTTATAATAGACTCCAGCATCTTTCCCACCACTGAGGTCAGACTAACTGGTCTATAATTTCCTGCTTTCTCTCTCCCACCTTTCTTAAAAAGTGGTACAACATTAGCCACCCTCCAATCTGCAGGAACTGATCCCAAATCTATCGAACTCTGGAAAATAATCACCAATGCATCCAGGATTTCTCGAGCCACCTCCTTCAGTACCCTGGGATGTAGACCATCAGGCCCCGGGGACTTAAAAAACCTTCAGACCTAACAGTCTCTCCAACACCAATATAAATATAAATATAAATTCCCTGTTTTCTCCCAGGAACCAAGAAAATGTTTTCTGATAAGAAGGAAAATGGGCATTTCACTGAAAAATAGAGAGAGAAGTATTTACTGACACCAATTTTCCATCCATTGGGGCAACTATCTTTTGTCAAAATGGTTACTAATGAAATGCTTGATTCTGTTCTGAAATGCAGGAACATCAGGCGAAGATTAATGGTCAATATTTAATACATTGTGTGGACAGGAAACAAAGTTAATATTTGTGCACTATCATGCAATGGTATACTTAGGTAGAAGTCACTGCTAAAGAATTCACTATTTTGACCCCAAATATATCCCAATTGCAAGGAACAATGGAGTGGGGTAGAAATTACATTGGTAACATTAATCAGCACTGAGACACAAAGAGCAGAATGGGCACTGCATAAAAAGCTGGGCACGCTGGGCTGGGAACTACTAAAATTTTATTCACTCTTTAGTGCAGCAAGGAATACTCAAAGCACTTTGCCAGAATGTACAAGAGACAGAGACCTCAGAAGAGTGACATAAAATCAAAATGACGGGTTTTAAAGAAGTACTCAAAGAAAGAGAGAAAGGTGAACACCAGAGAGTGTAGGAAGGAAATATAGATTGTAGATCATGACATGAAGGTATGGCAGGTATTTGGCAAAGGAGCTGGAGAATTCAAGAGACCAGAATAACAGGAACGTGAAGCAAACATATTAAGTCTTGAAAAGACCACAGTTGCAAGTGTGAGGCCATGAAGAGATTTAAACATGAGGATCTGAAGTTTGACTTTCTGACATAGTGGTTAAGAGTCCATTGGTAACTACAGAAGTGATGGGTCAAGGATGTTTGGTGTGGAGTAGAATTCTGACAGCTGAAATAAATGCTGGAAATACTGTGTACTTCTGGCACATCTGAGTGCTCTGAAAAGGAGTCATATTTGACTTGAAGCATTAACTTTGTTCCTCTCATCACAGATGCTGTCAGACCTACTGAGCACTTCCAGCGGGTTCTAGTTTTACTTCAAATCTTCAGCTTCTGCAGTACATTGCTTTTATTTGACATGCCGTAGAGTTCGGGATGTGCCGACTTTTCTGGATGTTGGGAAGCTTGTTAGGAGAGCATCATCACTGTCAAATCTGCAAGTGCCAAAGACATAACTGAGACTTCCTGAAATAGATGGATTCTGTTGTGTAAGGGCAGTAGCAGCTTGGAGCAATGTTGCAACTGAATATAAGTAAGAGTGTGAGTGGAGTTAGAACATATAATAAAGATCACAGGAAGATTAAGACTAGAAGGAACACTGATAGGATGACACACTATAGGAAAAACACATAGAGCACATGGACATAAACACATAGTGTTAGCTAAAAGATTCACTGCCTAGAAAATTATGTCAGTAGTGAAGATCAAGAAACAGACTTGAGATCATCTGGAGAAAAGAATTGAAATAACTCCATAGCGGCTGGTATTCTGTCACCAAGTCAGACTTTATTTACACATGATCAGTCCTTAATTTTAGTACTGCCTCTTCAGAGTCAACTCTCAGTGTGTCAGGATGTATGACACTCCTTTTTTTTAATCTCAAAGTGAACAGAACCTCTGACATTCCTGTTAATAATTTTTTTTGTAAATCCTTATTTATATTCCACCACCAGGAAGAAAGGAAACACCCAAGTGGCCAATGACATGCAGTACCCTTCTTAGAGGGCAATGCTGTGTGATCAAAAAAGTGAAGGGGAACGCAGGGATTAAATCAAAATAGAATTGGACGGGGAAATAATACACTCCACTCCCTGCAGTGCCCACCTCTCCCTGAACACCTCAAGGGTGTTGGTGAACATTTCATGCTCCTTCTCCAGAGACACCCGGGCTCTGACATAATCGCAGAAGAGGGGCAGGCAATTGGCCCTAACAACCCCCTCCATGACCCGCTGTCTGGACCTGTTTGTGACCAGGCGCAGGAGTAGACACACGAGGAGATCCTCTGACCTACTCCCCGCACGCACCCACCCCCACACACACACACACACCACACACACACAGGGTGCCCAAAGATCAAGAGTGTGGGACTGAAGTGCAACCAAAAACAGAGAAGGTTTTTAAGAAAACCAAAAAAGGGAGTGCAAGTGTCCACCCCCAATCTATACATAGTCCACAGACTCCACAGCACCACTGAACAAGCAATTGGGCTGGGAGTCCGTGAGCCAACAAAATCTGTGGTTGCAGGGAACTGCTGCGTGCAGCAGCCTCCACTCCACATCCCCGAGAGAAAGGGGAAGGATTCCCAAGTAGAGAATCCTCCATTGTGGAACCCCACCATCCAAGGATAAATGGGTGGATAAGGGAGAAGAAGTGGACGGTGTGCAGCAGCAGTCGATTTAAGGCCCACCTTTTTTATGTCCCTAAAAAAGGTAAAACAAATTCCGGAGGTGGCTCAGGTTGTGGGGCACAGGTTCCCCCAGGAGGTACAGGACCTTGGGGTCGATGTGAAATTCCGTCCAGGCAGGTGTGAGCACAGATGGGATTCTACCGCGCACCTGAGCATCCTCCAACTGGTGCACTATCTCGGGGCTGAACACTGCCATTTTAAGACGTTGAATGGCGGTGGCCACGATCTGTTACTGCCCTGCTCGCTATATCCTGTGGCAGCATACAGCCCAGGCCCCCGCCACCCAGCAGATCCTCAACTCTGATCACCCTCACCACCACTGCCCTTCCGTCTGACAGCCACTCAAACCCGCACTCCTTTTTCTTTTATTTTTTACTCTTTTTATTCTTTTTTTACCAGAACCCCTGACACTCCTGTTTTTTAGCACCCATGTTGTGTGTATGCAGGTGTGAGACACAGTGAAAGACACAAGGTGCACAAATCTTTATTCGGTTTCCATTACCAGGAAGAAAGGAAACACCCAAGTGGCCAGTGACGCACACCTGGTTTTTTTTTCTACTGATCCACCTCCCTCAGAGCCAGCTTTAAGAGTGAACAGAACCTCTGACAGTCCTGTTTATTTTTTTTCTTGCTTATTTTTTCTTTTTTTTCCTTCTTTTAAACCCCCACTCTACCGCCTAACTGCGGTAGTGCTTATATTTTCCCCAGCACCCATGGTGTGTATGTGCAGGTGTGAGACACAGTGAAAGACACAAGGTGCACGAATCTTTATTCAAATTTCCACCACCAGGAAGAAAGGAACCACCCGAGTGGCCAGTGACAAGCAGTGCCCTTCACATCGAAGGGCAATGCTATGTGATCGAAGGGCAAACAGTGAGGGGGAGGGCAGGGACGAAATCAAACTAGAGTTGGAGGGTGAAATAAGGCACTCCACTCCCTGCGGTGCCCACCTCTCCCTGAACAACTCCAGGGTGTTGGTGGGCACCACGTGCGCACACCTTTTTTTTAGATGCAAGGTGCACAAATCTTTATTTGGTTTCCATCACCAGGAAGAAAGGAAACATCCGAATGGCCAGTGACGCACTTCTGTTTTTTTTTCTTTTTTTTTTTCTTTTTTTTTCTCCCATGGTGTGTGTGTGTGCAGGTGTGAGACACAGTGAAAGACACAGAGTGCATGAATCTTTATTCAATTTCCACCACCAGGAAGATAGGAAAACACCCGAGTGGCCAGTGACAAGCACTGCCCTTCACATCAAAGGGCACGCACTCCTGTTTTTTTTTCTTTTTCTTTTTTTTTCTTCTTTTTCTAAATCCCCACACTACCGCCTAACTGCTGTAGTGCTTATTTTTTCCCCAGCACCCATGGTGTGTGTGTGCAGGTGTGAACTCCTGTTTTTATCTGTCAGTCAAGGCTCCTTGATTGGACCAGACAAACAGCCTCAATCAGGGAACTCATATTCTCTGTGCTCCAGCTGGCTAACCCCGTGACAATCACTACAGAATATTTTTAAAAATCATCCAAAAGCTTCAAGAAAAGTTACCATCCAGAAAAAAAGGTCCTATGGTAAAAAAAATCTGAAGAGAAACTCCTCCAGAGAAACTACCAGAAAACTAAGTTTCAAAAAAGCTTTTTACAGGCAATAATTGGGGAAGCAAGCCATTTTAAAAGTCAGAGCAGAAAACGCTCACTAGCAGCTGAGACCCCTGGATATAGGAGTCATTCCTCTGGATTGGAAAATTGCAAATGCATTTTCTAAGAAGGCCTAAAGAGGAAAGCTAGGGACTTTCAGACCAGTTAGCCTGACAACTGTGGGGAATTTCTTGGAGTCTCTGATCAAGGGTGGGTTAAATGATCACCTCAAAATTTTCCTGTTAATCAGGGAGAGCCAGCAGGGATTCATGACAGGTAGAGGTCATTCCTGACAAATCTTGTTTAATCTTTTTGAAGACAGGTTTCTGGGAAATCCAAGATGGAGAACGGGAAAAGTTTCTGGCTGTAACAGCTACTCCTTTATTGAGAGGTGATTTTTAGGTGTTGGAGGTGATTTCCTCGAATTCCAGGAGCAGCAATTACTGTTTTATATGCTGTTGCATTGTTTTGGAACTTTGGAGAAAAAAAGTCAGAACAACAGCAGTTTTAAAAGGGAGAACAACAGACAAAGGAAGCACATGGTGAGGTCAGTGCAGGAGACAGAGAGAGAGAGAAAGGAACTGACACCACAGTGAACCTGCACAGTTACGGCCTTTGCTGTTTGAATTCATGTATCGCTGGGCATCGGAGTGCATCAGAAAAATTAAAAAACAGTAAAATTCAGAACTGATCTCAGAGGGACCTGTTTGGAAAAGGTTACAGCACAGAAGCAGATAAGTGGATTTTAAGCGTGGCCTTAAAATAAGTAGTGAGTCGAGTGAGTTATTTCTTGATTATATATTTTAATGATTTATGTCTCTTGATTAAACTTAAAATATAAGCAATAAGTCTTAATATAACCTGAAGCAGCATTTTGTAGAGGAATAAGACAGTGCTATTTTCTGGGTCTGTAGATTGAAAGAAGCAAACATGGCCCTTAGTAGAGTGATATGCTTTTCTTATTGGATGTGAGAGTTTAAGGAGAGTTTACAGGTTACTGCGGATTATTGCGAATCCTATCAGATCAAATGGATCAGTTGGAGAGGCAGCTAGAGGCAATGAGGAATTTACAAGAGCAAGGGGATGTATTGGATGGCAGTTGTAAGAAGGAGGGAAAGTCTCAGGTACAGTCACATAGATGGGTTAACTCCAGGAAAGGTAAGAGAGGTAGGCAGGTAGTGCAGGAGTCTTCAATGGCTATCCCCATTTCAAACAGGTATGCTGTTTTGGAAAATGTAGGGGGTGATGGACACTCAGGGGTACATAGTACAAACAGCCACGTTTCTGATATTGAGACTGGCTCTAATGTAATGAGAGGTATGTCGGGTTCCAAGAGATCGATTGTGTTCGGGGCCTCTCTGTTCTGAGTTACAGACAGATGTTTCTGTGGTCAGCAGCAAAAAATCTGAATGGTGTGTTGCTTCCCTCGTGCAGAGAGGGTGCAGAATGTTCTCAAGGGGGAGACGGCCCAGCAAGAGTCATTATCCACATTGGACCCAACGACGTAGGAAGGGAAAAGGTTGAGATCCTGATGGGAGATTACAGAGAGTTAGGCATGAATTTAAAAAGGAGGTCCTCAAGAGTACTCCCGGTGCTTTGAGCTAGTGAGGGCAGGAATAGGAGGATAGAGCAGATGAATACATGGCTAAGGAGTTGGTGTACAGGAGAAGGATTCACATTTTTGGATCATTGGAAGCTGTTTTGGGATAGAATTGACCTGTACAAGAAGAACGCATTGCACCTAAATTGGAAGGGGACTAATATACTGGCAAATAGATTTGCTAGAGATGCTCGGGAGGATTTAAATTAGTCAGGTGGTGGGGGGAGTGGGGGCGGGGGGGGTGCTTAGGGAGATATTGAGCAAAGATTTCAATCTGAGACTGGTACGGTTGAGAACAAAGGTGAGCCAAACAGTCAGGGCAGGCAGGGACAAAGCAGAGAACAAGGTAGGACTGATAAATTAAACTGCATTTATTTCAATGCAAGTGGACTAACAGGGAAGGCAGATGAACTCAGGGCATGGTTAGAAACATGGGACTGGGATATCATAGCAATTACAGAAACATGGCTCAGAGATGGGCAGGACTGGCAGCTTAATGTTCCAGGATACAAATGCTACAGGAAGGACAAAAAGGGAGGCAAGAGAGGAGGGGGAGTGACGTTTTTGATAAGGGATAGCATTACAACTATATTTAGGGAGGATATTCCTGGAAGTACATCCAGGGAGGTTATTTGGGTGGAAGTGAGAAATAAGAAAGGGATGATCACCTTATTGGAATTGCATTATAGACCCCCTAATAGTCAGAGGGAAATTGAGAAACAAACTTGTAAGGAGATCTCAGTTATCTGTAAGAATAATAGTGTGGTTAAGGTAGGGGATTTTAACTTTCCAAACATAGACTGGGACTGCCATCGTGTTGAGGGTTTAGATGGAGAGGAATTTGTTAAGTGTGTACAAGAAAATTTTCTGATTCAATATGTGGATGTACCTACTAGAGAAGATGCAAACCTTGACCTACTCTTGGGAAATAAGACAGGGCAGGTGACTGAGATGTCAGTGGGGGAGCACTTTGGGGCCAGTGACCATAATTCTATTAGATTTAAAATAGTGATTGAAAAGGATAGACCAGATCTAAAAGTTGAAGTTCTAAATTGGAGGAAGGCCAATTTTGACGGTATTAGGTAAGAACTTTCAAAAGCTGATTGGCGGCAGATGTTCACCTGAGGTGTCAGTGGGGGAGCACTTTGGGGCCAGTGACCATAATTCTATTAGATTTTAAATAGTGATGGAAAAGGATAGACCAGATCTAAAAGTTGAAGTTCTAAATTGGAGAAAGGCTAATTTTGATGGTATTAGGCAAGAACTTTCAAAAGCTGCTTTGGTGCAGATGTTTGTAGGTGAAGGGACAGCTTGAAAATGGGAAGGCTTCAAAAATGAAATAATGAGAGTCCAGAGAAAGTATATTCCTGTTAGGGTGAAAGGAAAGGCTGGTAGGTATAGGGAATGCTGGATGACTAAAGAAATTGAGGTTCTTGAAGAAGTAACAAAGAGGATTGATGAGTGCAGAGCAGTAGATGTGAACTATATGGACTTCAGTAAGGCGTTCGACAAGGTTCCCTGTGGGAGACTAGTGAGCAAGGTTAGATCTCATGGAATACAGGGAGAACTTGCCATTTGAATACAGAACTTGCTCAAAGGTAGAAGACAGAGGGTGGTGGTGGAGGGTTGATCTTCAGACTGGAGGCCTGTGACCAGTGGAGTGCCACAAGGATCGGTGCTGGGTCCACTACTTTTCAACATTTATATAAATGATTTGGATGTGAGCACAAGAGGTATAGGTTGTATGTTTGCAGATGACACCAAAACTGGTGATGTAGTGGATCTTGATCAGATGGGCAAATAGGCTGAGAAGTGGCAGATGGAGTTTAATTTAGATAAATGTGAGGTGCTGCATTTTGGGAAAGCAAATCTTAGCAGGACTTATACACGAAATGGTAAGGTCCTAGGGAGTGTTGCTGAACGAAGAGACCTTGGAGTGCAGGTTCATAGCTCATTGAAAGTGGAGTCGCAGGTAGATAGGATAGTGAAAAAAGCATTTGGTATGCTTCCCTTTATTGGTCAGAGTATTGAGTGCAGGAGCTGGGAGGTCATGTTACAGCTGTACAGGACATTAGTTCGGCCACTGTTGGAATATTGCGTGCAATTCTGGTCTCCTTCCTATTGGAAAGATGTTGTGAAACTTGAAAGGGTTCAGAAAAGATTTACAAGGATATTGCCAGGGTTGGAAGATTTGAGCTAAAGAGAGAAGTTGATTAGGCCAGGGCTGTTTTCCTGTAGCGTCAGATGCTGAGGGGTGACCTTATTTATGAGGGGCATGGAAAGGATAAATAGACAAAGTCTTTTCCCTGGGTTGGGGGAGTCCAGGACTATAGGGCATAGGTGTAGGGTGAGAGGGGAAAGATTCAAAAGGGACCTAAGGGGCAACTTTTTCACTCAGAAGGTGGTACGTGTACGGAATGAGTTGCCAGAGGAAGTGATTGAGGCTGCTACAATAGCAACATTTAAAAGGCATTTGCATGGGTCGATGAATAGGAAGGGTTTGGAGGGATATGGGCCGGGTGCTGGCAAGTGGGACAAGATTGGGTTGGGATACCTGGTCGGCATGGATGAGTTGGACTGAAGGGTCTGTTTCCGTGCTGTACATCTCTATGACTCTACATGACAAAGATGGTGGACAGGAGAATGGATGTTGTTTACCATGGGGATCGTGTTGCGAGTCGTCAGAGCTGCTGGAGATCATCGCTGGATTGTGATTGGACATTGGAGGATTGTTTGGTTGTGCTGATCTGCTCTTGGTGGATCTTCATGCTGGCTTCGGCCTAATGCCAATTCAGGTACCAAACAACATCAGAGCTATGGCCTCAGCAGCCGCTCGAAGCCCAGGCCAGGGCATTCGCAACACAGTCAGGGTGACTGTGAAGAAGGTGGAGGAGCATATACCAGTCGGTCGGACAGTGTTTGTTAAGAAGATTTTACCGGAATGTTGTGGGTTTGAGGAGTCGGGTTGTTACAATCCATATGTACAACCCTTACGTTCCAGTGGCTGATGTCCTGACCTTCCTGGGAAGGTACGTCCAAGTTGAGGGAGAAGCCACTGATGTGATCGACCCCTTTGGGATCTGGACCAGTAAGCGGCAGGTCAGGGTAACTGTGAGGGCTGATGATATTGGGAACAACCTCCATCCACCCTCGAGCTTCACAATTGGAGGGAGCAGAGGCTACCTGACATATGCAGGGCAGCCGAAAGTGTGCCGAACCTGCGGGAAGTCGGGACACGTGGCGGCGGATTGCAAAGTGACCATCTGCAGGAACTGCAAACAGGAGGGTCACTTGACTAAGGACTGTCAGGAAGAAAAGAGCTGCAACCTGTGCGGAGAGGCGGGCCATATGTATAAGACCTGCCCAAGACGGGGGGCCCCCACTTACGCACAGATGGCGGGAGGTGGCAATGTGACCCGTGGACCCCCAAAGACCAGTAAGGTCCACCCGGACAGCAGGGAAACGGAGTCTGGTGGCACCCAGAAAGAAGAACAGGCTGGAGTGGAGGAGGCGGCAGCCAGCGGAGAGACACAGCAGCTGATCCTAGCTCTAGCCGGGCAGATGGAAGAAATGGAGGAGGAGGTAATCAAGTAGGCAGAGGAGTGGATACCTGTTAAAAACAGGAAGAGGAAATCTTGCCAGGCTCCCAAAGCCTCCCAGCAAAAGGGGAAAAGACAGCTGCACGAGGGAGGGATGGCCAGCTCTTCGGAGGGGGAAGATGGACGCAAAGAAGGCCATCACCACCAGAAGAAGAGACAGAGCGCTGTCGGTAAAGAGGAGGGCATTTCCTCCCAACCAGGAAACAACGGACCCCCCAAAGTCCACCCTCCACCCAGTGAGAACCAGGAGGTACCCACTGCCCCACAACTACAGGCAACCGAGAGCTGTGATCCTCTGACAGTCCCATTGTCAGACACAGAACTGGACAGGGAGGACCCTTGCCTTGGCTCAATGACACCAGAGCGGGTAAATGACCCCAGTGAGAAGCTGGATAGCTACCTCAGCCCAGCGAAGGTCCAGCAGTTCGTGCTTACCATGGGGATGTAGACAAGCTACCCCAGAGACAGGACAGTCAAATGGACAATGGTAACCCCATAAACTAGGGGTTAAAGAAGTTTTATTTGCTTTCATATAACAGGGCACCCACTCGGTAGGTGGGTTCCGCTGAAGCCACAGCCAAATACCAAGAGACTGGATAGTTAATAAAGGTAACTGTCAATAGGATAACTGTGAATTCGATTAATTCAATTTGTTCTTTGTAATGCTAAGACATGCAATGTATATAACTATGAACACCATGGAAAATTGTACAAGTACCAGAGATTTATTTACATGAATAAAGTATATTTTGAAATTTAAAAAAAACAATCCAGATGTACAACCCTCACGTCCCAGCAGCAGATGTCCTGACCTTCTTGAGAAGATACGTCCAGGTCGAGGGAGGGAGTACCGATGTGGTCGATCCTTTCGGAATGTGGACCAGCAAACGACAGGTCAGGGTAATCCTGAGGATCGATGTCAGTGGGAACATCCTCCACCCACCCTCCAGCTTTACCGTCGGAGGAAGCAGAGGCTACCTGACATACGCAGGGCAGCCGAAAGTGTGCCGAACCTGCGGGAGGTCAGGCCACATGGCGGCGCATTGTAAGGTGACCGTCTGCCGAAACTGCAAGCAGGAAGGCCACCTGACCAAGGAATGCAAGGAGGCCAAGAACTGTAATCTGTGCGGAGAGGTGGGCCACATGTACAAGGCCTGCCCAACACGAGGGGCCGCCACCTACGCACATATGGCCCGAGGTGGCAACACGAGCCGTGGACCGCCTAAGACTAGCAAGGTACCACAAAACAGCACGGGAACGGTGTCTGGAGGCACCCAGAAGGAAGGGCAGGCTGTAGCAGAGCAGACGGCAGACAGCGGGGAGATGCAGCAGCTGATCCAAGCTCCTTCAAGACAGACGGAGGAAATGGAAGAAGAGGGAACAAAGGAAGCAGAGGATTGGATTACTGTCAAAAGCAGGAAGAGGAAACCTCTCAAAGGCCCGAAAGCCACCCAGAGAAGGGGGAAGCGACACCTACACGACGAGGATACAGGCAGCTCTTCCGACGGTGAGGACAGGCACAAGGAGGGTCATCACCAGAGGAAGAGACAGAGCACCGTGGGGAGAAAGGAGGGCAGCACCGCCCATGCAGGAAAAGACGATCCCTCTGAGGAGATGGGTAAAGGCTTCCCCCCACCCGATGAGAACCAAGAGGTACCCACCGGCCCACAGCTCCAGGTAACTGGGAGCAGCGGTCCTGTGACAGCCCTGCTGTCAAATGGAGAACTGGACGGTGCTGACCCTGGGTCCGAACCGAAGACACCAGAGTGAGGAAATGGCTCCAGAGTGGAGCCAGACAGCTACCTCAGCCCTGGGAAGGTCCAGCAGTTTGCTGTCACCACGGGGATGCACACAGCTACCCCAGAGGGACACTGTTAACCTTGTAAACTGTTAAAATGGGGTTAAAAATTGCCAGCATCAATGTGTGTAGCATCAAATCGGCTACGCGATGTGTATCTACGATGGCCTTCCTGGCCAACGTTAAAGCCGACGACCTGTTTCTGCAGGAGTGTGGGATACCGCACTCAGCAGCTACAGGAGATGGTCGAGCTTGTGGGCCCATGGGCCATCAGTTTGGTTGGGGGGGCAACGATAGCCGCACCTCTGGCCTAGGTATCCTGTTGTGAGGAGGCAACTTCACCATCTCTGATGTTAAAGAGGTGGTGGGCAGGTGCCTCCTCGTCACCGACATCATGTACAGGAATGCTCCCCTGAGACTGATTAATGTGTACGCCCCAGTGGGTAAGAGTGAACGGTTGGCCGTCCTGCAGCAGCTTCCACTGTTGCTGGCTACGTCCAGGCCGGTCATTCTGGCTGGAGACTTCAACTGTATCATTGATGCAGATGGACAGTCCTGCGGGGGGACAGTAAACTGGACGCCACGTCCAGAGCCCTGATGGGCACAGTAAAAGATGTCAAGCTGCATGACATCTTCAGCACCCCTGCAGAAGGAGCGCAGCGTAGATACATCTGCTCACGAGCAGACGAGTTTATCCACTCAAGGATAGATTACCTGTTTGTGTCCCGAACGCTCTCGATCAGATCCACTGACATCAAGCCGGTGTTCTTCTCTGACCACTGCCTCCTGCTGGCCGACTGTCACCTACAGGATGAGCAGCGGGCTGGTAAGGGAACGTGGAAGCTGAACACAAAGCTGTTGACCCCGGGAAACATTAAGGAGCTCAAGAGGGACTACGCAGGTTGGAGAACCGTGAAGCCCCTGTTTGAGTCCCCAGCGGACTGGTGGGAACAGTAAAAGGGAACATCAAGAGGTTCTTCATCCTCAAAGGTGTTCAGGAGGCGAGAGAGAGGCGGGGAAAACTGTCCCAGCTCCAGGAAAGTATGCAGAACCTGCTCCTACTGCAGACGATGGGGGTCGATGTCACGGAGGACCTCAAGGAGGTGAAGGGCCAGCAAGCCTCACTCTTTGCCTTAGAGGCCTCCAAGATAATCTTCCGATCCAGGGTCCGCTCGGTGGAGCAGGTTGAGACGTGCTCACGTTTCTTCTTCCTGAAGGTGCACAAAGAGAGCTCCATGCTCAACAGCCTGAAGGAAGAAGATGGCTCCATAACGTCATCTCAGGCTGATGTCATGAGGATCAGTAAATCCTTCTATGCCAGTCTGTATGATGCGAAGCCGACCGACGCGTGGCCTCCCAGTCGTTCCTGTCCTCTATCACGGAGGTCTTAGATGACAGAACATGCGAGAGGCTGGACCAGCCGCTATCTCTGCATGAGCTGACCAAGGCCCTCGAGTCCTTTGAAAAGAATAAAAGTCCCGGAAGCGATGGCTTACCGGTCGAGCTCTATTCTGCTCTGTTGGACTTGATCGGCCGGGACCTGCTGGAGGTGTATGTCAGTATGCTTTGGGCAGGTTCCATGAGTGAATCCATGAGGAAAGGTATCATCACCCTCATCTACAAGCGGAAGAGGGAGAGGGAGGAACTCAAAAATTGGAGACCAATCTCACTGTTGAATGCGGATTACAAAATTCTGTCAAAGGTAATCGCCAACCAGGTCAGGTCTGCTCCGGAGTCGGTGACTCACTCTGACCAAACCTGTGCTGTACCAGGCAGGAAGATCGCTGAGAGTCTCGCACTCCTCAGGGTACGATCGCCTACGTGCAGGACAAAGGGTTGGGCACCTGCCTGATCAGCCTGGACCAGGAGAAAGCCTTTGACAGGATATCACACAGGTATATGAGAGATGTTCCCTCCAAAATGGGCTTTGGGGAGGGAATGTGCAATTGGATCAGACTGCTCTACTCCAACATTGTCAGTGCAGTCTCAATCAATGGGTGGGAATCAGATAGCTTCCCAGTCAGATCTGGAGTCAGGCAGGGCTGCCCTCTCTCTCCTGCCTTGTTTGTGTGCTGCATAGAGCCATTTGCCGAGTCCATCAGGAAGGATGCAAGCCTGAGAGGGGTGACTATTCCTGGCAGCGGGGGCCTGCAGGCCTCCCTGTACATGGATGACGTCGCCATTTTCTGCTCAGATCCGCTGTCTGTGCGCAGATTCATGTGCATATGTGACCAGTTTGAACGGGCCTCAGGGGCCAAGGTAAACCGAGGCAAGAGCAAGACCATGCTCTTCAGGAACTGGGCTGACCAATCCTCAATCCCCTTCGCTGTCAGGACTGACCACCTGAAGATGCTGGATATTTGGTTTGGGGGGGTTAGGGCGTGCGCCAAGTCTTGGGAGGAGCGTATCAGCAAAGTGAGGCAGAAACTGGGCAGATGGAAGCTACAGTAGCTCTCCATTGCAGGAAAAAACCTGGTCATCAGGTGTGAGGCACTGTCATTGCTATTATACGTGGCACAGGTCTGGCCTATTCCCAGAACCTGTGCTGCTGCAGTCACCTGGGCCATCTTCCAGTTTATATGGAGGTCAAAGATCGACCGGGTCCAAAGGGACTCGCTGTACAAAGATCTGGACAACGGGGGAAAAAAAAACCCAATGCCACCCTCACCCTGATGGCCACCTTTGTGTGTGGCTGCATTAAGCTGTGCATGGATCCTTGGTACGCAAACACCAAGTGTCACTACGTACTGAGGTTCTACCTGTCCCTGGCGTTGCGAAGGATGGGCCTGGCCCCGCTGCCACGGAACGCTCCAAGTAGTTGGACCGTTCCGTATCACCTGTCGTTCATGGAGAAGTTTATGAAGAAAAACACCTTTGACCACAAGTCCATCAGGAAGTGGTCAGCATGTAGTGTCCTTGAGACCCTTCGGGAAAAGGAGAGGGCGGATCCTATCAAGCGGTTCCCTGAGCAGACTGTCAAAGCGATTTGGCAGAACGCCTCATCGCCAGAGCTTTCCAACAAGCACCAAGACATGGCTTGGCTGGTGGTGAGAAGGACTCTGTCTGTGAGATCCTTTATGCACGCCCGGACTCTCAGCCGCACCACACGCTGCCCTCGAAGCGGCTGCGGGGGAGGATGGGACTGTCACACACCTCCTTCTGGAATGTGCCTATGCAGAAGAAGTCTGGAGAGGAATGCAGTGGTGTTTGTCGAGGTTCGTCCTGAGCAGCGCCGTGATGTGGGACTCCGTGCTCTACGGTCTGTTCCCTGGGACGCACACCGAGACGAACATCAACTGTGCCTGGAGGATCATCAACTTGATGAAGGACACTCTCTGGGCGGTCTGAAACCTGTTGATCTTCCAGCTGAAGGAGTTGACCCCAACTGAGTGTTGCAGACTGGCACATTCCAAGGTCAAGGCCCACGTGTTGAGGGACACGTTGAAGCTTGGGGCAGCTGCCGCCAAGGTGCGGTGGGGAAAGACCACCGTGTAACATCTGCCTGCCTAAGAAGAACAGGGCGCCCACGCAGTCATTTGAGCTCCGCTGACGCCTCAGCTAAATATACGGATATTTGATTGATAAACGTACAGACCTGTATATATGAATGATAAATTCTGATCTCAGTATGCAAAGGTTTACGTATGTATGGCATGACCAACTGTACAGACTATCAAATTATTTTATGAATAAAGTATATTTTTTGAAATAAAAAAAAATTCCTGACATGGCTGGAAAATTGGTTGAGTGGTCGGTGACAGAAAGTAGGGATATTGGGTAGGTTCTCAAACTAACAGGATGTGGTCAGTAATGTCCCACAGGAATCTGTGTTAGGGCCTCGATTATTCACATATTTATTAACAACTTGGATAATAGCATAGGAAATTATATATCCATATTTGCTAATGCCCAAAGTTAGACAGCAATTTAGACAATAGCATAAAATTACAAAAGGATATTGATAGACTAGGTGAATGGGCAAAAATGTAATAAAGTGTGAGGTTATCCATTTTGCCCTTAACATGATAGATCATTGTGCTTTTGAGATGGTATGAAGTTAAATACAATGCATGTTCAAACAGATATGGAATTTAGGTTACATGGATGTTTAAAATGCCACAAACAGGTGCAGAAAATAATCAAGAAAGCTGGTGAAAAGCTGATCTTCATACCTAGAGGACTGGAGTATAACTGCAGGAGTTATGCTGCAATATACAAAACCACTTGGGCCTCACAGTGAGCAGATCTGGACACCACATCTTAAAAAATATATATTGGCTATTGAGGGAGTACAATGTAGGTTTACCTGAACTTCAGGCGTTAAGGTGTGAGGAGAGAGTATACAAATTAGGCCTGTTTTCTCTAAAACTTAGAAGGTTAAGGAGAGATCTGATTAAAGTCTTCAAGATATTAACAGGTAAAGTCGGGTAGATAAAGATGAACTGTTTCCACTGGTTGGGCATTCTAGAACTAGGGGACATAGTCTGAGAATTAGGGCAATGCGGTTCAAGAGAGATGTTAGGAAGCACTTCAAGGGTGCACAAAGGGTGGTAGATGTTTTGAACTCTCTTTTACAAACTTTAGTGAACATTGGATCAGTTATTAATTTTAAATCTGATATAGATAGCATTCTGTTAAGCAAAAGCATTACGAGATATGGGGAATATGGAATTAAGCCACAGCTCAGCCACGATCTCATTGGACGCTGGAACAGGCTAAAGGCAGTTTATTAAAGCAGGAGGAAGTGAGGACTGCAGATGCTTATAAATGGGAGGGGGTGGGGCTGGGGGAAGGTAGCTGAAAATGCAATAGGTAAATGAAGATGGGGAGAAGGTGATAGGTTGGAGAGGAGGGTGGAATGGATAGATGGGAAAGATGATGGACAGATCAAGAGGGCGGTGCCAAGTACAAGGCTTGGGATTGGGATAAGGTGGGGGGGGAGGGGAAATGAGGAATCTGGTGAAATCCACATTAATCCCATGTGGTTGCAGGGTTCCAAGGTGAAAGATGAGGCATTCTTCCTCCAGGCATCGAGTGGTTAGGGTTTGGTGATGGAGCAGACATTGTTCTCAGCTTTATTAATAGGGGCATAGGGTACAAGAGTAAGGTGGTAATGTTGAACTCGTACAAGACAATTGTTAGACTTCAGCTGGTTTATTATTGAGAGTGTGGTGCTAGAAAAGCACAGCAGGTCAGGCAGCATCCAAGGAGGAGGAGAATTGACGCTTATGCCCGAAACATCAATTCTCCTGCTCCTCGGATGCTGCTTGACCTGCTGTGTGTTTCCAGCACCACACTCTCGACTCTGATCTCCAACATCTGCAGTCCTCACTTCCTTCTAGCTGGTTTGTTGTGTACAGTTATAGGCATCCTATTATAGGAAGGATATGAATGCATTGGAGAAAGTGCAGAAATGATTTACAAGAATGGTTCCAGGGATAAAAACGTTCAGTTACAAGGATAGACTGAAGAAGTTGGAACTGTATTACTTAGAGAGAAGAAGTCTGAGAGGTGATTTGATAGAGGTTTGTGCGTGGGCTGGATAGAGTTGATAAGAACAAGCTGTTCCTGCTAATAAAAGCAAGAACAAGGTACAGATTTAAAGGGATGTGCAAAAGAAACGAGAGTGATATGAGCAAAGATAAGTAGTTAGGGTGTGGAATATACCACCTTCATATGATATTCAAGAGGGCATTGGTTAGTTGTTTGGATAGAAATAGTGTGCAAGGATATGGAGGAAACAGCAGGAGATTGGCATGAGGTAATGATGCTCGTTTGAAGAGCTGGTGCAGACATGATGGTCAAGGGCCTTCTTCTGTACTTCTGTGATTCTATGTCCGTATTATTGATATCTACTTTTCAGTCAGCAACATCTTTTGAGATTATGAGCAAGAACTCTATTAATGTTTCTAATGGGCATAGGTTTAGGGTAAGAGTGGAAAGGGACCTGAGTGGCAACGTTTTCATGGAGGGTAGTGCGTGTATGGAATGAGCTGCCAGAGGAAGTGGTGGAGGCTGGTACGATTAAAACATTTAAAAGGGTTTTGGAGGGATATGGGCAAAGTGCTGGAACATGGGACTAGATGAATTTAGGATGTCTGGTTGGCATGGACGATTTGGACCAAAGGGTCTGTTTTTGTGCTGTACCTTTCTATGACTCTGTGATGTCAATGGGCAGAATTTATGAGACTAACAGCATAACTCCTAAGATCTTTAATTTACCATGTTGTGTGCACCAAATGTAACATTTTGCCAGTAATAATTTTGGCACATAGAAAATAGCACAGTAATTGCTTCATTCAGCAGTACTGTAGGGCAAAGCAGTTCTTAAAAACAAGTGCTTCTGAGTCAATGTTTGACTAAGCAACATCTAACGCTACATTTATAACTCGGGTTCACCTTTTAAACTTAAAAGTTGAGTTTAAAGACTTCTGTCAAGAGTTGGAAAAAAGTTGATGTTATTGGCTGAGTCATCATATGCCTGGATGTTTGGAAAAGGTTGCTGTGTCAGGCCTGTGGTTCAACGTGGTTTTGCTCTGACATCACAAATGATTAATTGTGAATGTTTTGTGTTGGTGACACGGTAAAATTGTGTTGTGTCCTCACTAAATGATAACTGTTTAATTATAAACTTGCTCAAAGTTCCCATATATTAATCCTTGATCATTTTCCAGGAAAGTGCATATTTGTTGACAGACAGTAATCCAGCATGTTTCCACCCTTTCACTTAGAGGTTGTGGGACTCCTCAAAGATTCAAGATTTCATACAGTCTTATTGGCTGTACAGGTGATCAAAGAGTTTTTTTACTGAATAGTTTTGAATTAAGCTACTACTTTTAACTACAAGAGCAAGGCTGGTGTTAGAGAAGTATAAATCGAAATAGTGATGGAGTTTGCACACAAAAGCTTAGAGTCTGACTGCCTGGCACTAGTGACAATCCCATTGGAACAGGGCAGCGGATATATGTTGCCACATCTCAAGAACTTAAATCTTGATAAACATTAAAGGACTTAAAGCAACCTCATAAAACATTCAAAATTATAAAGGAAATTGATAAAATCTCAATAAATAAATTGTTCAGATTGATAACTAGTTCAAAAACTAGGGATACGCACAATTTAAAAACTTGGAACCTGTTGCATAAACATGTCACACGATAATAATAATGTTAAATAAATTCCCTCAAAAGGTCATAAACATAGAAACTGGTTCAAGTTTGCATTTCTAGAGAGAAAAAAACAATAGGTGAACCTAGGAAGATTATAAATAATTTGATAAGAGATAGCTTGTTTACCCTAGCCATCTTATGTCAAGTGACCTCAATCTTACCTTATCCTTTTGCCTCCTTTTTCTCTGCAATGCCTCTAGCTGAACTATGTAACTGTGACTTTCTATGATAACCTTCTGTCCTTAACAGTGTCGCATATTCTAGTGAGTTAGGTAATTGTTAAATGAAAGAGGCAGATTCAGAGAGCTAATGTGGTAACATAAACCATGAGGAATTTACATTCTTCATCTAGATTTTAAGATTCAGAGTGTTTTATATGTTAAATATTAACAGCTAGAGAGAAAACATTTTTTCTCTTTTGATCTTGGGTACTCAGGCTAAATTTGTAGTTCTCCTCTTACTATCATAATGGATAACTGCATATTAATTAGATATTGACCCTGAAGGGTTTGTTTTGTGAAGTCTGACTATTACGTACTTAGATTTTGCTAAACAAGAACAATTCAAGGAATCAGTACACATAGAACATAGAACATTATAGTGCAGCACAGACCTTTTGGCCCTTGTTGTTGCTCCGACCTGTGAAACCAATCTGAACCCCACCTAACGTACTGTCCCATTCTGTCCCATTTTCATCTGTATATTTATCTAATGACCATTTAAATGCCCTTAAGGTTGGTGAGTCTATTACTGTCTCAGGCAAGGCGTTCCACGCCCTTACTACTCTCTGAGTAAAGAAGCTACCTCTGACATCTGTCCTATATCTATCAGCCATCAATTTAAAGCTATGTCTCCTCGTGCTAGCTATCGCCACCTGAGGAAAAGGTCTCTCACTGTCCACCCTATCTAACCCTCTGATCATCTTATATGTCTCAATTAAGTTACCTCTCAACCTTCTTCTCTCGAACAAAAACAGCCTCAAGTCCCTCAACCTTTTCTCATAAGACCTTCCCTCCACACCAGGCAACATCCTAGTAAATCTCCTCTGAACCTTTACCAAACTTTCCTTCCTTTCATGCGGCGACCAGAACTGTACGCATTACTTCAAGTGTGAGCACACCAGACATTTGTACAGCTGCAGCATGACCTCATGGCTCCGAAACTCAATCCCACTACCAGTAAAAGCTAACACACTGTATGCTTTCTTAACAACCCTATCAACCTGGGTGGCAACTTTCAGGGATCTATGTACATAGACACTGAGATCTCTCTGCTCATCTACACTACCAAGAATCTTACCATCAGCCTAATATTCTGTATTCCTGTTGCTCCATCAAAGTGAATCACCTCACACTTTTCCACATTAAACTCCATTTGCCACCTCTCAGCCCAGCTCTGCAGCTTATCTATGTCCTTCTGTAACCTGCAACATCCTTTGGCACTATCCACAACTCCACTGACCTTCATGTCATCTACAAACTTACTAACCCATCCTTCTACATCCTTATCCAGTCATTTATAAAAATGACAAATAACAGTGGATCCAAAATAGATCCTTGCAGTACACCATCCTGGACTCCAGGATGAACATTTCCCTTTAATCGCCACCCTCTGTCTTTTTTCAGCTAGCTAATTTCTGATCCAAACCCCCCTCAATCCCATGCCTCTGTATTTTCTGCAATAGCCTACTATGGGGAACCTTATCAAATGTCTTACTGAAATCCATATACACCACATCAACCGCTTTACCCTTATTCACCTGTTTGGTCACCTTCTCAAAGAACTCAGTAAGGTTTGTGAGGCACTACCTACCCTTCACAAAACTGTGTTGACTATCCCCAATCAAATTATTCCTTTATAGATGATTATAAATCCTATCTCTTATAACCCTTCCAACACTTATTCACAACCAAAGTAAGGCTCACTGGTGTATAATTACCAGAGTTGTTTCTACTCCCCTTCTTGAACAAGGGAACAATATTTACTATCCTCCAGTCTTCTGGCACCATTCCTGTAGACAATGACAACATAAAGATCAAAGCCAAAGACTTTGCAGTCTCCTTTCTGGCTTCCCAGAGAATCAGAGGATAAATCCCAACTGGCACAGGGGTCTTAACTATTTTCACACTTTCCAGAATTGTTAATACCTCCTCCTTGTGAACCTCAATCCTGTCTAGTCTAGTAGCCTGTATCTCAGTATTCTCCTCGATAACATTGTCTTTTTCCAGTGCAGATACTGATGAAAAATATTCATTTCATGCCTTTCCTATCTCCATGGACTCCACACACAACTTCCTACTACGGTCCTTGATTGGCCATAATCTTACTCTAGTCATTCTTTTATTTCTGACATACCTATAGACATCTTCAGGGTTTTCTTTGATCCTATCTACCAACGACTTCTCATGCCCCCTCCTGGCTCTTTTTAGGTCTTTCCTGGCTAACTTGTAGCTGTCAAGCACCCAAACTGAGCCTTCACATCTCATTCTTACATAAGCCTCCTTCTTCCCTTTGACAAGAGATTCAACTTCTTTAGTAAACCATGGCTCCCTCCCTTGACCAGTTCCCCCCTGCCCGACAGGTGCATACTTATCAAGGACAAGCAATAGCTGTTCCTTGAATAAGCTCCAAATTTCAATTGTACCCATCCCTTGCAGTTTCCTTCCTCATCCTACGCATCCTAAATCTTGCCTAATCACATCATAATTGCCTTTTCCCCCAGCTATAACTCTTGCCCTGCAGTGTATACCTATCCCTTTCCATCACTAAAGTAAACGTAACCGAATTGTAGTTACTATCACCAAAGTGCTCACCTACTCCAAATCTAACACCTGGCCAGGTTCATTACCCAGTATCAAATCCAATGTGGCCTTGCTTCTTGTTTGCCTGTCTACATACTGTGTCAGGAAACCCTCCTACACACATTAGTCAAAAACTGACCCATCTAAAGTACTTGAACTGTAGCATTTCCAGTCAATATTTGGAAAGTTGAAGTCTCACCTAACAATTACCCTGTTAATCTCGCTCCTATCCAGAATCATCTTTGCTGTCCTTTCCTCTACATCTCTGGAACTATTCAGAGGCCTATAGAAAGCTCCCATCAGTATGACCTCTCCTTTCCTGTTTCTAACCTCAGCCCATACTATCTCAGTAGACGAGTCCTCAAACATCCTTTCTGCCACCGTAATACTGTCCTTGACTAAGAATGCCACACCTTTCCCTCTTTTACCACCTTCCCTGTTCTTACTGAAACATCTAAACCCTGGAACCTGCAACAACCATTCCTGTCACTGCTCTATCCATGTTTCCGAAATGGCCACAACATCGAAGTCTCAGGTACCAACCCATGCTGCAAGTTCATCCAACTTATTCCAGATGCTTCTGGTGTTGAAGTAGAAACACTTCAAACCACCTTGCAGCTTGCCGGAGAACTTTGGCGACCTTGAAACCTTATTTCTGACCTCACATATTTAAGTGACCTGTGAAAGGCAATGCTTAATTTCTACTTTTGATATGTGAATTCTCAAACTTTAGAAATAAAATTTATATTAAAACAATTCAGATTCCTTGTATCTTTATCATGATAAAATGCCCCACAATGATTCACAACAATGTTTCTAAAATTTGTTGAATTGGGAATTTGATCATTTAAAATTGCCATGACATTCTGACTAAGTCAAGTTTACTTACTGTAAAGTGTGTCATGCTAGTATCATTTTTCCGTTCTAAGTTCTAATGCCCACATTCGAGTAGAAACAACTGAAAAATGATGTTTTCTTAGAATTAGATTGTGTCCCTCTACTGCAGCAAAGCACCTATGCTCTGACCTACCTGCCACATGTTTGTCCTTCATTAGATGCTGTAAATGTTGCTATTTGACTAACTTACTAATATCAAATACACGTGGAAGACTTCATTCCTGGTGTTTATTGTGATCCAATATTATGTTGGATATTATATTGTATCCAAATATTATAATTTAAAATTGCAAAATGACAGGTTTGCTCAAGATTTTCTTTGTACTAGTTTCTGTTCTTACTCTGAGATAGTGAGGAGTGCAGATGCTGGAAAGTCAGAGGCGATAAAAAGTGGCTGGAGAGTCCTGATGAAGGGTTAAGCCCGAAACATCAACTCTCGCTCCTCAGTTGCTGCTTGACCTGGTGTGCTTTTTCCAGCACTGCACTTCACCAAATCTGTTCTACTGTGAAAACTAAGGTTACAGTAATGTTCAAAAAATAGAAACTGAATCAAGAGGAGGAACTTATTAGTTTTAGTGTAAATTTTAAAACACATTGTGGAAAAATAAGGAAGCTACAGATAGATGCAACATCAAGATCATATGATTCGCAGCTCAGGATATTTAAAAAGTGAGAAATTACAAGTGTTCTAGAAATTATCTTCCAAAAGTCATTTGATTCAGAAATCCTTCTCCTGGATTGGAAATTGCCAAAGTAACTCCATTGTTTAAGAATAATAGTAGAGGGTAACTAAGATATCACAGTAAACTAACATTTGTTATAGTGGGGGTAGGAGGTGGTTATATGCAGCTTTTGTTTGGAAGGGAGTGATTGAACATTTATACATGAGCTGATGGGATTCAATTAACATGGATTTGTAAAGATGAATGTTTGAGGATGTGATTAAAATAATTAAGTGATTTATTTGTATGAGATTCTGGAAGGCGTCCAATAGCGTTTCATACAAGAAGCTGTTAAACATTTATGATGTGGGATTGTGAACATCTGCTAATATAGGTGGGGAATTGGTTAAGAGTTGGAAGACAGACTAGTTGGAGGGTATTGTGGCATAGTGATAGTGTCCTTTACCTCTGGAAAGTGTGAGGTTATCCACTCTAGTCTGAATCAAGATAAATGATGAGTAGCTGGGAACTGTAGAGGAGCAGACGGAAAGCCAATAGAATGTTTATTGGTTTATTGTGAGAGGAATTGGATTAAAGAGGTTCAGTTGTGTAGGACATTGGTGAGATCATACCTAGAGTACTATGTGTAGTACTGGTCACCATACAGCAAGAAGTTAATGTATTATAAGCAATTCAGAGATGGTTCACTAGACTGATACCTGGAATGAAGAAAGAACAGACAGGCTGGACTTGCATTCTTTGGAGTTTGCAGGAGTCAGAGGTGACTTAATTGAAACATCTAAGATCCTGAGGAGACTTGTCTAGGTGGATGTGGAAAAGGTGTTTCCATTTGGGAGGAATCTAGAACTAGGGTTTAAAAAATAAGGGGATGCCCATTTAAAACAGAGTTGAGGAAAACTTTTCATTTCCTCAGAAGGTTCAGAGTTTTTGAAAATTCCTCCTTCAAAAGGAAAAGGATATTAAATCCTTAAATAGTTTTAGGACAGAGATAGATAGGTCTTGGTTATCAAGACAATGAAAGTTGATCAGGAAATGCAGGAGTGTGGAATTAAAGTTAAAATTAGATAAACCGTGATCTCATCAAATGGTGAAGTTGGCTTAAAAGGCTGAATGGCCTACTCTTGTGTCTTGTTTTTATGTTCATATGATGTATAAAAATTCATAGAATCCCTACAATGGGGAAAACAGGCCATCCTACCCATTGAGTCCATACTGACCCTCTAAAGAGCATCACAACAGACATCCAATCCTCCATCCCACCTCTGTAACTCTGCATTTCCAATGGCTAATCCAGCTAGCCTGGATATCTTTGAACTGTGGGAGGAAACCTGAGCACTCAAAGGAAATGCATGCAGACATGGAGTGGATGTCCAAACTGCACGCAGTCACCTGAGGCTGGAATCAAACCCAGGTCCCTGACACTGAGGCAGCAGTGCTAACCACTGAGCCACCGTGCTGCTAAAATTGTTATTCGTTCTTGAACAATGACAAAAAGTAGCTTAAAAAAAAGAATGCAAGGTCAAATTATATCTCAGTGAATCTGTAATACAAAGGGTTAGAGGTTCATTTATTTCTAAAAGTTCTGGTCAGATCTCACTTTGAAAGACCATTACGTTTTGTGCATCCCTCCCCCACCCATTCAGGACACATTGGTCTTTGAGGCTACACAGTGCATTGTGATGAAGTTCCCACGTTTTATCTAGCTCCTTCCTATTAAGCAAGTCCACATTATTTGTGGGCAGTAACATTCAGGGGAAACTGAGCTTTAGAGTTCCTAAGTGGCACCATTCAATTGTACCTCAGATAGAGGCCGTGCTTGTTCTAAGGTTTTTAATGGGTCACTCAATAACTCATAGAAGAGGAATTCGAAAGATTGCAGGCAAGGACTAAGGTCATTGAACTGTGGAACACAGAGACAGAGAGAAATGGTTTCTTTATGTTAAGGTGCTGATGTTTAGCTTCACTGCAGGCGAGCCTGTATCATTGAGGATCCAGTGCAAAATCGAAAACAGTTGAACTGCTCTCTGTAACTGCAGCTCAGGGATGTCTAAGGAAAAAGGGAGTGATCTCCTTGTGCAAACGAACTGCTGATTTGTGTTGCTGAAAACACAATTAAAGTACACAGTCTGGGTCAGAGACTCTGTGAGATAGCCATTAACGAAAGCTGGCGTTGTCAGTGAATAAATATGGAGTGCAGTTTTTAAAGTCCAGGGGAGTGTGAACCCAGGAAATGAAGGTGATCAACTGAAGCAGGGATACATGCTGAGGCGGTTAATAATGGATAGCTCTTGAGAACTCTTTCAAAGCCAGATAAGCAAAATGAAGAATTGTAATCTCTTGTGAAGTTTACTAAGATTTGATGACACATTGGGCCATTAATGTCTGGAGGGGTGTTACTGAGTAATCTGTGACATCTTTCTTGGTCAAATTTGATATTTGATGTGCACTGTGGGGTGTCCATTCACAGTAAGATATTTCTATTTGCCACATGTTAATTCTGGATGTTTGGATTAAGTTGTAGATTGTATTACTGTTCTAACTTGTAAAGTATAGTTGTTTGTTCAAAACTGTGGAATATTGTGACTTTATTGTTTTAGTAAGCCCTTCGATCTTACTTTTGTCTACTTTAAAAATAAAGGTTATTTCTCCCAAACCAGATTGTAACACTAATTGGCACTCTGGTCTGGGATAACCAGAATTACTTTGGGTAAGTGACAAATTATGATTTATGTGTGAAATCATAACATATCAGTTCTGATAAAAGATCACTGGATTCAAAGTATTAACTCTGCTTTTCTCTCTCTGTAGATGCTGCCTGACCTGCTGAGTTTCTCCTGCAATTTCTGTTTTTGTCTCAGATTTCCAACATCTGCAGTTATTTTTTGCTTTACTTAGATTATGAGAAGAGGTTGCATTTCATTTGATTTGAGGGTGCATAAGGGGCAGTTCAAAACTAATCTTAGGAGGTTATGTGAATGTAAACAATTTTTCCCTATAAGTTAATTTAAGTTAATTTAATTAAAACATTCACATCTGAGAATATGGCACTCTTCTCATTGTGGGAAGAAAGACTGATGGACAAGACAAATTTTAAGAAAATCTTTCCTTCTTATAGGAGCTGAAACGGACATATCCTTCCCATATGGCTGAGCCAGTCATATGCCCACTTCTGGAATTTGCCTGGGATATGTACTTAACTCAGAAAAAGAAGGTATTTATCTAGAGCCAACAAGAAAGCAGGGAATTCTAGAGTTGGTAATGTGTGATGAGGTATACAATGTGATGAAGATTAGTGGGCAGCCAGAGGGTTAGGACGCCTTTAAAAACAAGGCAATAGGGGACAGAAGTTAAAATATGAAGATAAGCTAGCTAAAAGTATAAAAGAAAATTGCAAGTTGTTTTCAGGTATCTAAAAGATGAGAAAGGGACAACAGTGGACATTGGCCCACTGAGAAATGAGGCTAGAGAAGCAGTAATGGAGAATAAAGAAATGGCAGGGGAACTGAATAGGTACTTTACATCAGTTTTCAATATGTGGAAGACACCAACAGCATACCAGAACTACAAGAGTCGGGGGGTGCGGGGGCAGAGGCAGAGGGGAGTGTAGTGGCCATCCCACTATATGATGCTGGGGAAGCTGAAAGGTCTGAAGGTGGATAAATCACCCAGGCCAGGTAGATTACACTCCAGAGTTCTGAAGGAGATAGCTGAGGAGATTTTGGAAGCATTAGTGGTGATTTTTCAGGAACCATTAGAATCAGGGAGGGTCCCAGAGGACTAGAAAATGAAGGAAACAGAAGACAGGAAACAAGAGGCTGGGAAACCTGACATCAGTCACTGGTAAGATTTAAAGTCCATTATTAAGGATGAGTATGAGTTTGCAGAGTACTTGGAAGTATGTGGATAGGACTAAGTTAGCATGGCTTCATCAAGAGGAGCTCATGCCTGATAAATCTGTTGAAATTCTTCGAGGTGGTAGTAGGTAAGTTAGACAAAGGAGAGTTAGTGGATGTGATCAATTTGGATTTCCTGAAGGCCTTTGAGAAGGTGCCGCACAGGAGGCTGCTAAATACGATAAGAACCAATGTGTTTGGGGCAAGGTACTGGCATGGATAGAGAATTGACTGACTGGCAGAAGGCAGAGAGTGGGGATACAGAGGTCTTTTTCAGGATGGCAGCCAGTGACTAGTGGAGTTTCACAGGGGTCAGTGTTGGGACCATAGCTACGCACGTTATATATTAATGATCTGGATGAAGGAACTGAGGGAATTGTAGCTAAGATTGCAGATGACACCAAGTAGGTGGAGGGGCAGGTAATGTTAAGAAAGCGGAGAGGCTGCAGAATGACTTGGACAGGCTAGGAGAGTGGGCAGAAAGTGGCAGATGGCATACAATGTAGGAAGGTGTGAGAAAGAATTGAGGCACAGACTATTTTCTAAATGGGGAAAGGCTTCGGAGCACAAAGGGACTTAGGAGTCTTAGTTCAGGAGTCTCTGAAGTTTCAGATTCAAATTCAGTTGACAGGAAAGCAAATGCAATGTAGCATTCATTTCAAAATGCTTAGAATATAAGAGCAGGGATATACTGCTAAGACTATAAGGCTCTGGGTCAGACCAGATTTGGAATATTGTAACCAGTTTTGGGCCCTGTATCTAAGGAAGGATAGTTGAAATCAACTAGGTGAAAGTGAGGATTGCAGATGCTGGAGATCAGAGTTGTGACTGTGGTGCTAGAAAAGCACAGCAGGTCAGGCAGCATCTGAAGTGCAGGAGAGTCGACGTTTCAGGCAAAAGCCCTTCATCATGAAGGATGTTCTGGCATTGGAGGGGGTCCAGAGGATGTTTACGACAATGATCCCAGGAATGAAGGGCTTGTCATATGAGGAGCGGTTGAGGATTCTTGATCTGAATTCAATGGAGTTTAAAAAGATGAGGGGAGATCTAATTAAATCTTTCTGAATATTTAAAGGCCTGGATAGAATGGAGTTTTTATTTAAAACTGAATGGGTTTCAAAACAGTCCAGTTATCCCATGGCCATCATTGCATATATATTTTTCAAGTACAGACTTAATTAATTGAATTTAAATGTCCTCAACTTCCCTGCTTGGCAAATGGCCTGGTATGAAATCTAGTTTATTAATCCAGAGACCCAGGTAATGTTCTGGGGACCTGGGTTCAAAACCCACCATGATAGATGGTGGAATTTAAATTTAAGAAAAATCTGCAATTAAGAGTCTAATGATGACCATGAAACGATTGTCAATTGTCAGGGAAAAAAACCCATCTGGTCCACTGATGTCCTTCAGGGAAGGAAACTGCTGTCCCTACCTGGTGTGGCCTACGTGTGACTCCAGACTCTCAGCAATGTGCTTGACTCTTTTAGGGATGGGAAATAAATGCTAGCCTAGCCAGCAGCACAAACATTACATGAATTAATTTTTTAAAACTGTAATAGTAAAATTAAATAGGAGTAAATGCACAAATGTCTTTAAATTCATATTTGTTCATCTGAGTGAAAGTTTCTAAATAGGAAAAGTTAAAATATAATAGATTTAAGCAAGTGCAAGGATGGAAGCAAGGGCCAAGAAAATCAAAGGGGAGGTCTCTGAGTGGGTCAGAACAGGAGAGGTTGAAAGATAAAGATTTTATGTTGCAAGGCCAGATAAAGTGGTAATGAAACCAAAATACAAAAGAAGATTAACAAGAGAAAAAAGAAAATATGGGTGAGTTGTGCCATTAATAAGACATTTAACAAACCACAAAGGAGACCACTATGTGAGCAGCAAATATAATATACCAATTTGAAAGAAGTAGGAAAAGATCAGGGTTCTGCATCGGAGGGAGTTCCCGATGTCTTGAAGAGAAAAAGATAAAAGGATGGGTGGTATGTCTCCTGTGCTTTCACAGAACAGTGCTGTAGGAAAGGGAGGTAGTACTGACGGTTACTGAGGAGTGGACGAGGATGTTACAGTAACTGGTTACTTTAGAAATCTCTACCCTCCGCTCTGACCCATCACCATAAACCCTACCTTCATCTACCTATTGTCTTCCAAGCAACCTGCCCCCCCCCCCCTCCCCCACCCCCCATCCCCACCCCACTCCCATTTATCTTTCAGCCCTCTGGGGTTCTTCCCCCCCATTCCTGATGAAGAGTTTATGCCCGACATGTTGGCTCTCCTCCTCCTCGGATGCTGCGTGACCGGTTGTGCTTTTCCAGCGCCACACTTTTTGACTCTACTTTAGAAATCTGACAGTCGAAGGTGTTTTCGTGATAGCATCACACTGGAGCAAAGTCCACTGAAGGGCAGAGTCTAGTGTGGTGGAAGATGAGGACAAGGGAGGTCCTATCATGGTCATGGGAAGGGAAGGAAAAGTGTGGGAGCAGAAGTATGTGAAATAGGATGATCTGTTTCTGACTGATATCTGGTAGAGTGACTCTGTGAAGAATGAGACTATACAATAGGTTGCATGGCCTTCTCTGCTCTGAGAATTTATGCTCTGTACATTGCTTCAATTAGATGACTTGATACTCAAAATGACAAGAGAAATGTGCATTAGTGCACATTCAAGCATTGAATAATTGTTTATCTGTAATCAAATTAAGAGTTGATGAAGGTGGTGCCGATCTAACAATGAGTATATCATATTTTCAGAACTTAAAGACAGCAGTTCTTGTTTTACAGGAGCTCAAAGGTGACATATGGGGCTTCTCCTCCCATGTCATGTGCTTTATCAATGGCCAGCTTATTGGAGATGAGAAAGATTTCCTCAAGTGGGCAGAAAATGAATTTGGCTACGTAGATTTCAGACCGAAAGCTCTGTATGATGCTATAGCTGAAGATTTTTACTCTGATTACCTAAAGAACATTCAGGTAAATATCAATCTTTCTTTATACCACCAGGACACACAGAGCAAACCCCTCTCCGCAGTGGCCATCCCATTCATGGCTGAAGATTGAAAAAAAATCAGAATGATAAAAATAAAAGAGGACCAAAATCTACTCAATATGAATGATTCTGTTAGGTTTGATGCTGTTTAAATCCCAGAAGTAGAGAGGCAACAGGAGAGACCTTAACATTCTCTTAGGCCTGTTTTTCTCTACAATTTAGAAGTTTTGGAGTAATCTGATCAAAGTCTTTGAGATATTAACAGGAAAAGACAAGATAGATAAACTGTTTCCATTAGTTGGGGATTCTGGAACTAAGGAGCATCATCTGAGAATTGGGGCCAGACTGTTCAGGATCCTGAGATGTTATGAAGCACTTTGATACAAAAGGTGTTAGATGTTTGGAACTCAGTTTCACAATTGGCAGCGGATGCAGGATATGTTAGTAATTTAAATTTAAGATAAATTTTGTTAAGCAAAGTTATTAAGAGATATAGAGTTAGACCACAGATCAATCATGATCTCATTGAACAGGCTTGAGGGGCTGAATGATCTACTCTTATTCCTATGATTTCAAGAAAACATCTAAATTCCTTCCAGGGCATGGAATTAAAAACTATTGAATATGTAATTTGGGTCGATTAGCGTCTAAAAGACAAAATTAAACCTTTGTGCTAGGGTCGTTAACTGAGATCGCAGTCAAATGTTGTCCATGTAGTTTACCTTTCCAATACATTTCCTCTTTCCCTACCAGAGTTCCAGGATTTGCATTTTTCATTGTTCATTCCTAATCCTATTTTCTTGAAATGTCTTCCATTTCAAAGCCTCAACTGCCTGCATTGGGGGGCTTCTCAGAGCTGTGTGACTCCTGTGATAAACCTAACACAGTTCTGTTCTATTAGTTATACCAATTCTTGGCTGCAAGAATGACAATCACTTTTTGTTGTTTCAATTACTTCAAACAAACAGCTTCTTATCTGGTTTTCAATCCATCTTAATGCTGCAGACATTTTGATGTGGCAGCAATCAGTTTGAGTTATCCTTTAGATTATCTCTCCATATGTTTCACTGATAATGATCACTTCTACAACAGGCCAAATTGTTCTTTGCCAAACTCTTGGTTATCTTCTTCAACGTAGGGCAATTCAACTAGTCTAATGTTTTGTCTCTATTTTCTGCAGCATACATTTGTTTACATGGACATTTCCATTGATCAGAAACCTATTGGGAGATTATTATTTGAGGTAAGGAATGTAGTGAAAGGTTGTTACCTAGTCCTCTCCCTAGCTTCAGATATACATCCACCCTCATTATCTCTCGTATTTTGAAGGTCGTGATCCTCCTAGAGTATAGTTCCACAGGAATGAGAGCAACAATCAGATGTCCATCCTTCACAATCAAAGTGTATAAGGTGTTGACAGGTTGCGTAACCTGAAACCATTGCTGCTGAGCTTGAACCTATCCCATGTATAGATAATCATTTCAATAAAGGTCACTGAATAAAGGCAGCAATGCCAGGTCAAAATGTAATGCTCTCAGTATTGTGTCAGTGTGATCATTTATCTTAATATTAACCAGCTCGCTTCACGGTCTCCATGGTTCAGGTCATGAAGATCTTGATATTGGATGTGATTCAAAACATCAAGGCTTTAAGGTCACATTTCAGAGACTTGAGCAAATGAACGAGGCTAAAACTGAGGGAACACTGCATTGTCAGAGATTTTGTCTTTCTGATGAAGCTCTAAATTGAGGTTCTAAAAAAAAATCAAAACAACTGCGGATGCTGTAAATCAGAAACAAAAACAGAAGTTGCTGGAAAAGCTCAGCAGTTCGGGCAAAATCTGTGGAGAGAAATCAGACTTAATGTTTCGGTTCCAGTTCTGAGAAAGGGTCACCGGACCCAAAACATTAACTCTGAGTTCTCTTCACAGACACTGCCAGACCTGCTGAGCTTTTCCAGCAACTTCTGTTTTTGCTTTTGAATTTGAGGTTCTGTCTGGCTTCTCAAATGGACATATTGAAGTCATGAAATGCATTATGTGAACGCAATTCTTTATTTCTTGCAGAGAGAAAAACATATTCGTAATTGCAGTTATAAAGTCAGTAAACAGAGTACTGATACTAATTGATTATACATTGATAGCTTTTTACAGATGTCTGTCCAAAGACGTGTAGAAATTTTGAGGCACTTTGCACAGGAGAGGTACGTTTCTCACCTACAAACATTCGGCTGTCTTACCAAGGAAGTATATTTCATAGGCTGGTGAAGAGTACCTGGATTCAAGGAGGAGGTGAGAACCAAAAGCTACTCGTTTTTTTCCACCAAGCACCATAAATCTGCACATGTTAAAGTAGCCAGGATAAGCAGCCACATGTCACATGTCTCATCTATGGCATGAGTAAAATTAATTCCAGAAGTATGATAGCAGCAAATTGTACCATACACTAATCACAATTATGATATTTGGAGTAGAATTATTTAAACTCTATCCTTTTCTGTTTATAAGTTCTGACTTCTATTCTGATATTTTCTTCCCAAAACCATAGACATTTTCAAAGGTAGAGGAGATGGTGGACTATCTATTTATGGAGAAACATTTGAAGGTAAAAAGAAAACATCAAGAACGTTTTATAGTGGAAGCATTATTACAGAGTGTGATGTGGGATGTTATCTATAATATTTGTATAGTGACTATCCCTGCCAGTAAGGGAGACATATGTCACTACATGGAGTACAGATAAGTGGAGAGTTTTGGATTCTCGCTGCTCAGGGAGAAGTATTTATAGTACAGGCTGTATAAGACATTAGTTAGGCCCCTTTTGGAATATTGTGTGCAATTCTGGTCTCCCTCTTATCAGAGGAATGTTGTGAAACTTAAAAGGGTTCAAAAAAGATTTACCAGGATATTGCCAGGGATTTGAGCTACAGGACAGGCCGAATAGGCTGGGGCTGTTTTCCCTGGAGCGTTGGAGGATGAGGGGTGACCTCAGGTTTATAAAATCATGAGGGGCATGGATAGGATAAATAGACAAGGTCTTTTCCCCGTGGTGGGGGAATCCATAACTAGAGGGCATTGGTTTAGGATGAGAGGGGCAAGATATAGAAGGGACCTAAGGGGCAACTTCTTCACACAAAAGTTGGTGCACGTGTGGAATGAGCTGCCAGAGTCTGGTACAATTACAAATTTAAAAGGCATCTGGATGGGTATATTAATAGGAAGGGTTTAGAGGGGGATGGGCTAAGTGCTGGCAAATGGGACTAGATTAATTGAGGATATCTGGTCGTCATGGGCAAGTGGGACTGATGTTTCGGTGCTATACATCTCTTCCTCTATGACTATTACTCTATTACATTTTCCCAGAGAAAGAAAACTGACTATTGAATATTTCCATTGCCCTTTGGAGAGAAAATAACTCTCTCCCTTCCTTAACTCCACACTGGACGTTAACCCAGCATTCAACTTAAACTATACCCTCTTTAAATCCAAACATTCATTCACAAAGAAAATAGACCAGATAGAGAGACAAACAATACCTTCATCTACCTATCACATTCTCGGCTATCTTCCCCCCCCACTCCCATTTATCTCTAGGCCCCCTCGGCCCACAAGCCTCTTTCCTGATGAAGGGCTTATCCCGAAACATTGATTCTCTTGCTCCTCGGATGCTGCCTGACCTGCAGTGCTTTTCCAGCACCACACTCACGACTGATCTCCAGCATCTGCAGTCCTCACTTTCTCCTAGACAAATAATATTCAAGAATATATTGAGAGTAGAAAATATAGGTAAGAAGGAACACAATCTGTGAATTAAAAATCTCAGGGGTGGCATGAGGTGACTTTCTCCCAGTACTTTTGATTTTTTAACAATGGTACCACATTATTATTGACTGTGGCAGTCCTCGATCCAGTAGCTGGTCAGTTGGATTAGGTCTTTACTTGAGTTAGAAGTTTTACGTGTTGTAGAGTCTTTGAGTTTTATTTCTTTTTAATTCTCAGAGGGAGAGGGCAGGGTCTGGCTTTCTGATTTCTGCAGGTCTAAGAGCCCAGTTTCTCTCTCCTCACAGCTCTGTGACAAGTCAATCCTTAAAGCCAATCCAAAAGCTGTTGTTGGGCAGTTTCTTTTTTGTTCAACCCAAAAGTACCTGGTGCCAGCCAATCAAAAGTAGCAAAGTCCAGATTCAGCCAACGTTACATGTTTTTATGTAACCAATGAGTGAACTGCTTTAAGTTGTTTTTAAAAAATGATTCTTTCATTGCAACACGGTTGTCCAAACTTTCATGTTCAGTTTATTTTTTCCAAATAAAATATATGTCTCCTTACAAATAATGTGGAGGTGCCGGTGTTGGACTGAAATGGACAAAGTCAGAAGTTACATGACAGCAGGTTATAGTCCAACAAGTTTATTTGAAAGCACAAGCTTTCAGAGCGCTGCTCCTTCATCAGGTGAAATGGAGGGAAGCACACAGGTACAGAATTCTCATGCAGGGAAATAATGGTCAGATTATTTCAGGTCATTAAGATGTCAAAACGTAAATACAAATGTTGTGAGGAAAATCTTCAGGTGTTCCAAAGTGTCAGACAGATTGAGTAAAGTGGCAACAGCTGAATAGAAAGTGAAGAGGTGACCTATGATCCAATTAATAATTACAAAAAAAGTGAAAATTAGGATAGTGCCAGAGACAAACCAAATGGCTGGAATAACATGATAGGTCGAAGCGTTGCATGACAAGCATCTAAACAAAGTAACAACTGATCCAAAACTATGCAAACTAGTTAAGGTAGAGAGATGAAAAAGTTATCAAGATGATGGTGTCAAAACGGAGCAGTAAGGAAGAGTTTACACAGAACAGTCTGGTGGGGTTACATGTGACATGACATGAACACAAGATCACAGTTGAGGCTGTCCTCATGGGTATGGACTTTGGCTTTCAGTATCCTTACAAATGGGCATTGTTTTGATCACTATCAGTATGAGAAATACTTACTCATATCCAGGATGTGTTTTCTATTATTAGATGAGACCTTTGCAATCTCTCACTGCAAGAGAGGAATTCTTGGGATGGCTAACAAGGGACGGCATACGAATGGAAGCCAGTTCTATATCACACTGCAGCCAACTCTTTGGATGAACACCAAGTTTGTGGCTTTTGGGTTGGTATTTCAGGTTTTTTCCTCACTTTTGTCTGAACATTGCTGGTTTAACATAGTGGGGGAAATGTTCCACAGTGTTATTTTGAAGAATTCTGTTCAGAGAGCAGACTGGGGAGTCCCCATCTGGCAGAGAATTGAGTTATGCCTGTGTCACACGGTGCTCTACGATGAAATTCTTCCCCAGTCTGGTTATAAGTCCATGGTTAACTATATTGTTCAATCTGAAGTTTGTTACCTTTGTTTTATTATTCTTTAGCACATTTTTCTATGAAAAATTAATTTCTAATGTAAGATCTGATAAATCTAATTTTTCTGTTAAGTTTCTTATCTCAAGTTAGGAGAGTCTCAAGTTCACAGAATTGTCCTGCTGTCTTGAACATTCCTCACACAATACATGAACTGACAAATGCAAATACTCATGGGCACATGTTGGGAGTTCTCTTCCAGGTCCCCCAGGAGCTTTTAGAAGGTCAGGCAGAAGACCTTAATTGTGTGGGAGGCAAAATTCAGCTTCTCCATGATAGGTTAGGGAATTTGCCAATAAATTCTCCAAACTTTTCTGGTGAACTAGCTTTTCCACCCTTCATTGTCAGGATCCTGTTTTATGCATCAGCATGCTGTGAATACTCATTCAAACCCCAGACTGCTGCATTCTCAGTGTAACAGGGGAAGCATCTCAATATTGATCGGTTCGAGAGGCGTCAAAGTCATATGCAGTTTGGCTTATGGAGTTAAATGCTTACAGTGAAAAGGGTGAAGCCTCTCGATGTTCAGTAACTCAAGAGACGTTTCAACCACATGCAGTCTGGCTCGATGATGTTGAATGGTGAAGTTGTGAAGCCTGACCAGGCCAACAAGCCTGCCCACGTGATGCAGCCGTACAGGCTGGCACCAGTAAACTTGACCTTGACAACCAAGTGGGGCTGAACTCAATAGGGAGGCTCAACTCAAACAGCCATCCTTTGTGCTTGTGTCCTTTCTCAAGCAAGCCTTTGGTGAGATGTTCTGAGATGTGCAGCATCTCCCAGTTATAATGAAAAAGATGAAATAAGATTCTCTTGAGATCCCCATGAACTCTGATGTCTGTAATCACCTCTGTCTAGGCTGTTATCATCTATGGGGCTGACTTCCGACTGCCGTACATAGGGAAAAGAGCTGCTCTCCTGGACTATCTTTAGGGGATCCTTTAGGGAGGCATTACTGAGTGGTGGTGCCTTTTTAAAATATATTCATTCGTGAAATATTAGAAGTTAGAAGATAGTTGCACGAATAGGCCATTCGGCCCTTTGAATCTGCACCACCATACAGTATGATTTTGGCTAATCATGCGTTCTTAGTATCCCATTCCAGCCCTCTCCCTTTACCCCTTAATTCCCTTTAGTTGCAAGGGCCACATTCAGCTCTCTTGAATACAGAGGAACCTCAATTATCTGAAAGACATGAGCGGGGAGTATTTTGTTCAGTTAATCGAATGCCGGGTAACATAGTTTAGCCGAGCATCGGGACCTTGTGCTCTTGCCGTATAATTCAAATTTCAGACAATCAAATGCCAGATAATTGAGTCTTCTCTGTATATCTAATGAATTGGCCCCATTAGCTTTCTATGAGATAGAATTCCACAGGTTCACAACCCTGAGTGAAGAAATTCTTTCTTATCTCAGTCTTGAATGGCTTACCCTTTATTCTTAGATTGTGACACCTAGTTCTGGACTTCCCCAACGTTGGGAACATCCTTCCTGCATCTAGGCTGTCCAGCCCCATCAGGATTTTATATGATTCAATGAAATCCCTCCTCATTCTGCTAAATTCCAGTGAGTACGAACCCATTCAGTCCAGTCTTTCCTCGTATATCAGTCCTGCCATCCCGGGAATCAGTCAGGTGAATCTTCGTTGGATTGCCTCAGTAGCAAGAATGTTGTTCCTCAGACTAGGTGACCAAATTGTGCACAATATTCAAGGTGTGGCCTCACCAAGGCCCGAAATAACTGCAGCAAGATATCCTTACTCCGGTACTCAAATCCTCTCACTATGAAGGCCAGCATACCATTAGTTTTCCTCACTGCCTGTTGCACCTACATGCCAACCTTCAGCGACTGTTCCATCATGACATTCAGGTCTCGTTGTACCTCACCTTTTCCTAAACTGCCACCATTCAGATCGTAATCTGCTTTCCTGATTTTGCAACCAACATGGATAATCTCACATACATCCACATTATATTGCATTTGCCATGTATTGCGCATTCAGCCAGTCTGTCCAAGTCACCCTGCAGCCTCACAACAAACACTGTAACCCAGCTTAGTGTCATCTGTGAATTTGATGATATTACATTCAATTCTTTCATCCAAATAGTTAATGTATAATGTGAACAGGTAGAGTCACAGCACTGAACCCTGCAGCACCCCACTCATCACTGCCTGCCACTCTGAAAAGGAACCGTTTATTCCAACTTTCTGCTTCCAGTCTGCCAACCAGTTCTCTATCCATGTCAATATATTATCTCTGATACCATGAGCTTTAATTGTCCTTACTAATCTCTTGTGTGGAACCTTGTCAAAAGACTTTTGAAAATCCAGATATACAACATCTACTGATTCACCCTTGTCCACTCTACTGATCACATCCTCAAAACATTCCAGAAGATTTGTAAAGCATGATTTCCCTTTAGTGAATCCATGCTGACTAGAACCAATTCTGTCACCAATTTCCAAATGCTCAGTTATTACATCCTTAATAATTGACTCCAGCATTTTCTCCACCACCGATGTTAGGCTGACCAGCCTATAATTCCCCATTTTCCCTTTCCCTCCTTTTTTAGAGAGGGTTACATCAGCTACCCTCTAGTCCATTGGAACTCTTCCAGAGTCTACAGAATACTGGAAAATGATCACCAATATGACCACTATTTTTAGGGCCACTTCCTTAAGTACTCTGGGATGCAGAGTAGCAAGCCCTGGGAACTTACTGGGGTTCAATCCCATCAATTTCCCCAACACCATATCCTGACTAATAAGGATGTCCTTCAGTTCATCCTTCATGCTTGATCCTCTGTCCCCTAGCATTTCCTGAAGATTATTTGTGTCCTCCTTAGTGAAGACTGGTCCAAACTATTTGTTCAGCTAGTCTGCCATCTCCTTGTTGGCCATTATGCACCTGCTTCTAATTGCAAGGGACCAATATTTGTCTTCATCACTCATTATTTGCCTCCTCTTTGGTTTTAACACTATCCCTGCTTTTCCTTGTTAGTCATGGTTGATCTACTTCCCTGTTTTACTGTTATGCGAGAAAGGGATGTACAATTGTTGAAGTTCGTCCTTGTGTTCTTTAAATGTCTGCCATTGCCTATACACTGTTAACCCTTAAGTATCCTTGACCAGTTTATCCTAGCCAATGTGTGCCTCGTACCATCAAAGTTAGCTTTCTTTAAGTTCAGGATCCTAGTTTCAGATTTAATTGTGTGACTCTCTATCTTAATGAAGATTTTTGCCCTATTTTATGGTCACTCTCACACCACAATATTGCTAATTAATCCTCTCTCATTACACAATACCCAGTCAAGGATAGCTTACTCTCTAGTTGGTTCCACGACATATTAGATGAGGGAACCATCCCTCATATGTTCCAGGAAATCCTCCTCCATCGCATTGCTACCAGTTTGGTTAATTCAATCAATACATAGATTGAAGTCACCTATAATAATTACTGTATCTTCACTGCATGCACCTCATTTCCTGTTTGATACACTCCCCAACATCACAACTACTGTTTGGCGGTCTGTACACAACTTCCACTAATGTCTACTCCCTTTAGTGTTCCGCAGCTCCACCCATACTGATTCCACATCTTCCAGGCTAATGTCCCCTCTTACTATTGCGTCAATCTCCTCCTTTACAGCAATGCTACCCTACCTCCCTTTTCTTTCTGACTATCTTTCCTAAAGATTGAATAACTCTGGACATTGAGTTCCCATCCTTGGTCATCCTGGAGCCAGGTCTCTGAGATCCCAATTACATCATATCCATTAATAACTGTTTGCATAGTTCATTCATCCACCTGATTACAAGTTTCCTTGCATTGAGACACCACCTTCAGGTTCATTTTTTTGATATTTATTGCCTTTTTAGAATCATTGTGAAATGTGGCCCTTTTTGATGGGATATGGACATCTCTGGCCAGGCCAGTATTCAATTGCCCAGAGGACATTTGCAATTAAGAGTCAACCACATTGCTGTGGATTCATATGTAGGCCAGACCGAGCAAGGAAAACGGATTTCCTTCCCTACAAGACGTTAGTTTCATTGTCTTTGTTAGACTCAAATCCAGATTTTTGTTGAATTCAAATTCCACTATCTGTTTTGGCTGGATTCAAACCTGGGTCTCTCGATTAATAATCTAGTGATAATACCACTAGGCCATCACCTTCCTGCTGCTTTTTTACTGACATCCCTGGGCTGGTTGGGGGTGATGAGCAGAGGTTGAATGATGCTGCTGCATTGCAGAGAGTGAAGTACTGTCCCAGTTCCTTTTAAATATGGTGCTGAGCTGTTGGAATCTAGAAAGTCCTGATGGTTTTTAGCCTACCCATAAAATTTCCCGTTTTACCCAAGCATGGCTGTGCGGTGAGCTGAGAAGAATGCAATCATGTAGAAAAAATTGGGAATCCTCCTACTTTTATACTCACTTCTGCACTTGGCTATAAAGAAATGTATTTCCGCCTATTGTATCTAATGCTTATGGTATAAGAGCGTTCACTCACTTAAAGGAGTGAGCTTATATTTTAATTCAAAAACCAAGGCGCAGGTAGGTACATGGCCAATAATGCATGTCCAAATGTGAAAAGACTGAAACAGAAGATGTGGAAAATGAAAATGGAAGGAATTATTGGATCCCATTCCTGCATTTTAAAGGTTGCAATGTTATCATGGAAAGTAAAGATTGTGGGAGAATGGGGACTGCTCAGTTTTGAAGAACTGGGAAAAGAATTAGATTAGGACACTGTAAAATGAAAGATAGTTTCATATCAAGTTGCGAATGATAGAAATGGAATGGAAATTCGATATAACGAGAGCAAAATTTACATGAGTGCTCACTGGAATAATGTGAAGAAAACAGAGGATAGTCAAGGAACACTGTAATGGAGAACAATGACCATGACGTCTATTGGCAGCAGCTTCCCAAATGTCAGCTTCTATGTGAACGATTTCAACAGCCACTTGAGAACAGCATAACCTGAGAGTGCCTCTCCAAGTTGCACACTTCTGACTTGAACCTTTTATTGTTCTAGCACTATTGCTGAGTGAGTATTTGTCTTCCCACCAGCGTTGTGTATGCATGTGGGACTGTAGTGATTCCACAAGGTAATGAAAAGGTCAAGGGCAACAATCACATGGATACAGCACCAGCTGCAAATTCCTCTCCAGGTCACACACCATCCATAGAATTAGACCATTGCTCCTTCACTGTCTCTGAATCAAAATCCATGAAGTCCCTCCCCGACAGCACTGTAGATGTATTACCACCACCACATAGACAACAATGATTCAGAAAGTCAACTCACCAGTGGCTTCCCAAGGTCAATTAGGAATCCTAGAATCCCTAAAATGTAAAAGCAGGCCATTCGGCCCATTGATTTAAGTTGGATGGCCAACAAAGCTCACACCCCATGAATGAATTTTGAAAAACATGTGACAGAAGGTGAAAGAATAAGTGATAGACAAGATCCACAGTGATCTTTTCCCTGTATCGTTAGCTAAGAAGGCATTGGAGATATGTGAAGATTTTCTCAGATAGTGTTCATGAATTACTTTAAATAGCCATCAATTCATTCATTCTTTTCCTGCAGAATAAAAACTTTCCTGAAATAAATTTTATCTTTTCTTTTGACAGGCAACTGGTAGCAGGCACAGACGTTCTCGATGAATTGGAATCAGTTTCCACATATAACGAGAGACCAACAGTGGAATGTAAAATCACAGATTGTGGTCTCTATTCTCCCTAAATATTGTTACTCTTGTAGTTTGGCTAAAGTACTATTCTATGGTATTCTGATAATCTAAAATAACATGGGTTTCCTGTCCATTATTTATCATCCTCACAGTGACATGCTTTCTTGCACGACATAAACAATATGGCATCTTTAATACTCTCCAGTAAATTATATATTAATGAAAGTGAAGATTGACAATGCTAACAAATTGGGGAATGAGTTTCATAAACTCCATCAGAAAAAAAAGCAAAAGATTTCCCCAATCTGTGGCTGCAAATTATTGTTGCTGGTGTTTGCATACTAATCCTCTCTGTTTCCTAATTTAACAAGCAAGATCCCACGTCACATCTCGGACATAAAGCACTACCCACACTGCCTCACACTGAGGCTCCCATCTCAAACAATTCCTCAAAGAAAGGTGGAGGTGAGCAGGGGTTTCACTCACCCTGAGCTGCTATGATAACCTTCTGTTCATTTTCAGAGGCCCACTAGTTGATCTGCGAGGTATTGTTCTGGTCTGCGAAGTTAGGTGGTGAGAGAAAACTCAGAGAGGCCTGACAAGGTGAATATTGTACCTCTTTCGTAGAAAGACTTTTTTTGATTTAAGTTTTATCTTAAGGGCATGTTATTTAAGTAATGAAACTACCACTGGCTTATGTTGAGGGACAATTGTGATGCATTAACATTAAAATATATTTGTAGAATTACGCAAATGTTGAATATTAATGAAAATAGGGACTTGCATTTACATTGTACCTTCTACCTCCAAACATACAAACTTTAATTAAAGTCACTGGAGTATGTTTGAAGTCGAGTCACATTTGAATTGTGTTCATGATTCGATGTTCTGTGAACAAAATAGAATGGAAGTAATGCTTTCTGTTAGGTTGATACATTTAATTTTTTTCTGAACTGCTTTTTCTCCTGATTTAAAGCGCTGAATTCTTGCTGCAGGGAATCATTACTGATGTAAAGCTGAGCTTGACCTGAAGTCATTAGCCCAGATTTTTCAGACCTTCCACACCTCATGGTCTGGCCCCACAAATTAGACTTTGTGTTGAATTTTTCAGCTCAGTAAGGCTTTTGCGCTGCAAATTGCTGGCCCAGCAAGGGCAGTGGAGCATCTAGAAACTTGGTGAACAATGAGTCCAACTCCTTAAGCAGAGGGAATTAGAAATTATGGGGGAACAATGAAGAAACCAATAGAATGAAATAGATTCAAATCAGAGACAGAAAGTGAAGTTGATTTAATTCAAAGAGAGGAGGGGACACAGAAAAGTAAGAAAAATATTTTAAAAGTTTATATTTTAAAAAACTCAGAACAACAACGTCATTGCCGTCTCATTTTGGACTCTTCTACTCTGGTAAAAGAACTTGGCTATTCACTTTATCCATGCCTCTCATGGTTTTATATTCCCTATAAGGTCACCCCTCAGCCTCCTACACTCCAGGCTCTACACCTGATGAAAGGCTTTTGCCCGAAACGTCGATTTTCCTGCTCCTCGGATGCTGCCTGGCCTGCTGTGCTTTTCCAGCACCACTCTAATCTAGACTCTGGTTTCCAGCATCTGTAGTCCTTGTGTTTACCTTGGAAAAATGTCCCAGCCTATCCAACTTCTCCTTATAACTCAAATCTGTTATTTTGCAGAAACATAAAACTCATCTACAAAAGGTCCTTATGCTGTTAAGTGGCAGCCCTAAATTTCTGCTTCGAGTTTAATAATTAATTAATACATGAATGCAAGAATGTTTTGGAACTCCCAGGGAAGTTAAGAGTGAGTTGTGATGAGCATAAGGCCAAATTCTCCCGGGATTTGTGACCATTCACAATGCCTGGAATACCTCTTTCACTGTACATCTTGCTGGACCATTTACACACTAATAAAATGAGCTCATTACTCCAAGGATTGAGTACATGCAGTTGTTGAGTAATAAAGCCTTAATTCTTGTTTTATATGAATCTGAAATAACTGCACAGAGGCCAGTACCCTGTCACTAAGTCAATCTTTATTTAATAGTAGAAAGTGAAAACTGCAGATGCTGGAGATCAGAGTCTAGAGTTTATTGCTGGAAAAGCACAGCAGGTCAGGCAGCATCCGAGGACCAAGAGAATCAACGTTTCAAGCATAAGCCATTCATCAGGCTTATACCCAAAACATCAATTCTCCTGTTCCTTGGATGCTGCCTGAATTGCTGTGCTTTTCCAGCACCACACTCTCGACTCTCTGTTTACTAGTGCACAGTACACTGGCTGTAGCTAGCCAGCTCAGAGTCAGTTGCCCAAACTGAGGAGATTCTAATATCCCAGTTATATTGGTTAGGGCTTTCCTGACTGACCCAGGTTAACAAACACAATCAATGACCTTGTAGTCAACAAGGTCAAACTGGTTCCAATCACTACAGAATCTAATTTAGTTTATAATAGTATTAAACTGAAATCTACACATTAAATTCTGTAGTTTCCAATCCCTTAAGCAGGGTATTAACAATGCTTCCAGTGAAAGAGCAGTTTAAATGAAAAGACAGTTGAATCTAGATCCTCATGAAGTGTGTCAAATTGGTATTTTCTCTTAGCATACTAAACTAATCAACTTAATACTAAGTTGCACAGTGTACAATTTAGATTGATTGCTGAAGTTAAGTGGTTTAGGGAGTTCACAGGAGGAAGGGAGAAAGGTGTTTTGTTATTTTTGCTTTTCCTCAATCTTTTTAGCCTCAAGAATTGGTTTTTACTCTGCTATAAAGAGAAGCTGGTTATTTGACAAGTATCTAGCAAATGACTAAGATTTATTCTATTCCTTAGATTCCACATTGGATAGCACCTCATGGAAAGTCAATGAAGCATACAAAAACATAATAAAACACAAAATTGAGTAAAATAATTAAGAAGCTCCATAGAAGACATTAAAGATGGCAGGACAGGTGATGTAGTTGCATTATGTGGGAATTCCTGATTGCCAGTTTGGTGCAGAGCAAACATGTGTAGCAAGTTTGGAGGTTCAACAATGGACACTATAGCACTTTGGTGAAGAGTAAAAGTTACCTGGACTCTTCTAAATCTGCAGCGGCAACACGATTTGGAATATTTGCTCAAGGCTGGAGAAGAACTAGCAGTGGGAGGTGTAAGGGTCTTTGCAGTGTCAGTGACCTATAGGACATGGAGGAGGTTATGAATAGTTAGTATGAGAGGCTAAGTGTCAAGAACAGAATCTGAAAGGACATATGGTTTGCATTATTTCTTGAACCATGTGCAAATTGGCACGGGGAATATCAGATTAGAGGTCAAATGCATGACTGAAAAACTGGTGTGGGCAAAGTGGAACGTGGTTTGTGGGATACTTGCCTTCATCCACCAGAGCATTAAGTACAGGAGTTGGGAGGCCACATTTGGAGTACTGTGCACAATTCAGGTTGCCCTAATAAAGGAAGGATGTTATTAAACTGGAAAGGATACAAAAAAGATTTATAAGGATGTTACCAAAATTGGAAGGTGTGAGTTATTAGGAGAGGCTGGATATGCTGGGACTTTTTTCTTGGAGTGTAGGAGGCTGAGGGGCAACCTTAGAGGTTAATAAAATCATGAGGGGCATGGATAGGATGAATAGCCAAGATCTTTTCCCTAGGGTAGGGGAGTCTATGACTTTAAAATGGTGGAAGGATATCTCTGTTAGTTATTGATGGTGTTAGCACAGTAAAGAAGGATAACCTAAGTTCAAGAAATCAACAGTTTGGGTAGACATGATAAATAGAAATGACAAGCAGTTGCTTGTGTGAGTGATGTACAGTTTCTTTAATAGTAACCACAAAGAACTGTGGGACATAAAGGAAGAATTACTGACAGGCTGTCAGAAGGGCACACAATAATTATAAGAGACTTTAAACTACAAATAGACTGAAAAAAAATCAAGTAGACAAGGGTGGCCTAGATGAGGAGTTCATAGAATGTTTTTAAGATAATTTCCTGGAACTGCCTGTTCTGGGCCAATCAGAGAGCAGACTGTTACTAGACTTGGTAATAGTGTAATATGATTGGGCTAATTAATGATCTCACAGTGAAGGTGCCTGAGGTAGCAGAAGCAATAATATGACTGAATTTTATATCCATTTGAGGGAAAGAAGAGTGAGTCTGAGATTATATTTTTAAATTTATATCCTGGGCGTGAAAGCAGAAATGAACTAAAATGAACTGGAAAATCAGAATGGGTCAAAGACCTGCAGGAGTAGACATTGAAAGTAATATTTCAGAATATACAGAATAGATACGTTCCAATGAGTAAGACAAATTCCAAGTGTTAGACCTACGGCGATTAGCAAGATATGTTAAAGGTGGTATTGCACTAAAAGTTAAAAGCTGTACTATATTTGTACAAAGCCATGTGACAGGTCAGAAAATTACTCAGTATATAAACACTGCGAAGAACGACCACACAAATTAATAATCATGGAAAGATTAGAACATAAGAGAAAACTAGGCAGAAAAATAAAAAAAAAGTTAAGAGCTTCTCTAAATATTTAAAGAAAACTGAGTTAACAATATGAATGGCCTTTCAAAAGTGAGACTGGAGAATTAATAATGGAAAATAAGGAAGTGGCAGATGAATTGAACAGGTATGTGTATTGATCTTCACCATAGAGGATAAAAGCAACATCCAAGAAGTAGGGTCTGATGCTATAGACTTCACAACTTTAATAACTTCATAAGTTGAAAGAATCAACAATAGTTCCATCTGAAATAAACTGCTCCTTGAGATGAAAGGGGCAAGGAGAAACTGTTAGAAAGCAATTAGAGGAAATACATGAATTAACCATCTCTGCAAAGGCACAGCACAAAGAAACTGTTTCCTGAGAGAGAGAAGCTAACACTGCTTGATAACCTGCTACCTCATGACAGATGGGCCATTAAATCTGCCTGTAGAAAGAATGTTCTGACGTAAAGGGGATAATTGCAGGAAAAGCTATATTTAAATGGACAGACATAAAGGAACAAGGGACCTACGTCTGATAAGAAGGCAAGCTACAGACTTGAGGTCTCCAGAAGTGTAATCAATGTTTGGGATGAAAGAATCTATTGAATCATCAATTATGTCACACCACAAACTTAAAAGAAAGAAAATTTTATAAGAATCACGTTCATAACTCTCCTTTAGCAGAACTTCGAAGAACAACACTGAACAAGGATCAAACCCTGGACATTTCAGATGCTGTTGATTAGAATCATAGCTAAATTCCACCATTAATCGGGTAATAACAAAACTGAGTTGTGAGGCTTAATTTGCTTACTTGAGGGATCTTACTTTGGTTGCTATGTGCTGTTTCATTATTTGATTGTGAGATTTCTTAATAAGTAGCCTAATTAAAGGTAGCTTGTGGTGATTTACACACAAAAGGTGATAAATCAAAATATGGAAGGGAGTGGGTGGGGTAAGTCTCTGAAAACTCACCATCACCAGAGAAGTCACTTTGAATAAATTTTTGGTGCCATAGGCTGACAAATGCTTGAGTTCAAATGGACTTCATCTCAGGATCTTAAAAGAAGTGGTTAGCAGGATAATTGTTACATTTCTTTTAATTTTCCAAAACTCCTCTGATGTGGGGATGGTTCCATGAGATTGAAGGACTGTAAATGTAATTACTATATTTAATAAAGATGGGAGACAGAAAGCAGGAAACTACAGGACACTTAATGTACCATTTGACAAAAGGCAAAAAGTTATTACTTGACTAGTTAGAGCAGAGCACTAGGATAAAGTGAAGGCAATCAGGCAGACTCAGCCTAGTCTTGTGAAAGGGTAATTGTGTTTGACCAATCTATTGGAGTTTTTCAAAGGGGTTGCACATCATGCTGTGCATAAAGGAGAACCAGTGAATGAACTGTACTTCAGTTCCCAGAAGCCATATGATAAAATTCCATATCAAAGGTTATTATAGAAAATAAAAGGCCATACTGTTAGGGGACAGCATATTGGCATGCTGATTGGCTAGCTAACATTCTGCTGAGAGACAGCTTTTTCAGATTGGCAAGATGCGGTCTGCCACAGGGGTCAGTGCAGTGACCTCGAGTGTTTGCAATTTATATAAATGACTTGGATGTAGAGACAGAAGGTATAGTTGCCTGTTTTACTAATGACACAAAAATAGATAGGAAGGTAAGTTGTGAAGAGGACATAAAAAGAATAAGGTACCTATTACATGAATGGGCAAATATGTGACAAGTGGATTATATTATAGGAAAATATGAAATAGTCCATTTTGACAGAAAGAATAAAAAAGAAACATCATCTAACTGATGAGCGGTTACAGAGCTTTAACATGCAGAGGAATCTGGGTCGCCTCATGCATCAATCATAAAAGGACAGTATGCAGGTCCAGCAAGTCAGTAGGAAAGCTCATCATAAGTTATTATTTATCATAAGAGCAAATGAATACAGAAGTAGGGAGGTTACATATCAATTATATAGGGCATTGGATTATTGTGCACAGCATTGATTGGGTAGTTCAGTTGGTTGGATGGCTGGTTTGCAATTCAGAGTTACAACAGCCCCAGTACAATTCCCATATCATTTGAAGTTACTGTGAAGGTCCTACCTTCTCAGCCTCGAGTCTTGCCTGAGGCATGGTGACAAGTTAAACTACCTGCAGTCAGCTCTCTCTCTCTAATGAGACATTGCTGGGACAATGGCAACTTTACCTTTACCTTAGGTAAATGTGGACATCACATTTCAGAGAAGGTTTACTTGAATACAAATCTGGAATAGAGGGATTGTATTATGAGGAAACATGAGTCAGAGTAGGCTTGTATCTGTTGGAGTCTGAAGGAGTAAGGGTGGCTTGATTGCAATGTATAAAATCCTGAGGAATTTTGACAATGTAGATGTGGAAAGGATGTTTCTTCTTAGATCTTTTGCTATAAATTCTGTGTCTTATGATCCTGCCCCACAGATACTTGATGAAAGAGTAGCTGTCTGAAAGCTTAGTACTTCCAATTTAAACCTGTTGGACTATAACCTGGTGTTGTGTGATTTTTAACTTTGTCCCACTACTCTGACACAATTTTATCTGCAAGAAGCTTCTCCAAGTCCAGTTAGAATCATAGTCACAGAGTCAGAGAATTGTACAGTATAGAAACAGGCCCTTCGGTCCAATGCTGACAAGATATTGTAAATTAATCTAATCCCATTTGTCAGTATTTAGCCCATATCCCTCTAAACCCTTCCAATTCAGCCTCCAACACTCCAGGTAAAATAACCCCAGCCTATTCAGCCTCTCAATATGGCTCAAAACCTCCAAACCCAGCAACATCCTTGTAAGTAAATAATAGACAATAAGTGCAGGAGTAGGCCATTCTGCCCTTCGAGCCTGCACCACCATTCTATATGATCATGGCTGATCATCCTTAATCAGTATCCTGTTCCTGCCTTATCTCCATAACCCTTGATTCCACTATCCTTGAGAGCTCTATCCCACTCTTTCTTAAATGAATCCAGAGACTGGGCCTCCACTGCCCTCTGGGGCAGAGCATTCCACACAGCCACCACTCTCTGGTTGAAGAGGTTTCTCCTCATCTCTGTCCTAAATGGTCTACCCCATATTTTTAAGCTGTGTCCTCTGGTTCGGCACTCACCCATCAGCGGAAACATGTTTCCTGCCTCCAGAGTGTTCAATTCTTTAATAATCTTATATGTCTCAATCAGATCCCCTCTCAGTCTTCTAAACTCAAGGGTATACAAGCCCAGTCGCTCCAGTCTTTCAGCGTAAGGTAGTCCCGCCATTCCAGGAATTGACCACGTGAACCTACGCTGCACTCCCTCAATAGCCAGAATGTCTTTCCTCAAGTTTGGAGACCAGAACTGCACACAGTACTCCAGGTGTGGTCTCCCCAGGGTCCTGTACAGCTGCAGAAGAACCTCTTTGCTTCTATACTCAATCCCTCTTGTTATGAAGGCCAGTATGCTATTAGCCTTCTTCACTACCTGCTGTACCTGCGTGCATACCTTCATTGACTGGTGTACAAGAACACCCAGATCTCTTGGTACTGCCTCTTTACCTAAATTGATTCCATTTAGGTAGTAATCTGCCTTCCTGTTCTTGCCACCAAAGTTGGTAACCATACATTTATCCTCATTAAAGTGCATCTGCCATTCATCTGACCACTCACCTAATCTGTCCAGTTCACCTTGTAATCTCCTAACATCCTCCTCACATTTCACCCTGCCACCCAGTTTAGTATCATCAGCAAATTTGCTAATGTTATTACTAATGCCATCTTCTATATCATTAACATATATTGTAAAAAGCTGCGGTCCCAGCACTGATCCCTGTGGTATCCCACTGGTCACTGCCTGCCATTCCGAAATGGAGCCATTTATCGCTACTCTTTGCTTCCTATCAGCCAACCAACGTTCAATCCACGTTAGTCCTTTGCCCCCAATACCTTGCGCCCTAATTTTGCTCACTAACCTCCTATGTGGGACTTTATCAAAAGCTTTCTGAAAGTCCAGTACACTACATCTACTGGATCTCCCTCGTCCATCTTCAGAGTTACATCCTCAAAAAATTCCAGAAGATTAGTCAAGCATGATTTCCCCTTCATAAATCCATGCTGACTCTGATGTATCCTGTTACTACTATCCAGATGTGTCGTAATTTCATCCTTTAAAATAGACTCCAGCATCTTTCCCACCACTGACGTCAGACTAACTGGTCTATAATTTCCTGCTTTCTCTCTCCCGCCTTTCTTAAAAAGTGGTACAACATTAGCCACCCTCCAATCTGCAGGAACTGATCCCGAATCTATCGAATTCTGGAAAATAATCACCAATACATCCAGGATTTCTCGAGCCACCTCCTTCAGTACCCTGGGATGTAGACCATCAGGCCCCGGGGACTTATCAACCTTCAGACCTAACAGTCTCTCCAACACCAATTCCTGGCAAATATAAATTCCCTTAGGTTCAGATCCTTCAGCCACTGTTACCTCAGGGAGATTGCTTGTGTCTTCCCCAGTGAACACAGATCTGAAGTACCAATTCAACTCTTCTGCTATTTCTTTGTTCCCCTGTTTCTGTCTTCAAAGGCCCAATTTTAGTCTTAACAATTTTTTTGCCTTTCACATACCTAAAAAAGCTTTTGCTATCCTCCTTTATATTTTTGGCCAGTTTACCTTCGTACCTCATTTTTTCTCTGCGTATTTCCTTCTTAGTAATCCTCTGTTGTTCTTTAAAAGCTTCCCAGTCCTCCGTTTTCCCACTTATCTTTGCTATGTTATACTTTTTCTCTTTTAACTTTATATGTTTCTTAACTTCCCTCATCAGCCATGGCCACCCATGCCTCCTCCTAGGATCTTTCTTCCTTTTTGGAATGAACTGATCCTGCATCTTCTGCATTATACACAGAAATATCTGCCATTGTTCCTCCACTGTCATCCCTGCTAAGGTATTGCACCATTGAACTTTGGCCAGCTCCTTCCTCATAGCTCCATAGTTCCCTTTATTCAACAGAAATATTGTCACTTCCGATTGTACCCTATCCCTCTCAAATTGCAGGTTGAAGCTTATTGTATTATGGTCACTACTTCCCAATGGCTTCTTCACTTCAAGGTCCCTGATCAATTCTGGTTCGTTGCACAATACCAGATCCAGAATCGCCTTCTCCCTGGTAGGCTCCAGCACCAGCTGTTCTAAGAATCCATCTCGGAGGCACTCCACAAAGTCTCTTTCTTGAGGTCCAATACCATCCTGATTCTCCCAGTCTACCTGCATGTTGAAGTCCCCCATAACAACTGTAGTAACATCTTTGCTTTACCAAAATTCATTTCCCAGGCCCTGTCCACTTGAAGCCACGTCTCAGTTATCCACACAATATCGTATCTGCCAATTTCCAAAACAGCCTCAAGGTCATCCATCTTATTTCTAATGCTTCATGCTTTAGGAAGGTTAACATCTTTCCTATAGCAGGGAGTCCACAAATGAAAGCAGTATTCCAAAAATGGCCTATCCAATGTCCTGTATAGTCGCAACATGACTTCCCAACTCCTATACTCAATGCACTGTCCAATAAAGCCAAGTGTACCAAACACTTTCTTCACTACCTGTCTACTTGCAACTCCACCTTCAAGGAGCAATGTACTTGCATCCCAAGGCCTCTGTTTGGCAACACTCCCCAGAATCCTGCCATTAAGTATATAAGTCCTGCCCTGATTTGCTTTACCAAAATTTAATGCCTCACATTGATCTAAATTAAACTCATGGGTCTATTTGATCAAGGTCCTGTTGTACTCTGAGGTAACGTTCTTCACTATCCACTATACCATCCCTCTGCAATCTTACTAACCATTCCCCCTGCATTCATATCCAAATCATTTATATAAATGACAAAAAGCAGTGGAGCCTCCACTTGTATCTTATGTTAGTCCTAGCAAATTCTGGCTCAATATGTTTGGCGTGATGCTGCTTTGCTGAGTGATATGCGGTATTAAAACTGGCTTAATTAATCAATTACAATCTTTCTCAAATCCTGACTTATTGATACAGGAATAATTAACTATAGTTTGGAGCTTTGAACATCTCACAATATGAAATGTGCGTATCTGTAAATCTGGAGCAAGATTCCAGAAATTATAAGCATTCTTTTGCCGCCATGTGACTTTTATTTTGATAAGACAAGAAACAATGCATTAAATTACAGCATTTTAATTGGGGTCAAGAACAGCAGCCGTGCCAACTGCGAAAGACTTGAATTAAATTAGTTTGACCAGACTTGACCCAATTTTCAATTATGTGTCTCATGGCCACAATACAAGTCTGTTCAGTGTTTGGCAACTTTGTTCCCCTGTTTCTGTCTTCAAAGGCCCAACTTTTCAGATATGTACTGAGGATGGTTCGTGTATGAACTGCAAATGTCACACCAGTGCACTGCACCTGAAACTTTTCCAAGTACTGTATGTAAATATTGACATAGCTGTGAGGTGGGTGGGGGCCAATTCCCTGTTCCAGCATTTGAATGATTGTAACATCTCTGCAAAATATTACATTGGTTTACAGTGATGAAGTTAACACTCAAGGGACTTAACAAACAGAATCCTGATGTCAAATGGACCAAAACATGATGAGCTCAGAATAATTAAGATCTGATAAAGTGCAATTTGAAAACCAAAGCTCCCATAGACTCAAAAACTGACAGATATTTACAGAACAGAAGGAGACCATTCAGCCCATTGAATCAGCCCCAGTCAACAGCAATCTGGCCATGCAAACCTCTTTTTCCAGTTTTTGACCTGTAGCCCTGGAGACTATGGCAATGCAATTGAGTATCTAAATATGGCTTAAATGTTATGAGGGTTTCTGACTCTACCACCCTTTCAGGCAGTGAGTTCTAGACTCCTCCAATCTTTTGGGTATAATGAATTTCAGCTCATCTCTCCTCTTAGTCTCTACCTCTTCCTTCAATCTATGTCCCCTGGTTATTGACCGCTCTACTAATGGAAAAAATGCCTTCCCATCAACCCTGACTGTGCTCCTCGTAATCGTATAGATCTATGTCAACTCCAAAAAAAAGGGATAATCTCAGCTTTTCCCCAGTGCAGGCAGCCTCCTGGTAAATCTCCTGTGCCCCTGTGCTATCGTATCTTTCTGATAATGTGGTGACCAGAACTGCACCCGGTACTTCAGCTATGGCCTAATCAACCTTTTATTCCTTTGGATTACACACATTCTTACAAGGGAGTGGGGACAGAATCCAAGAAGGAGCTCCTTGAATGACTAAAAATATGGACAATAATATTGCTGTTAAAAAAAACTCATTCTGTTTAAGCTTTTACTCATCAGGACAATGCACAAGAATACCAATTCAAGGAGAAAAACAACATTTATATTTATGCTGTGGGTTTGCAAGTGCAGCTGGCTAGGTCTTGTTTGTTGTGAAGTGCAAAAGGTATACAGTACACTGTTTGCAACAGTCCATCAGCCTTTAGGAGATATGGACTACATACCCGACACCATACCAGCACGTTACATGTTTGGTTGGAAGAGCACCTTATTAACTTGGCAGCAACATCTTGTTTGTGGCAAACACCGAGTGTGTTTCAACCACAAGGTGAAACAGCTAACTTAATCTGTTACTCAATCATTTGAGATACATTACCAAACATGCTGATCTGAGGCAGACTGGGCATTTTTCAGGAACAAGAGTGGCTGTCTTAAGGCCTTTCATCCATTTGCCTGAAGTACTGCGCTAAATAATCTGATTGGTGTATCTGTCAATCATCATTAACTGGTGCATTCTCCATGGTAACGCAGGGACTAATCAATTTCCACTTGCCAACCAATCAACATTCTCCTCCCACACAACTCTCCAATATAAATGTTAGTTTTCCGTATTGAATCATTATTCTTGGATGCAACAAAATGTGTCTTTTTTTCAGTAATAACCAAGTTTTGTACTCCCAAGCGACTATTTGTAAAAATATGGACATTCAAAATAGAATTGAAAAAGGAGCCTGATGGGAAATAACATGCAGTTCATAAAACTGAAGACAACAAAGCTGATGACAGAAATTACAAAGACAATGAAGTACTCAAAAATAAAAGGGCTCTAGGAAGCTCAAAAATACAGAAGGATCTTGGGATCCTTGTCCACAGATTCCTAAAGGTGTTGGACAAGATAATAAGGTAGTTAAGGCAAATGGAATACTTATGTTTATCAGCCATGACACAGATTATGAGAAAAGGAAGGTTTGTTGGAGCTGTACAGAACTTTGGTTCAGCCATAGCTGGGGTACTGTGTGTAATTCTGACCCCCATACTATGGGAAGGATGTGATTGCACTGGCAAGGATGCAGAGGAGATTTACCAGAATGTTGCCTCACATGGAGCAGTTTAGCTCTGAATAGAGGTTGGATAAGCCCAGGTTGTTTTTCTTTAGAGCAGAGAGGGGGCATGATAGAAATAGCCGCCTTAACCTCTGGGGTTATGAGGGGCATGTTCAGGGTTGTTAGAAAGCAACTATGCCCCTCAGTTGAAGGGTCAATGTTGGTCGGGGGGCAAAATTTTAAAGTAAATGCAGAAGGTTTAGAGGGGATTTGAGGAAAATAATTTTCACCCAGAGGTTGGTAGGAATCAGCAATGCACTGCCTGGGCAAGGTAGTTCAGGTGGGAAACCTCTTAACCATTAAGAAATACTCGGATGAACATTTGAATTGTCATAACATTCAATACAATGGGCCAAATGCTGGAAAGTGGAACTATTGTAGAGTTAAATTAGTCTTGTTGGTGCAGACTCAATGATTAATGATTCAATGATAACTGATAAGTGAAAATAAAAGTTGATTCAAAGTGTAATATGACCTATGCCTGGCTTAATTTCTTATAGTTGGTGATTAATGTAAAAACACATAAATCATACAAGTGTAGTTTATGGAAGGGTGGGGCTGATAATGGACCAAAAAGGGGATTACACTGTGGAATCAGAGGACATGATTGAGGTAAAAGATATACGAGGAACAGGGTGAGCCATGATTCCCTTGAGCCAATTTTGCCATTTGATAAGGTTGTGCCTGATTTTGACTTCAACATGTTTTCACCTGATCATCTTGTCCCTTGATTCCTGTTGAATGTCAGAATCTATCCACTTCAGATTTGAGTATACTCAGTGACTGAACTCTCACATTGAGTAGAGAATTCCAAAGATTCACAACCGTCAGAGTTTAGAAATTTCTCATCTCAATCCTAAATGGCCACTCCCTTATTGTGAGACAATGCTGTTTTAGTTCTCAGCATCTACTCTGTTAAGCCGTGTCAAGATCTTATTTGTTTCAATGACATCATTCTTCATTGCATTCTTCTAAACTCCAGAGAGCACATTCTTCTCAATTTCTCCACAGTGACAACAATCTGGTACCAAGAATCAATCAATTAAATTTTTGTTGGATTCCTGCTAAGTGGACCCTTCCTTAGATAAGAACACCAGTGATATTGAAAACTATACAGCTTTTTGGGTGTGATCTCACCATAATCCTGCATAATTGCAACAAGTTACATCAATTCACTTTTTCAATTGTTTGCCATGCCTGCCCATTTCATGTACAAAATCATTTTGTGTATGAAAATGCCCAAATTCTTCTGTCAGGTTTATTTGAAATCACAAGCTTCCTGAGTACTGCCCCTTCATCAGGTGAAGTCCACCTGACAAAGAAGCAGCACCCTGAAAGCTTGTGATTTCAAATGAACCTGTTGGACTATAAACCAGTGTCGTGTGACTTCTGATTTTGTCCACTCCAGTCCAACACCAGCACCTCCACATCATAACAAATTCCTCTGAACTGACATTTAATAAATTCTCGCCATTGCTTTTTTTTTTGGATGCTGTAGTTTGTACCGTGCGTCTCCCCACCTTCTTGTCCACTCATTTAACTATCACTGACTCTGAGACCTCTTCACCATTACTGTCCCTCCTAACTTTTTATCATTAGCAAATCGGAGACAGAAAGTCCGCTCCTCCACCTTGGTTATTAATATAGATTGTAAATTATAAATAATTTCAGGCAAAACTAGACAAATTAGGAATAGGAAGGGAATGGGAAATGGGTAGATTTAGATTTCTGTATAATTCATTCATACAGATATCACTGGGTTGGCCACCATTTATTGTGAGGACTGCAGATGCTGGAAATCAGAGTCTGGATTAGAGTGGTGCTGGAAAAGCACAGCATGTCAGGCAGCATCCGAGGAGCAGGAAAATCGATGTTTCGGGCAAAAGCCCTTCATCAGGAATCAGGAAGGTTTGCCCGAAATGTCGATTTTGCTGCTCCTCGGATGCTGCCTGACCTGCTGTGCTTTTCCAGCACCACTCTAATCTAGATCCTGGCCAGCAGTTATTGCAAATCCATAAGTGGAGATGGTGGTGGTGAACCACTTTCGAGAACCACTGCTGTCCTCAAGGTGTTGGACACCTGCCATGCTGTTAGGGAGGCAATTTGGGTTTTGACTCAGCCACGGTAAAAAGAAACAGTGATACATTTCTAAGTCAGGCAGGTGTGTGGCTTGGAGGGGAACCCGAGGAAAGATAAAAAGGGGGCTACAGTGGAGTATAAATGTCAGCACTTAGCCGTGGCCAGGGCGGTCACATTCTAAGCTGTATACTAATTGTAAAAACAGCTCAAGCCTGGGCCCATTCACCAGCTCAGTAGTAACAATCTATCAACTTAAAAATGAGCTGTTTATTCCTCCTCCATTTTACGTGCTTTTGCTAATATTCTTAACCATGCTTCGAATGTGAGGCACCTTATCTATTGCCATTTTGATAATCCAAATATAAATTGTCCACTGGTTTCCTCTTAGCTGCCCTGCAAAAAAAAAGGTCTAATTGATTGTCCAGAAAAGAAATTTTTTTTATAAAGTCACAGTTTCCTTTTATTTGTTCATGGAATTTGTGTTTCCATGTGACGTTCTTGAAGCTGAGATGATCAGCTCCCAACAACCACAACCATCTCCCTTTGAGCTCCAACTGGCTGAGAGCTTTGATCTGATTCCCATCATCCCAGTTCTGTTCGGGCCTCTGATGCCATATTAAGTCAGACTCTCCTTTGGTGTGAAACGCAGTGACTTTGAGTAAACAGCTGAGTTGTCCTGCTGGAACCCAAATTGATTGTCAGTGAATAAGCTTCAAGCAAGTGCCATTTGACAGCATTGTTAATGATGATGGAGAAGACGTGGACAGGACTGTCAGGTTGGATTTGTCTTGCTTTTTGTGGACAGGCTTATGCCCGAAACGTCAATTCTCCTGCTCCTCGGATGCTGCCTGGCCTGCTGTATTTTTCCAGTACCACATTTTTCAACTCTGGTCTCCAGCATCTGCAGTGCTCACTTTCTCCTAGTTTCTCCAGGACAAACCCAGGCATTTTTCCATTGTGCCAGGTAGATGTCATTTCTGGTATAGCTATTGATGACTTGCTAGTCTTCAGTAAGAGATCAGTCATACCGGGAACAGTCTAGCTTAATATTCTTCAAAAACATCACCAAAGACATTGGGAGATTATGTTGTGATGGCACATTTTCCCATTCATTCAACACTTCCAAAGTGCCGTCTTTACTTCCTCCTCATCACTAGAAGTCCTATCCAGTTTTGTGTCATCAGTAAATTGGAAATATTACATTGATGTACATTGTGAATAGCTGGGGCCCAAACATTGATCTCTGCAGTACCCCAGTAATCAGTGCCTTCCATTCCAAAAAAGTCTCATTTATTTCTACTGTCTGTTGCCTATCTATGAATGAATTCTCAATCCATGTCAATTTATTACCATCAATCCAAGGTGCTGTAATTTTGCACAATAACCTCTTGTCAAACGCTTTCTGAAAATTAAATATACCACATCCACTGGCTCCCCCTCATCTTATTTGACTAGTTACAAGCTCAAAAGCTTTCAGTAGGTTTATCAAACATGATTTCCCTTTCATCAATCCATGTTGCCTTTGTCCAATCCTGTTGGTATTTTCTAAGTGTTCTGATATCATATATTTTATAGGAGAATTCAGCATATTCTTTACTAATGATGTTAGGCTAACAGGTCTGTAATTCCCTGTTCTCTACTTCCATCTTTCTTTAAATAGTGAGGTTACAGTTGCCATCCTCTGATCTGCTGAGACTGGAAGTTCCAGCAGTTTGGAAGGTGACAACCAATATATCCGCTATCCCAACAGCCAACACCTTTAGGTACCTCGGGATTTAAATGATCAGTTCCAGGGGATTCTCACCAGACCTTACTTCCTCACCATTTCTGGTAAGTTATTTGTGGCTTCTTCAGTAAAGACAAAACTAAAGGAGTTCCCCATTATCATTTCTCCTATTTCAAACTGTAAGGAGCCTATATTTGTCTTTACCAGTCTTTTCCATTAAACATATTTATAGAAGCTCTTACAACTTTATTTACATTGCAAATTTACTTACATGCTCAATTTTTCCCTTCTTAATCAACCTCTTTGACCTCCTCTGCAGAATTCCAAATTGCTCCCAGTCCTCAGGCTCATCTTCTGACACCTTTATATGGCACCTCTTTGGATCCAATACTGTCCATAATTTCATTTGTTTGCCATGGATTCTGCAACTTTTACTGCTGTGTTCTTTCATCTGAAAGAAAGGCATAACTGTTGCAATACATACAATTGTTCCTAAAATACTAGTACTACCTATCCACTGTCATGTCTTCTCGTGAAGTTATCCAGTCTATCACAGCCAACTTCCCTCTTCAAATCTGACCAGAACCAAATCTGGGAGGTTACTCAAGGCACCAATGAGACTAATCCTGCAAAGTATGAGACTTTGGGGATAGATGTTAAATATGTTAATAGAATAGGTAGACCACTCTGGCCCTCTAGCCTTCTCCATCATTCAGTAATGCAGGATTCTCGACCGATGAGGCAGAGGAACTTTCAACATTGATCACCAGCATATGGGAATATGAGATTGTTGCAATCACTGGGGTGTGTTTGAAAGAATGGTAGGACTGACAGCTCAACATTCCAAGGAGTAGAAGTTTCAGACATGATGGTGGACTGTAAGAGATTGGGGACATTGCATTATTGATAAAGTAAACCCATCACTGGGAGAGAGGATGTCCTAGAGGTCACTGGCGTAGATCTTAGAAATAAAAAAAAGGTGATTACATTGCTGGAGTTATACTACAGGCCTCCCAATTGTCAGAGGGAAATAAAGAAACAAATATGTAGGCAAATTACATAAAAGTGTGAAAGAAACAGTTGTTGGGGATTTCAACTTCACTAATATGAACTGGGATCGCCTTAATGTGAAAGGATTAGACAAGTGGAAGTTTTAAAGTACGTCCAGGACAGTTTCCTGCGCCAGTATGTAGTCAGTCCTGTTGGAGATGGGGTAGTGCTAGACTGAATCTGAGTAAATGAAGCAGGTAAAATGATTGCAGTGTCAGTGGGTGAGCATTTTGGGGATATTGACCATAACATCATTATGGAAAGGGATGCAGATAGTGCAAAAGTGTTTAAATCGGGGCAAGGCCAATTTTTGTATCAATAGACAGGATCTGGCAAGCATAGGCTGGGAGCACATACTTGTAGGTAGGACGACATTTAAAATAGTATAGTGAGAATTTGGTGCTAGTCTGTTTGTCTAAAATGAAAGACAAAGGCAGCAAGTCAAGGGAACCCTGGATGTCAAGTTCTCTTTATTGAGAACTTGATAAAGGTAGAGAGCATTAGAAGCAGGAGACTCTTCAGTAGGCTCTTCAGGAGTGTAGGGGGTTGCTTAAAAAAGAAATTAGAGAGTCACAAGATATCTTTACAAACAGGATTATTGAAAACTCCAAGACATTTTAACAGTCTGCTAAGAGTTAGAGGGTTACCAGGTAAAGAGTGGGGCCAATTAGAGACCACAAGGGCCATCCTATGTGTTGAGTCAGAGAATGTGGGTGAGGGCTTAAAAGAATATTTATCATCTGTAATTATTGTGGCTGGAGATTTCATTTGGGGTGGTGAGGTTCTGGAACATATTAAGATTAATAAGGAGCAGGTATTGGATGTTTTAGTGGACATACAGGTGCATAAATCCCCAGGTCCTGCTTAGTTAGGAGAAGATTCATTAAGATGATCCCCAGTATGATTGAATTGTGTTATGAGCAAAAGCTAAATAGGTTGGGACACTACTCATTGAAAGTTAGAAGAATGAGAAGTGATCTCATCGGAACATATAGGATTAAGGGGCTTGAAGGATAAAAGCTGAAGGGATGATTCCTCTCACGGGAGAGACTAGGACCAGCGAGTATAGTGTCAGAATTAAGGGTGTCAATTTTAGACTGAGATGGGGAGCAATCTCTTCTCTCAAAGGTTTGTGAGTCTTTAGAACTCCTTGCCACAGAGACCTGTAGGGGCAGAGTCCCTGTGTATATTTAAGATGGAGATAGATTCTTGACCATTTGGAGAATCAACGGCTGTGGGAAAACGCAGGAAAGTGAGGAATATCAGATCAGCCGTGATCCTATGAATGGCAGAGCAGGTTTGAGGGGCTGAATGTGTGTGTGCAAGAGAGAGAGAAAGAGAGAGAGAGCGCTATCTCTCTCTCTCTTTTAAGTGCACTCACTCATACACCCTCTCACGCACAAACTCTCTCACGCACAAACTCTCTCACACACATTCTCTGTGAGACACACACACATACACTCTCTTGCACCTCTCAAATATTCTGTCACATTCTTGCACACACGCTGTCTCACACACTCTGTCACACAAACTCTTGCACACATTCTCTAGCATACACAGACTCTCTTGGGCACCTTCACACACACACTGTCAGCAATGCTCTCTCACACACTCTCTCGCACGCACTCTCTCAGAAACACATGCACTCTTTCACACACATACTCCATGTGGCACACACAGTTTTATTACACACACTGTCTCACACACACTCTCTGTTGCACAAACACAATCTTGCGCACACATTCTTTGATGCATGCTCTCTTGCACACACTTTCAGTCTCACAACATAGCAACAGGAGGAGTTCAGATGTTCCCAGCTCAGGGCCAGATGCCATTGAGAGTCAATTTATTCTTGATTTTTGTTTCATTATATTTTGAAATAGTTTGCATATGGCCCATTCAAATAAATTAGTCATTTAGAGATGAGTTAGATAATTGAACTGAAAATGTAGTCACTAAGAGCATTCCATGATTGTCCCAAGTTCATAGCAATGGCATTTGACTTTAATAGTCAAAACAGAGAAATAATAAAGTGAGAGGAAGAGGGAAATAAAACAGTAATGGTCTACGAGTTATGCATAATCTGTCATGTACAATTAACACTGATAACATTAGAATAAACCAAAAGGAAATTGTACAGAAGGGAAATAAGAAAATTCATAGTATCCATCATCAGATATGTATTATGTGTGTGTGCATGAATCTATGAGTGCATGTGTGGTCCATGAATGTGACTGTGTGAGGTTGTGACTGTCGGGGTGTGTGTGCGCACGCTCACCATGACACAGCATTGAATTCATTGACTTCAAATCACAGCTTCCGTCTCCATCCTTGGGCTTTTGTTTCTTCCATTTTCCACACAACCCCACTCCCCTTCACCCCACCAACCTTGTTTCACTGAGTTGGCCTTTGTCTTGATTCTTTTTTCCCAGCATGTTTCATTCATAGTTATTTTTATGTAGCATTTGTGCCTCATTTGGTCACTATGACTATGACCCTTCTGTTTGACTGTTGCTTCATGAACTGGTTTGTTATTTAATCTCCCCTGGTTGCCGCTTTATCGTATATTTTCCTCTTTATTCTCTCTGGCACCTCCCCAGTTCTGAAAAAGGGGCATTTGTTCACTCAGTTTCTTTCCACAGATGCTGCCTGACCTGCAGAGTCTTTTCCAGCCTTTCACTGTACTTATTAAACCAGCCCTACTCTGGGAGATGCACTGATTTAAGTGAATTTGAGGAGCTGCTTCCGAGAAAAGCTTTGACCAAGGCTGTGACACTCTTCTTACTGAAAACAGACACCATGCAGACACAGAAACCACAGGCATAAGGTGATGATTAGGCTCCAAAGTTATGCTGTGCAGTGTTTGTATATAATAGGTTCAATTCCTTTTGGGAGCTGCACCCAAAAGGTGGGAAGAGAATGAACATTCAGTCACTGACCAGGGATAATGAATAATGTCGTGCCTGCAACCGTTATTCCCTCCAAGATATAAAAGTTAGCACTAAGGTTATTAGCCAAAATCTCTCTGCACTATGTAATGTGTGATATTAATGCATTTAAATTGAATGGGTTAATTCTTCCAGAACGTAGCAGAGAGCTGAATTTCAGATGAATGGGTTAAGAATTGACATATTCTCTGGCCCATTATTCAAACAAGTCTGATGGATTGGAAAAGTCTCATTATTCAACTATTAAAATTTCCACATGGCATTGATGTATAGTTTCAAAAAGAACTAAAGCCCTTAGCTCGCCTCCATAATATTCGACACAAATTTGAGTGGGTGAAATGTAATATTTCTACAAATGAGCTGTCAAGGAGCTCACATTTGAAGCTGCAGCTGCCTTGGGTGGTTTTACTTGTAAATCACACAGTGCTGTGTAGTTACAATAAGTTGTTAATACTCTGAAGCGGTTCCCAATTGATTGTCCATTAGGAAGTTTATTATTGTGTCCCTCAACTGTGGTAATTGTATGTTACTGTTGCGGACTCATAAATTATCCCTGTATTGACCCTAAAGGCACAACCAGAAAACACAAATCATTGAAGCAGCATTTTAATAGCTTTCAGAATTAAATATTGATTGGGCAGGTCTTTATTAAAACTCTTTAATCACTTAGCTAAAGTCCCATAGAGGTGTTAACGATGTTTTGCAGCAGCAATCTATTATCTAAGCTGCCAGCTGCATTGACCAATCTCACACTTGAGCAGACTGACAGACAGTGGAGCAGGATCTCCAATTACATTCAGTTCAATTGACAATCTGTTCATTAATCTGCCTGGCCATCCATCACCAGGTGGCTTGGCGGAGTTAATTGTTTTTTCTTATTCTTGGGGTGAGTCAGGGACAGGAATGGAGGAGTTGGATCGAGGGGGTGACTGCTGAAAGTCAATCCCCTACCATTACCTCTGTCACCGCCCTAACCTCTCCCCCCACACCATCATTCCCGATGGTGTCCACTCCATAATTTCCTGCAGAGTTTGGGCTTCTAGCAACACTGCCCACCCTGAGGCAGAGCAGGGCATCAGTGGGGAAGCTCCTGATCAAACAAAAAGACTCCCTGACAGAATGGAAGTAGCTGTTTTTGCTTTGGTGCTCAATCCGGGAGATCTTCTCACTGGCGGGATTAGGGAGTCAATCAGCCGTGAAGCCAATCTGCACCAACATTTAATGCACAAACCCCTGCTTATTGTGTTTTCCATTATGACACAGTACTTTAAAGTTTATTTTCCGAGGATGGGGAGGAGAGAAAGGAAACACAGATATGATTCCAATTCGCACTGGGCCAATTGGTCATCCTGTCATTTCCTGTCTGGTTATTTTTCTATGACATGCTGACAAACATTTGTTGCCGTTGATGGTGCTATATAAATTCATGGTGCTGTTGTTACTATCCTGAGTAGTAGGGAATCCAAAGAAAGAGGGAGGTGTGGCTGTATTTGTGGAGGAGAACATTGCAGCATTGGAGTGCGAAGATGTCCCAGAAGGCTCAAGGACAGGATCGATTTGGATAAAGCTAAGGAAGAAAAGCAATTGCACATTTTATATTCATTTGTGGTATGTGGGTGTCACTGGCAAAATGAGCATTTAATTCCTCTCCCTAACTGCTCTTGAGGAAGTGGTAATGATGCGTCTTCTTGAAATATTGCAGTCTTTGAGGAGTAGGGAGACACACAGAGCTGATAGGAAAGGGAATTCCAGGATTTTGACCCAGCAACATTGAAGGAATAGTGTCATCATCCCAGACCACGATGATGTGAGGTTTGGAACACACAGGTCCTGGTGTTTCCCTCCATCTGTTGTACTTGTCCTTCTGGATTGTCGTGGTCACAGTGGTAGAGGTGCTAATGTGAGAGCTCTGTTGAATTACACATATTGGATCTTTTAGATGGTACACAATGCTGTCACTGTCAATTGGTGATGGAGACAGTGAACATTGAAGATGGTGAATAGGCAGCAAATCAAGCTTTGTCCTGGATGGTGTCAAGTTGTGTTGTTAGAGCTGCACTCACTCAGGCATGTGGGCAGTATTCCATTACACTCCTGTTTTAGATGATGGGCAGGCTTTGGGGAGACAGGAAGTATGTGAATCACCACGATATTCCTAACCTCTGGCCTGCTTTTGTAGACATTCTATTTGTTTGGCTGGTCCAGTTCAGTTTGTCATCAATGGTAATCCCACAAATGCTGATAATGGGGGTTTCAGCAATGGGAATACCACTGAATGTCATCAAGCAATGGTTAGATTTTCTCTTTTTTGAGATCATCTTTGCCCAGCACTTATGTGGCACAAATGGTACTTACTTGTCAGCCCAGACCTGGAAATTGTCCAGACTTTCTTGCATTTGGACATGGACTGCTTCAGCATCTAAGGAGTTGTGAATATCATTTCTATCAATCAAAGTGCACTTGCCAACCAAGCAGCACCCTCCTCTCATGTAGTATTAGTACTGGTTTCCTCTTGAACTTATCACACCCTTCAAAGTACTAGACACAATCTTGTGCATGAATCTTTATTTTGTAATAGCCACATGAGTAGAAAAGGTTATTCAAAGAGTCTTAGAGGTGTACAGCATGGAAACAGTCTCATTCGTCCAATTCACCCACACCAACCAGATATCCTAAACTGATCTAGTTCCATTTACTAGTATTTGGTCCATATCCCTCTAAACCCTTCCTATTAGTCGACATAGGTCTTTAAACATGGGTCCTTTAAATGTTGTTATTGTATCAGCCTCCACTACCTCCTCTGACAACTCGTTTCATACACGCACCACTCTCTGTGTGAAAAAGCTGGCCCTTAGGTCCCTTTTATATCTTTCCCCTCTCACCCTGAACCTATGCCCTCCAGTTTTGGACTCCCGGCCCTGGCAAAAAGACCTTGACTATTTTTCAATCCATGCCCCTCATGATCTTATAAACCTTGATAAGGCCACCCCTCAGCTTCCGACGCTCCAGGGAAAACAGTCCCAGTTTATTCAGCCTTTCCCTATACCTCCAATCCCAGCAACATCCTTGTAAATCCTTTCTGTACCCGATCAAGTTTATCAATATCCACATGCCTCAAAAATGAGGCAAACAACAAGATATCATTTTCACACTTAATGAACGAGCGATGTAACTAAGATGATAACTTTTGCAACTCTACAAATCTGTCCTTGTCTGAAATCACAGAAACATTGATTACATCAAAGTCCACTGTTATTTAGCAGGCTATTATGTGGGACCTCATGATTCAAATATAAAACTGAAATAATATTACATTTGTTCTATTTATGAACATTTATCTGACTGACATTTCAGATCTTTTCAGTGGCAGTCAGTTTGTTTCATAACTAAAGGAAATATTGGAAACCAATACCCAGGCAGTAACCTGTGCTGAGAGCTGTCCACTGAGTATCTGTCAGTGAGTCTGTAATAATGTCAAGTAAATACAGGATTGTAATCATCTGTGGTGCCACAAATAGTTGAATAAACCAAACTCATTCACTATCTGGGATCACAAGTGAAGAACAATAACTCGGTTCAGAAGGGCAGTCACTGCATATGGAATCATTAGCAGCACTTTCAGAAAGAAAAGCAGAAAATTGAAAAACAAAGATAAAGTCAACTAATCAATCTCAATCTCATATAGTTGACATCTTACTGAAATGCTGATGAGGTAGATGGTTACTTCAATAAACTGCAACTCCCCCCATTACATTTCAATAGTTCAACAAATATTTTGAACAGATGAGATTTTATTTTGAGTTGTATGAGCAAGGTAAGAGATCAAGATCAGTTGTTGAATCTTCTTTGTTTCTCGATGCCCCATTTCATTCCATTTCATTTCATCGACTGGGACTGCCATATGTTAAGGGCTTGGATGGTGAGGAATTTGTCAAATGTGTTCAAGAAAATTTTCTTTGTCAATATGTAGATGTACCTCCTTGGAAAGGAGCAAAGCTTGACCTTCTTTTGGGAAATAAGACAGGGCAAGAGACTGAGAATTTTATGGAGAAGCACTTTGGGAACAGGGATCATAATTCTATTAGTTTTAAAATGGTTATGGAAAAGGATAGGCCTTGAATAAAAGTTTTTAATTGCAGTAAGGCAAATTTTGATGTTATGAGACAGGAACTTTTAAAAGTTGATTGGAGTAGATTGTTCACAGGTAAAGGCATGAGTGGCTAGTGGAAGGCTTTCAAAAGTGAGATAACGAGAGTTCAGAGGCATTATGTTCCTGTTAGAATGAAGGGTAAGGTTGGTAAGAGTAGGGAACAATCGATGAATAAAGATATTGAGGCAGTGGTCAAGAACAAGAAGGAGTCATATATTAGGTATAGACAACCTAGTGGGCAGCACGGTGGCACAGTGGTTAGCACTGCTGCCTCACAGTGCCTGAGACCCGGGTTCAATTCCCGCCTCAGTCGACTGACTGTGTTTGCGCATTCTCCCAGTGTCTGTGTGGGTTTCCTCCGGGTGCTCCAGTTTCCTTCCACAGTCCAAAGATGTGCAGGTCAGGTGAATCGGCCATGCTAAATTGCCCGTAGTGTTAGGTAAGGGGTAAATGTAGAGGTATGGGTGGGTTGCGCTTCGGCGGGTCGGTGTGGACTTGTTGGGTTGAAGGGCCTGTTTCCACACTGTAATGTAATCTGACCACAACTGCGATCAAATGAATCTCTTGAAGAGTACAAAGGGCGTGGGGAGATTCTTAAGAGGGAATTCAGGAAGGCAATAAGAGGATATAATATAGCCTTGACAGATAATGTTCAGGATTATCCAAATTGATTCTACAAGTACATTAAGAGCAACTAGGGAGAAAATAGGGACCCTTATAGATTAAGGAGGTCATCTATGTGTGGAGCCACAGGGGATGGGAGAGATACTAAACAAATATTTTGCATCAGCTTTTACTGTGGAAAAGAAATCGAGGGTAGGGAACTTGGGCAATCAATAGTGAAAACAGTCCACATTTCAGAAGAGGAAGTGCTAGAGGTCTTAAAAAGCATAAGTGGATAAATCTCCAGGACTTGATCGAACATATCTCAGGATATTGGGGGAAGTTACGGAAGAAGTTGCAGAGCCCCTAGCAGAAATACTTGTATAATCCCTAACCACGGGTGAGGTCCCGAATGACTGGAGGGTGGCTAATGTTGTGCCTTTATTTAAGAAGGGCTGTGAGGAGAACCCTGGGAACTAAGGAACAGTAGTTCTGACATTGATGGATGGAATTCTGAGAGATAGGATTTACATGCAGTTGGAGAGGCAAGGACTGATTCAGGACAGTCAGCATGGCTTTGTGCATGGAAAATGGTGTTTCACAAAACTTGATTGAGATTTTTGAGGACGTAACCAAAATGGTTGATGAAGATAGAGTGGTAGACGCTGTCTACATGGACTTTACTAAAGCCTTTGACAAGGTTTTGCATGATAGACTAATTAGTCAGGTTAGATCACATGAGATTCAGGGAGTCCTTGCCAACTGGATGTATATTTGGCTTAATGAAAGGAGACAGAGAGTGGCGGTGGAGGGTTGATGTTTGGACTGGAAGCAAATGACCAGCAGTGTTCCACAGAGAAAGGTGCTAGATCCACTTTTCTTTATCTTTTGTATAAAAGCTTTGGATGAGAATTTAGGAGGCATGGTTAATAAGTTTGCAGATGACATCAAAATTGGTGAAATAGTCAACTGTGATGAAGATTATCTAAGATTACAAAGGGATCTTGATCAATGGGCTGAGGAGTAGCAGATGGAGTTAAATTTGGACAAATGCAAGATATTGCATTTTTATAAAAGAAACAAGGACAGAACTTATCCAGTTAGTAGTATGATCCTAAGGTAAGTTGTTGAACAGAGAGACCCAGGGATTCAGCCACATAGTTCTTTGAAAGTTGCATCACAGGTAGAGAGGGTGGTTTGGAAAACGGTTAGCATGGTTGTCCTCATTGCTCAGACCATTGAGTATAGGAGTTGGGACGTCATGTTGAGATGGTACAGGACATTGGTGAGGTCACTTTTGAAGTATTGTGTACAGTTCTGGCTGCCTTGCTATAGGAGGCATATTATTAAATTGGAGAAGGTTCAGAAAAGATTTACTAGGATATTGCTGGGAATGGAAGGTTTGAGTTATCAGAATAAAGCTGGGATATATTTCCCTGGAGTGTAGGAAGTTGAGGCATGACCTTATAGAGGTTTATAAAATCATGAAGGGCATAGATAAGATGAATAGCAAAGGTCTTTTCTCAGGGTAGGGAGTTCAAAACTAGGGGGCATATTTTTAAGGTGAGAGGAGAAAGATTTAAAAGGCACCTGAGGGGCAACATTTCATGTAGATTGTGGTTCATATCTGGAATTTACTGCCAGATGAAGTGGTAAATTCTGGTACAGTTATAACATTTAAAAGATATTTGGACGGGTACCTGAATAGGAAAGGTTTAGATGGATATGGGCCAAATGCAGGCAAGTGGGGGTTTAGTTAAGTTTGGGAAACTTGTTCGAAATGAATGAGTTGGACCAAAGGCTTTGTGCCATGCTATATGATTGTATGACTCTACGACTGTATTCATAACAATGAGACAGTTAGTGTTCAGACACAAATATTGGTCAGGCCCCCAGGAGCAATCCTTTTCCCTTTAAATGGGGTTAAAGTAAATTCTTATGTCGAACTGCTCACAATGATCAGGCCTTGGTTTAATGTCTTGCCTAAAAGTGACAGCCCTGACAGTGCAGCACTTCTTCAATATTGCATTTCACTGTTACTCAAGCCACTGATGTGTGACCACACTCTGAGATTATGCCGTCTGGTCCTGGATTCTCCGACAAGCAGAGACAACCTCTCCTCATTTACCTGCCAATGAATCTTATGTTTTAATAAGATCGCCTCCCATTTTTTAAAACTCTAATGATTACAGGCCCAACCTGCTCAATCGCTACCATAAGAAAAACCCTCCATAGCTGGAATCAATCCAGTGAACCTTCTCTGAACTGCTTTCAATGCCATATATTCTTCTTTAGGAAAGGAAACCAAAACTATTCAGTTTTCCAGCTGTGATTTGACTGCTGCCTTGTATATTTCTAGCAAAATGTCTGTTATAAAGACTAACATTCCATTTGCCTCCTGATTGCCTGCTGAACTGGAATGCTTAAGCACAATTAATGCACATTCCCCAAAATTCTTCTGTGCTGCAGATTTCTGCAGCTTTTCTTCATTTAAATAATATTCAGCTCTCCCATTCTTCTTGCCAAAGTGCACCATGGCTACATTTTCCCAAATTTATATTCATTCTGTTCACCCACAACCTGGACATGCACTCTCCTCATCCAAGGTATTTATATATATTGTAAATAATTGTGACACTTGTACTGACCCCTGCAGCACTTCACTAGTGATAGGTTGCTAGCCTGGAAACACCCCATTACTGTACTAGTAAACATGTTCCCATTGTGGGCTGTATGACTCTGACCTGTTAGATAATTGAGCTAGCTCCAAGTCAATATTAGCTTTGTGTCTGTGTTTGTCAGGTTTTATTGGGCAAAAAGTGTTGGTTGTGTCAAAAAGCTTATGTTTTGTTAGCTTTGTCTGCACAATGTGTTCTATTGACAATGTGAAATGAATGTCCATTCTCTGGTTAGATGTTGTTCCACTCTGGGCTTTAAGTTGGGGCTGTCTAGCTGTGAATTTTGTGCATTTCTGTTTACATGAGTCTCTGGCACATTCCTTACTGCTGTCGCGTTACACTGCACTGACTCTTCCTTGTTGTAACTCTGGTTGTATCTTTGAAGCCAGGTTTCTTGCATATTTTCTACACAGACCTAGCACATTTCTTGGAATGAAGGACAGCTTCACAGTGAACAGCAATTGACCAATCTTGACTCGTTTTCTCTGTCCTGACTACAGTGTCTATAAGTTTTGCTACACATAATACATACAGGTGTTGTTATCCAGCTACAATGGTTTTGTATTTCATGCCATTCGTTATTAAGGAATCAATGCTGTGACCTTTTTTTTTGCAAGAGGTCTTTTTGGAATACTTTGATAGGTCAATCACTAACTTCATTATCCACTCTGAAAAATCAGATTGCTAACCTTGGCGCATCTACTGATGAATTCATCAATTGATTCCTGTGGCTTTTGCCCATAGACTATCAGTTCAAAGCAATGAATTTTAAAGTTTACTCTTAAAAACATCTCATCTTCTGGGATGTTCTGTGTCTCTATGGGATCTTTGTGGTCTATTTCAGATACACCCAAGGTATTCTCCATCGACAAGGACACCCTTCAGGTACCCCTTGGTTAAGAACATCAGGATTCTCCAGGCTTTCTTCATGAGGGATAAACCTTTTATGGGATATCTGTACCACTTACTGTCCTTGAACGAGTACCTTTTTCCTAGTTGATTACCAGATTAGGCGTCAATTTGTATTCTTAGAAGCACCATAAATGTTAATACCTCTCCTGGACTAATAACTCACAATTTAGGCTATTAACTTTTTTTTATTTTCACTTGTGGGACGTGGGCATCGCTGGCTGGGCCAGCATTTATTGCCTGTTCCTAGTTGCCCTTGGGAAGGTGATGATGCGCTGCCTTCTTGAACTGCTGTAGTCCACCTGCTGTGGGTTGACCCATAATGCCATTAGATAGGTTATTCCTGGATTTTGACCCAGTGATAGTGAAGGAATGGTGATATATTTCCAAGTCAGGATGGAGGGGAACTTAAAGGTGGTGGTGGTGCTGCCCATATATCTGCTGTCCTTGTCCTTCCAAATGGAAGTGGTCGTGGGTTTGGAAGGTGCTGTCTGAGAATCTTTGGTGAATTTCTGCAGTGCATCTTGTAAATACTACACACTGCTGCTACTGAGCATTGATAGTGGAGGGATTGGATACTTGCGGATATAGTGCCCATAAATTTGACTGCTTTGTCCTGGATGATGTCAAGCTTCTTGAGTGCTGTTGGGGCTGCACTCATCCAGGCAATTGAGGATTATTCCATCACACTCCTGATTTGTGCTTTGTGGATGGTGGGGAGTCAGGAGGTGAGTCACTCACTGCAGGATTCCTCGCCTCTGACCTGCTCTTGTAGCCACTGTGTTTATGTGGTGAGTCCAGTTGAGTTTCTGGTCAATGATAACTCCCAGGATGTTAATTGTGGAGGATTCAGTGATGGTAACACTGTTGAATGTCAAATGGTTATGATTAAGTTGTCTCTTCTTAGTGATGGTCACAACCTGGTATTTGTGTGGTGCAAATGTTACTTGCCACTTGTCAGCCCAAGCCTGGATATTGTTCAGATCTTGTTGCATTTGAACACTGACTGCATCACGAATCACGAGTCACTAATGGTGTTGAACATAGTCCAGTCATCAGCGAATATCCCCAGATCTGACCTTATGATGGAGGATGGATGAAGCAGCTGAAGATGGTTGGGCCTAGGACACTACCCTAAGGAACTCCTGCAGAGGTGACCTGGAGCTGAGATGACTGACCTCCAACAAACACAATCATCTTCCTATGTATCAGGTATGACTCCAACCACCAGAGAGTTTGTCCCCTGATGCCCACTGGTTCCACTTTTGCTCGGGATCGTTGATGCCACACTTGGCCAAATGCAATCTTGATATCAAAGGCTGTCACTCTCACCTCCCCTCTGGAATTCAGCTCTTTTGTCCATGTCTGAACCAAGGCTGTAATGAGGTCAGGAGCTGAGAGGCCTTGGGTGTCACTGATGTGAACTGACTCGATGTTTAATTTATCCCTACACTTGAGGGAACTCTGCCTTGCGCAGAAAGTGATGCACTCTTGTTTAGTTGGTACTGTTGTTCCACAGACCAAGTAATGAAAGTTTTCTAAGCAAAAGGTTTATCACTTACTCGATCCACGTGAGAACTGCTGGCCACCTGATATCACTTTGTTTAAGTTCAAAGAGTAACATCACCATCCCTTCACTGAGAATATCTCTTCCTGTTCCACAAATTACCCTTATTTGGAGAGGATGGTGAGACTCTGTAGCAAGTACAGATAATTCTTTTACAGAGAAGAGTTACAAGTGAAACCCTGATATATGCCTTAGTGTTATTGCATGCTCATTTGTTGACATCTCATAAATTCTTCTTCATCCTCAAGAGTATTATTCTTCCCTCTGACTCTGAAAGTTGTGCAGTGATGCTTGAGTACATTCTCCCAGCTAATAGTGCAATGCAGTAGTGACAAACTGCTGCACTGTCAGGGCTACCACCTTTAGGGCTTTTAAAACTAGGCCCCATCTGTCTGTTCAGTTCGACACAAGTCATCCCTTTGACCCATGCAAAGAGCAAAGGATTGCCCCTGGAGCCCTGGCCAATATTTATCTCTGAACAAACACTAGCTATCTCATTGTTACTAATGAAATGGGACAGTGAAAAACAAAGACGATTCAACATCTGATCCTGATCTCTTACCTTACTCATACAATTCTAAGCAGAATCTTACCTGTTTAAAACATTTGTTGAAATATTGGGCCACGTATGTAATGGTGGGAGTTGAGGTTTATTGAAGTAACCACTGCGTAAAACCATTTAACTCCTCATCATTTCAGTAAGATCTGTATGAGATTGAGATTGATTGGTGTTTGTTTTTCAAATGTTTGCTTTTCAATTTTCTGCTATTCTTCTTGAATGTGCTGCTAATAAGCAGCGACTATCCTTCTGAACGAAGTTGTCGTTCTTCACTTGTGATCCCAGATAGTGAATGAGTTTGGTTTATTCAACTATTTGTGGCACCACAGATGATTACAATCCTGTATTTACTTGACATTATTACAGACTCACTGACAGATACTCAGTGGACAGCTCTCAGCACAGGTTACTGCCTGGGTATTGGTTTCCAATATTTCCTTTAGTTATGAAACAAACTGACTGCCACTGAAAAGAACTGAAATGTCAATCAGATAAATGTTCATTGATAAACCAAATGAAATATTGCTTGAACTTCAATTCTTACAGATATTGTATATGTTAAACATGAGCTCACACACATATTGGCCCACAATTTGTTGCCAGAGTAACAGTGACAATGGTGGTATTTGTCATTTCTATGTGTAAATGCTACAGTAACATCAGACAAGGCAGAGAAGGGGAAATGTGTCCTTTTGCATCAACAATCTATTTTCGTAATTATTTCATAAATCACAATCAGAACATTCCAACAACCACAATCTCTATCTTCACAGCGTTTTTAGCCAGTTCTGCAAATGCCTGGTGTATGAAGCATCCTTTGTTTAAAAAGTTTGGACTTGATTATAGATCCATGACCTTCCAATTCATGATTTCATGATGGAGGATTTGGCCTCCATCTTCCTGCTCTTCGCTTGTCATTTCAATTTATATTGAACTTTGTGCACTCTTTCTGTGCTCTCAGCATTTTATTAAGTATTCCTTTCTCTTGTTTAGCACGAAACTTGCTGATGACTTGTTCTGTTGGTTGTGCACTGTTCCTGAAAGTGACCCTTTCTGATGTTGTTTGAATTTAGGCATTTTCCTCATATTTCAACACAGGTCTGACTCTGGATGGCCATTCAAATTTGGAATAGTTTTTCAATAGGACGGGTTTGAATCAACTGCCAGCCTACACTAACCTGACCAACCTGCAGATAGAATCACAGAATCCCTACAGTGTGGAAGCAGGCCAATCAACCCATCAAGTCCACACTCACCCAAGGGTGGAATCAAACCTGGGTATCTGGTGTTGTGAGGCAGCAGTGCTAACCACGGTGCCACCATGCCACCCTATCATCACAGTTTGAAAATAAATCTTATTTGATTTTCTTATCTGCTCTATGGGAATGTCTGGTTTGTTGTAATATTCTGTTTGTTGTCGATCCCCTAGGCCTCAAGCTTGTAAGGCTGGTTTCCTCTTTCTTTCTCCTACTTTTTACACAAAAAAATTCCAATAGCAGCATACAATATTATTCTCATGGTTAGCTGAATGAAATACAAATAAGGTACTAGGATTATATTTAATTGGTGGGCTTATTACTACTAACTACTACAGTTCAGAGTAATCTCCAGATACAACTGCGCCGGGAGTGCTGTAGAGCAGAAAGCCTTTCGTCATGTGACTTCACCCAGGTACTTGATTCCTTTACTTATTGATCTTCTAAAGAGGTATCACTCCAAAGGGCTATCCCTCTTGAAAAATGCCTCTGAGTTGGACAATTGTGAGTTCAAAGTTTTTCTTCAGACACTACCTCTAGTGCAGTACTGAGGGAGTACTGCAATGTCAGAGGTGTTACCTTTTACTGAGTGATTCAACTGAGGCCTCGTCTGATGAATCCAGTGGTTGTAAAAGATCCTATGACACTACTTTGAAGAGCAGGAAGTTACCTTCAGAGACCAGGCAAGTTTGACCATCAACCCAACATCACTCAGGTGGGTATCATAGTACTACCTGTCAGATTTTGTTATGTACATTCTGGAGACAATTTCTTATGTTGTAATAGTGACTAAAGTACTTCACTGGTTAGCTGTGAAGTGTTTTAGAAAACCTTTAGGCTTTGAAAGGCACTATATAAATGCAAATCTTTCTTTCTTTTACATAGATTCGCCATCACATCTCAACTTGTATGTTTTATAACATTTGCAATAAAGCTCAGTATCATATTTAGTAGTGTGTTTCCTTATTCGTTTGAGGTGCTTTTCCAATATCCTCTACCCAGTGGCAGTTATGTAAGAAGATACTTCAGCATATTCTAAATAACCATATCTTACTATGAAGAAAATTTCTAAGAGGAGGACCCATAATCCATGATCATATCAGAAGTTAAGGAATTGTGTGAAGATGAGTGACAGCACAGATGATGACTGGGCAGAAAATAAAGAAAAACAGAGGATGACTAAAAGATTAAGCAGGAGAAAGAAATCAGAGCATGAAAGAAGCCAGCTAGAATTGTGAAGAATGGAAAGCATGAGTTTCTATAGGTACTTAAAATAGAAAACATTAAGTAAAGAGAGTGTTTGTACTCTAGAGAATGAGAATGGGGAGTTAGTAGTAGATAGTAAGGAAACATCTGAGGGAAGTGAACAATTATTTTGCTTCTATCTTCACTATAGAGAATGTCAAAACATCCACTAAGATATTGCTACAAGTCAGGAGGTGAGAGGGATAGAAGAACTTGGTGAAATTACAATCACCTAGAGAAGTGGTTGTGATCAAACTGATGGAACTGTGAGCTGCTAAATCTCTGGATCTTGATAGATTTCATTGTAAAGTTGTATGAGAAGTGGGGTGGTAGATGCATAGGTGTTAATTTTCCAAAATTCGCTAGATTCTAGAAAGGCTCCATCAGACTGAAGTAGCAAACAGACCAGCTCTGTTCAAGAAGGAGGAAGGAAACTATAGGCCAGGTAGCTTGGTCTCTGTCATGAGGTTGGTGCTAGATTTAAGAACTAAGGAGGATAAAGCTCAGAAAAACTCAAGGTAATCAGGAAGAGTCAGCATCATTTTGTGAAAGGAAAATAGTGTTTAATCAGTTCATTGGAATTCTTTGAAGGAGTAACAGGCTCTGTGGGAAAAGGGGGAGCCTGTTTTTGTGCTGTACTGAATATGTATTTCCATTAAACATTTGACAAGATGCTACAAAGAAGATTACTACACAATATGGAAATTCATGATATCGTGGGTGACTATATGCATAGTAAGAAGCATGGTTAGAAGATAGGCCAGCTGGCAGAAAACAGAAATCACACTCATATGGACCTTTTCCTGTTTGACAGGATGTTGAGCTGAGTTTATATGCTGGGTGGGGTCCTGAAGGGATCTGTGCTGGGTCGTCACATTTCACAATTTATATCAATGGCTTTGAGGGAACCAAAGACATGACATCTAAATTTGGAGATGGTACAGGTAGGAAAGAATATTGTGAAGAAGACAGAAGGAAGATCCAGACTTCTATTGACAGGTTGATTGAGTGGGTAAAAATTACTTAGATCAGGCAAGTGAAGGCATGGTAACTAAACATGCAGACACAACTAAGATAGGTAGAGAAGTATGTTGTGAAGCAGACATAAGGATGCAGGTGGATACAATTAGAATTAGAATGAGCTCTATTGTCACATATACACACATGTGTACTGTGAAAAGTTTACAAGTTGCCATTTATGGCACCACCTTAAATACAAATGTCCCTAGGTACAGATTCTTAAGTACAAATTCTTAGGAAAAGATTTACAAATGAAATAAATAAAAATGTCCAACATTACAGACCTTCATGTCATTCTTAGGTACAAACGTACAAAATCATAGGAATAGCTGAGAAAAATAAAGAAATAAAAAGATCGGAGTAACAGTTCTTCCAACTCAGTCCATACTGGCCCTAACCTGCAGACTTCATTGGGCTTCACCTCAGGGCTCATAAGGCCAGGAGTCCGCTCTGAGGCCGGGAGTCCACTCGGACGCCAGGAGTCCATTCTGAGGCCGGGAGTCCGTGCTGAGGCCGAGAGTCTGCTCTGAGGCCAGGAGTCGGTGCTGAGGCCGGAAGTCTGTGCTGAGGCCGGAAGTCTGCTCTGAGGCCAGGAGTCTGCTCTGAGGCCAGGAGTCTGTGCTGAGGCCAGGAGTCTGTGCTGAGGCCGGGAGTATGTGTTGAGGCCAGGAGTCTGCTCTGAGGCCAGGAGTCTGCTCTGAGGCCAGGAGTCTGCTCCGAAGCCGGGAGTCCGTGCTGAGGCCAGGAGGCCGCGCTAAGGCCAGGAGTCTGTGCTGAGGCCAGGAGTCCGCGCTAAGGCCGGGAGTCTGTGCTGAGGCTGGGAATCTGTACTGAGGCTGGGAGTCTGCGCTGAGGCCGAGAGTCTGCTCTGAGGCCATGAGTCTGTGCTGAGGCCGGGAGTCCGCGCTGAGGCCGGGAGTCCGCGCTGAGGCCGGGAGTCCGCGCTGAGGCCGGGAGTCCGTGCTGAGGCCGGGAGTCTGTGCTGAGGCCGGGAGTCTGTGCTGAGGCCCGGAGTCTGTGCTGAAGCCGGGAGTCTGCGCTGAGGCCCGGAGTCTGTGCTGAGGACGGGAGTCTGTGCTGAGGCCCGGAGTCTGTGCTGAAGCCGGGAGTCTGTGCTGAGGCCGGGAGTCCACACTGAGGCCGGGAGTCCGTGCTGAGGCTGGGAGTCTGCGCTGAGGCCAAGAGTCTGCGCTGAGGCCGGGAGTCCACTCTGAGGCCCGAAGTCCGCTCTGAGGCTAGGAGTCCGTGCTGAGGCCATGAGTCTACTCTGATGGCGGGAGTCTGTGCTGAGGCCAGGGGTCCACTCTGAGGCTGGGAGTCCGTGCTGAGGCCGGGAGTCTGTGCTGAGGCCGGGAGTCCGCGCTGAGGCCGGGAGTCCGCGCTGAGGCCGGGAGTCTGCGCTGAGGCCGGGAGTCCACTCTGAGGCTGGGAGTCCGTGCTGAGGCCATGAGTCTACTCTGAGGGCGGGAGTCTGTGCTGAGGCCAGGAGTCCGCTCTGAGGCCGGGAGTCTGCGCTGAGGCCAGGAGTTTGCTCTGAGGCCGGAAGTTCGCTCTGAGGCCATGAGTCCTTGCTGAGGCCAGTAGTCCGCTCTGAGGCCGAGAATCTACTCTGAGGTCAGGAATGCTCACTGAGGCCTGGAGTCCACTCTGAGACCAGGAGTCCGCTCTGAGGCTGAGAATCCACTCTGAGGCTGGGAGTCCGCTCTGAGGCTGGGAGTCTGTGCTGAGGCCAGGAGTCCGTGCTGAGTCCAGGAGTCCACTCTGAGGCCGGGAGTCTGTGGTGAGGCCGGGAGTCCGTGGTGAGGCCGGGAGTCCGTGCTGAGGCCGGGAGTCCGTGCTGAGGCCGGGAGTCCGCGCTGAGGCCGGGAGTCCGTGCTGAGGCCGGGAGTCCGTGCTGAGGCCGGGAGTCCGTGCTGAGGCCGGGAGTCCGCGCTGAGGCCGGGAGTCTGCGCTGAGGCCGGGAGTCTGCGCTGAGGCCGGGAGTCCGTGCTGAGGCCGGGAGTCTGCGCTGAGGCCATGAGTCTGCGCTGAGGCCGGGAGTCCGTGCTGAGGCCGGGAGTCCGTGCTGAGGCCGGGAGTCTGTGGTGAGGCCGGGAGTCTGTGGTGAGGCCGGGAGTCCGTGCTGAGGCCGGGAGTCCGTGCTGAGGCCGGGAGTCCGCGCTGAGGCCGGGAGTCCGCGCTGAGGCCGGGAGTCCGCGCTGAGGCCGGGAGTCCGTGCTGAGGCCGGGAGTCCGTGCTGATGCTGGGAGTTGATGGTGAGGCCGGGAGTCTGTGCTGAAGCCGGGAGTCTGTGCTGAAGCCGGGAGTCCACTTTTAGGGTAAGGCATCTGCTTTCTCTCCACAGATGCTGCCAGACCTGCTGAGAGTTTCCAGCAATTTCTTTTTTTCTCTGATTTCCAGCATCCACAGTTCTTTTGTTTTTTATAAAAGAACCTGTACTTTTGTACGTTGTGCTTCAGTTATACAGGGCAATGACGAGACCACATTTCAAACATATGGAGGTGCTGGTGTTGGACTGGGGTGAACAAAGTTAAAAATCACACAACACCAGGTTATAGTCCAACAGGTTTAATTGGAAGCACTAGCTTTCGGAGCGCTGCTCCTTCATCAGGTGGTTGTGGAGAATAAGATTGTAAGACACAGAATTTATAGCAAAGGTTTACAGTGTGATGTAACTGAAATTATATATTGATAAAGACCTGGATTGTTTGTTAAGTCTCTCAACTTTTAGAATGACCATGTTGGTTTCAGTTCTTTCATATGAAAATCTCAAAATTTTTGTTTAAAGTTGCATTCTCAAGTGAACTTTAACAATTCGGCTCAGCGAATGCATTGAAAGTGTGAACTTCCCTGTGAGGCTGTCTGTGCCACAATGGCCAGACTGATTCTAATCTAAAAAATAGATTTATAGAATCTTACAGAATTCATTCAGTTTTTGAGCAAAGTAAAATGTAATTCTGCAAGTACAAATTCACCCCACAAACCTTTATGTGTATGTGTGCATGGGGGTTGGGGAGGGCAGGGATTATGAATGTGTGTGTGTAGAGTAGGGGGTCACCTGCAGTGTGACATGAACCCAAGGCCCAGTTGAGGCCATTTCCATGGTTACCGAACTTGGCTATCAGGGATTCCAAATAAAACTGTTGGACTATTAACCTGGTGTTGTGTGGCTTTTAACATTTCAAATAATTTGTGCAGTTTGGTCTCTTTATTTAAGGATGGATGTAAACAAATTGAAGGTGGTCAGAGGAGGTTTACGAGATTGATGCCTGCAATGAGTCGGAAAAAGAACAATGGAGAGCGAGGAGTGATTTGATTGAAATATATAAGATTCTGAACTGTCTTGACAGGGTGGAAGTGGAGAGGATATTTCTTTTATAGAGTAAGTCCAGAACTAAGTGTCACTCTTAAAATTAGGAGCTGCCTTTTTAGGACAAAGATGAGGTATTTTTGTTCTCTTATGGGATTGTGTGACTTTGCAACTGTTTGCCTCTGAAGGAGGTGGAATTGGAGTCATTGAATATTTTTTAAAGTGGAAGTTGATAAATGATTTTTAGCCAAGGGAATTAATGTCTATTCAGGGTAGATAGAAATGTGAAACACAAACTGAGCAGACTGCAGGAGCCAAATGGCTTACTTCCGGTATTAATTTGAATGTTACTGCATTCACATGATCTTTTGTTTCATTCAGTCATGGGTTGTGGGCCACACTGGCTGTCCCCAGCATTTATTTCTCATCCTTGGTTACCCTTGTGAAGGTGGTGATGAGCTGCCTTCTTGAACCACTGCAGTCCTTTTGGTGTAGAAACCCCCACGATGCTATGAGGGAATGAGTTCCAGGATTTTGACCCAGCAACCGTGAACAACTGGAGGCTGCATTTCCAAGTCAGGCTGGTGAGACCTTAGAGCGGATCTTGCAGGTGGTGGTGTTTCTATCTATCTATGGCAAGTGGTGGGGACTTTGGAAGGTGCTTACTTAGGTGCCTCAGTTGACAGTGAGGGATTCAATGAGAGTAACTCCACTTTAATGCAACTTTTAAAAAAAATGTTGCGATTTTCATATGAAAGAACTGAAACCAACATGGTCATTCTAAAAGTTGAGAGACTTAACAAACAATCCAGGTCTTTATCAATAAATAATTTGCTGCTCTCTTTTAGAGTTTAATGTTATGTGGGTCGCTCTGCTCAATATTATTTGGCTGACTCACATTAACCTGCTGTTCATGACAGGGAGCTCTGCCAAAGACCAGAAAAGTGCTAATGAGACATGCAGCTACAGAACTCCACTTAGTATCCCTGAACATCCCATGTCTTTAACAACAGCCTCTAACACCGTTCCTATGGCACATGTTAAATATGGTTATAGATTCCTGCTTTCTGCCTCCATCCACTCTAGAGCAGCTCCCCATGATTAAAGGGTCACAAATGGATCCTTGCTTTTGAAACAGGGAGGGAAAAACAGAGTTGAACGTAAGCCAGTTCACCTATGTAGCGTGGAAAATGTTAAAGTCTGTTATAAAAGACAAGATAAAAGAACACTTAGAAAGCATTAATGGAATTGAACAAAGGCAGCATGGATTTATGAAAGGCAAACAGGCTGAACAAATCATCTCGAGATTTTTGTGGATATAACGAGTAGGATAAGGGAGAATTAGTGGATGTGGTATCTTTGAATTTTCAGAAGGTTTTTGATAAGTCTCTCATAGAAGATTAGTGGTAAATGTTAAAGGGGATAAGAGAAAATAAATTGGTTTGAATTGAGCATCAGCTAAGAAATGCGTAATGGGGAATGGGAATTAATGTGTTTTTTTCTGAGTAGCAAGCAGTAACTAATGAGATACTATGAAGATCAGTGCTTGGATCCCAACTATCCACAATATGTATAAATGACTGGATGAGGTCATTCAGCAATTCCAAGTTTGCAGATAACACAAAACTGGAGAGAATTATGAGGTGTGAAGAGGATGTAAGGAGGCTTTAAGCTCATTTAGCCAAGTTGACTGAATGAGAAATCACATGGCAGACGCTGTACAATGTGGATAAGTGTGAAGTTATACACTTCAGTATGAAAAACAATAAGGAAGGGTGGTATTTAAATGGTGACATTTTGGGAAGTGCAGATATGCAAAAGTACCTGGGCATACCAGTCAACAAAAGTAAATAAGCAGGTGCAAGCTGTTATAAAGGAAAATGGTATATAAACCTTCATTGCAAGAGGATTTGTGCTCAGAAGTAGTCACACAGGATTTTGGTGAGACCACACCTGGGATACTATGGGGTTCTGAAGAAGCATCACTGGAACGTTAACTCCGATATCTCTTCACAGATGCTGTCAGGCCTGCTGAGCTTTTCCAGCAATATCTGGTTTGGTTCCTGGAATATTATGTGCAGCTTTGGTCACCCTACCTAAGGGAGGTTTACATGCCATGGAGGGAGTGCTGTAGAGGTACACTGGTGATACTGGGGATGGCAGGACTGTCCAGTGAGGTGAGGTTGGTTTAACTGGGCGAGTATTCACTAGATGTTATAAGGATGGGAGGGGATCTGTTTGAAATGGATAAAATTCTAACACAGCCACACAGATTAGATGCGAAGATGATGTTTTCCTGAGTTGAAAAGTCAAGAACCAAGGGAACACAGTTTCTGGATATGGGGTCAGACTGAGATGAAGAAAAACTTTTCTAACTCAGATGGTGGTGAACCTCTGGAATTTCAACCAGAGGCAGCTGTGGAAACCAAGTCACTGAACATATTCAAGAAACAGACTGACAAGTTTTAAGATTTTAAATGTATTTAAAGGGGTATGGGGAGAAAATAGGAATATGGTTGAATCATACTGAAAGGTGAGCAGGCTTGAAGGGCTACTCCAGCACCTAGTTTCTCTCGTTTCTGTGTTTCAATGTTTCATTGCTGGAGTGGAAGGGAGGCAGTTCAGGGTTGGCAACAAGATGGATAAGTAACTGGGGTGGAGAGTGAGCAAGTTGCAATCTCAGAACTTGCATTCATTTGAAATATTTGAAGAAAACACTTGTTTTGTTACTCCTATTTTTTGATGCAGACACTGTTATAATGGAGCACATAGAAAAGTTCAAGAAATCATGCAAAGCTAACATGGTTTTGTGAAAAAAACAATATATTGGAGCTCTTTGAAGAAGTAACATGTGCTGTGGATAAAGGGAAACCAGTGAATGTATTGTACTTAGACCTCCAGGAGGCATTTGGTGCCACATCAAAGATTATTGGAAAACAAAAGCTTATGGTGGAGAGGGTAACACATTGGCATGGACAGAAGATTGGCTAGCTAACAAGAAATAAACAATAAGGATAAATAGGCCATTGTCTGGTTGGCAAAATATAGTGAGTGGTGTGCCATAGAAATTAGTGCTGGGGCTTCAATCTTTTATAATTTATATCAATATGTTCAATGAAAGAAGTTATGTTTGTTTAATATGCTGGTGACACAAAGATCAAATGGAAAGTAGGTTCTGAAGAAGATATGAGGCTACAGCGACAGGTCTTGGATAGGTTAGGTGTGAATGGGAAACCACCCAGAGTTGCAACACCAGTTCTTTTCAACTTGCATTGTCAGCTATAAACAGTATATAATAATGGACATGCCTTAACATGGCCTCGGCAACGATGTTAATGCAGTGTTGCTGCAGGCTGAGGGATACCACTGAAGTCTCCACGTGCAACCTGGAATGACTTAGAGATGAAGAAGTTCTGTTAGTTACAAGGCCAATGACCACCTTTACTATTTGAGCCTGTCTCAGAGAGATGTGGCTGTCTCTCTCGATAAAGTCTTTGGTGACAATGTCAATCCATCATCTAAAGGCAGAATATTCAGACCCTGTACACTCAGATGGCAGGCTAGAGGTCCCTTACCTCTGCCTACAAGCTGCCGCTTACTCCTCTCACTGCTCGGCCGGTTTCCCACCTTCCTGTGCCTCATGGTGCCCCTGCCCCTGGCCAGTCAGCTTCCACCTCCTCTTCCTCCTGTCTGGAGAAGCTGCCTCCAACAGGATAGACAATTCCCATCCCATGTACAGACTTACAGCACACATTGTTCAGTGCTCAATGTTGATGGTAACAATTCCATTTTGCTCCCTTCCCTGACAAACTATCCTGATACAGATTAAGATGTTATGAGAAGTCAAATTTGCAACAAAATCCAAGTCTCAGCAGATGTTCAGCTTAGTCAGGTATAGTCCCACTTACAGAGTTTAAATCTACTGTTTCTACAGTCTCTTAAATCTGATCGGCCATGTTTCTTGTTATGGCGTGGGCAAAATTTGATTCCAGACAATTGGATTGGAAACAACCCCAATCTCTTGTTCGTTCAGCATTCAGAAAGAGTGGGTGAATTGCCCAATTTTGCCACCTGCTTGCCAACCATTTTATCATTGAACTGGTGCGATTTTACAAATTAGCAGGAATATGACGATCTCGCTTTCCAAATGCCAAATTCCACCCGGAATGTTTCCAATTTTCTGTTCAAGCGACATACAGGAACGATGACATGCAGCTAATTCTCAAGCAGAAAAATCCCAGGCCTTACAAAGCTGCTGTGGAAATTTTGGAGTTGGTCTCATGAAAGTGAATAACCTTCAAAGTCTCAAAACTGGCAAAAGACTTTCTGGGATAGTCAAAAAGGAAAAAGAGAAGATTGGGTGAAGCATTTTAGTTTAAAGGATCTGTAGTTGTGTGTGTTTTTATGTAAAGTAAATTAGTGGTACTTACTTTAATTTTGTTTTATTTAAAAATATGAAACTTTGTAGGACAGTTTATTTCAATTGGTCACTGGGTGCATTTGTCATCAAAACATTCAGGTTCTCCATGGGGATTGTAGCAACACATTCACGTTGGCTTCTCTGTGATTTGTTTTGTTTTGCTGCCTTTACATTGCACTGACACTGTCGGAAGTTAGATAAGGAAAAGGATCAGGAACCGGCTATGTCACTCCTCACAAGGATAACTCGTGAGAAAACAGTGGTAATAATATACAAGGCCACAGAATCATAGAATGGCTACAGCACTGAAGGAGTCATGCAGTGTGACATGTGGGTGCTGGTCCTTTAAAGAAGTAATTCATCTAGTCCTACTCCCAAAGCCCTGCATGTTTTGCCTTTTCAAATACTGACCCAATTCTCTTTTGAAAACCTTCAGTCTGAGGCAATACAATCCACATCCAAACGCTGTGTAAAAACTTTTTCTCCTGTTGCCATTCCCTTAGACCTGTATCCTCTTGGTTTCGATCCTTCCACACAGTGAGAACAGTTTCTCCCTATCTACTCTGTCTGGAACACTGATATTTTTAAATAGCTCATCTAAATCTCACATTTGCCTTTCATTCTCCAGCTTTCTCCAATAATATAAAAGCAAAATACTGCAGGTGGAAATCTGAAATCTAAACAGAAAGTGCTAGAAATACTCAGTTGGTCTGACAGCATTTGTTATTGTTGATGATTTTCTTCATAACTGAAAAACCTCTCCAAAACTGAAGTTCCTCTGGAATCATTCCCAAGAATCTTTTCTGCGACCTCTAATGCCCCAACATCTTCCTTTAATTACAGGTTGTTCTGCAATAACATGACAGCTGTGTTCTTCTACAACCTCACGCTATAGAAAATCACACTGTAGAGGATAGAAAATCACTTCGCTCATTCAGTAGAAAGTTTGCATTATCCAAACAACATCTACAATTCGTCAATCGCCTTCTCGCCAATGCATGCTGAAGAAATGCATGTTACAGCAGAACAACCTCTACTTAGAAAAGTATGAAATGCTCCAATTGAGGTGGCCCTGGTGTTTTACAGCTTTGACATAATTTCCTTGCTTTTGTACCTACATTCCTATTGATAAAGACTGGGGTGCTATGTGTTTTATTGACCACTCTCTTATCCTGAAAATGTGTTGCTGGAAAAGCGCAGCAGGTCAGGCAGCATCCAAGGAGCAGGAGAATCGACATTTCAGGCATGAGCCCTTCTTCAGGAATGAAGAAGTCCTGAGAAGGGCTCATGCCCGAAACATCGATTCTCCTGCTCCTTGGATGCTGACTGACCTGCTGCGCTTTTCCAGCAACACATTTTTAACTCTGATCTCCAGCATCTGCAGTCCTCACTCTTTCCACTCTCTTATCCTGTCCTGCAGCGTCTTCCACTGTTCCTGCATCCAGTTGCACTGTTATTTTAGGATCTGTATTAATTTGTTTTGCAAACATTAAGTGGAACACTTTATTTCTTATTCTTTCACAGAATATGGATATCACTGGCAAAGTCAGAATTTGTTGCTGATTCTTAGTTGCCCTTAAACTGAGTGGGATGCTGTGCTATGTCATAGGGAAGTTAAGAGTCTGTTGCAGGAGTCACATGTTGACCAGACCAGGTAAATACAGCAGATTTCCTTTCCTGAAGGGCTATGGGGAGGTGAGTGCCAGAAGATGTAGGAACAGAAATCAGCCATTCAGCCCATCGAATCTGCTCCAACATTCAATGAGATCATGGTTGATCTGATAATCCTCACCTCCATGTTACTGCCTTTCCCCTTTCCCCTTGTATTCTCTTACTGATTAAACATCTGTCTATCTTAGTTGTTCAATGACCCAGCTTTGACAGAAACATTTTGGTCCAACCAGTCCATGCCAACTGTCCTCCATTCCACTCCAGAACATCCCAGTTGGCCTTCTACTTCAAGGACTGCAATTTCCCCTCTCACGTGGTCAACAATGCCCTCCAACATATCTCCACTTTCTGCACCTCCACCCTTGAACCCGACCCCTCCAATCGTAACAAGGATAGAACCCCTCGCGCCCCCCCCCCCCCCCTCATCTGTCAGCCTCCTTTTCTCCCCAACTCCCTGATGAATGGCCGATGCCCAAAACGTCGACTCTCCTTGGATGCTGCCTGACCTGCTGTGCTTTTCCAGCGCCACACCTTTTGATTCTGATCTCCAGCATCTGCAGTCCTCACTTTCTCCATGCCAATTATAATCCCAAACTAAACTAGATTAGATTCCCCTTCAGTATGGAAACCGGCCCTTCGGCCCAACAAGTCCACGCCGACCCTCTGAAGAGTAACCCAACCAGACCTATTTCCCTCTAATGCACCTAACACTACGGGCAATTTAGCATGGCCAATTCACCTGACCTGTACATCTTTGGACTATGGGAGGAAAGTGGAGTCACGGGGAGAATGTGCAAACTCCACACAGACAGTCACCTGAGGCTGGAATCGAACCTGGGTTCCTGGCGCTGTGAGGCAGCAGTACTAAACACTGTGCCACCATGCCACTCCAGTTCCACCAAGTTCCACGTGCCTGTGCTTGGTCCATATCCCTCCAAATCTTCCTTATTCATGTACTTAGCTAAATGTCTTTTAAACATTGTAACTGTACCTGCATCCAACAATTCTTCTGGAAGTTCATTCCACATATGAACCACTCTGTGCAAAAGATTGCTCCTTATGTCCTTTTTCAATCTTTCTCCTCTCACCTGAAAAATATGCTCCCTAGTTTTGAACTGTCCCATCCTAGGGAGAGACACCTGCCAGTTACCCTATCTATACCTCTTCTGCTCTCCTAAACCTCTGTAAGATCACCCCTCAACCTCCTATGCTTCAGTGCAAAGAGTCCACACTTATCCGGACTCCCTTGTAACTCAAACCTTCCAGTCCTGACAATAACCTGGTAAATCTTTTTGGAACCCTCTCCAGCTTAATAATATCCTTCCTATCGCTGGGTGACACAACTGTTTCAATAACACTGCCCATCATTCTTCCAAATTTCAATGAGTTTGGCCTAAACGGCTCACCATTTCCTCATAAGAAAAACCCTCAATACTAAAACCAACATAGTGAACTGGACCACTCTAATGACTTGGAATTGCCGGTGTTGGACTGTGGTGGACAAAGTTAAAAATCACACAACACCAGGTTATAGTCCACAATATGCCAACATCATAGAGTCATAGAGATGCACAACATGGAAACAGAACCTTCGGTCCAACTTGTCCATGCCAACCAGATATCCCAATCCAATCTAGTCCCACCTGCCAGCACACGGCCCATCTCCCTCTAAACCCTTCCTATTCATATACCTATCCAGATGCCTTTTAAATGTTGCAATCATACTAGCCCTCCACCACTTCCTCTGGCAGCTCACTCTCTTGGATGGCACGGTGGCTCAGTAGTTAGCACTACTACCTCACAGTGCCAGGGACCCGGGCTCAATTCCCGCCTCGGGAGTGTAGAGTGTGGAGTGTCTGTGTGGAGTTTGCACATTCTCCCCGTGTCTGCGTGGGTTTCCTCCAGGTGCTCCGGTTTCCTCCCACAGCCCAAAGATGTGCAGGTCAGGTGAATTGGCCATGTTAAATTGCCATAGTGTTAGGTGCATTAGTCAGAGGGAAATGTAGGGGAATGATTTGGGTGGCTCTTTGGACGGTCGGTGTGGACTTGTTGGGCCAAATGGCCTGTTTTCACACAGTAGGGAATCTAATCTAATCATACACATACCACCCTCTGCATGAAAACGTCGCCCTCGGGTCTCTTTTATATGTTTCTCCTCTCAGTCTAAACCTATGCCCTGTAGTTCTGGACTCTCCCACCTCAGGGAAGACTTTGTCTATTTATCCTCTCCATGCCCTTCGTGATTTGATAAACCCCTATAAGGTCACTCCTCAGCCTCCAATGCTACAGGGAAAACAGCCCCAGCCTATTCAACCTCTCCCTATAGCTCAAATCCTTCAACCCTGGCAACATCCTTGTAAATCTTTTCTGAACCCTTTCAAGTTTCACAACATCTTTCCGATAAGAAGGAGACCAGAATTGCACATAATATTCCAACAGTGGCCTAACCAATGTTCTGTACAGCCGCAACAGACCTCCCAACTCCTGTACTCAATACTCTGACCAATAAAGGAAAGCATGCCAAATGCCTTCTTCACTATCCTATCTACCTGTGACTCCACTTTCAAGGAGATATGAACCTGCAACCCAAAGTCTCTTTGTTCAGCAACACTCCCAAGGACCTTACCATTAAGTATATAAGTCCTGCTAAGATTTGCTTTCCCAAAATGCAGCACCTCGCATTCACCTGAATTAAACTCCATCTGCCACTTCTCAGCCCATTGGCCTATCTGACCATGATCCCATTGTAACCTGAGGTAACCATCTTCGCTGTCCACTACACCTCCAATTTTGGTGTCATCTGCAGACTTACTAACTGTACCTCTTACGCTCACATCCAGATCATTTATAAAAATGATGAAAAGTAGTGGACCCAGCACCGATCCTTGTGGCACTCTACTGGTCACAGGCCTCCAGTCTGAAAATCAACCCTCCAACACCACCCTCTGTCTTCTACCTTTGAGCCAGTTCTGTATCCAAATGGCTAGTTCTCCCTGTATTCTGTGAGATCTAACCTTGCTAATCAGTCTCACGTGGGGAACCTTGTTGAACATCTTACTGAAGTCCATATAGATCACATCTACTGCTCTGCCCTCATCAATCCTTTTTGTTACTTCTTCAAAAAGCTCAATCAAGTTTGTGAGACATGATTTCTCATGCACAAAGCCATGTTGACTATCCCGAATCAGTCCTTGCCTTTCCAAATACATGTACATCCTGTCCCTCAGGATTCCCTCCAACAACTTGCCCACCACCGACATCAGGCTCATTGGTCTATAGTTCCCTGCCTTGTCCTTACCATCTTTCTTAAATAGTGGCACCATGTTTGCCAACCTCCAGTCTTCCGGCACCTCACCTGTGACTATCGATGATACAAATATCTCAGCAAAAGGTCCAGCAATCACATCTATAGCTTCCCACAGAGTTCTAGGGTACACCTGATCAGGTCCTGGGGATTTATCCACCTTTACCCATTTCAAGACATCCAGCACTTCCTCCTCTGTAATCTGGACATTTTGCAAGATGTCACCATCTATTTTGCTACATTCCATATCTTCCATATCCTTATCCACAGTAAATACTGATGCAAAATACTCGTTTGGTGTCTCCTATTTTCTGTGGCTCCACACAAAGGCTGCCTTGCTGACCTTTGAAAGGCCCGATTATCTCCCTAGTTACCCTTTTGTCCTTAATGTGTTTGTAAAAACCCTTTAGAATCTCCTTAACTCTATTTGCCAAAGCTATCTCATGTCTCCTTTTTGCCCTCCTGATTTCCCTCAAGTATACTCCTACTGCCTTTGTACTCTAAGGATTCACTCGATCTATCCTGTCTATACTTGACATATTCTTCCTTCTTTATCATAACCAAGACCTCAATTTCTATAGTCATCCAGCATTCCCTATCCCTACCAGCCTTTCCTTTCATCCTGACAGGAATATACTGTCTCTGGAGTCTTATTATCTCATTTCTGAAGGCTTCCTATTTTCCAGCTGTCCCTTTACCTGCGAACATTTTCCCCCAATCAGTTTTTGAAAATTCTTGCCTAATACCATCAAAATTGGCCTTTCTCCAACTTATAACTTCAACTTTTAGATCTGGTCTATCCTTTTCCATCACTATTTTAAAACTAATAGAATTGTGGTCACTGGCTCCAAAGTGCTCCTTCATTGACACCTCAGTCACCTGCCCTGCCTTATTTCCATAGAGTTTTGCACCTTCTCTCGTAGGTACGTCCACATACTGAATCAGAAAATTTTCTTGTACATGCTTAACAAATTCCTCTCCATCTAAACCCTGAACACTATGGTAGTTCCAGTCTATGGTTGTAAATTTAAAATCCCCTACCATAACCACACTATTATTCTTACAGATAACTGAGATCTCCTTACAAATTTGTTTCTCAATTTCCCTCTGACTATTAGGGGGTCTATAGTACAATCCCAATAAGGTGATCATCCCTTTCTTATTTCTCAGTTCCACCCAAATTACTTCCCTGGAGGTATTTCCGGGAATATCCTCCCTCAGTACAACTGTAATGCTATCCCTCATCAAAAACACCACTCCCCCTCCTCTCTTGCCTCTCTTTCTGTCCTTCCTCTACATTTGTATTCTGGAACATTAAGCTGCCAGTCTTGTCCATCCCTGAGCCATGTTTCTGTAATTGTTATAATATCACAGTCCGACGTTCCTAACCATGTCCTGAGTTCATCTGCCTTCCCTGTTAGACCTCTTGCATTGAAATAAAAGCAGTTTAATTAATCAGTCCTATCTTGTTCTCTGCTTTGTCCCTGCCTGCCCTGACTGTTTGACTCGCCTTTGTTCTCAACAGTACCAGTCTCAGATTGATCTCTTTCCTCAATATCTCCCTGAGTCCCACCTCCCCCCTCCCCTCCCCCTCCCCATTGCACTAGTTTAAATCCTCACGAGCAGCTTTAGCAAATTTCCCTGCCAGTATATTAGTCCCCTTCCAATTTAGGTGCAATCCGTTCTTCTTGTACAGGTCACCTCTACCCCAAAACAGCTGCCAATGATCGAAAAATATGAATCCTTCTCCCGTACACCAGCTCCTCAGCCATGCATTTATCTGCTCTATCCTCCTATTCCTGCCCTCACTAGCTCGTAGCACTGGGAGTAATCCAGATATTACTACCCTTGAGGACCTCCTTTTTAAATTCCTGCCTAGCTCTCTGTAATCTCCCTTCAGAATCTCAACCTTTTCCCTTCCTATGTCGTTGGTTCCAATGTGTACAATGACCTCCTGCCATGAGAACATTCTGCACCCTCTCTGAGACATCCTTAATCCTGGCACCAGGGAAGCAACACACAATTCTGATTTTTTGCTGCTGGTCACAGAAACGTCAGTCTGTACCTCAGACTAGTGACTCCACTAACAACTCTTGGAACCCAACGCACACCTCATTGCATTAGAGCCAGTCTCAATAGCAGAAACTTGGCTATTTGTGCGATGTACCCCTGAGAATTCATCACCCCTGACAATTTCCAGAACAGCATACTTGTTTGAAATGGGGATAGCCACAGAAGACTCCTGCATTAACTGGATTAATGGTGCTGGAAGAGCACAGCAGTTCAGGCAGCATCCAACGAGCAGCGAAATCGACGTTTCGGGCAAAAGCCCTTCATCAGGAATAAAGGCAGTGAGCCTGAAGCATGGAGAGATAAGCTAGAGGAGGGTGGGGGTGGGGACAGAGTAGCGTAGAGTACAATGGGTGAGTGGGGCAGGAGATGAAGGTGATAGGTCAAGGAGGAGAGGGTGGAGTGGATAGGTGGAAAAGAAGATAGGCAGGTAGGACAAGTCCGGACAAGTCAAGGAGACAGTTACTGAACTGAAGTTTGAAACTAGGATGAGGTGGGGAAGGGGAAATGAGGAAGCTGTTGAAGTCCACATTGATGCCCTGGGGTTGAAGTGTTCCGAGGCGGAAGATGAGGCGTTCTTCCTCCAGGCGTCTGGTGGTGAGGGAGCGGCGGTGAAGGAGACCCAGGACCTCCATGTCCTTGGCAGAGAGGGAGGGGGAGTTGAAATGTTGGGCCACGGGGTGGTTTGGTTGATTGGTGCGGGTGTCTCGGAGATGTTCCCTAAAGCGCTCTGCTAGGAGGCGCCCAGTCTCCCCAATGTAGAGGAGACCACATCGGGAGCAACGGATACAATAAATGATATTGGTGGATGTGCAGGTGAAACTTTGATGGATGTGGAAGGCTCCTTTAGGGCCTTGGATAGAGGTGAGGGAGGAGGTGTGGGCACAGGTTTTACAGTTCCTGCAGTGGCAGGGGAAAGTGCCAGAATGGGACAGTGGGTCGTAGGGGGGTGTGGACCTGACCAGGTAGTCACGGAGTGAACGGTCTTTGCGGAAGGCTGAAAGGGGTGGGGAGGGAAATATATCCCTGGTGGTGGGGTCTTTTTGGAGGTGGCGGAAATGTCAGTGAATGATTTGGTTGATGCGAAGGTTTGTAGGGTGGAAGGTGAGCACCAGGGGCGTTCTGTCCTTGTTACGGTTGGAGGGGTGGGGTCTGAGGGCGGAGGTGCGGGATGTGGACGAGATGCGTTGGAGGGCATCTTTAACCACGTGGGAAGGGAAATTGCGGTCTCTAAAAAGACCCCACCACCAGGGATATATTTCCCTCCCCACCCCTTTCCGCATCCGCAAAGACTGTTCACTCCGTGACTACCTGGTCAGGTCCACACCCCCCTACGACCCACTGTCCCATTCTGGCACTTTCCCCTGCCACCGCAGGAACTGTAAAACTTGTGCCCACACCTCCTCCCTCACCTCTATCCAAGGCCCTAAAGGAGCCTTCCACATCCATCAAAGTTTCACCTGCACATCCACCAATATCATTTATTGTATCCGTTGCTCCCGATGTGGTCTCCTCTACATTGGGGAGACTGGGCGCCTCCTAGCAGCGCGCTTTATGGAACATCTCCGAGACACCCGCACCAATCAACCAAACCGCCCCGTGGCCCAACATTTCAACTCCCCCTCCCACTCTGCTGAGGACATGGAGATCCTGGGCCTCCTTCACCGCCGCTCCCTCACCACCAGACCCCTGGAGGAAGAACGCCTCATCTTCCGCCTCGGAACACTTCAACCCCAGGGCATCAATGTGGACTTCAACAGCTTCCTCATTTCCCCTTCCCCCACCTCATCCTAGTTTCAAACTTCCAGCTCAGTAACTGTCTCCTTGACTTGTCCGGACTTGTCCTACCTGCCTATCTTCTTTTCCACCTATCCACTCCACCCTCTCCTCCCTGACCTATCACCTTCATCTCCTGCCCCACTCACCTATTGTACTCTATGCTACTCTCTCCCCACCCCCACCCTCCTCTAGCTTATCTCTCCATGCTTCAAGCTCACTGCCTTTATTCCTGATGAAGGGCTTTTGCCCGAAACGTCAATTTTGCTGCTCGTTGGATGCTGCCTGAACTGCTGTGCTCTTCCAGCACCACTAATCCAGTATTTGGTTTTCAGCATCTGCAGTCATTGTTTTTACCTTTTATCCTGCATTAACCGCCTACCTCTCTTACCTTTCTTGGAGTTCACCCATCTATGTGACTGTATTTGTGACATTTCCCCCTTCCTATAACTGCCATCCATTACATTCCCTTGCTGTTGTAAATTCCTCATTGCCTCTGTCTGTTTCTCCAACCGATCTATTTGATCTGATAGGATTTGCAACCAATGGCATTTATTGCAGACATAATCATTGTTTTGGATATGAACATAGGTGGTATAGTTAGAAAGTTTGCAGATGACACCAAAATTGGAGGTGTAGTGGACAGCGAAGAAGGTTACCTCAAGTTACAACAGGATCTGGACCAGATGGGCCAATAGGCTGAGGAGTGGCAGATGGAGTTTAATTTAGATAAATGTGAGATGTTGAATTTTGGGAAAGCAAATCTTAGCAGGACTTACACTTAATGGTAAGGTTGTAGGGAGTGTTGCTGAACAAAGAGACCTTGGAGTGCAGGTTCATAGCACCTTTCAAATAGAGTCACAGGTAGATAGGATAATGAAGAAGATGTTTGGTATGCTTTCTTTTATTGGCCAGAACATTGAGTAGAGGGGTTAGGAGGTCATGTTGCCACTCAGTGTGATGTTGGCTAGGCCAATTTTGGAATATTGCATGCAATTCTGGTCTCCTTCCTTTCAGAAAGATGTTTAAAACTTGAAAGGGTTCAGAAAAGATTTACAAGGATTTTGCCAGGGTTGGAAGATTTGAGCTACAGGGAGAGGCTGAATAGGCTGGGGCAGTTTTCCCTGGTGCATCCAAGGCTGAGGAGTAACCTTATACAGGTTTATAAAATCATGAGGGGCATGGATAGGATAAATATATAAAGACTTTTCCCTGGGTGTGGGAGTCCAGAACTAGAGGACATAGGTTTAGGGTGAGAGGGGACACATATAAAAGGGAACTAAGGTATGACTTTTTCACGCAGAGGGTGGTGTATGTATGGAATGAGCTGCCAGAGGAAGTGGTGGAGGCTAGTACAATTGCAACATTTAAAAGGCATCTGGATGGGTATATGAATAGGAAGGGTTTGGAGGGACATGGGCCAAATGCTGGCAAATGGGACTAGATTGGGTTGCGATATCTGGTCGGCATGAATGAGATAGACCGAAGGATCTGTTTCCGTGCTGTGCATCTCTATGACTCCACGACACTTGAAGGTGTTCAAGGATACTGTCATAAGAACTGGTACGATGTTCAACTTATCGACCGTCAGTTTTGATGTGTCACAGCAAGAATCTGTAATGACCACCTAGGAGACAGACACGAGCTCAATTGACAGGGTATACTTCATTGTCCGGTAATTCCCAGGAGCTGAAAAACTACGCCATGTTCTTCACAGTCTGCAACACATTACCAATGAGGATTAGCACTCCGCCAAGTCCTTCCCCACACCTTCACTTCTTGCCTTTAAACAACCACCAAACCTTAAACAGATCATGATTGGAAACAAACTGCCCAACCTTCAGGACAACACCCTAGCCACTGCAAGACGTGTCAAAGTATCGATATGGGTAACACCATTATATGGGTGGACATTTCCCACCATGTACACAGTGAGTACTCATGTGACTCACCAATGTGATCCATCTCATAAGCTGCAGGCAAGAATGCTCTGAGGCACAGTCTATTGGCGAGACCGAGCAGATGCTATCACAATAGATGAATGGACACCACACAACAATCACCAGGCAGGATTGTTCCGTCCTAGTTTGTGAACACTTCAGTGGTCTGAGACATTCAGCCTCGGACCTTCAGATAACCATACTCCAAGGCGGACTTTGGGACAAGCAACAACGCAAAATGGCTGAGCAGAAGCTGATCGCAAAGTTTGGTACCCATGGGAATAGCCTCAACTGGGACCTTTGGTTCATGTCACACTACAGGTGACTCCATTGCTCGATACACACACACACCCCCTCATACACAAGCTCCTTCTCATATGCACACACATACACCCCCTACACTCACACCAATACACACACCCTCTTACACTTAACCCATCATACTCACACACACACACTTAACCAAGCTTACATGCACACATATATATACACACTCTCACGTGCACTCACACCCACATGCACACACTCACATGCACACTCAATCTGTTGCTCCTACATGTGCACACATAAATTTATGGGATGAATTTGTTTTTGCAGAATTACATTTTATTTTAATTTTGCTCAACACTGCATAAATCCACGTAACACTCTGTAAAACTATACCGAGGGTTTGTCAGTCTGACATAGCATTGGGACACAGGCAGACTTCACACCTATGGTTTAAAAACTTGGCCAACTTGAGAATCATGACTTGGAGGTGCCGGTGTTGGACTGGGGTGGACAAAGTTAAAAATCCTCATTTCTGATGAAGGGCGTCATTCCGAAAGATGCTGCCTGACCTGCTGTGCTTTTCCAGCACCACTCTAATCTAGACTCTAAATCTCCAGCATCTGCAGTACCCATTCCCGCAAATTTCAAAATCACACACCAGGTTATGGTCCAACAGGTTTATTTGGAAGCACTAGCTTTCGGAGCGCCGCTCCTTCATCAGATGGTTGTGGAGGTTAAGATCTCGCTCAGAGAATTTATAACCAAAGGAGCACAGTGTCATGGAGATGTGATACAGTAAACAATCTTAGATTAAAACTTCCATCTTTTAGACTGGGATATGCTGGTTACTGGTCTTTGATATGTAACTCCCAGAACTTGTTTGAAAATACATTCACAAAGTAGCTCAGGTTTCACACCTATTGTTTAAAATGCCGTCAGTGTGCACATCTCTATGGGCGTTAGATACCATCTTTCTCAGAACAAACACTTTGATTTGATTTGATTTATAATTGTCACATTGCAGGGAAAGGGCAGGGACCAGCTGTCAGCCAATCACAAGGTAGGAGAGCATTCCCAGCCAATCAACGTGGGGAACTTCCCAGCCAATCCCAAAGCAGCGAACCACTTATCAGCCAATCGCAAAACAGGTCTCGGTCGGCTTTTTTTATTCCTGATGAAGGGCTTTTGCCCGAAACGTTGATTTCGCTGCTCGTTGGATGCTGCCTGAACTGCTGTGCTCTTCCAGCACCACTAATCCACAAAAAACAAACCAGGCGTAGGGCTCCTCCCAACCAATCGCAAGGCAGTGCTCATCTTTGGGCCAATCATTTAGGACAGAGATGAGGAGAAACGTCTTCACCCAGAGAGTGGTGGCTGTGTGGAATGCTCTGCCCCAGAGGGCAGTGGAGGCCCAGTCTCTGGATTCATTGAAGAAAGAGTTGGACAGAGCTCTCAAGGATAGTGGAATCAAGGCTTATGGAGATAAGGCAGGAACAGGATACTGATTAAGGATGATCAGACATGATCATATTGAATGGTGGTGCAGGCTCCAAGGGCAGAATGGCCAACTCCTGCACCTATTGTCTATTATCTATTGTCAATCGCACGGCAAGGGGCGGGGCCGATGCTGGCAAGGGCGCCGCGCGTCTCCGGCCCCGCCCTTTCCGGTCATATGAGCAGCGGCCGGAAGTTGTTGGTGGAGGAGGTCGCTGCTGGAGTGTCGAATCTCTCTGCGCTTTGCTGTTGTCGTGATGCGTTGGTCGCTACTATGCGGGGTGTCCGCCGCCATCCTACTGTGCTGGAGTGGGGGGCTGTGTGCGGGAGGAGAGACAGGTGTGTGTGGGCCTTGTATATTGAAGGGGGGAGGGAGTGGGCGGACGTCGTGGAGGAGGTTCCCGGGTCTCGCGACCTAGGCCCGGGCGGGCCATGGCTCGGGATGGAGGCTGTCGCTGCTGTGTGGGGAAGGCCGGTATGGGCTTCCTGGTGAGTGGGGCACGTCCCCGGAGGAGGGAGGTGGGGGGGGGTTTACTTCGCATGGGGTGAGGCGGGTGCTGGCGGAATGTGGTCAGTCTGGTCTGTAGCCTCTTACTACTCACCCGGTTGTGGCGCCACCGAAAGTTCCTCTTCCAGTTGGTGTCTAAAATGGAGAGGTGAGGAGATTTCTTGATCGATCTCTCTCTCTCTCTCTCACTTACTCACTCCCAGACTGTAGTGAGGGCGAAAAGGAAGTGTCTCTTTTTAATTGGGGAAACAATGGTTTGAAAATTAAACTCCTTCAGGTTCAGCACATTTAAGGTGGAAGAGAGATTTCATTTTCACTGAGTTGGAAAATAAGCCTTTAACTCTTTAACTACACTACATCTTTGTGGGCAAGAATTATTAACCACAAATGCCAGCCATGTTAGGCTGCTCCTGGGAGTGAATATAGAGCAGTAAGACCATGAGATACAAGTGCAGAATTAGGCTGTTTGGCACTCTAGTCTGCTCTGCAACTCAAATTTCCTCCAGCAGAAAGTGAGGACTGCAGAACAGAGCTGAAAATGTGTTGCTGGAAAAGTGCAGCAGGTCACGCAGCATCCAAGGAGCAAGAGAATTGATGTTTCGGGCATGAGCCCTTCTTCAGGAATGAGGAAAGTGTGCCAAGCAGGCTAAGATAAAGGTAGGGAGGGGTGTTGGAAATGCGATAGGTGGAAGGAGGTTAAGGTGAGGGTGATAGGCCGGAGTGGGGGTGGGGGCGGAGAGGTCAGGAAGAAGATTGCAGGTTAGGAAGGTAGTGCTGAGTTCGAGGGTTGGGACTGAGACAAGGTGGGGGAAGGGAAATGAGGAAACTGGAGAAATGAGTTCATCCCTTGTGGTTGGAGGGTTCCTAGGCAGAAGGTGAGGCGCTCTTCCTCCAGCTGTCGTGTTGCTATGGTCTGGCAATGGAGGAATCCAAGGACCTGCATGTCCTTGGTGGAGTGGGAGGGGGAGTTGAAGAGTTGAGCCACGGGGTGGTTGTGTTGGTTGGTCCGGGTGTCCCAGAGGTGTTCTCTGAAACATTTCGCAAGTAGGCGGCCTGTCTCTCCAATATAGAGGAGGCCGCAGCGGATGCGGTAAATGATGTGTGTGGAGGTGCAGGTGAATTTGTGGAGGATATGGAAGGATCCATTGGGACCTTAGATGGAAGTAAGGGGAAGGTGTGGGTGCAAGATTTGCATTTCTTGCGGTTGCAGGGGAAGGTGCTGGGAGTGGAGGTTGGGTTGGTGGGGAGTGTGGACCTGACAAGGGAGTCACAGAGGGGTTGGTCTTTTTGGAATGCTGATAGGGGAGGGAAATATATCGCTGGTGGTGGGTCCGTTTGGAGGTGGCGGAAATGACGACAGATGATATGATGTATTTGGAGATTGGGGTGATAGGTGAGGACCAGTGGGGTTCTGTCCTGGTGGCGATTGGAGGGGCAGGGCTCAAGGATGGAGGAGTGGGAAGTGGAGGAGATGCTGTGGAGAACATTGTTGATCAAGTCTGAGGGGAAATTGCAGTCTTTGAAGGAGGCCATCTGGGTGGTTCGGTGTTGGAACTGTTCCTCCTGGGAGCAGATGTGGCAGAGATGAAGGAATTGGGAATATGGGATGGCATTTTTACAGGGGGCAGGGTGGGAGGAGGTGTAGTCTAGGTAGCTTTGGGAGTCGGTCAGTTTATAGTAAATGTCCGTGTTGATTCGGTCGCCTGAGATAGAAATGGAGAGGTCTAGGAAGGGGAGGGAGGAGTTTGAGACGGTCCTGGTAAATTTGAGGTCGGCGTGGAAGGTGTTGGTAAAGTGGTTGAACTGTTCAACCTCGTGGGAGCATGTGGCAGTGCCGATACAGTCATCGATGTAGCAGAGGAAAAGGTGGGGGTGGTGCCAGTGTAGCTGCGGAAGGTGGACTGTTCCACACATCCTAAGAGGAGGCAGGCATAGCTGTGGCCCATCCTTTGGTTTGGAGGAAGGGGGAGGATTGGAAAGAGAAGTTGTTCAGAGTGAGGACCAGTTCAGTCAGTCGAAGGAGGGTGTCAATGGAAGGGTACTGGTTGGTACGGCGGGAAAGGAAGAAGCGGAGGGCTTTGAGTCCTTCGTGATGGGGGATGGAGGTGTACAGGGACTGGACGTCCATGGTGAAGATGAGGCGTTGGGGACTGGGAAAGCGAAAATCATGGAGGAGGTCGAGGGCATGGGTGGTGTCCCGAACGTAGGTGGGGAGTTCTTAAACTAAGGGGGACAGGACCGTGTCGAGGTATGCAGAGAGGAGTTCAGTGGGACAGGAGCAGGCTGAGACAATGGGTCGGCCGGGGCAGTCAGGTTTGTGGATTTTGGGCAGGAGGTAGAAACGGGCGGTGCGGGGTTGTGGGACTGAGGTTGGAGGCGGTGGATGGGAGATCCCCTGAGGTGATGAGGTTATGGATGGTCTGGGAGATGATGGTTTGGTGGTGGGAGGTGGGGTAATGGTCCAGGGGGCAATAGGAGGAGGTGTCCGCGAGCTGGCGTTTAGCCTCAGCGGTGTAAAGGTCAGTGCGCCAAACTACTACTGCACTTCCCTTGTCTGCTGGTTTGATAGTGAGGTCGGGGTTGGAACGGAGGGAGTGGAGGGCTGCACGTTCCGAGGGTGAGAGGTTGGAGTGGGTGAGAGGGGTGGACAGGTTGAGGTGGTTAATGTCGCGGCGGCAGTTGGCTATGAAGAGATCGAGGGCAGGTGAGAGGCCAGCATGGGGTGTCCAGGTGGATGGGGTGTGTTGGAGGCGGGAGAAGGGGTCATCAGAGGGTTGGCGAGAATCCTGGTTGAAGAAGTAGGTGCGGAGGCGAAGGCGGCGGTAGAACTGTTCGATGTCTCGCTGCGTGTTGAACTCGTTAATCCGAGGGCATAGGGGAATGAAGGTGAGGCCTCTGCCAAGGACTGATCTTTCATCCTCAGAGGGGTAGCTCTGGAGGGATGGTGAAAACACGGCAGGGTTGGGAGCTAGGGAGCCGTGTTTTCACCATCCCATATTCCCAATTCCTTCGTCTCCACCGCATCTGCTCCTAGGAGGACCAGTCCCAATACCGTACAACCCAGGTGGCCTCCTTCAAAGACTGCAATTTCCCCCCCAGACGTGATCGACGATGCTCTCCACTGCATCTCCTCCACTTCACGCTCCTCCGCCCTTGAGCCCTGCCCCTCCAATCGCCACCAGGACAGAACCCCCACTGGTTCTCACCTACAACCCCACCAACCTCCATATACATCATATCAAAGGTTAGAGGGAGAAAACACAAAAGTGGAGTGGAGGAAATTTTGAGCTGAAAATGTGTTGCTGGAAAAGCGCAGCAGGTCAGGCAACATCCAAGGAGCAGGAGAATTGACATTTTGGGCATGAGCCCTTCTTCAGGAATGAGGAAAGTGTGCCAAGCAGGCTAAGATAAAAGGTAGGGAGGAGGGACTTGGGGGGTCATTTCCGCCACCTCCAAACAGACCCCACCACCAGGGATATATTTCCCTTCCCTCCCCTATCATCGTTCCGAAAAGACCGCTCCCTCCATGACTCCCTTGTCAGGTCCACATTCCCCACCTTCCCAACCTCCACTCCTGGCACCTTCTCCTGAAACTGCAAGAAATGCAAAGCTTGCGCCCACACCTCCTGCCCCCCCCCCACCAAGGGATCCTTCCATATCTGCCATAAATTTACCTGCACCTCCACACACCATTTACTGCACCTGATGTGGCCTCCTCTATATTGGGGAGACAGGCCATCTACTTGCAGAACGTTTCAGAGAACACCTCTGGGGCACCCGGACCAACCAACCTGACCACCCCCGTGGCTCAACACTTCAACTCCCCCTCCCACTCCACCAAGGACATGCAGGTCCTTGGACTCCATTCCCAGACCATAGCAACACGACGGCTAGAGGAAGAGTGCCTCATCTTCCGCCTAGGAACCCTCCAACCACAAGGGATGAACTCTGACTTCTCCAGTTTCCTCATTTTCCCTTCCCCCACCTTGTCTCAGTACCAACCCTCGAACTCAGCACCACCTTCCTAACCTGCAATCTTCTTCCTGACCTCTCCGCCCCCACCCCCACTCCGGCCTATCACCCTCACCTTGACCTCCTTCCACCTATCGCATTTCCGACACCCCCTCCCCCAGTTCCCTCCTCCCTACCTTTTATCTTAGCCTGCTTGGCACACTTTCCTCATTCCTGAAGAAGGGCTAATGCCCGAAATTTTGATTCTCCTGCTCCTTGGATGTTGCCTGACCTGCTGCGCTTTTCCAGCAACACATTTTCAGCTCAAAATTTCCTCCACTCCACTTTTGTGTTTTCTCCCTCTAACCTTTGATCCCTGACTTATCAAGAACCTTCTCTTGCTCCCTTAAATAATCAATGACTTGGCTTCCACTGTTCTTTGTAGCAATGAGTTCCACAGGCTCATCCTCTTTTTTGAAGAAATTCCTCCTTACCACCGTTTCAAACAGTGGTCCCTTGGGTGATCATTTCTCATTGTAGTGGGAGCATTCTCTCCATGTCCACTCCATCCAGGCACCTCAATATTCTCAACATTTTGTTGAGATCTCTTTTTTTTTTCCCTACTCTCCTGCCTCTCAAAAAATCCTTCTGATCTTTGTAGAGTACAGACCCGGAGTCGTCCTATGACAAGCATGAGATTCATTTTGTGGTTTTAGAAAATGTTTGGGTCATGTCCATATTCATTTTTAAGAAGAAATTGGAAATGACCACACCAAAGTAACTTGGTTTTTAAGTTTATGGTTAGGGCAGCATTTACTACTCATCTTTAATTGCTCTTCAACTGAGTGACTTATCAATTCAGAGGGTTAAAATTGAGATTGTGAATCTAGAGTCACGTGTAGGCCAGACCAGATTAGGACAACAGATTTCCTTTTTCAGAAGAACATTAGTGGACTATTTGGTCTTCTCAGTAATTGAATTGTATTTGTCATGTGTACTGAGGCATAGTGAAAAGCTTTGTCTTGCAAGCAATACGGGCAGATCACAGAGTTGAATAATATAGATAAGTAAATAATAGGTAAACAGTGGCTAAAGCACAGGTACAGGTGAATGTTAAGAGTTTGAGTCCATTCAGTATTCTAACAGGGGAGAAACTGTTTTGAAGCTGGTTTGTGTTTCTTCATGCTTTTGTACCTTCCCCTGATGGTAGAGGTTGTAGAAAAACATTACCAGGGTGGGATGGATCTTTGAGAATGTTGGCGTTTCCTTGACAGCTGGCCTGGTAGATGGATTCTTTAGATGGGAGGTTGGCCTTTGTGATTGTCTGAGCCAAGTTCACCACTTTTTAACTGATGGAAGCTGTCATGGTCACTATTCCTGAGACTAACTTCCAATTCAAAGTAAAACGTGAAGTTAAATTCAATTATATATTATCTGGGGCTTGAACCCATTGCCTGCAAAGCATTGGTTTGGATTTCTCGATTAGTCAACTTTGATCAACATTTGGAATTTTTAAGACTATTACCCTTGATCTAGTTTTATACTTGTGTAACTCCTATTGAAATTATTTATTCTTACAACTAAGTCCAATTCTATTTAGTATGTAGCCGATTCAGCTAAAAGATGAGTGTTATGCCTGAATATGGCCTCCAGCGAAACTGAAATGCCTGACGTTCTGTCCCATTGCTGGCCAGTCCCAGACCAGGACATTTGGGAATGTAGAATACTTGTGTTTAATCTATTGCAAGTTCTGTTGCTCAGGGAATCTCTAATAGAATCAGTCTGTTCCGGTGCTGTATGATTCTTCAGTCCAACCAGTCCATGTTAATCGTTATACCAAACTAAACCCGTTCCACCTGCTCACACTTGGCCCATATCCTCTTCATGACTTAAATATCTTTTAAACATTATGACTGTACTAGTAACCACCACCACTACTCAGGGAGTTCATTCCACATGCAAACCACTGTTAGCATAGCCCTTCTTTCAGCACTAAAGGGTTACAACCATCATACTAGTTTAATCAAGATCTACATTTTAAAATCACACTTTAATGACTTAAAGTTCTTGTGTCCTTGAGATAATGTTAAGAAAAAAATGCTGTGCATGTAGAAGCTCAAATGAAAGCATCTGCCTTCTCTGCCTAATGTTGACAATTGGAGTTGGTAGCAGGAAGAGTGGCCTCTCTCTAATATTTTCATTTGGATAAATAAGCAGATGTCTGGCAGGGGATTCCAAGCTTTGCATTGTTTGGATAATGCAAGCCTTTGAAGTTACATAAATACTTGAACAGTTGTTTATATTGTGTCTCAAGTTATGGATATTAGCAGATCTTTGTATTACTAGTTACACCTAACCAGTTGGACAAATGAGCGAACTAAATTTCCAGAATGTTCTATTATATTCTAGAGCCCAGGGTCAACTTGTGGGCGCATTGCAACAGCCTATCGTGTCAGTTTGTAAAGCATGCTAAATGCTGCTTTGGCCTGTTGTGTCTATTGAGCATTTAGTTAAAAATCTCTCAACACCAGGTTATAGTCCAACCCCATTTATTTGGAAGTACTAGCTTTCGGAGTGCTGCTGCTGCTTCAGGTGGCTATGGTATATCAGATCAAAAGACAGAATTTATAGTAAATGCTTAGTGTGATGCACCTGAAATTATGTAATATATGATTTCAAATGAACCTGTTGGACTATAACCTAGTGTTGTGATTTTTAACTTTGTACACCCAGTCCAACACCGGTGCACCTCTATGTTGTTGAGCATTTATCTCTTCTAATGTCATTTTCCAGCGTTTGGCACATAGCCTTGGATGCTATGCTGTTTCAAGTCATCTAAATTGCTGCTTTAATTTCTCAATTCCTGTCTCTTCCACCCAGTTTGGCAGTGAGTTCCTATCCTTTGATTTGTTTACTATCTAACTTCAGTTTGAGATTTCTGGGAAACAATAGTCTTCTGATTCAAGAATGTTCATCTTTGGCACTGATTAGGTAAACATGCAGGTCACATTTGACCAGATTTCATTATTTCTGCTATTGCTATAGTTAATTCAGTTCAGATATGTGAATACTGGAATAATAAAGACAGGTGGCTACTAAGGAGGCTTTTTAATTCATGCTCAGCAGTAAAAACCACTGTGTAAAGCATCTAATTTTTTTTCCTTCCAGAGAGCTGTGGCGATATCAAGGACTGTATTAATTGTACATCCTTTACGAATCTCTCAAATGCCAACTTGAGCTGCCTGTGGATGTCCTGCGGAGGTAAAACTGATTTATATTTTAGTGAGTACCAGCAGGAACTCTTAATAGACTATTGACTTGAATTCTAGTTGGTTTACATAAACTGTATCCCAAATTTGAGTTAGATGATAGGTAAGACTTGTTTCTAAGAAGTTGTATTCTTGAGTGCAGTTGCTGCAGTAACTTAATATTTGAATAAAGCCAGTGTCTAAGGCTTCCATTGGTATCTCATTCCAATAAAAACAGGTGACTGATTCCAATTGAAAACAAAATTTCCTCTTCCAGTTAATTTGCTAAATATATTTTTGAAAATTCTAACAATTTAAGGATGCACTTGTATCAAGCTGGTATCCTCAAAATTAGTGAATCTTGAACACAGTCTAGATGCACAATTAAAGAAAAGGACAGTAGGTGTTAAATTTTAAAGAACAAGTGGAGAAGGTCAATTCAACATTATTTCAATGCAGTAAAAAAGAAAATATTGAAATTCCTAAGCAACTCAAGCAGCATCAGTTGACAGTGAGCCAAGTTAATGTTTCAGGTCATCTAACCCTTCGTCAGAGGTTTGTGGGACAGGAGCATTTCCTCTTCTATTGCTGCACAGCCTGCTGAGTGGATGCTGCATGTGTTTTTATTTCATTTGTATCTTCATTTGAATATGCTTTTTGTATTTCAAAAATCAGTAATGTGAGACTAAAGTGAGATTAGAGTACAAAGCTGAAATGTTTAAATGTTCAGTGAGGTTGAAAAATGTGGAGCTAGTGCAATGGCTAAAAAGCTTCCTCTCGTCCTAGAATTCCTATGAAGAAAATGTTGGCAGGTACTGTGAACAAAGTGTTAGATGAGTTGAAAAGTAAATGTCATTCGTGGAAACAATTTGGTTTTAGAGGTCCTCAAGTTAGAATACTTTGGAAATATTAATTGAGAAGAATGAAGCCACTTGGATTTCTGTTTTAAATTTAACTTCTGTTGCTGATATTTATGTTTGATGTCAAGAGCCTTCACTTTTTTGTTTTGCATTTTTGCTGCAGGACAGTCTTGTTTGCATGTGTTCATAAATACAGCGTTCATTGACTACCAAGTAAATTCTTTATTAAAGTTCAACAATTTCAGAATGCCCAACTTCCAAGTGCAGTTTCAGTCATCCCAATTGCACTGGTCTTTTACCATAAATAAAAAAAAACAGAAATTGCCGGTCTTTTCTCATACCTGGTAGATGATGGGAAGGCTTTGAGGCATAGAAACATGAGTCACTTGCCACTGACTATCTTTGCTCCGATTGTGTAGTTGGTATTTGTGAATGTTTGTTTTACTATTTGTCAATTGTGACACTCAAGCAGTTGGAGGTAGTTGGGGTTCTACCCTAAAGAGCACCAATATGCTGAGAAGGTTAATCTCCAACAATCTCAGCCATCTTCCTCAAGCCACTAAGCAGTTTTCCCTGGATGCCAATCTTTTTGCTGCTTGGTTAGAAAACCTTCCAATTGTGCTCGCATAGATTACTTTGCAACGGAATAATCAATGGCAGATCAATTACATCTCAGTTGATAATTTTAACTGGGGGGGGAGAAAATATGGGGCCAAAGGGAGCTAGCCTAGAGATGGAAATTAACTTTTCATTACAGCAAAACAACTTATCACAAACACCAGAAACCTGTTTAAACTAGTGATTCTGCATATAATCTATAATAGACCTTTTTTTTAAATGTGTTCCAGATAGAGTGGAGAAATGTGTTAATTCATCAGAGGCATCGATAAATTGCACAGTTCTGCCTTCATGTGAAGGTAAGACAAACATGCAGTTCAGCTAGGTTTCATTCATCAGTACCTGTCTGAATCTGACTTTTGCCACATTAGTACTGATTCATTGACCTGTGAAATGTTTTTAACTTTTGTTGGTTTCCCTCCTCATACCTACCTGCTTTAGTGCATTTGATGATAGAATAATTCAGTATTAATATTCTTTGTAATGCTTGAGTGAATTAATTCTTTTGAGTTAATGCAGTACTTCAGCTGTGGGTCAAATATTTGAATTAATCACTTTTTGTATTGTTCCTATTCTAGTTCATTGCCTTTTTTCTTTGTGTGCAGTCATGTTTTCAAAAGGTATTACCACCTTGAAGACATGAAGCAGCATTTAAATACAATATACCTCTGACATTTGTTTTGCACTTACTGTGTGGACTGTATTTCCACTCTCTCATCTCCACCCCATGCCTCTAAATAGGAATTGTGGAATTGCATTTGCAACAAGTTTACCTATTTTCTTAATGATTTTTTCCAGCTTTGTCTTGTATATGTTACTTAGAGCTTAATAATTAAGTACACTTTTGACCTTTTTGATTGCTTTGCTAGATAAAGGTGAATCCTTTTAATTCCGCCTTTTGTAAAATGGTTGGCGAAAGAATAATGAAAATTTGCCTTCAGTAAGAAATGAATTTTAGAAAAACATGAAAATCCCAGCATACTGTAGCTTTAAGTACTGTGCAAATGTATCTTCAGTAGTATGATGTAATGTTGTTTACCTTGTGCAAGTTGTATTCACTGCTTTAAATGCTTTTTGTACTGTTCTTATCCTTCAGCTACAACAACAGGTCCAACTACTAATTCATCTGCTAAAACTTCAAACACATCCACTTCAGGTAATGAGTTTGAGTAATTGTGATCCAACATCAATCCTGTGTATGTGTGACTTGTATAATAAGATGTAATCTGTTGACTTGCTTAGTACAAGCTGTACTTGCTGCTTTAAGCGCTATTCTTGCTGTTCTTGTCCTTCAGTCCCTGCGACTATAGCTCCAACTTCTGCTCCAACTGCCAGTTCTTCAAACTCTTCTACTTCAGGTAATGGAAGGATTTGATGGCTTTCTTTCGGTTAACTATGGTCCTTAGTCAGATTTTGTAGCTGTGTTATTTTGCATGATTGCGGTATTCTTGGGAATGAGTTGTCTTGATGGGGCTTGGAAGGGTAGAATTTTAAGTACTGAAAATACTCAATTTCTCTCCGAGGCCAAAGCTGAGTTAATTCAGGTCAAGATCTTTCACCTGAACAGAATCAATATCAAAAGACCTGAGTATGTTTGCGTTTTGTTTTTTTTTATTTCTAGCAAGTTCAGTAATGTGCTTTAGCCGAGTGTGGGCCAATATTCTAGGCCTGGGCTGCTTCTCACTCAGGTCATGTGACAATGCAAGAAATTTTGCTCACTGATAAGATGGCTGGCAAATGCAGGCATAACGTGTTCATCAAATCAAATCTTGCTTTTTGAATTTGATACTTTTAACAGTGGTCAATGTAGTATATAGTAACAGAAATAGGTATATGACCTCCTGACCATGCTCCACCATTTAGTATGGTCAAGGTTGATCATCTGACACAATAGTTTTTTCCTGTTTTGTGCCCTATCTTCTGCTTTTAGTTTTAAGAACTAAATCGAACTTTGGGAGACATTCAAAGCTTTGGTCTCAACTGCTTTTGCTGATAATTCAACAGGCTTGCTACTCTCTGGGTGAAGGCATCTTTCCTCATCTCTCCTAAATGACCTACCCCATAAACATAGACTGTGACCCTGGTCCTGGCACAATTTATCATAGCCAGGTTGTGCCACATAACACTGTTTACTCTCTTTAGATTCATAATGCACATTTGTATCTGCTTGATTGTATGAAAACTGGTAATGGGTCCAAAATCAACGGATTAACAAATGCAGTACATTTTTTTTTAACAAATGAGTTTAAATTGTCCAAAAAGTCATATTTTAGTAGCGTGTAGTGCTTTTCATATTTAGCAGCTGTACAAAAATCTTGACTCTTTTTTTTTAACCATCATTCTGGCAGCAATATTGCAAATAAATGAAGTATTTGTTTGCTGTGTCCCATTACAGTTTTTTCAAAACTCTTCCAACTCTTATCTGACTAGTTGATCCTCAATTACAAAAGTGCCAATGATATTAAGTTTACCAAAAAGACCAAAGAATTGCAGATGCTGGAAACCAGAAACCACAAAAAACTTAGCTTCTGGGCAAACCAAGGTCTGACAGCATCTGTGGAGAGAAAGCAGATTCAACACTTCGGGTCCAGTGACCCATCTTCAGAACAATCCTGTTTTTGGTGATCTGGTTAGAAAATTAGAGAGACCAGTATGGCTGGCTTTTTGGGTACAGTGAACTGCTTGCTCTGCTTTGTAAAACTGGTTAAATCTGATTAATCATAGGGAGATGATTCCTGTTGTGGAGCTTATGTAAAAGTATAACTGACTTGCAGAGTGGTGTTCTTGCACCATAACTATTCAAATTTGTGATGTAAGTGATGTGAACAATATTCAAAATGAAAACTGGGCAACTTGAACCTATTAGGAATGCTATCAATTTAATATGCATAGACTAATTTTAATTACGATCTTCAAGCAGTGCAGTATTTGACTCTCTCTTTTTGCAAACGTTTCTTTAATAGCTAGAATACATTTGAGATGAAAGTCTTTTGAGTTGGACTTTCCAGAGTCAGTGAGCAACAACCAAAGATCTTAAAAGAAAAGCCTATACCTTCACAGTGGAAGACAGACAAAACCCTGGAAACATTAAGCAAGCTAGACAATAGACAAGTTTTGGATATGCACTCTGTTTAGAAGTAGAAGATATGTATGTGAACTATCCTGTTGAAAGGACAGGGAAGGGATAAAGGCCATCTAGCTGCCATAAAAGTATGACCTGCAAAGTGCTGGTGAACCTGAGTAAGTTTAAATTAGCAACATGTAACTGATACTTCTATGCACAAGTACTGGTGCCTGATATCACGTGTCTCATTCATGATTTTCAGGTCATCTTAACAAAAGATCAGAAGGGGGTGTTCTGTCTCAAGATCTTTGTTCATTTTCCCCAGACAGGTTCCAGTGCCTTGGGTGGTGATCAGACTATCAAATTCAGTTCATAATAAAAAAGAAAGCTGGTAGCTTGCTCACGTGCCTTTAATTATCAAATTATTAACCTCAAATACATTTTCCCTATCCTGTAGATCATGCCAAACTTACTGAGTTCCTGTTTTGTGTTCTTTTTTTCTAATTCTATCTCCTAACCTCAATCAAATTCCTCATGTTTTATATATGTGATAGGCACCGTCCTATATGGCCCTTGGAGAAACATTGCAGTCAGATAACATTTCTTGATATCTCTGAAGCAGAAATCAAACATTCTTGCGATTGACGACATTTTCAAATTGGTAAAAACAAGGACTGCAACTGCTGGACACCAGAGTCTAGATTAGTGGTGCTGGAAAAGCACAGCAGGTCAGGCAGCATCTGAGGAGCAGGAAAATCAACTTTTCAGGCAAAAGCCCATCAAGAACAGAGACAGAGTGGAGAGATAAATGGAGTGGGGGTGGGGAGAAAGTACAATAGGTGGATGGAGGTGATAGGTCAGAGAGGAGGATGATTTTAACCCTACTACAAATCCTCTTGCAAGGATGCCTGTCTTGAAATTTTCCTCCTCTCTCTACAAGAATCTCAGTCCCTTCCCTCCCTTCCCTCCCTTCCCTCCCTTCCCTCCCTTCCCTCCCTTCCCTCCCTTCCCTCCCTTCCCTCCCTTCCCTCCCTTCCCTCCCTTCCCTCCCTCCCCTCCCTCCCCTCCCTCCCTCCCCTCCCTCCCTCCCTCCCTCCCTCCCTCGCCCTGAAGCTCTTCAACCATGTCCTGAAACAGAGTAGCAGCACCACCCTCATGACCTATCCCACCTGCCTATCTTCCTTTCCACCTATCCACCCCACCCTCCCCTCTGACCTATCACCACCATCCCCACCCCCATTCACCTGTTGTACTCTACACTACTTTCTCCCCATCCCGCCCCCCCCCCCATTTATTTCTCCACTCTGCAGACACCCTGCCTCTGTTCCTGATGAAGGGCTTTTGCCTGAAACGTAGTGTTTTTTTTTCTGCTCCTTGGATGCTGTCTGACCTGCTGTGCTTTTCCAGCACCACTCTAATTTAGACTCTGGCATTTTCAAATTGTTTATTGTTATCTTTTATTTTAGTTTGAGATCTTGTTTTCTCAAAGATAACCTTAATAAAGTGAGCTTGACAATTTTAAATACATAGCATAATTATTCCAAATTCAAAAAGTATTGGATTTCATTCAATTTATTTCTTCACAAAACCATCTGGACTGTTCCCATTGGTTTCTTCAAACTTTCTTTGAAAAGTGGCTAATTCAAGCAGTTTTATTTCCAAGAACAGGAATACCCAGGGTTTAGCTTAGTGATTTTTTTTTTCCGTCAGATACATATGCTTGCAGTCAGTTTAGAAGTAACTTTCACATCTCCAGTTCTCAAATACATTCAAATGACACATGGCCAGTCAGACAAAGTCTCTAAAAGGCCAAGATTTAGTCCAGATTTGATCCAACATAATATTCTAACCTTTTTTAAACGGCTCTGAAATATATTTTTAAATTCCCAAACCTATATTTGGTGTATTTTAATGTTAATGTCTAATATTTTCTAGTTAGTGTAAAATGGCATGGCTTGTTCATAGCCTGTAGGTTGACAAAGAAGCTGCCTCCTTTACACAGGCATTGATCTAGTGAGTCAGTAACATAATAAGTTCAAGTTACTTTGTTTTGATTTTGACAATTGTTCAGTAGCGCTTCACTCCCATAGGTTTTGCTGTGAGCAACTTGTTCTGGTGCATAGCCATAGGAAGGCTGAGCAACCCTGCTAATGTTCTGTTAATTCTGTAAATTGCTTTTTGTTTTAAATCTCTTGACTTTGAAATGGTGGATGTTTATTAACTACTTTCTGTTTGCACAGTTCCTGTCACACTCACGAGCACTCTGGCCAATGCCACCAGCCTTGCTACAACAACAGGTAAATAAATTTTTATCTCAAATTGACTTGCTTGGAGGTAAATGCATATCTCCATGTTCCTGTATATTTGCACTGGAGCAGCTAATACCAGAGGAAACCTACAAGCAAATCAAGATTTATGAATATTGCAGTTTTTAATAGTGAGTCATGCAGCAATCTTATGAATAACAGAAACAAGAATTGACACTGCACTCAAGTTACCTGTAATGTCACTGCGTTTTTATGGGTATCTCCCATTATCCATTATTTCATCTCAATGGATTTGATTTTTATAAATTGGTTGCTTATTATGAGGTTGTTAACATTGTACTCCGTTAATAGAGGGGTCAATCAGCCTAACCCCTCTGGGCTAATTAGGGGAATTGAAGCACAGTAAAAGCCCTCCTATTTAAAGAGGGGCATTAATTAAAGGACTGTCTACTTCCTTTTAAGGAAAAGGGAAATCTGTCTGACTTGATGGAAGTTTTTGAATGAGCTACCAATGGGTATGAAAGGGATAGTGTATTTGTTTTTTATTATGCCTTCTGGCAAGGCTCAACATAAATAACTTTGATCAGATTGAGATCTTTATAGAAATTAAAAGTGCCAAGTTGTGTTCTCATTGGAACAAAAGGCTAAGTGAAGGCTAAATTGAGGGATATAAAATTGAAGGGTTTTGAAAAGAGGATGGATGGGACCATTAGCAGAAGGGTCAGTAACCAAAAGCATGGACATAAAGTAATTGAAAGCAGCTGCCTATTAGAGTATAGTTTCACCCAGAGAGGGGTAGGATGATTGAACAGTGACCACTGTACTCTCTTAAAAATAGTGAAGCATATGGGTGAGGTGCTGCAACCGGCAGGTCTTCAGAGCACAAGGTGGTCAGATTGGATTGTTCCCTTTGGCTGGCTTAGACAGTGGGCTGAATGGTTACTTCCTGTGCCACCAGATTGTTTGTTTCTATCGAATCATCGGTTTTATTTAATGAGGTTTGTCCACTGTTGGTATGAGATTAATTGTTCAATAATTAATTTTTTTTTGGAGAGGTGTTAACACAACACTAGCCTTCTTGCAGCACTTTGTCCAGGAAGGATTGAGAGATTCTGGTCGGTACCACTTCTGTTCCTCCTTTTTGACTTCCCCAGTTGTGTTTTTCTTTTAGAGGAATGCTGTCAGACACTTGTGTCCCATTACCATTGCTGTCATACCTCTGAAATTTGAGGCAAAGCACTAATTATGTATCTCTGCCCCATACTATTCTCATTACAAATCACCCCTTCCCTAGAATTCACATTTTTCAACATTTGCAGTTTAATTTGTTGAAAACAAGATGGAGTATTAGTTCTTGTATTCAGTTTTGCTTCTGAGATTTAAAATTAATTTTCTTTTGGATTTTAAGATTTCCTTTCAAGTTTGAACAAAAGTCTCTTGAGGCTCTTGTACTCTTCTGACCTTCAGTTGTCCATAAACTAGAGCTCATCTATGTCTTATACCGCTACAAAGTCTAATGTTGGATCTATATTGTTTCCTACAACTCCCTCAAATCACTCATTCTTGTTTTTAAATGTCTTCTTCATTCTTTTTTTCCCTTTGTCCCAACTGAAATCTAGTTTTAATGTTCTCCATAACTGGGTTTCTCTGACTTGACTTCTTGTACAGTACCTGATTAGATGGTTGTTTGCCTTGATTCCATACTTTCACATTCTCCCTCAGAATCACCTGTTTAAGCAAATTTATTGACTAAACTTAATGTCTCCCTTTGACTTAGCATTCATTCTCATTAATATCTGAAGAACCTTAGAATCTTTCCTTCTGTGCTAATAAAGAACCCCCAGCCCATTGTCTACTTGTTCGCTTTGAGTCAGCAATGTATCTTTCTTTTATCCAAAATATAGACATACCTATTAGTAGCACAACAGGGTGGCATTTGTGTCTTTCTTTTTCCACAGATGAATGGCTCTGTTATTGTTGGATTCCAAAATGATCTTGCATGCTGATTCCTGAGATTGTGGGGTGATGGAATCTTTTGTTCTTGCACCTGCTTTCATTTACTTGGCCTTCAGGCAACCAGTTGGCCAATTGTTTCTTTCATTGTTGGGATGTACCAGAGGCCAACTGAGGGTCCTGCCCTCTTCCACAAATTACACACTGTATAATGACCATGTCTAGAGTATACTTCTACTTTAGTTTTCAGGTATGCAGCATTGGGTTTTATCTGACACACTTTCTGTTTTGTGCAGGTACATCTAATGCGACGACTCTAGTACCACCTCCGCCATCTAAGAAATCTACTTTTGATGCAGCGAGTTTCATCGGGGGAATTGTACTTGTGCTTGGATTGCAAGCTGTAATCTTTTTTGCTGTGAAGTTCTGCAAAACCAAGGATAGGAACTACCACACGCTCTAAGCACCTCCCTGCTGGATCGCAATATCCTGGCTTTTCTCACATTGGTCTGCTCTGTAGGTTAAGTTTCAGGAGAAAACACTATTCTTTAGAATTAGCCATATCTTTAATGGTGTATGTGGTTCAAATTTTTGATTTAAGTTTTGACTTGCCATTTGTTCAACAGGCTTGTGAATTTTAATTGATCCAAACATATGGGAACATGATTGATTTGGGGGAGGGAAAATAGCCATGCCTTAAATACATGTGGCCTTATTCCTGCTAAAGTTTTGACCTTGGAATATGGGCCCCTGTCAAATAAACTAAAGTTCTTTATTCACAAAAATATTTCTCTTTTAGATTTTTCAGTGTTAAAATGGTCGATTTGCAATCCAGGGCTGCCAACTGGGCTGATAACTAATTTGTTGCAGTAATGTAAATGTTTTAGTGAATGTTCCAAAGTGAATTACATGTTTTGGATTATTTGCACTAGATCCCGATTTAGTCTGCCACTCTTCGTTCATATCTCCAAAGTAACAAATTCCATTTTCAAGTGATCTTGGTTGTATGCCTTGCATAAATGGGTGTTAAATCAAACGCGTTATCCACTTTTTTTTATTTGGGATTTATTGTTGGAGATTTGAAAGTTTAACCTAGTTCCTGTACTCTCCTTTGCCTTTTGTGAAATACTGCTTGTTATGGTACTTTGAAGATTTCTGCATTATTGTGAATTGTACCTGCATTCTGTTTACATATTTGTGTAAAGTGGAAGAATAGAGCAGATTATATGCAAGAAGGATTTTATTTTCTTTGAACAGTATCGCTAAAGTTGGTAGCTCTTGCAGTGACTTTAATGTGAAGAATTTAACATAGCTTGAAATTGTTCTGATGTGTGAAGATTGGAAGACAATCATTTCAGATTAAATTTCTAAATCTTGAAGTGTAGTATAATGGTGTTTAATTCTGGGTTGGTTAAGTGCTTTTACGTTGTAAATGATTTGATCAGTTGTGTATAGTAACTTTGCAGTAATTATTTTGTATGGAGCAGTAGCTCTTATACATCTTAAAAATGAAAGCAATTGAAATGTGGGTGATAACCAGGAAAGTTACTGCATTCAGGGTTTTAAAAAAAGTGGTGGTGTATTAAATTATTAGTCTGAGGTGGATAATTTGAACATAGACAGAATGATTGCCCAGACTTTTTTTTATTTGATAACCAATGAGGTTTTTGCTTTTGAAATGCAAGATACATTCTAGTTTGATTAATCCTCCCCTCGCCTTCATAAATTTGCAAAGCAGAATCCAAAGCTTTGAGAAAATGTGCCTCTGCTGCATCTGCTTTAAAGTTGGATGCATTGTGACTGCTTCCTGGATCAGAACTTGATTGTCAGTTTTTGAAAGTGACCTAAAATTTTTCTCCCTCCTTTTTCTACAGTCCCTCCCACCTCTCGAATATAATAAGCTACATAGAAATCAGACTTGCTCCAAGTTTAATGCAAGTGGAGTGCTGCTCAATTGGCCACCAATTTGTGGGTAACCTGAGTAGTTTTTGAATGTTTCAGACAAACAGCACTAGCTAAATTGTATATCTCTTGTATGACAGTGTTCTGTTTGTGACTTTTTGAATACTGAAATTTGCATTCATCAAAATCTTGTAATATCCAAGCTAATTTCAAGTGCTGTAACTTGTCTTTTTATGGACATTATCTTGTCTCATTGCTGCACTTACATTTGTTTTGTCTGTCATCTAAAACCAAAGGGATTATCTTGTCGTTTTGTTCTTTGCGCAGCTGCATACCTTTGCATTAAATTGATAAAGCTTTCATTAAACTGCAGTATATACAGTATGTGAACTTGGGTAACCTACTTGGGCATAACAAGACTAAATTGCATTCAGCTGCAAGGGGCCTTGTTGCTGAACTGTTTTTCACTTGCTTTAATTTATTGCACTGAAATATTCACTGCACCCACACAGTACTTTAGCTGCAGACTGTATTACTGTCCTCTTGTTTCAGGTGCTCAAGATTTGCACTGTATCTAGGCTGTGCAATTGAGAATTGAATTCAGGTTAAAGTGCCTTAAAGGATACTTTGTAAGCCATTGACTTGAAGTATGTAATTGGAGGGCAGGGGAGTTGAGAAAGAGACCGTGTTTAATGTTGTTTTGGAAGTGCTTTGTTCAGAACTCTGCCTTCACTTGCCAAAGTGTGATGTAATGTGTAAAAGCTGAAGTTTTTTTGATGCCTGCTTTACCTGTAACATTGTGAAGTGTTGTTACACCCCACAATATCTCTGAACAGAATGTGCAACCATACCAACCAATAAATTTCATGTTTTACTTTCGTGCTGCTTGAGTTATTTGAGCTTAGTCACTTACAAAAGTAAAGCTGGTTCTGTGGGGAATGCAGTGTAATACAACCTGCCTAGCAAGGTGTTGGTTTTCCTAATCCATTCTGGGACTGATACTATTGTGTATTTTTTTATTTAATGGATCAATGAATAAACTTTGTGGATGTCTGTAGTGGGGTTGAAGATTCAAACATAAAATATGGCCACTATCATAGATTTTTCTGTGGTACCAAATTCTAGTGTGTTCAGTACATTGACCATTCCTCTTTACTTCAGACGGATGGCTACAAATGTCACCAGAAGGTGAGATTTTTCAAATTTCTAATTTTCAATTAGAAGCTAATTAGTTGGAAACTGTTAACCTAGTGCAAATAAAACATTCCATTCCTGTTTGACCACAGTGAAGATTGGCACAGATATCATTATAATCAGCTACAATTGATCCTGCAATTATAGGCTAAGCGTTTATAACAAATCTGCTACTTTTTTTGGTCTTTACGCCCTCCTTCCTCTATCAGTAATCGTTCTGCTAAAATCAGTGGTCTTTGAGTCAGTAGTCAAACAGCGTTGAGAATGGTGCTGACTCCAAATACCCTCAGCACATTTTTATTGGATCCAATATTAAAAACTACATTCACCAGTTTGTTGATAGGTGTCTCCCAGTTATTTCTGATTTAATCTGTAGTCTTGCAGTTCTAGGAGAAGATCATGGTGATTTGGTTCCTCCAATTCTGGCAACAGTGCTTCCACCACTTTGTTGCGGAGTCTGCTTGGAACCTTTTATTTCAGTAAATGTTTGTTAGGCCATGCTAAAACATGTGTGCAAGTTATTTAAAATTGAGCACCACATTTTCAAAGATCAATGCACTTAAGGCATTTTGATTATTTCAATTTCCAGAGCAAGTACAGTTCTAAACCTGTAATCCAGATCCATTTAAATCTTGACTCTAGTGTAGAAGGATTACCTACTACTAAGTTTGGCTGTTCAATCATGCTATTTTAACATGTTTCCTACCTCTGTTTAACAGGCTGTATGTGAGTAAAGTATTCTTTTGATCAAGGGTAATGAATGTACATCCTCCATTTTTTTTATGCTGTTGAAGGATCTAGATCTCTTTTTCCTGTGGAAATAGAGGGATTTTTGCAGCTATCAAATCAGATGTTGCACTGCCTGATTTTTGCAGTGAATCTTTCTCCTTACGCCAAGCACTTTATGCTCGGTTGATTTCAAATTCCACTATCTGCCTCCTTTTGGGTTTCTGACCACCACATCAGCTAAATTTTCTTTTTTTCTAAAAATTCCATCGAGTTACATTTTTTCTGTGAAAGAAAATCTCTCAACTAGAATGAGGGGTAGGACTCATCAATCCATTTTTGATCCTGCAATTATAGGCTAAGCATTTGTAACAAATCTGCTACTTACTGTTTTTGGCCTTTGCACCCTCCTTCCTCGATCAGTAATTGTTCTGCTAAAGTCAGTGGTCTTTGAGTCAGTAGTCAAACAGCGTTGAGGATGGTCCCGAGAAATTAGTGAGGAGTGGGTGTGACAGGGAGTTGGTAATCCCATGCCTGTGTGAACAGTACATAAGTATTTCAGTGATTCTAGCTAGAATTTACCAAATAACACTGGATCCAAGAGTAAATGGTTCCAGCTGTGCCATTGTATTTATTACAATTAAAGTATTATAAGCAGAACTCTATTGTAAAACAAATGCAATTCAGAGGGGCTTTAGGAATTCTGCAAAGTTAAATTTACATACAGGCCGTGCACTGAAACAGCTTCCAAATTTGTGCATTGAGTCACTTTAATGCAATTTCCCCCATCTCATCAGTATCACTTCAGTTTTAGTTATTTGCTTTAGTTATTTGAAAATTGGCTTACTTATTTTGACATCATTTAGTATGATTCCACAACTTCAAGACCCAATTCTGTGTTACGCGGTGTACAAAAGTGGCCTCAAAACTGAAACTTGTGTGGCACCAACAAACAGGCACCTCTTTCAAATTGCATAACTCCTATTTGTTTCAAACTAAACTAGTTTATGATTTCAATTTGCTGTCCTGATTTTTATATTCCATTTTATCTGGTAAACTTTCCCCATGTTGCCTTGTTTCAGGTTTTCACAAAGTTCATGAATACTGTATATGCTGAAGTTTCTCCCTACCTAGGTCTGTTTTCCAAATTCATTTGATGGTTTTTCAAGCAAGATTAACCTGTTCGGAATCCATATTTACTACTAAACATTTTAATCTACGTGGTAATTTCATCCATAATTACAAATTCTTAACTTTTTAGTACAGGTTTTAAACTAGATTGTAACTATTCAGATTAGCTCGGTTTTCCTTCAAGGAAGCTTGGAAATTGGGGAGACAGCCCACAAGGTTCCTGCTGACTGCTGCTTTCTAGCCAGGCATTTCTGCTGCACAAGTGTAGAAGGGTATTACTGAACGTGCTGACAGCATTTGGTTTGAGTGCCAGTATTTGTGGAGTTAACTACAGCAAAATATAATAAGGCATTCATTCAATATGGTGAGCAGCTTTAGATTGGAATTACCAAAATGTGATGCCAAAATAAAAACAAATGATCAAAAGCTAGGTCAGCATGTTGCTTTAGGGAATGTCTTGAGGGAGAGTGAGCTAGAGACACAGATTGACGGAATTTAAGAGTTTTGGCTCAGGCAGCTGAAGCTTTGACCGATAATGGAACAAAGTAATTCAGGGATGAACAGGAGGCCAGAATTGGAGAAATCTGATGGTTTTTAGTCTGGCAAATGTTTGCAGTAATAGTGAGGGAAAGGCCAAGGACATTTGAATGCAAGCATGAGAATTTTAACACTCAGCAAGTGGTCACATCCCGTTGATCTTCAGACTGGAGGATGGTAAATGTTGGTGTTCCTCAGGTTCAGCATAAGGAGTACTGCTTTCTCTAATTGTGTAAATAACTTGGGTATGGAAGTTGATTGTCATGTTTCAAAATTTGCTGGTATCAAACTTGGATGTGTGCTCATTGTGAATTATAACTGATGGCAGACAAATGGAAAAGAATTTACTATAGGAAAATACAAGATGAAGCATTGTGGCAGACGACGGAGCAAAGCAATACAGGTAATGGTACAGCTAAAGGAGTGTGCATCAATTGGTTGGGGGGGGGGGAAGAGGAGGTGAGAGTGGGGGGAATGCAGGAAGGAGATCTTTGAAGACATTGCAAGAGTTAAAATCTTCAGCTTAAACTGAGGTGCTGCATTCAAAATGCAGAAAGGCATATTGAACTAGATATCAAGCTCCAGTTAGGCTGCAACTAGAGTATTACCTTCAGTTCTGGTCACCATACCTTATTGGATGATCTAAGGCTCCTCAGAAGACTGAGGGGATTGGTCAGAATGCTTTAAGATCAGAGATCAACCTAACCAGTTAGGTTTGAGAAGCTGGACTTGGTCTGCAGTAAGAGGAGTTTGGGAGATTTTAAAAATAATTTGTTCAGAGGATGTGGGCATCACTAATTAGGCCAGTATTTATTTGCCATCCCTAATTACTTTAGAAAGTAATAATGAGTGCCTTGTTGAATCACTAGTCCATGGGGTGTAGAGACACCCACAGTGGTATCAGGACAGGAGTTTGATTATTTTGACCCAGTGACAGTGAATTGTATATGAGTATGATAAGTCCAGGTAAGGTAGATTAGAAAGAGTTGCTGGAGGGATGTGAGGGAACTCGTGAGTAATGACAACCTGGAGCTTGCTGCCTAGAAATGCAGTGGAAGCAGGGACAATGATGTCTAAAAGGAAATGGAGTGAGGATGTGAGGGTGAAAAACTTTAGTTCATAAAATTGTTGGGGGTGTAGATAAAGTGAATAGACAAGATCTTTTTCCCCAGGGCAGTGGAGTCTAAAACTAGAGGTCATAGGTTTAAGATGAGAGGGAACGATTTAAAAAGGATCGTAGGGGGCAACTTTGTCAGAGGGTGGTGTGTATATGGAATGAGCCTCCAGAGGAAGTGCTGGAGTGGAGTACAATTAATAACAATTAAGACATTTGGACAGTACATAGAGGAAAGCTTTAGAAGGATGTGGACCAAACACACACAAATGGGACTAGTTCAGTTTAGGAAGTCACAAGTTAGCATGGATGAGTTGGGCCAAAAGGCCTGTTTCCATGCTGTTGACACTAACTGCAGAGTTATAAGGAAAGAGCAAAGAGCTAACTGGGCATTGGTGAGACCACATCTCAAATACTGTGTGCAATTTGGTCACCTTTATTTAAGGAAAGATGTAAAAGCATTGGAGATAGTTAACCAGATTGATATCTGGCTTATGAGAACAGGCTGGGCTTGTTTCCACTGGACTCTAAATTGTGGTGTGTGGCTTGTTTGAAATGTATAGGATCCTGATTGGTCTTGTCAAGGTGGGGTTACAAAGGACGTTTCCTCTTGAGAGTCCAGACTAAGGAGTTTCAAAATTAGGAGTCACACCAAAGGACAGATGAGAAATTACAAAGGGATCTTTGATCAAATGGTATTGCATTTGTTAGTACAACAAACAAGGTTAGGGTGTTGGGTAAGATGTTTAGCTCAGTCCCTTGAGTAAAGGAGTTGGGAGTCTTGTTAAGGTTGTACAGGGCATTAGTGAGTACTCTTCTGGAATGCTGTGTCTGGTTCTAGTCACCCTGTTATAGGAAAGGTATTATTAAGCTATAGAGGGTTCAGAAGAGATTTACCAGGAGGTTGCCGGGTATGGGAGGTATGAGTTATAAAGATAAGCTTGGACTTTTTTCACTCGAGCATAGGTTGAGAAGTGATCTTAGAGGTTTATAAAATCATGAGGGCTATAGCTATAGTTAACGGTCGGTGTTTTTCTCTAGGATGGAAGAATTTCAAGGCAAGGAGATTTAAAGTATGTGGGCAATTTTTTTAAGCAGAGGGTGATCAGTGTGTGGAATGAACTTCCTGAGGAGGTGGTTGATGTGGGCGCAGTTACCGTGTTTAAAAGACACTTTGGTAAATACACCTGGGAAAGGTTTGGAGGGATATGGGCCAGGAGCAGGCAGGTGGGACTAGTTTAGTTTGGGATTATGTTGGGCATGGACTGGTTGGACTGAACAGTCTGTTACTGTGTTATGACTCTATGATTCAGGGTTATACAGCTCTGAAACTCCCTGCCTTGGCAGGAGGTGGGGTGGGTCCATTGAACATTTTAAAGACAGGTGGATGAATATCTAGGTGGATCGGAGAGTCCAGAGTTATTTGGGGAGGTGGTGTAGCTGGGAATGCAATTTGAAATCACAAACAGATTAGACATAATTTTATTGAATGGCAGTGCAGGATCAAGGGACAGTGTGGTCTGCTGCTGCTCTATGGAGAGCAAGCTTAGATTCAACAGCCTCCAAAGGGTTATAACCATAATTCCATGACTTAAAACCTACCTCTTTGATAACTTTGGCCATCTTTTGTAGCTTATGCAAAATCTTTGGTTCAACTGCTGAGATACCTTGATGTTTTACTAAATAAACTGTAGTAAATAAAAGTTATCATTCCAGTCATTGGGAGAAATCGGCCCACAGACCAATTACAGCCGTCTCTGTTTTGGTTCTGCCCAGTTGACTAAAATAATTTAGGTGAAGATTTATTTGCAAGTGTCTACCTGGTAAAATACTTCTGAAGCTGCTTGCACTGCGACAAAGGTATGATGGTAATCTCTTCCTGTTCTCTGTAGAGGTATTTCAGAAAAAGAAAATATTACAAATACAGGTAGTGAAGGTGTGCTGTGTATTCCTGCTTCCTCGTTACTTTGGCAGGAGGAGCATGACTTTGGCAAATGTTTGCTTTCACCATCTGTGAATTTGCACCAACACATGATTTTTTTAAAAAATCTGCTTTTGTGTTTTGAGACATTTACCTGCTGTTTTACATTGATTTAATTGAGATCCCAAAAGGAAATTAAGTAAAGCAATGGTTTTTGTAGCTGTATTACCAGAGTTCAAAAGTACTATCTTCCAATTATACTTCTAAAATTTGCATCTTTGTTTGAGTACGTTTGTGCCCTGTGATTCTATTGCTTCAGAGACTAATAGCTTTTGAAATAAATGTGACAAAATGTTTCAATTTAAGACTTTTGCTATAATAAACTAAAATCAACATCTAAATATAGAGTAGACTCTGGATATTCCCCACACAGAACAGGTATTTTCCCTGTTAACGAACCAACTCAACCAAAAACCCATGCCACATTTACATATTGTCACTCATCAGACATATATGCCTGTAAAGTCCCACATTCCTGTCTATTTAATAGGCGGTCTTCTCCCTTTCACACGAGGTGAAAGTCTTTGTGTTCCTTGAAAGTTCCTTGTTCTGTAAATTTCTGCAAAAAAATTCAAACAATTACAGGGAACCCCTATTATCCTAAGTCTTTGGATGGGCAGGTTTTCATTCAGGTAATTGATTATTTGGTAAATTGACTTGATGTTATGCACTGCCCATAATTACATTAAAAAGCATGCAAACAGTTTTTATTTCATCTGATCACTAAAATCTGTACGAACACTGCATATCGCTTAAAAATTCATGACATTTTACAACTCATCACTCTTTCTGTACCTGTACAATAAAAAGAATTCATTGATGTGGAGGTTGGTTATTATTTCCGAAGACATTATCCAGCCGCTGTTGCTTGAATTACTGTCTCTTTGCAAACAATAACACTTGGCGAAGATGCATCAGTTTAACGACAACAACTTCATCTTGTGCTTCGTACCACTCCATGCAAAGTTGCAAACTGTCAATAGCTTCATTAATGGGGACGGGAGGTGGTGCCGGTATTGGATTTTCCTTGCTACCCACACATTCCTCCTGTTCCTCTGTGACTACGTTGACTCTTTGATCATCGGTGAGTGCCTCTGTTCCAATTTTGTTGTCACGGTTTACCCAAGCATCAATCTCTGTCTGCAAAGTCTCCTAAACCCAGCTGTCTGCAGTTTTCGGTGATGTCAGTGGTTATGCTTTGTTCCAGACGGGTGTCCACTTCACAGGCAGGGCTCCCAATACACAAACTATTGTACCAACAGTCTGCAATTGTTGATGACTCGATGCAGTCCCAAGATTCAGCAATCATGAATACAGCATCCTTGACTATAATTGCCTTAATGATTTCCTACAGTCCTTTGTCAGTATTGGCTTCACCCAGGACAGCATGCAACATGTCACTCTGGTAACATTTTTCATAATTGCAATGATTCCCTGATCAAGGAGCCGTAACCTTGAAGTGGTGTTGGGTGGTAAAAACAAACACTTGATAGCTAATTGTAACTGGCTGCCTTTCACAGTGTATGCCCCCGCATTCTCAACAAGCAGAAGGGCATGTTGCTCGAGTCCTTGGCTTGCCAAATGTGACCTGACAGCAGGTACAAAATCTTCATGGAACCAGGATGAGAAAAGTGGATATGTCATTCATGCATTATTATGTGCTTTGTACCTTACGGGAAACAAGTTCTTGTCACAGTTCTTAAAGTAACGGAGATTTAGCATATCGCCCATGCAGACAAGTGGTAACTTATGAGTGTCGGTGGTATTGACACAAGGGGAAAATTGTGATCCGATCCTTCTGTGCTTTGTCCTGACCCCTGCTTTTCTCTGGTGGATACAAGTGTTTTAGCTGGCAGTGCACGCCAGAACAATCCACTTTCATCTACACAATTGTACAATTGCTCAGGTTCATACTTTCCTTCATGAATGCTGGATTGCAGTTTTAGTCTGTAGTCTTCTCCGGTGGTGTCATCCATAGACTTCTGCTCCCCAAGAACACTGAGCTGCCTAATGCAGTGACAATGTTTGAAGTGCTGTAACCATCCCAATGATACACTGTGATCAGACTCACCAGTGTGGAGGCGTTCATGAAAACTGGCAGCTTTTTCCAGGATCTTCAGGCCAGATACGGGAATTCCCTTTTCACGCTGCTGTGAAAACCACAAAAATACAGCTTGGTCGAGTTGCTCATCCTTTGCTGGCTTCATGGATTTTCTTTTTAGAGCATTTGCAGTGTCACTTAGGCTGATGAGTTTCTCAATCGCTGGTCTTGCTTTCTTGATGTCAGACACTGTCGCTATCCCAGTGTTGTACTCCTGTGCAATCCTCGATGCCTTTTTACCACGATCCAGGTGCTGTAAAATCTCACTTTTCTGTTCAATTGTCACTGTGGTGTGCTTTCTCTTCACAGACATGGTAAGTACAGTATATACAACAAACTCGATCAGTGACACCAGATACGAACTCAGTCATAGAGGGAATGAAGACACTATTGATTTTTGTCATGCATTTTAGAATCCTTCAGCATGTCCGTCATTTTCATGTGTTAAAATTTTTTCAATACTACAACAATTTGTTGTACCAGTGTCATAAAGCTTAGTAGGGAAACAGGCCCTTCAGCCCAACAAGTCCACACTGACCCACCCCCCCTACATTTACCCCTTCACCTAACACTATGGGCAATTTAGCATAGCTATATTCACCTAACCTGCACATTTTTGGACTGTGGGAGGAAACCAGAGCACACCCACGCAGAGAATGTGTGAACTCCACATAGTCATGTGGCCTGAGGTGGGAATTGAACCCGCATCTCTGGCACTGTGAGGTAGCAGTGCTAACCACTGTGCTACCGTGTCGCCCAACTATTGTTGGTTAAAATTATGTTAACACTGCTACAATTGACTGACTGAGATTGTTGCAGCAGTATTGTTAACACCTCTTTTATGCAACATTTGCAGATCTTCAGTGCAGGCAATCCTCATTACCCTGTGTTGCTATCAAAAGGCGTGATGGTGACACCATTATCAGTAATGCTACTTTGTTGTAACAGTTTCACAGGACTGTCAGATTTTGTTCGGATAGTCCAGTTTTCAAATCGTTGGTATTTGAATAATTGAGTTTCTACTGTAATCCCATCTCACCAGCGTCTGTTTGTGCTTTCCATATTCCTCTACGGGTCTCTGTGTGAAATTGAGTGCCTGTATCAAGCCAGAACAGTCACCTTTCTTTTGTTTAGATCAGAGTGGTGCTGGAAAAGCACAGCAGGTCAGGCAACATCAGAGGAGCAGGAAAATCAATGTTTCCGGCAAAAGCCCTTCATCAGGAATAGAGGCAGGGAGCTTCCAAGGTGGAGGTTGATCTCTCGATCCTGGAGACTATACCATATATGGAGGTCCTGCATTGAGCTGCTACATGTAATGTTTGTTTGAAATTATTTACCTGACTTACCTTTTAAGGATGTCTTATTTCTAACTCTGTTAAGTAATGCAACAATTTTTATTCTTCTTTTGTATCCAAGATAGTGCCATAAGAGGCAGACATTGTAAAAGCTTTTCACTGTCCTTCTACAATGGAGTACACATGACAGTAAAGAATACTCTATTCTATTCTAAAAGTCTTGCTTTCTTTAATGCCTGATCATGGAATTCCCTCCCTACATTGCTCTCCCTTTCTTTCCTGCTTCAAGACAAACCTCTCTCTTTTAGAGAGAGCAGATACAAACCCAGGCAGCTTGTTGTCAGCGGCCATCCATGAGGGAGATGGAAATGTTGCTATACAGCACTGTGTTATATTAATCTCGCAACTACACCAAACGCCAAAAACCTATGATCAGTTCCCTTCCGAGTCACTCACTAGCCAGACTTGAAAATGTATCATTGCTGGGTCAAAATCCTGGAATTACCTACCTAACAGCAATGTGGGTTTACCTACAACAAATGGACTACAGTAGTCCGAGAAGGCAGCTCGCCACCACCTTAACAGCAACTGGGAATGGACAATAATGCTGATTCAGGCAGTGATGCTCACCTCCCATGAATGAATTAAAGTCAGTCAAAAGCACCATCCACTATCAGATGTCCACTTGAGGCAGTCAAGGTAAAGACTGGAGTCTCTCTCACAACAGTCCAGGGTGTGGGTTACTGTCACTCCTGCAGGTTCAGTGTAACCAGTCCAAGGATTATTGGATCATGGGTCAGGGAGATGCATGGAGATTGGTCAGGGGAATAGAGCACAGTCAGTTCTAGGGTTCAGCAGATTGACTGTCATTGATGGCTATCAGGGAATATTATTATTGTAGGAAGGTGGGGTACTCAATTCTGGAATTGGGGGCAGCAACCTGGGACATGAGGTTGCAAGGCCGGTTAAGGAGGAAACTGAATTCCAAAGTATGGAGGTTATGCTTCAATTAAGCTGGGCATAAGTGAGACCAGGTCTGGAGTGCTGTGTACAGTCACCTTATTAAAGGAAGGATGTAAATATGAAGGAAACAGTTCAAAAATCTATCAGACTTATATCTGGAATGGGCAGTTTTCCTTCTAAGGAAATGTTGGAATGACTATGCTTGTACTGCCTTTTAGAGGAGTAAAAGGAAATTTGATTGATTAGATATAGGATGAGAATTCCAAAGCTTCGGATATAGGCAGCCAAAGGCCCAGCCACCAGTGGTGAGCAATTAAAATTACAGACATGCAAAAGGCTACTATTGGAGGAGTGCTGTGATCTCAGAGGATTGTAGGACTGGCTGAGATTACAGAGACAGGGAGTGGAATAATGGAGTTATTTCAAGATAAAAAGGAGAATTTTAAAGGTGACCTATTGCCAGATTACGAACCAACGTAAGTTTAGTGAGCACAATGTTAATGAGTGAATGGTGGGGAGTCAGAACATGGCTGTGTAAGGAACGGAGTTTATAGTGGAGGCTGAAGACAATGATTTCTTTCATCCCTGATGTCAGATGTTGGGAACACTTGCCTTTGAATCATAAGTTTCCAGGTTCAATTTTCACATAATGTCAACATAAATGTTAATTTATGCATTACTGAGGAAGCACAACATGGCTGCGGAAGCTGTCTTTTGGATGGCATGTTAAACTGAATCCCCATCTGCTTAGTCTGGTGGATATAAGACAACGTGCAGTACTTTGAAGAAAAATATGGGAGTTATCCCTGAAGACCAGGCCAATATTTATCCCGTGATCAATTTCACAGGAGAGAGAGAGATTGTCTGGTCCTTATCACATTGCTGTTTGTGGGAGTTTGCTATATCTCTATAATGGCTGCAACATTTCTTACATGAGAATAATAACTACAATTCAGTAAATACTTCATTAGTTGCAAAGTGCTTTGAGATGTCCAGTTGTGAAAAATGCGAGACTTACCTGTTAATTTCCCTTTTTTTCTCTTTTAACATTTAGTTGGAGGAAATTTCAGCCTTTTCAATATGAATATTGACAAGCATAATGACAAATTATAGACAGTAAAATGGTGAGGAGAGGTAGTGGTCAGGTAATGTTAGAACCTGATTTAATGCCATCACCGTGAAGCAGGAAGTTAAGAAATAAAAAGGGGTTAAGAAGAAATCTTCGAGGACTTGTAATGGAGCAGGGAACTCAGTGAAGCCAAAGCAGCTGGCTGTGGATGAACATTGTCGTGGAAAGCCTGGATCTAATTGTTCCAGGATATATCATGTATCTGCAGAATGCACTTCCTGTGATTTATTTATACACTTAGTTGCATGTATTTTGAGAGTATAGCTGAAATTCAGATATCACAGGCACATAGTATTGGTCATAAATGAGGATAAATAATCCATCACTACTTCTGTTTTACCTGTAGCACTGCTTTTTAGAGACAAAGCTACCTCAAAGTCATACATCTGGTTCTGCAATTCACTGACTCGTTGGAAGGCATCTAGTTTCAAGTTGCGCTCCTGGACCAGCTTACAGCGTACCTAACAAATAACAGAAAGCAGATGTACAGCAAAGCTATTTACAGCAAGATTCTCAAACAACATTTCATACAACGGGCAACTGTTATAAATGTGTAGATATATGCTTTGTAGAGAAATCTAATCTGTCTTTATAATAGGTATAAAGAGTCTTAAAGAAAAAGCTATAAGAAGATACATGACTTCTTTTGTGAATTCAACTGCAGTCAAGGCAAATCATCAGACTGTAGTAGCTTAAGAGTGAATCACAAAGGGTTATTAAATAATTCATAGAATCCAAGATTGTAAATTGAACTGTCAGAAGGGATGAAGTTTCTATCTTGTTGAACAGAAGACATGAAGGACATCGTGAGGAATTCCAATATTACTCACTTCGGTTTGTCTACATAAGCAGTCATTTTGTTTGATTTTGATAAAATGTTTGAACATTGGAAAAAGGATCTTGAAACAGAAATTGTTCACGACAGGGAGATAGGACATAGGAGCAGAATTAGGCCATTTGACCCATCGAATTTGATGTGCAAGGGAGACATCCAGGACAAACTAGCTAAAGGACTGCTAGACTGAACCGGGATCCCACCAGTAACTATCAGCAGTGTTGTAACAATGAAACACAACACAGGGGTCTTCACCCATTCCCAGAACCTATTCTGCTTAATGTGTGAGCAACCTCCAACTATCCAACTGCAGAGCCAAATCTGACTTCATAATTCAACCCTTACACTTCAGAAAGAGAATTTTCAAACAATCTATGACTGCAATGCAATTAGAGGCAGATTGTCATCTTCATAAATTTATCCTTTAAATATTTGTAGCCAAGAGTGTGGTGCTGGAAAAGCACATCACGTCAGGCAGCATTGAGGAGCAGGAGAATCAACAGTTTGGGCATAAGCCCTTCATCAAGCACTTTTTAAATGTTGTATTTGTACTTTAATAACTTTTAACACATTTTACTTAAATAACTCTGCAATAGTTGTGTAATAAACTAACCCTTTATCTGAGCTGCTAATTATTTTTTAAGTGAAACACAAAAAATATGAGCTTGAGAAAGATGAAGAGAAATTTCTTCACTCAGTGAGTGGTGAATCTATGGAATTCCTTATTCTTTGGACTGTGGACTCAGTCATAGAGGACATTCAAGTCAAAGATGGATGGATTTTTACACATTATTAATATCAAGAAAGACAGGTATCGTGCAAGAAAACGGAGTTGAGATAGAAGATCAGCCATGATTTCATCGAATGATGGAGCAGGGCTGAATGGCCTACTCCTTTTTCTTGTGTACTTATTTAAGAAAGTGCCAATGCAGTCATACTGACCCTTGTTTCTGCAAATACAGGAGCTAATGAATAAATGTTCACTAATGTGCACTCATACAGTTTCCAGTACTTGTCTGGAAAGACAAGGAAAGCATCCAGAACTCTGTCATAAGATAAATTCATTTTGAGAAACCAATGCTCTGTGAGTTACATGAGGAGGACATTATTCCTCACTTAAGAAAAATATCAAACCAACGCATATTAGCATTGCAGCTGTCATTGGGACCAGTTTCTGTAAGACATGATGTACAGAAGGATGCTTTTTTGTCACACTGTACCTGTTTGATCTCCTTATCGATCTTATTGTGCTGGATTTGAGCCATTTTGGAAGATCTCTCAAACTCAGTGCTTAGTAGATGGAACCTCTGTTCCTTTTCCTCCATGTCATTCAACAGTCGTTCCATGTTGGATGCTTTCACACTGTCCAGCTGCTGTCGGCTCTTCAACTCTTGAGAAGCCTTGTGCTCATACTCCTTCAGCAGCCATTTCTGTGGTCAACAAAAACTCGGACATATGGCACCATGAGTGACATCTTTGAGGGCATTACCTGCTTATCAAGACATTTTACTCTTCGAAGGACTAATATTTTCTGACCTTTTACACATAATATAGAAAAAAAGGACATTTTTGTTCAATTCATTCTTGGGATGAAGGTGTTCCTGGCTAGGCCACCATTTATTGCCCATTCGTAATTGCTCAGAGGGCAGTTAAGAGTCAACCACATTGCTGGGGGTCGGGAGTCAAGTGTAGGCCAGATCAGATAAGAATGGCTGTTCCTTGTTGCCTTTAGGTGTACCTGTTGCATGTACCACTGTTGTAATGTACGAAATGGCAGACAGACTGCAAGGCCTGCCCTTATGCTGCTATGGCCAGATATCTTCCTTTTATTATTAGCAATGGAGTTGGTCTATTGATTTCTACAGGATGTAGAATGGTAGTTGTTTGTAAAGGTTGGAAAGAAGAGGATTATTCAAGGGTGATTTAGAGATATTTTTGACAGATAAAGGAGTTGGAGAGCATGGGAAGGGGAAAGGAGAGGTGGGTTTAGGTCACAAAAATCATAACGAATGGCAGATCTGGCTCAAAAGGTTAAATGGCCTACTCCTGCTCCTAAGTTCGAGAAGATATGGAGTTCTGGGGATACCTCTTTTTCCAGTTCTTTCTTCATTTTATCATTCTCCGACTGGGACTTGCTCAGAGCTTTCTGTACAGCAGAGAGTTGCTGACGCAGTAAAAGCACCTCCTCTTCCGCCAGCATTTTAATATTGAGATAACGTTTCTTGACTTTTACGACTTCCTGTGAACATAAAGGACAACTGGTCAAAAACAAGATGCCAATTTCGTCCCAGCGGCTCTCATTTAACTTTTCAAGCAAAAGTTGATTGAGAAGGGAGGGTAGAAAGAGGTGCTTCTATTCAAAGGTCTGTTCTTTACGTGGTGACAGGTGAGAAATAGCTGAAACCTCTGCAGGTTTGCAGTGTTCAGAACCAGGTTGCCTCAATCTTTGCCCACTTTTCTGGTCCCTTGCTTGAATTAATTTTCCATCTGGTGGTCAGATGTTAAGCTTTTCATTCCTGTGACCATTTTTGTGAACCTCTTCTGAACACGCTCCAGGGCCAGCACATCCTTCCTGAGATATGGGGCCCAAAGCTGTGCACGATACTCCAAATGTGGTCTGACCAGAGCCTTATAGAGCCTCAGAATTACATCCTGTTTTTATATTCAAGCCCTCTCAAAATAAATGCCATCATTGCATTTGTCTTTCTAACTGCTGACTCAACCTGCAAGTTTACCTTAAAAGAATCCTGAACTAGAACTTCCAAGTCTCTTTGCACTTCAGACTTATGAATTTTCTCCCCATTTAGAAAATAGTCCTTGCCTCTGTTCTTCCTATCAAGGTGCATGACCTCACACGTTCCCACGTGGTACTCCGTCTGCCACTTCTTTGCCCATTTCCCTAACATGTCCAAATTCTTCAGCAGCCTCTCTGCCTCCTCAATACTACCTGTCCCTCTACCTACTGTTGTATAGTCTGCAAACGTAGCCAGAATGCCCTCAGTTCCTTCACCTAGGAGAACAACAAAATGAAGAAAGAATTGGAAAAACAGGTATTCCCAGAAACTCCATATCTTCTTGAACTTAGGAACAGGAGTAGGCCATTCAACCTTTTGAGCCAAGTCTGCCATTAGTTATGACCTTTATGGCCTCAACCCAACACTCACATCTTACAAAGTGAACTGAACCATTAGCTGTGGAAATGCAGCACCTCATACAGGTTCACCTTCTAGCTTTTGAACATCGGAGGCATGTCCCCATCTTCTGGCAAAAAACTTCGGAAGTAGGGGTGACATTTTCCCCCATTTGTCCCAAAGTGGTAAATAAAACAATAAAATTGACAAGGACTTTGAACTCAGGGCACCTCCGTGTCAGGCCACAGACTGAAGGCTGGTCCCAAGTAACCTTGTATCTGTTCCTGAGAATCACAGTCTTTCAGAATTACTACAGTGCGGACAAAGGCCATTCAGCCCATCGTGCCTGCATTGGATCTGTTCCTACTGTACGAGATGTACCTTTAAGAGGGATTTGTTCTATCCTGGCCCTCTTGAAGGGGCTTTTTGTCCACCTGGTGCAGAGGTGTCTGATCCATGGACAGCAGAGTAAATAGCTTTGGGTTTTAAAAAAATAGATAAAAGACGTATGAGTGGGTGGAGACAGGCCCACAGACACCCATTGTTTTAGATTTGTTTTCAGTTGTTGAAGTTGGGGGTTTTAAGTTGAAGTTGCTAGATACAGTTCTCTCTCTCTCTCTCCACTCCTGCAAAAAAAACGGGCTCTCTCTCTCTGCTGGTATATTCATCCTTTCAGTTTCTCCTGGACTGAAGAGACAGCAAGTGAGGGAAATCTGTTTTTGCTGAACTTGCCTTTGCTTATTTATGTGATGCTGCTGCATTGGAACAGTTGACGAATGGTAGCTAAATAATATATCATTTTGTTAAGTATTTTAATAGTTAAAGTTATACCATTTCTTTTTTGTCTTGTATTTTAGAAGTCTGTTTTGCTTAAAGCCTAGTAGTATGACCAATCGAATCACATCTGGAACACAGCACCTTGCACTTGCCTTTAAGTAAGATAAAAGTTAGGGTCTAGGCTATCTCATTGATACATTTTGAAAGGGGTTTGATCTAGTCCATAGAGCTGGTGCCAATCCACTGTGTTTTCCCCAAATCCCTGCACACCATTTCTATCAAAAAAATCATTCAATGCCCTCTTGAATGCCTTCATTAAATAAATATTCATTCTTATAAACCACTATCTCGACCATGTAATGAACCGTGCCCATCCTGGTCCTGATAATGGATTTCCCACCTGGAAGTTGGGTATGTCAGTTCAAGTCTGGCCCGTGAGTGAGTGTGTGCATGTGAGTGCACATGTCTATCTGTGCATGTGTGTCTGTGTGCACGTGTGTGCATATGTGTGTGGGTGTGTCTGTATCGTGTGTACCTTTATGCGTCTGTATGTGTATATGGGTGTGTCTGTATCTGTATGTGTGTTTGTGGGTGGAGTGTGTCTGTATCTGTGTGTGAAAGCATGTGTGTCTGTGTGTGTCAATGTGTGTATGGGGGTGTCTATCTGTGTCTATATCTGTGTGTGTGTGAGCATGTGTGTCTGTGTGTGCGTGAGCATGTGTGTCTGTTTGTGTGTGTATGGGTGCGTCCGTATCTGTGTGTATGTCTGTGTGTGCGTGCGCATGTGGTTGTGTGTTTGGCAGTGTTTCCAGCCACACTCTCTCCTGTGCCATCCACGGTTACTGCTGATCCAGTATGAAAACCAGGAGTTATGGAGTCTGGTCCGGGCCCTCTGAAAAGGGAGTCCCCAGAAGCCAGTTCGAGGATTGGGTGTAAAGCTGGGTCCAAAGGTGGTTACAGGAAATTGAAGAGGGATCTGGGAGTCCTGGAAAATGTAACTGAGAGGCTGGAAGAAATTGAGAACCCACCAAACCTAACAGGAGCAAGGAGCAAAGGAGAAACCAAGAGGGGCCAAAGGAATCAAGGAAGGGGCTCCAGGCAGTGAGTTGGCACAGCACAGGCTGAATGTCAGTCGGCTGTGAGAGATCCCGGGGAGGAAGTAGAGGGAGGAGCTGAGACAGAGCTCGAGGATACCTAGGAAGTCAATGATGGAGCACCTTCTGATAAGATTGAACAGCTAGGCAGAAAGTAAGTATTCTGGCATTCCAAGGCATGACAGCATTGGAGGGAGTTAAATGGAGTCCTTAAGAGGAAAGAGTAAAATCCATCTGCAGGAAGACCAAAGTGTAAACGTGACTTATGTGGCTCACAGTAGTTACTGACTTCTGGGTGTGTTGCCATTATTTCTGTGGTATTTGTCTTAGAATCATAGAATCCCTACAGTGTGGAAGTGGGCAATACTATCTGTTGTTTAATGTGCAGAGGATTGTTATTAACCACAGCTTGCTGGGAAGTTAACTTGTACTTCATGTTGATTTTTGATATTAACACATTGTGGGCATTACTTCTAGTTGATGGGGGTCAATCATCTCAGTCCAAGAATGTTTCTGCAGGAGTTCCTCAGGATAGTACCCTAGGCACAACCATCTTCAGCTAATTTATCAATGACTTCCCCTCCATGTTAAGGTCAGAAGTGAGGATGTTCATCGATGATTGCACAATGTTCAGCACTATTCATGACTCCTCAGATATTGAAGCAGTCCACGTCCAAATGGGCAACATGATGGCTCAGTGGTGAGGACTGCTGCCTCACAGTGCCAGGGACCCAGGTTCGATTCCAGCCTTGGGTGTCTGTCTATGTGGAGTTTGCACATTCTCCCCGTGCCTGTGTGGGTTTCCTCCGGATGCTCCGGTTTCCTCCCACAGTCCAAAGATGTGCAGCTCAGGTGAATTGGCCATTTAAATTGCCCATAGTGTCAGGTGCTTCAGTCAGGGGGAAATGGGTCTGGGTGGGTTTCTCTTTGGACGGTCGGTGTGTACTTGTTGGGCCGAAGGGCCTGTTTTCACATTGTAGGGAATCTAATCTAATCAAATGCAACAAGATCTGGATGGTATCCAGGCCTGGGCTGACAATTGGCAAATAATATTCGCACCACATTTGTGCCAGCCAATAACCCTGGGCTGTTGGCATTCAGGAGTATTACCATTGCTCAATTCCCTTCTGTTGACATCCTGTGAGTTACCAGTAACCCAAACTGAATTGGGAGTGACTCACTTCCTGTCTCCCCACTGCCTGTGCAACATCCACAAGGGTCAAGTCAGGGCCATGACTGAATCCTGCCCTTTTGCCCAGATGATGCAGCAACAACAACACTCAAGAAACTTCACACCATCTAATACAAAGTAGCCACTTGACTGACATCACATCTGCCACCTTCAAGATTTACTTCCCTCACCACTGATCCTACAGTAGCAGCAATGTTGCATGAACTCTCCAAGCCTCCATCAATAACACCTTCCAAACTTGTGACCTCAATCATCTAGGACAAGGGAAGCAGATATATGGGAATACCAACCAGAAAATTACCTTCCAAGCATCTCTCCTTCCTGACTTGGAACTAAGGGCAGCACGGTGGCTAAGTGGTTAGCACTGTTGCCTCACAGCGTCAGAGACCTGGGTTCGAATCCAACCTCAGAAGACTGTCTGTGTGGGTTTCATCCCATGGTCCAAAGATGTGCAGGTTAGGTGGATTGGCCATGCTAAATTGTCTACAATGTCCAGGGATATGCAGACTAGGTGGATTAGCCATGGGAAATACTGGGTTGTGGGGATGGGTCTGGGTGGGATGCTCTCCGGAGGATTGGTGTGGATTCGATGGGCTGAATGACCTGCTTCCACACTTCCACTGGGTCAGAATCTAGGGACGCCCTTCCAAAGAGTACCATGTTCTCCCTGTACCCCGAGGATGGCCCTGCTCACATCTACCTTCGACAGCACAATGGGGGATTGACAATAAATGCTGTCCGAGCTACGATGACAAGGGCAGCACAGTGGCACAGTGGTTAGCACTGCTGTCTCACAGCGCCAGAGACCCGGGTTCAATTCCCACCGCAGGCGACTGACTGTGTAGAGTTTGCACATTCTCCCTGAGTTAGCGTGGGTTTCCTCCGGGTGCTCCAGTTTCCTCCCACAGTCCAAAAATGTGCTGGTTAGGTGAATTGGCCATGCTAAATTGCCTGTAGTGTAGGGGAATGGGTGTGGGTGGGTTGCGCTTCAGCAGGTTGGTGTGGACTTATTGGCCTGAAGGGCCTGTTTCCACACTGTAAGTAATCTAATCTAAAAAAAAGAGCCACAGTGGCTCAGTGGTCAGCACTGCTGCCTCACAGCACCTGGCAGTTGGGTTCAATTCCAGCCTCAAGTGACTGTTTGTGCGGAGTTTGCACATTCTCCCTGTGTCTCCCATAATCCAAAGATGAATTGGTCAGAGGTAAATGTAGATTAATAAGGTAGGGGAATAGGTCTTGGTAGGTTACACTTTGGAGGGTCGGTGTGGAGTTGTTGGGCCAAAGGGCCTGTTTCCAAACTGTAGGGATTTCATGATTCTATGAAATAACAAAAAAATCAAATTTACCTCATGTTAATGTCAGGTGTTAGAGTATAAGATAGCTATTGTAAGCCCATTGTGCTTATGCTGGCTCTTTGAGAGATCTGTCTGAATAGTTTCACTCAATGGCTCCTTCCTTGTAGCCCTGCATTTTATTTTTAAGTATAGATAAAATTTCTTCTCACGCCTCAAATTCCAGACCACAAACAACAAATATAGTCACTGTTTAAAAGGTTACAAGAAATATTCTGTAAAAAGACTTTAAGTTTTAGATGGCCACTGGCAGATCACTGATGATCTATGAAATGCTAGAGGTAAAAATTACACTCCTTGCTAATTATCAGATCATTGCTAATACTTTAATGTTGTTATCAAGGTTGCATATCGATTTATAAACTTTGTGCTTTCTCAAAGCATTTTCCCTCACCTGCTCCAAGGCAGTGCAAGATCGTTGGAACTGTTTCTGCTTTACTGTCTGCCGCCAGCAGCTCAGCGTTTTCAGCTGACAAACCAATCTCTCCAGTTTACTGTTCTCTTCCCGTAAGGACTGTAGCTGATTTTGCTGGGAGAACAAAAATAGCAATAAAAGTTCCCTCTTTCACTCTATTCTTCAAAGACTCCTCAACCCATTTGCAACTCCCAAACAGGCTCTATTTCAGTAAAATCACAAAGCCATCATGGTTATCATTCTCTTATTACAATAAATGTCACTTATAGTTCAATATTCCATAATATTAAAATACATCTACACAGCCCGTCCTCAGTCCATTCATCTCTGGAGTGAAAGAACCAAATGTGCTCCCTTAACAAAGTCAGGTTTGGACCTAAGAGAACAGAGTGCAGTAAGCTGAGAGGGTGACAGGTCAGAATGGGTGAGGGAAGCAGAGAAATGAAAGCAGCAGATGTCACACCAACAGTTCTCAATAAAGAGATAACGGACAGGTAAGTGGCTAGAGGGTCCGGATGGAAGGAGTGTATTGGAGACAGGTGAAAGGATCCATTGTGTTGGGAGAGAACACCTGCCCAAAGAAAGTAGCATGGAGCAAAGGATAATTTTAATTGCCTTTCCATTAAGCGTCTTGTTTAATCTCAATAGAGCTGATCTATTTTTTGCTATGCACACCTACTTTTCATCAACACCCCTTTTCTACACAATTGGCACTGCCTTTGCCTTTTGCTCTGGGTACCTTTCTCATCTGTTCCTGCTCCTCCTGCCTATTTACTCTCAGCATTAAATCCATCACATTTCCAGCCCCCTTTCAGGTAATAATTTCATACCAGTTCTGTTTGCCTTCACTTTTCATATCTTCTCTCTCTCTCCTTCCTTATAGTGTTTCTAATATATGTCATTAAAATGGTTTTGTATTTTACTTGTATTTATTTTAATGTTTTGCTGCATCTGTTTTCTGTTGTTTTCAGTACAACCTGCTTCAAAATCGATCTATGATGAGTAAAAGATTGCTATTTATTGAGGTAATCTGGACATTGATAAATCACCAATTTTAAGCTGAACTGCAAAAAATTGGGCTGACGGCCAGAAACAGCAGACGTCCCCAAATAGATCAAAGAAAATGGACAAATCACAGAACCATTACAGAGCAGAAGGAGACCATCATGTCTGCACTGATCTATTATCTAATGCCAATCTGCTGCCTTTTCTTCACACCAATACTGTTTTCCCTGGACAGGGGTGATCTTATAGAGGTTTACAAATTCATGAGGAGCATGGATAGGATAAATAGACAAAGTCTTTTCCCTGGGATGGTGAAGTCCAGAACTAGAGGGCATCAGTTTAGGGTGAGAAAGAAAGATATAAAAAAGACCTAAGAGGCAACTTTTTCACGCAGAGGGTAGTATGTGCATGGAATGAATGAGCTGCCAGAGGAAGTGGTGGAGGCTAGTACAATTGTGACATTTAAAAGGCATTTGGCTGGGTCTATGAATAGGAAGGATTTGGTGGGATATGAGCCAAGTGCTGGCAGGTGGGACTAGATTGGTTGGGATTTCTGGTCGGCATGGACAGGTTGGACAGAAGGGTCTGTTTCCATGCTGTACATCTCTATGACTCTATGGCTATGACTGTAAAAACAAATCTGATGCCCTCCTGAATGCCCAAGTTGAACCTGCCTCTACCACATTTCCAGGCAGTGCATTCCATATCCTAACGACTTGTTGTGTGAAAACATTTTTTCTCGCATTACCCTTGCTTCATTTATACATCATTTTAAATCTAGGCCCTCTCATTCTTGTGTTTTGTTACAAGCATAGATAGTTTATCCTTATCTACTCTGTCCAGCCTACTCATAATTTTGAAAACCTCAATCGGATCTCCATTTAGCCTTCTCTCCAAGAACACTCTGAACTTCTTCAAAGTATCTTCATAACTGAAGTTTGTCTGCGCTCACTCCAAAGCATTTGCATCTATCCTATAATGTGGTACTGTCGAAGAGTGTGATGCTGGAAAAGCACAGCCAGTCAAGCAGCATCCGAGGAGCAGGAGAGTTGATGTTTCAAGCATAAGCTCTTCATCAGAACATCAACTCTCCTGCTCCGCGGATGTTGCCTGATCAGCTGTGCTTTCCCAGCACCACACTCTGCAACTCTGATCTCCAGCATGTGCAGTCCTCACGTTCTCCTATAATGTGGCACCCATAACTGTACACAATATTCCAGCTGAGGTCTAATGAGTGTGTTGGACAAGTTCATCATCACCTCCCTGATCTTGTACTCTATGCCTCTATTAATAAAGCTGAAAACACCACATACTTTATTTACTGGTCCCCCTACCTGTTCTCCCACCTTCAACGATCTGTGCATATGCACATACAGGATAAAGTGTTAAATGCTGAAATTAGTCTAAAATGAGAAAGTGCTGGAAAAACTCAATATTTCTGGCAGTGTCTACAGAGAGAAAAACAAAGTTAAAGTTTCAGGATCTGAAGAAGAGTCATTGGACACAAAATGTTTTTCTCTGCACAGATGCTGGTAGGCCTGCTGAGTTTCTCCAGCACTGTTTATTTTTAGTTCAGATGTCCAGCAGCTGCAGTATTTTGCATTTATTTGAGAACTCTAATTAGTTGACTGGCAAAAATCTCTTTAAGGCTTAAGATGAGGACATTTCTCTAAGATCCTTTCCAATGAGTTGGTTCCCAACCCCACTGTTAGAAGTTTACCTTATGAATTACTTTTATCGTAAGTTGTAAAACTCCCTGACAAACCCTCTGAAACAGTTCCTTGGAACATATTTGATCCAGAAAGTGCAATAGCAATTTAAAATATAATGACTTATTTTGGGATCAGTGGGAAGAGATGGTTTTTCAGTGTAATTGCAAGAGAATGATTTAGGGAATGTTTATCTTGCTTGAGTCTTTGCTCATCTATGGTCCAGCAACAGTGAGGAATATACAATTTGCTTTTAGAGTTATAGAGATGTACAGCATGGAAACAGACCAGATATCCCAACCCAATCTAGTCCCACCTGCCAGCACCCGGCCCATATACCTCCAAACCCTTCCTATTCATATACCCATCCAATTTTAGTAGGAAAATAGGTAAAAAATAAACAATTAGACTAATTATGCTGTCACTCGCCAGTTGTATTGCTCTCCTCTATTAGATTGAAAATGCAATAGGAAGCATCACTTAATTTTCTTGGAGAAAAAGCAACCCTTCATTGTTGCAAAATTATTTAATTCTTTTTATTGTCTTGCTGTTTGGAGTCTAAATGCAGATTATTCAACAAGGCATAACACAAGGTTATAAGATCATAACAAATACAGAATTAAAATGTTAATTTAAAAATAACACTGCAAAGTCCTGTGTGGGAGGTATAGATTCCAAAAGGGTTAAGTTTGATTCACAAGTAAACTCCAAAGGAAATGAGAGTGGAAGTGTTAAAAATGCCAATCCAGTTTTTGTCAATTGGACTGATTTTGTTGTAACTTATTCGCTGAAACATTTATAAATCCTAATCAGTAAATTAATAATTTATTAAATCATTACCAGGTCGGGAGTTCTGTCTATTATAATCATTGATCGCAAAGCTATTATTTAAGAGAAATTAACCAAATCAGGTTAGTGAAAATGTCAATTCTGTGATTCTTTCAAAACTTTAAAAAAAACTGAAAAGTAGTTTTGGAAGCAATGCCTCAGGTATTTAAGAAATGGATATTCTGTGCTCTGAAAACAAAATTCTGCACATCAGGTCTATTAACTACTTCAACAGTAATGAAGAAGGGGCTCCTCACTCCTTTTGGGTCGTAGTGCACTAGAGAAAATATTTTTAACAAGGTGAGTTCATAGATAAAAATACATATGAGGGGGCACAGCTGTGAGGCTTTTTACTGCATGAATATTTCCTTGTTTTAACATTATTGAAATTATTTCTGTTTGCTTAGATTCTTGTAACTTTATGATTGGAGTTCAGATGCAAAGTAACAGCAATGGAACAAAGTGTCATTAGTTTCAATTTTTTTTCTACCAGATGAAGTTAACCCAAGGTCAATGGTATGGTCACATCTGGACTGAGGAACAATTCGAAGAGTTTATCTTCTGATAAAAATCGAAAGTAGATGGAGTTGCTTACCTGTGTCAAGTTCTCTTTTAAGGTTTCATCGTTCTTTGTGGAGCCAATCTTTCTCTTGAGGATAATCATGTTTTCCACCCCTTTCCTTCTCACTTCATTGATCAGTTCACAGACCGTTTTGTTCATGTTAATATGGTATTCATCCAGCTTTCCCTGTTTTTATGAATGTGCCAAGAATTCCAATTACAGCAACAGTGAAAACCGTTCATTATTATTTTCTCTTTAATGTTATGTGGGCATCAGTAGTATTGCTAAATGTCCCTTCAACTGAGTGACTGCCATGCCAATATAGAGAGCAGTTAAGAGTTAACCCCATTTCTACGAGTCTGGAGTCACATACAGGCCAGACCAGGTAAGGACGGCAAATAGCTTTTCCAAAACAAAAGGCATCAGGTGGATTTCATGGTCGCCATTACCAAGACTAACTTTGGGTAAATTATAGAATCACAGAAGTCTTAATGTGCAGAAATAGGCCATTTGGCCCTTCGAATGAGCATCCTGACCTGGTGCCAATCTAATGTTTCTCCCTATAGCCTTGCACATAATTTTATCCAAATAACCATCCAGTGTTCCCTTGAATGTCTCAGTTGAATCTGCCTCTGTTACACTTCCAGGCAGTGCATTCCAGACCCTAACTATGCACTTTGTACAGAAGGTTTTTTTTCTCATGCCACCCTTGCTTGTTTTGCTAATCACTGTAAATCTATACCCTCTCATTCTAAATTGTTTTGCAAATGGGAACAGTTTCTCCTTATTTACTCTGTCCAGCCTGATTTTGAAAACCTCAATCAAATCTTCTGGTAATCTTCTTTTCTTCACGGAGAAACACCCAATGACTTCAGTCTATTTTCATAACCAAAGTCTCTCATCCCTGGAATTATTCTTGTGAATTGCTTCTGAGCTGTCTCCAATGCATTGACATCCTTCCTATAATGTGATGCCCATAACTGTATGCAACACTCTAGCTGATGTCTAACAGGTGTCTTATGTAAATTCATCACCATGTCGATAAATCCATGGATAGAGTATGCATTACTTACTTCTCTCTCTACCTGTCCTGTCACATTCAATGAGATCTGCACAGAAACACCCAGGTACCTCTGCTCCTACACCCCCTTTAGAATTTTAACAAGTATTTTATACTGTCTTTCAGTATTCTTCCTGCTAAAATACATTATCTCAAACTTCTCTGCATTGAATGTAATCAGGTAGAGCTAACATGGTTTTGTCAAAGGGAAATCAAGTTTAACAATTTATTGGAGCTCTTTCAAGCAGTAACTACTGCTGCAGATAATGAGGAGCCAGTGGATGTAATGTATTTAGATTTCCAGAAGACGTTTGATAAGATGCCTCATCAAAGCTTATTGCGGAAAATAAAAACTTATTGTACAGGGGATGGCATGTTGGCATGGTTAGAGGATTTACTTGCTAATAGGGAGCAGAGAGTAGGAATAAATGAATCTTTTTCAAGCTGGCAGGAAATCATAAATGGTGTGCCACAGGGGTGGGTGCTGGGGCTGGGGCTTTGACAATGTACAATTTATATGAATCATTTGGACGAAGCGCTTAAAGCTATTATAGCTAGATTTGCTGATGACATTACGATAGGTAGGAAAGTTTTCAAGAAAGATTAAGATAAAGTTCTTCAGACTAAGGAATCAAAGGGTATGGGAAGAAAGTAGAAACAGGGTATTGAGTTGGATAATCAGCCATCATCATATTAAATGGAGGACAGGCCCACAGGGTCTACTCCTATATTCTGTTTGTTTTAATTAAAATGAGTTGTGAGGAGGATATAAGGAGCCTACAAAGGAATATAGATAGTTAAGTCAGTGGGAAGTGATTTGGCAATGGACTGCAATATGGAAAAATGTAAAATTGTCCATTTTGGCAGGAAGAATAAAAGAGAAGCATCTTATCTAAATGATAAGAGGTTACAAAAGCTCTGGGGTACAGAGAAATCTGGGTAGCCTAGTATCTGAATCACAGAAGGTTTGGTATGCAGGTACAGCAAATAATCAGGCAAGCAAATAGAACGTTGAGGCTAATTGTGAGGGGATCTAATGCAAGAGTAGGGAGGTTACATTTTAGTTATCCAGGGCATGGGTGAGACCACATCTGGAGCACTGTGTACAGTACCTGCCACCATACTTACGGAGGGATATTAATGCACTGGAAACAGTTCAGAGAAGGTTTACTGAACCAATACCTGCAATGAGCAGAATCTCTGACCCCAGCCTTGTATTCTCTAGGGTTTAGAAGAGTCAGAGTGACTTAATTGAAACATATAAAAGTCTTCAGGGATTGATAGCAGCTGATGACAAACTATTTCTCTTGCCTGAGGAATGGAGCACGTGGTCACATTCACAGGATTAGGAATTGACCATTTAGGACTGAGATGAGGAGAAATGTATTCATTCGAAGGATTGTAAACCTTCAAAGCTGTGGGTACTCAGGTGCTGAATATTTACATAACAGTGGCTAATGGATTTTTGCATATTAAGGAAATTCAAGATATGGAGATAGTGTGGGAAGGGGATCAGAATAATAGAGCAGGCTCAGGCAGTCAAATGGCCTACTCCAGTTTCTATTTCTTACGTTCTTATAGGAAACATGGCTGCTAATTCACGCACAGAAAGCTCCAATAAATGGCAATTGCTATTGGCCAGATAATTAGATTCGATTCCCTACAGTGTGAAAACAGGCCCTTCAGCCCAACAAGTCCACACTGACCCTCCAAAGAGTAACCCACCCAGATCCATTTTCCAATGACTAATGTACAAGATAATACATGGCTTGGAAAGGGTGGACGCTAGGAAATTGTTTCCGTTAGGCGAGGAGACTAGGACTCGTGGACACTGCTTTAGAATTAGAGGGGGTAAATTCAGAACAGAAATGCGGAGACATTTCTTCAGCCAGAGAGTGGTGGGCCTGTGGGATTCATTGCCGGAGAGTGCAGTGGAGGCCAGTACGCTAAATGTCTTCAAGGCAGAGATTGATAAATTCTTGATGTCACAAGGAATTAAGGGCTAAGGGGAGAATGCGGGTAAGTGGAGTTGAAATGCCCATCAGCCATGATTGAATGGTGGAGTGGACTCGATGGGCTGAATGGCCTTACTTCCACTCCTATGTCTTATGGTACCCAGCACTATGGGCAGTTTGGCATGGCCAATTCACCTGAGCTGTACATCTTTGTGACTATGGAAGAAAACCAGAGCACCCAGAGGAAACCCATGCAGACACAGGGAGAACGTGCAAACTCCACACAGACAGTCACCTGAGGCTGGAATTGACCCTGGGTCCCTGGTGCTGTGCGGCAACAGTGCTAACTGCTTAACCATTGTGCAACCCCTGTTTTTGTAATGCAAAAGCAGGAACAAATATTGTCCAAGATAGTGGGGATAGTTCCCTTGATCTTTTTTAGAATAACGCATGGGATCTTTTATATCCACCAGGGAAGACACAGGGATGTTAGTTTAATGTCTCATCTGAAAACAGCATGTCTGACAATGTAGCACTCATTCACTGATCACTGGAATGTCAGCCAAGATTTTTATGCTCAAGTCCTGTAGTGGGACTTGAATTCATGACTTTACGTGAGATTGCAACTGACTAAGAACTTCTGACACCTACAGAGTCTTCATTAACAGCGGACATAACCAAGGCAGACTTAACTGCTAGGAGTTAGTGAGGCAAAAAGCATAAATGCATTTAAGGGGCAAATTAAAAAGTAAAGGGAGAGAGGAATAGAAAAGCATAAAATGAAGGTAGATGAAATAGAGTGGGAGCAGTGTGTGGAGTGTAAAATGGAATAGCCCAACTGAGCTCAAAGGTTTGATTTTCGGCTGTAAATTCTATGTAGGTATCTACACTCTTTTCAGATGATGTAGGAGTGATTTCTCACTTTAATCCCACTCCACTGCCCGGATCCTAAACCAGGACTGTTCTGACTATTTTCCTTTGAACAAATTTCAGATCGAAATCCATCTATCCTCAGCTGAATTAGGAATGTATCCAGTATCTTTTTGGGTGCTGTAGCTGAGATAGGAACACAGAAATAGATTGAATATTTTAAGATACTACTGTCTAGCTATACACACATACCTTTAATGCAAAGCAGGATGCAAAGAGATCTCTGACCAAAGCATCATATTCCTGTCTCACTTCTTTCCTGATCTCATCTTTCAGCTTCGCATTCTCTTCCTCCAGGTTGGCCAGCTTTGCCCGCAGAGCTGTGATCTCGATAATTATCTCATGACTGAGATCAGCTAACTGAGCAAAAAAAACCAGGATTAAAACCAACACAGGGATTTGGTAATTTCAGCAATTAGTCATTGGTAGTTACAAAGTGGTGTGCTCCTGAAAAATACACATGCAGACAGAACGTATGGGTTGCCCAATGTCCACAAACATGATCTCTTTGCGTTGCCATACCTTATCCATGACTAATTCTGCACAATATGAATTGGCTCCAACCAGTTTGGAGCTGGTTTTCTATAACACACGGTGACGGATTGTTTCCCCTTCACAAAAACGATACAATATCTGCATGTCGACAGGAATGCCCTGTCTGTGTATTTTTGACATTACTAGCTATTCACTTGTGTGCCACTCAAGCCATAGATGTTTACACTGGATCACTGTATCATGAGAAGCTGGATGTGCTGCCATTATCTGAGTCTGTAACTTATGAACTGAGCAACTTGCATAGTTTTAATGAGACTATGTGAACAAATAGATGGTGCTACCACAGAATTCCCTGTGGGCTGGGTTCTCGCTAACATTTTCATCACTTTCGATGATGAGAAACACATTTTGATGGAAAATAACACTTCTCCTCCTACTCCTTGCATATTTGTAATATATAGATGGTACATTTTAAATATTTCAATTTGCAGTTGCTTGTAAGAATTTTCTTTTTCCTACACACCTCTATGGTCTCCATCCCACACTGACATTCACCTTTGAAATGGAGTAGTCTAACAGGCTTGCTTCCTTCGTCGTGCAAGTTGAGAAATCTGCTATTGGGTTCTCTGACACCCTGCACCGCAAGCTCACCTTCACTGGTTAATTGATGCATTAATGATGCAGTAAGATTCCTATCAATCCATGACTATGAGATTGTCATCGTTAGCAACTTGGTAAATAGGACATGAGCCATTTTCACACCGTGCAAGCTTGATGCTGAAATAGGGCAAGTCAAAGTCATTAGGCAGGACATTAACTACCCTGACCACACAAACTCATGAATGGGACTAAGAACTCCACTTTCAATCCTGAGAAGTTCCCATACTATTTCAGAACACGCTGGGAGGATAAGGCGTCACAAAGGTTTGAGAAACAAGTAAAGCTGGCCATTTTACACTGCTACTATGCATGTGGAATCATAAGTGGTGCTCTTCAACAATAGGATGCTATTATTATACCAAAGAGACATCCTGCCTGCTGCACAAGTATAGAATGTGGAATATTAATATTAAATGCCAGGTATAAAGGCCCCTTGTTCCAGAGATCATCGGAAACAACATATCCCATTGGCTGTTTACAGCAGGTAGACTACTGGCTGGAGTGAACCAGCCCATTGCCTGTAAAACTCAGAACATAATGTGACTCTATGATTGGACTGCATTTTCTCAAAATCTTGAGCATGCCAACAATTAGACTAAGAACCAATATAAGATTATCAGTCAGGTTTGCAGTGTGTCATACTCATGCTTGCCACAAGTTAAATATACTTGACCAACAGGCCTCAGGTAGTAGATTCCATGCTCTGGGCTTCCAGAAAGCCAGCTGCTGCTCAGCTAAGGGCCTGGTATTGGGATGCCCAAAAGGAACCAACAAGGGATCCTCACTGCCTCTCTGCAATATATCTCCCAATCCAATTCTACGATTCCCCCAACTTTTATTTTATTTTCTCCAAGGCAATACCCATAACAACATTGTATCATTGTTTTAAAAGAGGACAAGGAATAAGCCACTAATTATAGGTCAGTCAGTCAGTGATACCGCGATGGTGGGAAAATAATCAGAATCAATTCTGATGGACAGGACAAACAGATTAATCAGGGATAGTCAGCATGGTTTAGTTCAGGAACGTTGTGACTTTGTGACTTAAGTGCATTATTTTAGAAGTATAAAGGAGGATTAATGAGGATAGTGCAGTGAATGTTGTCTACAAGGATGTTTGTACAGCATTTGATAAAGTCCCATGCGGCAGACGGGTTAGAAAAATGAAAGACCATGAGATACAGGGGAATGGGGCGAATTGGATCCAAAATTAGCTCAGTGACAGGAAGCAAAAGATAACAGATGATGGATGTTTTGGTGAATGGAAAGCAGCCTCCACCTGTGTTCCCAAGGGTTCACTGTGGGTCTTTTGTTGTACATATTAATGATTTGAATTAAATGTGGGAGGGCCTGACTGGGAAATTTGTAGATGACATAAAAGATTGACAGTGAAAAGGATAACTTTCAACTCCAGTATGATATGGAGGTGCCAGTGTTGGACTGGGGTGGACAAAGTCACAAATCATACAACGCCAGTTTCTTGTCCAACAGGGTCATTTGAAATTGCAAGCTTTCAGAACATAGCCCCTTCATCAGGTGAAGTGAGAGAGAAGCACACAGACACAGAATTTACAAGCAGAGAGGTCAAGGGCAGAGAGATCAAAAGATCATAGAAATGGTGTGAGTCACACGTTGAATAATAAAGTCTCTGCAGGTGATCAAGAGTGTCAGACGGTGTGAGTAAAATGTCAACAGCTGAATAACAAGTAAAGGGATAACCTATAATCTGATTAAATGAGGCAGAGAGATAATTACAAAAAATTAAAAATAAGGTGATGCTGGAGATAAACCACATGACTGAAATAACAGGATAGGTATAAGAATCACATGCTGGAGGTCTAACCAAAGTAATAAGTTATCCTAAATTGTACAAACTAATTAAGGTAGAGAGATCATAATGATTAATTAAGGTGATGGTGTCAAAACAGGACAGTAAGGATGATTTTACAGACACAGAACAGTGTGGTGGGATCACATATAGTGCATCATGAACCCAAGATCATGGCTGAGGCCATCTTCATGGGTACAGAACTTGGCTATCAGCTTCTGCTCAGCGATTCTGTGTTGTTGTGTATCTGAAGGCCACATTGGGGGATAAGTACCTGAGGATCGGAGGCTAAATGTCCTTGACCGCACACGTGTTCCCAACTGAGAGGGTACATTCTTATTTGGCGATTGTTGCGCAGTGTCCATTCATCCATTGTCTTAGGGCCTGCATGGTGTCAGCAATGTATCATACCTCCAGGCATCCTTGCCTGCAGCGTGTGAGATAGACAACATTGGCTGAGTCACATGAATATCTGCTGTGCACGTGGTGGGTAGTGTTCACCAGTGTGATGGTAGTATCCATGTCAATGATCTGCCATGTCTCGCAGAGGTTTCCATAGTACGGTTCTGTGGTGTTGTTGTCAATGTTGCCCTGCAGGAAGGGTAGTTTGCTGCGAATGATGGTCTGTTTAAGGATTGGCAGTTGTTTGAAAGTGAGAAGTGGAGCTGTAGGGAAGATCTTGGTGAGAAGTCTGTCATCATTGATGATGTGATGAAGATTGTGAAGAACATGCTGTAGTCCCTCAGCTCCGGAGAAGTACAGGATAATGAAGGGTACTCTACTGGTCATATCCTGTGTCTCTCTTCTGAGGAGGTCGTTGTGGTTTATCAATGTGGCATGTTGGGGCTGGCAACTGATAAGTTGAGCATCATGTCCCGTTCTTATGAGTGCATCCTTCAAACTCTTTAGTTGTTTGTTGCATTCTCCCTTATCTGAACAGATCCAGTGTATGTGCAGGGGTTGTCCATGTTAACATGTTTTGGGTAGAGGCTGTTCAGATAAAGGTCCTCCAATGTGGCCTTCAAGATACATAACAACGCAGCATTGCTGAGCAGAAACTGATAGCCACGTTCCATACCCAACCAGCCTCAACCATGATCTTGGGTTCATGTCCCACTACATGTGACCCCACCACACTTCTATATCTGTACAATCTTCCCTACTGTCCTGTTTTGACACTATCACCTTGATAAATTGTCAAGATCTCTGTACCATAATTAGTTTGTACAGTTTTGGATTACTTATTACTTTGGTGTGCAAATTTTATACCTATCTCGTTATTCCAGTCATTTGGCTTGTCTCCAGCACCATCTTATTTTTAATTTTTTGTAATTATCTCTCTGCCTCATTTAATCAGATTATAGGTTATCCCTTCACTTGTTATTCAGCTGTTGACACTTTACTCACACCGTCTGACACTCTTGATCACCTGCAGAGACTTTATTATTCAGCTTATTGACACTTCACTCACACTATTTCTATGATCTTTTGACCTGTCTGCCTATAAATTCCGTGTCTGTGTGCCCCTCTCTCTCTTCACTTGATGAAGGGGTTACGTTGCGAAAGCTTGTGATATCAAATAAACCTGTTGGACTATAACCTGGTGTCGTGTGACTTCTGGCTATCTCCAGAATGAGATAAATGTTTGTTTATGTGGGTCGAAAAGTGACAGATGGAATTCAATCGAAAAAAGTGTGCGGTAATAAATATAGAGAAGGCAAAAAAGCAAGGGCATACAGAAAACACGGGATGATGTTAGAGGGAAAGTGGATGTGCAAGAGTTTGGAATACAGGTCCACAGGTCCTTGAAGATGACAGGACATATTGGGGAGAGACATATTTGGAATGCTTGCCTTTTTTGGATGAGGTATAGAATCAAAACAGGGACATGAACATGCGAAGTAGGAACAGGGGTTTGCTATTCAGCCCTTGAACCTGCTCCACCATCGAATAAGATGGTGATTTTGTTTGTGTTTCCAGTTCTACATTCTTATTGACCCCAAATATCTTTGATCCCCCTGCCTAACAGGTAGGGTATTTGCCTCTGTCTAAACATAATTTAATGACCCCACTTCCACAATCTTCTGAGGCACAGAGTTCCAAAGTCACATACTTGAGAGAAAATAATTCTCCTCATCTCTTTCCTAAAAAGACAGATTTTGAAATATTATACAGTGTCCCCTCGCCCACTCCCAGGTCTGGACTGACCAACAAGAGGAACCATTCTTTCCAAGCCCTTCTTTTAAAAACTACTTAAGATTTTATCAAAGACATTCAAAACTCCAATGAAAACAAGCCCATCCTGTCCATCCTATCTCCAGGACACAATCTACTCGTTCATGGTGTCATTCGGTATATCTCTGCTCAACTGCCTCCAACACATCCACAACCTTCCTTAAACAAAAAGTGTTTCAGATTCAGTTTCACAAATGCCCTGCATAACGTCCTGAATTTTATGTTCAATTCCTCTTGTAATACAGACAGAAACATCGAAATAGGGACAGGAGTAGGCTATTCAGCCCTTCAAGCCTGCTCTGCTATTCAGTATGATCATGGCTAATCGTCCAACTCAATCCTGCTTTCTCCTCAAACCTTTTGATTCCTTTAGCCATAAGAACTATATCTAACGCCTTCTTCAAAACATTCAGTGTTCTGGGGCCTCAACTACTTTCTGTAGCAGAGAATTCCACAGGTTTACCAATCTCTAAAAGATAGCATCCCATTGGCCTTCTTCATTACATGCTGTGCTTGCATACTACCTGTTTGTAACTCATTGAAGCGAATATCTAAATCCCACTGCGCCTTGAAATTCTGCAGTCATTCTCTGTTAAAATAATATGGATGCGATGCTGGAACTATATAGGACGCTGGCTAGCCCATAGCTGGAGTTCTGTGCACAGTTCTGGTCACCATATTACAGGAAGGATATAACTGCTCTGGAGATGGTACAGAGGACAGTTACAAGAACATTGCCAGGGCTTGAGAACTGCTGCTATGAGGCAAGTTTAGAGTGGCTGGGAGTTATTTTCCACAAAATTAACCAAATTTCTGAGAGGCCTAGATAGAGTGAGCAGGATGACTGTTTGTGTGGAGTTTTCACAAACTCCCTGTGCCTGTGTGGGTTTCCACCAAGTGCTCAGATTCCTCCCACAGTCCAAAGGTGTGCAGGTTTAGTGGTTAGTGTCCAGAGATGTGCAGGCTAGACAGATAAGAAGTGGTAAATGCCAGGTTACAGGATAAGGTATGGGACTGAGATGCTCTTTGGAGGGTTAGTGCAAACTCTATGGGCTGAATGGCCTCTATCCACACTGTTGGGATTCTGTAATTCTATGACTTGTTTCCTCCTTGTGAAGAAGAGGTGAATTAGCAGATGTCACAGATTTAAGTTGCTTTGTAGAAGGGTTAGAGGAGACATGAGGAAAGAATTTTCACCCAGGAGGTGGTGGATGCCTGGAATTCACCATCCAGTTTGATGGTGAGGACAGAAACCCCCAAATCATTTAGAAAGCCCCTGGATCTCCACCTGACGTGTTGTAACCTGCAGATCTATGCAGCAGGGACGGTGAAATGGGAGGCTATTTGTGTTTTTTCTCCCAATCTCTGGCCAGTGCAGACACAACAGCCTCTTCATCTGCTGTTGCTTGATTTCAGTGTGAAGAACAACACAATGGTTTTCTCTCTCCATTCACTGCAGTTCAGAGTTTGTGGCTGTTACAGTCTGCACTTGGTTCCTTTTTAAAGATTCGCCTCAAAAACCACATCCATATTTGTTATTGATTGTATTTTTCAATAATTTTATATGTTTGTAAAGTTAAAAAAAATTTGCAAACCAATATATTTACCAAAAAAAGCCCCACATCCACAGGGTAATGCTTCCCCAGCCTGTTTACAGCGAGACTGCTGACACCAATGGCTCCTCCACAGTTTCCCAGCCCCCACTGACAGTAGCTATACCACCTCCACTCACTCATTCCAGATCCATGGCACTGTCCACCCTCCACATTCCCAAAATTCCCCTGCCCCTGAGAGTGTCAGTGTAGGGAGTGGGGATGGAATGGGGGAAAGATGATTAATAATACAAGTAATAGAAAGTCATTCAAATCTTTAAAACACTTTTCTGTCAGACTTCAAGTGATGCGTCTCTAGATCATGATACCGAAGGGAGCAACGCAATTTCTGTTGGATCTCTCCTGTCAGTTGTTATTGTTGGGAAAGCAGGCTCCTGCTGCAGTCCACTGAATCATAGAATCCCCAGTGCTGAAAGAGACCATTTGGCCCATTGAGTCTGCACTGACCCACCAAAGACCATCCCACCCTTATCTCCATAACTCCACATGGGGGTTCTTAAAGCACAGCTAATTCACTCGACCTGCACATCTTTGGATTGGGGAGCAAACATACGCAGATTTGGGGAGAACGTACAAACTCCGCACAGACAGTCGCCTGAAGGTGGAATTGAACCTAGGACCCTGGTGCTATGAGACAGCAGTGCTAACCAATGAGCCACTGTGCTGCTCAAAATGGAAAGCAATGCCTCTAGTTTATCACTGATCCCAAGATGCAGGGCCCTTCCAAATTATTTGTGTTCATCCAAATATAACAGTACAGAACAGAGCCTTTGGCCTGCCAAGTCTATGCCGCCAAAGTTACACTAAATCTACACTAGTCCCACTTTCTAACACTAGGCCCATAGCCTTTAATGTTATGACAATGCATTGTATTATACTTTTCTTTGATTCTATTCTAAAAACCCAGGCATGAAGCAACTCCACTTGATTAAGGAGGCAAGTAATCTCTCTTGTAGTGGATTATTCCCCATTTAGCAAATACTCCAGTCTAGACTCTGAAATAACTACACAGAGGCCAGTATCCTGTCACCAAGTCACTCTTTATTTACACATGCACAGTACACTGGCGGGGGCTAGCTCGGAGTCAGTCCCTCAAGTGAGGTGATTCTGAATCTCCTGTTTATATCTGTCAGTCAGGCCTCCCAGGTTAACATCCCCAATCAAAGATCTCAGTCAATAAGATCCACCTGCTCCCAATCACTACATGCCTCCCCCACCCAAGTCGCGGGATGTAGACCTGGTCTTTCTCTTGTAGATTCTCTTGCGACCTTTTCACCCCAGGTCCAGTTCCTCTGACTCGGACTCAGACACGGGAAGGCACTGAGCCCATCAAAGGACCAGCATAGTTGACATGCAACTGAGTCCAGGGTTTACCTGGCCATTCCCACAAATGTGGAGCGGCCACCGGCGACGATTTCTGTCCTTGTTGGCACTCTGGGCACTCCCCCACCAATGCAGCTATGTTGGCATCCAACCTTGATCTCCAGACATAACATCTCGCTCACATCTTCATCTTGGAAACCCCTGGGCAACCTTGGTGGAGTTCAGCCAGTATCCTGTGGTGACCTTTACTCGGGACAATCCCCCCTTGCTCCCCATAGTGATATGCTGTCCTCTAACAGTGATCTGGTCTGTCCGAATCCAGAAAGGTTTCAATCCTGTTTGCGTTGGCCTCTGCTTCCCCCATTACACTGGCTGTTTTAGTTTTGCTCGGATAAGATCTTTTTGTGTCCACAGTTGGATATTGTCAGTGGTGACCAGAAGAGTGCCTGGAAAGTTCAAAACAAAAATGGACTCTTCTTGGGAGACACCTTCCTGGAAATCGGCCTCAGAATTTTCTTACTCAAGTTAGGCCTTGTAGGATTTCTATGCTGTGTTGAGTCTGCATACTAGCAGCAACTACAATGGCTTGCCAGCCCAGATCCTGAAGAACTGTTTAGCTACTTGGCCGAGGCTCAGCATTGTTGTGGGGTTCTGCGGTGGGTTGGCCTAGTGTCCCTCTGTTCAGGACATGCCTGCATGAGGCTCTTCAATTACCCACAATGATGTGGTGTTCCCCAAGCTAAGTTGGGCAGGTGAGGGTGCCCAGTTCCATCGGGATGCCCAGTAGTTCTCATGCTCCACTGGTCATGTTATCTAATGACAAGGCCAGCTGTAGTGTCTGTTTGAAGTGTTCAACTGGTGATGTTATTAATCCCACATACCAAATGGTCTCTCTGCATCTCACTCAGGGTTAACCCAAAATTAAACACCTCTGCCAATCATCCTGACCTCATCAAAAGACCCAATACGGATTCCCCTGCATCTCCAACTGCCAAATAAAACTGATGGCATCTCTGAATTCGAGGAGGTTTGGGGTCATAATATTCCTTAACCAACTCTGTCAACTCTTGGAAGATTTTAGTATTTCATGCCTTTTGGAAATTTAAGCCCCTTATAATTGAGAATGCTGCAGATCCATTAGCGGTTAGAAGGATTACTCATTGCTTTCCACCAATGGTCATTGCCTGGAGGAAAGAAATTACATTCTTTCCACATACTGGGCTCAGTCTTCAATGGCAGGATCAAACGAGTCAAAGTTCCCAAATAACGCATGATGCTAGAAATACTTATCCCACCTCAAAGACAACTGTTTGGGTACATCCTGTTTTCTCCTTCCATTACTGAAATAACTCCACACAGGCTGGTGTCCCATCACCAAGTCACCTTTCATTTAAATGTGCACAGTACACTAGCTGTGGCCAGCAGCTCAGAGTCAGTCCCTCAAGTTAGTAGATTCTAAATCCCATGTTCTTTTTTATTCATAGTTACACAAAATACAATACAACAGTAATAATACACAAGAGAAATAGGGACACAACCATAAGGTGCCCAAAATCTCACGAAACAAACACAACATAGAACACATGCAGAATTTTCACACAAGTCAATGTCCTCTTAAGGTAGCGCAATGAGAAAAGTTAAAAAAAAGAGTCTAGTTCAGCAGAGTTCACAGCAGGCTGAGCCCACAATATATAATTGCAAACACTTTACACATTGCCTGCCAAATCCTCACAGGCAGAGTCCGCGCCCGAAAGCACAGTCCACGCCCAAAGGCAGAGTCCACTCCAGCCTGCAGCAAATACTCGCCTCCCAGCACACACACAGGTGTTGCTTTTTGCAGAGGCCTGGTCCACCCTTACAGGCCCAGGCCTACTCACATAGGAACAGTTCATCTGGAAAGTTGCAGTTGGCTCACAGGGGCCATGCAAAAGGAAAGTGCAGATATTTAAAGCCAGAATGCAAAGGCTAAGCCCTGCCACAAAATCAGCACAGTCCTTTCTCAAAATAAGCCAAAAATAAAACAGTAGCACACACTGTAACAAAGACTGTAACCAGCCAGTGAAACAACAGTTCTATAATGAGAACTGAAATACACCTGGAACACACTGAATGTGAAGATCAGCCAGTTCAGGAATCAGGTTCCCCCAAAAACAAGGACCAACAGCAGTACACACTGGCTGCATGGCCAGTCAGCTCAATGTCAGCCCTCAGATCTCAGGAAATGCTAAATCCCCTGGCTATATCTTTTTAAGTTCTCCTCACAGGAGCACACTGGCTGTGAGGCTGACCAGCCAGCTCAGAGTCAGACCCTCAAGTGAATAGGTTCTAAACCCCTGTTTATTTTTTTTCCTGTTTACACCTTTTTAAAATTTTATTAAACAGTACAGTTTACAAATAAACAATTAACATTAACAGCTGTATATAGAGAAACAACAATTTACAGGGGATGGGGCGACAAAGCCAGGCCCCTAGCCTCACTGTTCAACCAGTTTTCAGGGAAAATGAGGATAAATCTCAAATCCCAAATCCCTTGTCAGCCAGGGCTCCATGATTGGCCCAGGTTAACAGCCCCAGTCAAGAATCTCAGTCAATAAGTTTCAACGGTTTTAATCACCCAAACCCATTCTGGATTCATAATAACTGGCTGCAATTAATATGCACTCACCATACTCAATGAACAATTCCAAGGTCAACTCAACCTGAACTTCCCACAGAAACTGCCTGACCTACTGCGTTTTTGCAGCAATTTGTGTTTCTAGTTTCAGAGTCCCAACATCCTCAGTATTTCGCGTCTGTACAATAGTAAAAGGAGGTTTATTTACCTGGCAGCTAAGTGTTGTGGATGGTGTTTGGGATTTCTGCATTCCCTTTATTTCCTGAAAATAAATCATAACAAAATAATGTACAGAACATTAACTTTCTAGGTATGATATTATAGATTCTGTGCAACAAAGAATTCTTTTACGCAAGAAATTCATAGTCTCTTTCGAAGAGAAAAACCTTTCCTTCCCATGTTCAACATATTAGAGAGCAGTATGTAGAACATTTGCCTCTTTCCAAGATGATTTCTGTGATTGGCAGATTCTCTTTAGCCCAGGAACAAACCACAAAATTCATCAATCAGCTTAACAACTGGGGCCCGAACACTGACATGGCTGAGACATACAATCAAGCTGCACTGATAAATAGGTAGACAGTCAGTCAGCAACTTTTTCTTTATTCACTCATGGGCTGTGAGCATCACTGGTTTGCTCAGCATTTATTGTCCATCCTTAGTTGCCCTTGGATTCAACTGAGTGTCTTGCTGGGACAGACCCAGAGGGCAGTTAAGAGTCAGCCAAACACATGTAGACCAATTTAGGAAAGGAAAGCAGTTTCCTACCCTAAAGGACATTAGTGAACCAGAATTTATTTTTACAACAATCAACAATGGGTTCATGGTCATCATTAAACTTTAATTCCAGATTGTTTTTATATATTTTTTTCATAGTAAGTTTAAAAAATGAAGAGAATAATGATAGAATAAAGGAATAAAGGCTGGATAGTGTTCATGATATCAATATGACCATGAAGTGGTCATTTTTAGTTCCTGTCAGTTTTAGTATGTGATTTAGGGATGTTTCCTTAACAGTCAACATTATAAGGTTCATCAATTAAATAACTGGTTTCCACTGGATCACTGCAGCCCAGGATTTCAAGTTGGAATCATATACCTAGATAAAACGTTGAATTGTGTTGTTTTAAAATCTTATCCCTTTCCATTCTATCTGAGATGACAAACTTCTCCATTCAGAAAGAATGTAAGTCTCTCCTTGACATTCAATGTAATGTGATGGTACTGTTATGGTCTGTTAATTTTTAGAAAGAAAAACTATTAAAGGCAACCACTTTTAGCGATAAAACATGTAATCTGATTGTAACTAGATACAAGAAACTAAAAACATGGCTACTGCAAGTCACGTGATTGTACAACAACAAGTTCTGTTGATCACAGCGACCTTGTGAGAAGAACCAGGGGCGGGAGATGAGCTGCCTTCAGGTGCCAATACCTTTGATAGAGCATGACTTAATTTTCCAGGTCACCTGGCAACAGCAGCCATCTTAGCTCATCAGCTAAGAATTGCTCAAGAATAGCCAACTGCCCAGATAAGATTCCATCTTGAACCTTCCTGGGAGAAACATCCAGGAAGGCAGAGAGATTGAGGAAGAGACGGAGACATTGTGAAAGAGTTCATGACTCAGTACAATATAACTGGGCAGCTAAACCTGAATGCTTGCAGAACCAGAAATCAGGAATTGTCTTCTCTCCTCACAATCTGCTCTCCTGTGGAATCTACCTGAATTCAACCACAGAGACTGTCACAGTTACCAGATGCGGTTCCAAGTGTTAACCACTTCATGGCAACAAGAAACTCAAACAACAGGCCCCAATAACAAATCACAGGTATTTATTGGGGTCTTGTAAGTATTCTTTGGGATTTATTGCTAATCATTTTAATCTCAATATCCTTAATTTCCTGTTCTAGCATTACAAGGTAATACAACATGGAAACAGACCTTTCAGTCCTGCTACTCCATGCTGACCATGTTCCCACTTGCCTGTGTTTGGCCATATCCCTCTAAACCTTCCCCATTCACGTACTTATCCAAATGTCACGGCACAGTAGCTCAATGGTTAGCACTGCCCTCTCACAGCGCCAGGGACCCGGGTTCAATTCCAATATTAAGTGAATGTCTGTTTCCATCGGGTGCTCTGGTTTCCTTCCAGAACTGTGCAGGTTAGGTGAATGGGCCATGCTAAATTGCCCATACTGTTCAGGGATGTGTAGGTTATATGCATTAGTCAGGGGTAAATATAGGGTAGGGGAATGGATGTGAGTGGGTTACTCTTCCGAGGGTCAGTGTGGACTTGCTGGGTCAAAGGGCCTGTTTCTAATAGGTAGCATGGTGGCTCACTGCACCAGGGGCCCGGGTTCAATTGCAGCCTCAGGTAACTATTTGTGTGGAGTTTGCACATTCTCCCCATGTCTGCGTGGGTTTCCTCTGGGTGCTCTGGTTTCCTCCCACAGTCCAAAGATATGCAGATTAGGTGAACTGGCCATGCTAAATTGCCCATAGTGTTCAGGGATGTGTGGGTTAAGTGCATTATTAGGGGTAAACATAGGGTCGGGGGAATGGGCCTGGGTAGGTTACTCTTTGGAATGGTTAGTGTGGATTTATTGGGCTGAAGGGTCTGTTTCCACAATGTAGGGATTCTATGTGTCTTTTACATGTTGTAACTGTACCGGCATCCACCACTTCCTCTGGCAGTACATTCCACACATGATAAAAAAGTTACCCTTCATGTCCTTTTTAAATCTTTCTCCTCTCATCTCAAAAACATGCTGCCTAATTTTGAACTCCCTCACCCTAAGGAAAGACCCTGCTATTCACCTTATCTATGCACTTCATGATTTTATAAACCTCCCTCAACCTCAAACATGCCAGTGAAAAAAAGTCCCAACTCAAAAAACTCAATCAAGTTCATGAGACACAATCTACCATACACAAAGCCATGCTGACTTTCCCTTATCAGCCTTGGTCTCTCCAAATCCATGTAAATCCTATCTCTCAGAATCACCTAAAACAACTTACTCACTACCAATGTCAGGCTCATAGGTCTATAGTCTCCAGGCTTCTCCTCACACTCTTTTTTAAATAAAGGCACAACATTAGCCACCCTCCAATCCTCTGGCATCTCACCTGTGGTTATAGACGACACAAATATTTCTGCTATGGGGTCTGCAATTTCTTCCCTAACTTCCCACAATATCCTGGGATACAATTGATCAGGTCCCAGAGATTTGTCCGCCTTTATGTTTTCTAAGACTTCCAGCATTACCTCTTCTGTGATATGGACTGCTTTTAAAACATCAATATTTATTTCCTTAAGTTCTCTGGCCTCCATTTTTTTCACCACAGTAATAACTGAGGCAAAATATTTATTTAGTATCTCTCCCATCTCCTGGGATTCAACACAGATCTTACTGATCTTTAAGCTGTCCTAATCTTTCTCTAGTTGTTCTTTTGGTCTTAAGGCACTTGTAGAATCTCTTTGGATTCTCCGTGACCTTATCTTCCAAGACTATCTCATATTCCCTCTTAAGAATGCCCCTATACCATTTATACTCTTGAAGAGATTCATTTGATCCCAGTTCTCTATATCTAATATCTTATTCTTTTTCACTCTTGACTAGAACCTCAATACCTTTATTTATCCATTGTTTTCTGCTCTTACCAGCCTTACCCTTTTCTCTAACAGGGACATCACACATTTTAACAATAATAATGATAATGTTAATAATGTTATTTATGTATCCTGAGGAATCCTCACTATCAACCTATCTAACCTTTAAGGAGAATGCATGAGTTATATTAATTTACAGGTCATTGTTCACTAACAGTTGACTGACCATATGAATGGCATGGACAGGGTCATGACAAATAGTGCGATCATCACTGAATCTCTCATTATCACCATCCTGGGGGTTTACCATTGACCAGAAGTTGAACTGGATTAGCCATATAAATACAGTGGCTGTGAGAACAGTCAGAGACTAAGAATTCTGCAGCAAATAACTCACCTCCTGACTCCCCAAAGCCTGTCCACCATCTACATGGAGTGTGATGGAATACTCCCCACCTGCCTGGATGGGTGCAGCTCCAACAACACAAATAGCTTGACAGGACAACACAGTCTGTCGCATTGGTAGGCCGTCCTCCATCTTAAACATTCACTCCACCGCCAATGCACAATGGGACAGTGCCATCTACAAGATGGACTGCAGCAGTTCACTATGATGATAATTAATTTTTTTTCCAACATACTAAGAGAGGTAAGTATCACCTATTTCCCCACATCACCAGAGGAATCAAACATAATAATAATATTGCTAGAGAAAATAGTTTATATTAATGCCATCCAGCAGGCTCCTGTCCATATCGAGATACAATCTCACAAACACACACTCACAACACATATGAATGTAAGCAAACACAGAGAAATATCCCAACAACGTACTTGCAGACATATGCCAATCTGATGGATCTATCGCTTCTTCTGATTGCTATCACAAACATATCCCTTCAAAAGGAATTGAAGTGAAATCAATGTGACATTGCCATCGCAAAAACAATAGTCACAACATAAACTTTTCAGAGTCAACAGCCAAATACTAAATCTTTCTTGTTAAATGGACTGTTCCGTACCTGTTCCTTTTGGTAAAGCAGTTGGTGTTCCTGACGAAGTATGTTTTCATAACACATGGAATAAGTCTCAAAGTTGCTGCGCTCTCTCCCCATTACATCACAGGCTAGAGACAGAAGGCAGTCTCTTAAATGGTCTTTGCTGAAAGTAATCTGTCAAAAATCATCAAATCTTTGAAGCACACAGCAATGTTTTGCTTCATATATGCATCATCGTAATGCTACAGATGGTGTGCAAGGTTTTTGGCTTCTGATTCCAACCACCCCACTCCCATGAGATTAAATGTTTAGTTAAATCGAAACAATAAGCAGGGTTAAGGGGAAAAGACGGAGACTGGGACAAAGTCAAGGTGCACATTTGTAGAGCACGTGCAGACAGATGGACCAAATGGCCTCCTACTGAACCATAACAATTCTGTAATGCGCTGACAGGAAATGAGACTGCAATTCTACTGAGAATTAATCTGTCACCCTTCAGGCATCACTCAACCCAAGTGAACATTCTAGTCTTGGTCTAATTGAAAGACTTTGCCCGGCTCTCAGGGGTATACCTGTGCGCACAGAGCATAGTTAATGGGAAATTAGCTGCTGGTGACCTCAGTGGGCAACCACAGGGGAATAGAGCCAGCTGTTTGTGCAGCAGCAGGAGAGGACTTTTGAGATCTGTTAAACTTGAAGTACTTTCCCAACAGAACAAAACTGAAGGCCAGGAGCGCACTGGTATATCTCATTGTATCTTACACTGTATTTTGTTATCTCTACACTCTCCTGGAGTTGTATTTATTGAGGAAAGCGTCGCAGGTTACCTTACCTGAGCCATCTTCGTCAACCCCTCTTTCCATTTAATCTCACTGCAGACAGTGATAAAAAATTCTAACCTTATCCACTCATTGGGAAATTCATGTAAATCGGCTGCAATGATAAGCCTGACTGGACTGTCCACTCAGTGTCGGTTTAACACAGTCAATCCGATCCAGAACACGTCTCTTGCTGTATTTGGAGCACCGCCATGTGTAGTTCTGGTCAGCATTTTATAGGAAGGATATGGAGGCTTTGGAGAGGGTGCAAAAGAGGTTTACCAGGATGTTGCCTGGATTGGAGTGTATTAGCTATAAGGAGAGGTTGGACAAATTTGAATTGCTTTCGCTAGAATGTCGGATGCTGAGGGGCAACTTGTATATAAAATTATGAGAGGCATGTTTAAGGTGGTTAGTCGGAGTCTTTTCTCCAGGATAGATATGTCAAATAGTAGGTGAGAGACAGAAAGTTTAAAGGAGATGTGTGAGGCAAGTTTTTTTACATAGCGGATGGTAGGTGCCTAGAACATACTGCCGGGGTGATGGTACAAGCAGATACATTAACAAAATTTAAGAGGCATTTTGACAGACACATGAACAGGCATGGAATAGAGGGAAATGGACCATGTTCCAGCCAATGGGATTACTTAATGACATCATGATCAGTATTGAGATAGTGGGCCGAAGGGGCTGTTCCTGTGTTGTACTGTTCTATGTTCTACGCTAACATAGCTTGTTTCACCAACAGACTCTCACTTACCTGAGTTTCAGCTCCTCTAAAATTCATTAACATATGATTGAAAGCCCGATGAAAAGAAAACAGATGTAACTTTATTTTTCATTTGGAATATTCTATAAATTAAATGTTCAAAAGAACAATGGAACATAGCTGATATTTATAGCATTACATAATGACTGTCTCTGACTTCAGGCAGCTAAAAAATAGCTTTAACTTTACAAGATCAACCATTTCAATCTTGACCAGAACAGCTATTTAGCTCATGAAAGGACCTTGTTAACCAAGACCTATTACTGGCATTTGATAACAAGTTCACAATTCATAAAGTCACAAGTTTATTTTGAGTTTTTAAAGTGCTGGCAAATCAAACTGGTTCTATACCTCTTTATCAGTCTCCTGTGAATGCTCATTCAATTTTTGAACAAAGTTTTCAACAATTTGAGGCCTCACTAACAAGACATTTTCTGTCATGGCTGAATGCTTCCAAACATCTGGAAGAAAGAAGAATTGTAAATGTTTACATTACATTTCTTCCCCTTTTTTAACCACAGTGTTTAAAACATCTTCAGTGCTCGCAAATCAGGTATTTTTAGTTCTACTGTCTTTCAGTTCCAACACATAATCATCTAATCTAATCCACTCATTAGGATTAAAATTAATAAATAAATTTTATTTATTTATTTTGATTATTTATGTGATTATTTGATTTATTAATTCATTTATAATTAATAAATAAATTTTATTTATTTATTATAAATGAATTAATAAATCAAATAATCACATTTTATAATCTTTTACCATTTCTAAATCATTTAAGATTAATAACAACTGGTTTGGCTCCTCTGGTGAAAAATTCCAGTAAAAGGGGCCATAAATTACATATGTCATAGAAAGTCAGGCAGAACTGGGAAAAAATTATGGTGTTCATTACCAAGAAGGGCCACTGGAGAGGACACTGTAAAGAGATTCAATGTTTTATTAAGTGGAAAAGATAGGGTAGATAAAGGTAAACTGTTTCCACTGGTTAGGGATTTTAGTACTACGGGATATAGTCTGAGAATTAGGGCCAGACTGTTCAGGAAAGATGGTCGGAAACACAAAGGGTGGTAGATATTTGGAACTCTCTTCTACAAACGGCAATGGATACTTGACTGGTTGTTCTTTTTAAACCTGAGATAGATTTTTTTTGTGTAAGGGATATGGGCAAAAGGCAGGTGTATCGAGGTAGGACAAAGATCATTCATGAACTCATTTAAAGATGGAACAAGCTCAAGGGGTAAATGGCCTACTCCTGTTTCTATGTTCCTTTGATATCCATTGATTTGAAGAAAACAGACAAGTTTAGTCTATGGATATCTAATGTTGTTAGAGTGTTCTTCAATTAAAATTTTAAAAATGAGAACATATTAGGCAGGAATTCATGAATCAAATAATCACATTTTATCCAATGAATCAGATATTGTTAGTTTCAGTAAACAGTACAGGTGAGAAACCAGAACACAGAGAAAGAGAAGGATGTAATTGTACTAGGATGAGAGGAGAATGAGAGGTAGAAGTTAGATGCATTTGTATAGCAACGTTTCTGGTTTCAGAGCCTCCTAAAGTATTTCACAGCAAATGGAATACTTTTTGAATCGTCATAATGCAAAAAGACCAGCCAATTGCACACAGCAAGATCCCACAAACAGTGGTGTTATAATATCTTTAGTGATGTTGAATGATGGACACATATTGCTATAATTACTAAGGAAAATTCCTCTGGTCTTCCTACAGCAGTGCTGTTGCAGATATGGGGAGGAAGTGGATGGCGTTGATGTCACTTGTCACTTGACTAGTAATCCAGAGTCCCAGGCTAATATTCCGAGGACGTTGGTTTGAATCCTACCATGACCCACAGTGAAACCTCCAGTTCAATAAAATCTGGTATTGAATGCCAGCCGACTAGGCTTTTTATCTGAATGCATGTAGCATTTCTAATAAGGTTGACGATAGAAATAAAAGAACATGACTTGATAGCTGTTAGGGAAATGTGGTGGCGAAACAGTAACCTGTGTAATGAAGAGTTCTCAGCCTTTCGCTGAACATGTCATTCCTTACCTATTGGCAGAGTTGCTTCGCCTCTGGCTCTTTCTGACATAACAAGTGTTACCTCCTTCGTGATTTTCTTTTGAAGCTCATGGATCATGTAACATTCCATGCTTTCAAGAATTTTGTGCAGCTTGCAACAAAAACAAAAGCAGACAAGGTGGTCAGTTATTTAAACTTTCATTTGATTTCTGTATTACGCCTGAGTGAGAGGTGGAAGGCCCACTTCGGTCCAATTATCACTCCATGGAGTTTAAAATGGGTGTGAAGTTGCCATCATTCCCACCAATATTTTTAATGGCAAGGTGGGACACTGTACAGAGCCTATTAGCTGCCAATAAGATATGGAGATAGCCGTACTTCCAGTCAGTAATGCAACCATTAATTAAATTAAAGGCTATGACGATTACACAAAATGTTGAGCTGTTTATGAGGACCTGCTTTGGAAAAACATGCCTTAAGAAGACAATTTAAACCAGATTTGGCCTTCATTCTGATGTATCCAACTTACCTGTTGAGTTTTCATCTCTGCTTTTGACGTCCCCTCTGGTGGGAGTAGTAGCTGGTTGTCCATCATCATTCTCTCGTACTCCTCTTCCATGCCTATTTGACCGGTGATCATTGTCAAAGCTGGGTACAGGATTTCCATTCTAGAGTGGAGGGCAAAGTCCTCAGTTTTAATGATTTTCTTGAAAACCATGTTTAGCAATCAACGAATGAGCAAGTTTCAAAAAACGTTCAGAGCTTAAAATGAATCTATCTGCTCTGTTTCGTGGATGCACAAGTTGTTCTTACGATCTGATACCTCACAAAAAACAGACTACTAAATGACTCGGGGATTAACGCAGCAACTCACCAAGCACATGCAAAGATATGAACCAGGAGCATAAGTAGGCCATTTGGCCCCTCTAGCCTGCTCCACCATTCAATAAGATAATGGTTGAAGTGTTTGTGTTTCTAAATCCACATTCTCATCTACTCTGTTAACTCTTGATTCACCTGCCCTAACAAAAACCTACCCACCTCGGCCTTAAAAGTGCTTAATGGACCCAACTTCACTGACGTCTAAGGTAAATAATTCCAAAGTCACGCAACTCTCTTGATTAAAACCTTCTCACCTTTGTTTTAATTTAGAAAACATCCTCTGACTTGTCTCCAATACATTTACATCCCTCCTTAAATAAGAAGATCAAAACCGCTTCCATCAATGTTGCGTATAACTGAAGCATAACATCCTTAATTTATGTTCAATTTTGCACATAATAAAGAATAGTATCCCATTAGCCTTTTTGATTATTTACTGCATAGTAATGTTTTGAGGCTTGAAATTACAGTCATTCTCAGTTAAAGTAATATTCTTCTTTCTCATTCTTCCTGTCAGTGAAAAACTACATATTTTCCCACATAATGCTGCCAGATTTTTGCCTACTCATTTAACCTATCAACATCTGTCTGCAATCTCCTTATGACATACTTCCTTGGATTCATCTGCAAATTTAGCTCCAATTCCTCCCCTCCCCTCATCAAGGTCATTGGTGTAAATTGTAAAATGTTGAGGCCCAATCAAAGATCCCTGTGGGATTCCACTTGCCACATCCTACCAATCAGACCCATTTATACACACTCACTGTATTCTGCTAGCCAGCTAATCTTCTATCCATGTTAATATGTTATTCTTGACAAAACACTTTTTTATTTACCACCAAAAACCTTTGATGTGGCATCTTATCAAACCCATTCTGGAAATATAAGTACAGTACATTTATATAAATGATTTGGATGTGAACATAGGAGGTACAGTTCGTAAGTTTGCAGATGACACCAAAATTGGAGATGTACTGGACAACGAAAGTTACCTCAGAGTACAATGAATCTTGATCAGGTGGGCCAAAGGGCTGATGAGTGGCAGATGGAGTTTAATTTATATAAATGTGACGTGCTGCATTTTGGAAAAGCAAATCTTCGCAGGAGTTATACACTTAATGGGCAGGTCATAGGGACTGTTCCTGAACAAAGAGACCTTGGAGGGCAGGTTCATAGTTCCTTAAAAGTAGAGTCACATGTCAATAGGATCGTGAAGAAGGCGTTTGATATGTTTTCCCTTCTTGGTCAGAGCATTGAATATAGGAGTTGGGTGTTCATGTTGCAGCTGTACAGGACATTGATTAGGCCACTCTTGGAATATTGTGTGCAATTCTGGTCTCCCTCCTATCAGAAGTCTATTGTGAAACTTGGAAGGGTTCAGGAAAGATTTACTAGGATGTTGTCAGGATTGGAGTATTTGAGCTATAGGGAGAGGCTGAATAGGCTAGGGCTGTTTTCCCTGGAGCATCGGAGGCTGAGGGGTGACCTTATGGAAGTTTATAAAATCATGAGGGTCATGGATAGGGTGACTAGACAAGGTCTTTCCTCTGGGGTGGGGAGTCAAGAACTAGAGGGCATAGGTTTAGGGTAAGAGGAGAAAAGGATTTCTAAGGGGCAACTTTTTCATACAGAGGGTGGTGTGTGTATGGAATAAGCTGCCAGAGGAAGTGGTAGAGGCTGGGACAATTACAACATTTAAAAGGCATGTGGATGGGTACGTGAATAGGAAGGGTTTAGAAGAATATGGGCCAAATGCTGGCAAATGGGACTAGATTAGATTACGGTATCTGATCGACATGGATGAGTTGGACCGAAGGGTCTGTTTCCGTGCTGTACATCTCTATGATTCTATGAGTACATGCTGAAAATGTGTTGCTGGAAAAGCGCAGCAGGTCAGGCAGCATCCAAGGAACAGGAGAATCAATGTTTCGGGCATAAGCCCTTCTTCAGGAATTTCTGAAGAAGGGCTTATGTCCGAAACATTGATTCTCCTGCTCCTTGGATGCTGCCTGACCTGCTGCGCTTTTCCAGCAACACATTTTCAGCTCTGATCTCCAGCATCTGCAGTCCTCATTTTCTCCTCTATGAGTACACGTACAGGCTCCTCTTTATCCACTGCATTCATTATTCCTTCCAAGAATTCCAATAAATTTATTAAACATGATTTTCCTTTGGCAAAACCATGCTGAGTCCTCTCAATTACCTTGAATTTTCCTAAAAGTGCAGATATAATGTCTTCAACAATCGATTCAAACACTTTTGCTGCAACAAACATCAAGCTATTTGGCCTATAGTTTTCCATTTACTACCTCTCTTTCCTCTTAAAGAAAGGGGTCATATTGTGTACTTTCTAATCTGATGGAACTTTTCCTGGTTCAAAGGAATTTTGTCAACTTTTCACTAAGGCATGTTCTACTTCATTGGCCACCTCTTAAAATGCTAGGAAGAAATTCATTTGAACAAAGACACTTAGCAGTTTGCTTAGTAACACTTCCCTCATAATGGTAATTTGCTGAATTCCTCCCTCTATTCCCGCTCTTATTTACAGCTCATGTGCCAGTTTACTACAGCTCACTCAGTGCCCACGTAGTTGCACTTACCTAGGTTTAAAATAGTCGTGTTAGCCCCAATCTTCTCCTTTTTAAGTTGGACATAAATTTCAATCATTACTGTCATCGTTGCTACCAAGGGATGCCTTTACTCTGAGGTTATTAATTAATCTTGTCACATTATATAATACAAAGTATAAAATGAGGTGTGCTATGATTTTGGAGAAGATTTGTAGCTCAGGTTGTGGATCAGGTTGTAAGTTTGCTTGCTGAGCTGGTCGATTTATTCTCAGACATTTCGTCACCACACTAGGTAACATCATCGGTGAGCCTCTGAGGAAGGGCTGATGTTCTGTCCCACTTGCTATTTTATGTGTCTTGGTCTGTTATAGTGGGTGATATCATTTCCGGTTCTTTTCCTCAGAGGTTGGTAAATGGGATCCAAATCAATATGTTTGTTAATGGAGTTCCAGTTGGAATGCCAGGCATCTAGGAATTCCCTTATGTGTATTTGTTTAGCCTGTCCAGGGATAGATGTATTGTCCCAGACGAACTGGTGTCCCTCTTTGTCTGTGTGTATGGATACTAGTGATAGTTGGTCATGTCTTTTGGTGGCTAATTGGTGCTCATGTATCCTGGTGGCTAGTTTCCTGCCCGTCTATGCATTGTAATGTTTATTGCAATCCTCGCAGGGTAGTTACTATATGACGTTCATTCTGCTGGGGTCCTTTAAATTCATCAGGAGCTGTTTCAGTGTGCTATTAGGTTTGTGAGCTACTATGATGCCTAGGGGCTGGAGTAGTCTGGTCATCATCTCCGAGATGTCTTTAATGTACGGCTGGGTGGCTAGACTCTCTGGGCGTGATGTGTCTTCTTGTTTCAGTCTGTTGTGTAAGAATCGGCAGACTGTGCTTATCAGGTACCTGTTGTTCTTGAATACATTATACAGGTGTTTTTCCTTGAATTCTCATAGTTCTGGGGTGCTGCAGTGTGTTGGGGTTCATTTAAATAATGTTATGATGCAGCTCCATTTGTGGGTGTTGGGATGATTGCTTCTGTAGTTGAGTATCTGGTCACTGACGCTGACCAGATACTGGTCAATTCGACTGGGACAACACATCCATCCAGGACAGGCTAAACAAAGACACGCACGGACATTCCTAAGGGCCTGGCATTCAAACCAGAATACCATCAATAAACACATAGATTTGTACCTCATTTACCAACCTCTCAGAAAAAGAATTGGAAGTGATACCACCCGCTGTTACAGACCGAGACACATAAATAGCAAGCGGGACAGAAGACTAGCACTTCATTGGACGCTCAGCAATTAATGGTACCTAGCATGATGATGAAATATCTGAAAATAAAACTATCAGCTCAGCGAGCAAGCATACAACCTGACTAGATCCTCTCTGGTTGGTTCCAGAACACAATGTTGTCAGAAATTATCTTGAGGGCATTCTAATAGCTTTTCATTCAGGCAACTGCTGTTGATCTGATTTTTCTACTTAATTTGTAGGCTAAAGACATCTCTGCACCTTTCACATTTCCTTCCAAATCCACAACCTCTTCCATCTAGAAGGACAAGTGCAGTAAATACATGGTTACATCACCTTCTGCAAATTGTCCTCTGAACCACTCACCATCCTGACCTGGAAGTATGTCACTGTTCCTTTAATGTCACTGGATCGAAACCCTGAGGGTGTCCCTATACCCGAATGCTTGCAGCTGTTCAAGAAGGCAGCTTACCACCACCTTCTACAGTGCCATAAGGGAAAAGCAGTAAATTCTGGGCCAGCCAGTGATCCTATGAACAAATAAAATTAAAGTTGTAGCTATTGCACAGCACCTAGCTGCAGTCCAATGTGGAAGCTCCAAACACAAATGATTGGTGATCATTTATTATAACAGTTTTATCCCCATCCACTTCACCATTCCTTCTCCAGCAACTGATGACCTTGGACTTTCTCCCAGGTTCTTTTCATTTTCTCCCGGCTACCAATTTTTATGGACCTGGGCATAAGAAGGAGTGATATCTTCATGCAACTAAGGATGAGCAACAAATAATGGCCCAGCCAGCAATGCCTATATACCATGAACACATACAACAAAGGGAGCCATTACCAATTGGGATGTCCTGCTCAAAATGGGTATCGTAATATGAGCTTTCAGTTAGAATTTTTTAAAAAACTGGACAGGAACAAGCTGTGAAATGACTGCTGCAAATCATGTGACCTTGGAGTATTTAATTAAATCTGGCCATCCATCCAGTGAATTCACACATCTCTCTGTTTCAGGGTGGGTTAACACCAGAGGAACTGCAGAATCCAGTCCTAAGGAAGGAAACATTAACTCTGATTTCTCTCACAGATGCTGCCAGACCTGCTGAACTTTTTCAGGAATTTCAACTTTTGTCTCTGATTTACAGCAGGTCTTTCAGCTTTTATGCAGAACCTCTGGACTGTCCATCTCCAGGCGTCATTGTAATCAAAAGAGGAGATTGCAACTCAAATGGTGACAGATAGAAGTGAAAGTCATTCTGCTGTTTCAAACTTTCCTAAAGCTTCAAGGTGCTAAACCACATGGCGGGCCGGAATTTTCTTCCATTGAGAGATGGATGTTAAAGTGGGAGGAATGAACATTTTTTGGAGGGGGTGTGGGGAGTAAATAGGTAGGGGTTCACTATGAGATTATGTTCTTCTTAGGCCATTACACAGTCATGAATGGGTATAAAGTGTTAAATGTTATGATAGGTAGTTCTATTCCATCAGGAGCTACTGGGCTCCAACATCCAGTTTTATTTTCGAGGCATCTATATAGTGCTTCCATTTTCAGCAATTCAGGAGCATCACTCTGCTCATTGCACCCGACCACCACAGAGACGTCAGTGAGCTGGCAGAAAGCAGCATCAGGGTTCAGCGCTGTTTCCCTACAGGTTTCCCTGAAGGAAATCCAGCAGAGAAGGGGAAGTTTCTCCCCAAGGATGGCAGTAAAAGGCCATTCCACCTGATGAAAGCAGGACTTGCTCAGGGGGCTGTGGGGGTCAGCAATCACAGGCTGCTCAAGAGAATTTGTCTCTAGTGCCACAGGAAGGTAAATGATCTGCTGCTCTCTGACAGGATGCCCATGTGCTTCATGGTCCTGCGAGTGTGAGTTAGTGCTGTATAGTTGTCCCTGCAGTGGACTGTCACACAAGCATCTCCATTCGAAACCTCGAGTACAATCAATGTCTGTCACTCCATTGCAGCAACGAATGTAACACCGCCGGTACCATAGTGATACTGTGTTTCATAGGATTCACACTTCAAACAAAAACAAAGAGCTATAACAATCAAAGATGATGTACTGTCAGCTTTCCTCACAACTAGTGACTGTAAAGAAACATTTGGCCATTTGTAACTTCATTGGTAAAGAATTGCCAGTCTAATGTTCATACCTATATATCGCAAACACAGGAAAAAGAAGATGATTTGCGTTGTTGAATAGGATACTATAAAGAAGGATAGAGTTATATATTCACATTGATCCTCCTCACCTGTAAACTTTGCAAAATTGTTTGTAGAGGCTCACAGAGCTGATTTGTTCCACGCTAAGCTTTAACCTGCCCCATTCCTCCTTAAACACCTCAAGTTGTTTCCATAATATTAAGAATGATTTAAGAGCCATGTACACTGACGTAGGGTCCTTTGCTTTCAAAGAGGGAGCTACTCTGCTGACTGAGGATTGTTTTCCATCTTCCTTTAATTCAACAGCATCCTCCTGTGGTAAACACCAAAAATCATAAGGTTGAGCCAAGTGAATTCATGTGTTTCAGAGTAAATTGTATTTTATAATATCCAAACATCAGCTGGACTAAGAATGTTCACTTCGTTGTCAGAAGTAGATCGTAAATAGATGTAGTATGAACAAGGTGGGTGGCTTCCCTGTAACATAATATAGAAAAAAAATGAAGTCACAAACTGCTGTAAGTGGCAGCTGGGTGGCTGAGCCTCGATTCTACAAAACTCTGCCTGTAGACTAGCAATTGTACAAATCTAACATTAGTCCCAATCATGTCATGAATATTTATACAGGGAAAACACTGCAATTTTACAAAGTGTAATTGCTGAAAATTTACCTGCTGAGTTTTAGTCGCCGTGTCAACACTTGACTCCTCATCCTTTTCATTCAACAGGTCACTCCCGCTCTGTATCACGTCTTCCATCAAAAGAGAGACACCAAGTAGCTCAGCATTAGCTACACTTCGGTCATGATCATTCAGTCTACACAGGCAGATCTGGATCAGACAGGAATGGCAACAATTCTGATAACCATCCAGCTCTAAAGCATCAATCACATTGCCTGAGTCCCTGGCATCTTTGGTGATCAGCAGCAAATTAGTGCTTGCAATGGCAATAATCTTTCAGTCGCAATGTTGTTGCACATCAATGGCACTGCCCAGACTGTTATCTTAAAATCTCCAACAATGTACCATCCCAAGATACAATATAAAGACTAAAGCCAATGGCTGAAGCTCTTCCCATTAAAAAAATGCAACCGGATGAGTGATTTTACCTGCATCCCGTACTCAATAATTTGGAAGTTGCCAAGCATCACTGGGACAAATCCTTCTCTTGCTAAGAACGCCCTCCAGGGAAAGAGTACAGAGGCCTGGAACAGAAAATACTGGGTCAACAAAGGAGAAAAGCTCAGTTACAAAGTATAAAAAGTAATATGTTGCAGATGCTGTAACTCTAACAAAAACAGGAAATGCCAGAAACGTTCAGTGGGTCAGGCAGCACGTCTGGAGGGGGGGGGTGGGGGGAGGCGGCGTTAATATTTCAGGCCAAGGTCCCTTTGTCAGGACCATTTTTGTTGCTTTCTGGCTTTATTTCTATAATGAAGCAACCCTCATTAAAGATTCTCTCTCTCTTAGTCAATGATCTGAAACTTGGAAGCGTTGTGAACTGTCTAATGTTAAACTTTAAAAGGACATTGACAAGATGGTGGAATGGATGCACAACAGGAAAAGAGAAGAGTGGAGTGATCCATTTTGATAGGAAGTCCACAGAGAAGCAATATGACTTAAAGGGTGTAACTCTAAAGGGGGTGCAGAAACTAAGTGTTCTGGGTGTATATGTGGACCAATCATAGAAGATGGCAGGATAAGCTGAGAACATGGTTAATAAAAATTTTTTAAGAGGGGCTTAGAGGTAAACAGCAAGGAGGTTACATCTAACCTGTATAGTACACTAGAGAATTGGGTTCAGTTCTGGACACCTCTCTTTAGGAAAGATGTGAATGTATTAGAAAGTGTGCAAGGAAGATGCTTGAAGATGATTCCAGGGATGAGGAACCCTCATCACATAGACAGACAGACTGGAAATTGGAAAGATTTTCCTTGAAGAACAGAATTTTTAAGAGGAGCTTTAATAGAAGTATTCAAAATCTTGCGGGGTCTGGACAGAGTAGATAGGGAAAAACTGCTCCCATTGGTAGTGCAAGCGGGCAAGAGAGCTGCCCTGCATTTGCCACGGGACTATGCCTACATCGGTAAAACTATAGGAATTCATTTCTTGTTTTAAACGGCAGCCGCAGCTTAAACCCACAGAACTCAGCAGCTGCCGGTTCGCCCACGTGACCAGGAGATGGGAGCCAGAGGACAGATCAAATCCACACTAGGCCAGACACTAACCATGACTCAGAGACCGAAACTCCGGAGCTAATTAATATGGAAACCCATCTCTAATCAAATCAAGAGACTGATTGAAACACACCCATATTCATCAATACAGAACCATCCTGACACAAAGGACAGGCATCACCAGACAGGAACGAACAGACTAATACACACCAGCACCCCAAGGGGACAAAGGGGGGTGCTAGCCTCCAGCCCTCACAGAGAGAGACAAGCAGACAGTACCCAGACCCGTTTACATAATCCAATTAGCACCCTATTGTGTGTACACTGCAACTCTCCTGGGACGGCAAAAAACCCACCATTTGCACCTACTCCAGCGATGATGGGGAACTATCATCCTATTCATACTCAAAATCCTCACATCCTGACAAAGAAAGGTATATAATGTGTAGAAGCAAGCGGGAACAGCAGAACAGCCGAGATTCGGACCTCGGTTGGTCTCTGCCGGTGTTACTGTATCAATAAACGTTACCGATTGTTGAACCGTACTCTGGGCTCGGACTGATATCATTTCATCCGCGCTAACAATTGGGGGCTTCGTCCTGGTTAATGACGGCTGCTGGATCCCTGCGACAGCACTGGGTGAGTATCTTTACTCTTTTACTTCTCGCGTAAAAGTCTCCCAGTGCCCCGCGAGGGACTTCACTGCCGACCGTTATCTGAACCTGTGAACAGAGAGAGTGTAACGGTAGAGTACTCTTTAAAAGTGTGTGTGTGTGTGAGTGATCCTTTGCAGGTGGGCGATTGGGGTCGCGGAACACTAGTAAATGTGTGCGTGATTATTATTATTGTCGTTTATTGTTAATGTGCCACTGTGACTGACGGACTATCCTTGGACTGACGACTCTAGGTATGAGACCCCAACAGATTAACCCCCCTGTTTAAAAACCGACCAAACAAGCCTTCCTGGTTGACCTCTGCAGTGGGAGATACGTTGAGCCCAGTTTTTGCGCCTTCCTTGCGTACGCGGTAGAGGCTGGGAGGTCTACACGCGCTACATGAAGGGAAGTCCTCCAAACCAGCCCGAGACGCGGAGCCATCTGCGCTAACAGTAGAAGGATAGGGAAACAGGAGGGTTAGATTTAAGATCTAAGAATAAATAGAGACATGAAGAAAGTCTTTTTGTGATCTACCAGTGGTCAGGATGTCGAATACATTGACAATGCTCTGGAGACAGAACATTCAAGAAGCAATTGGGTTATTATCTGAAAAGGAAGAACAGCCAAGGCTATGAGGAGACAAATAGGAAATGGCATTCGGTAAGTTGCTCCTTTGGTGATCCAGTGCAGACACGACAGGCTGAATGGCCTTATTCCATGCTGTAACTGCTCTGAGAAAGCATCTTTTGTTATTTTACAGTTCATTACACTAACCAGGGGAAGTTACAAAAATGTAACAGGAAATGCTGATAGAGTAGCAGACAGACTTGGATTTAACTCGCACTTAACTCAGCCACTAGACGTCTCAAAGCACTTTCCAGTTAACTAAGTCTCTTTTGAAATCTCGTCCCTGTTAGAATGAAGGAAATGTGGAAGGCAATTCTGCATCAGCCAACTCCCATAGGCAGCAATGTGATGACGAAAAGATAAACTGCTGCTTGTATTGCAGTTTGAAGTATAAAGGTTGATCAGGGCAACAGGAATAACTCTCCTGCTGCTCTTCAAAAGATGAATGGATTTCTCTATCCATCTGAGTAGCCAGATGGGACTTGCTGCCTCAATTTAATCTCTCAGTGCCAGCTTAATCTTTGTGCTCAAACCCTGGACTGGCACTTGAACCTAGGAGCTTCCACAGATGTGAGTTGGGAGAAGACTCACATGAAGCACCAACATTGACCAGTTCACTGAATGTTCTGACTCCAAGCTGGACATGCGATGCGATTCTATGTGAGATGGCAGGGATTATGCCACAACTGGTTCAATTCTTGATGCTGTTGTTAACAACGTAGAGCTGTTGAAAACAATCTTTGCCTGATTTTGAACAGTTCAGCACAGACATTGCTGATCCCCAGCACATACTGACCTTGTGACTCCAGGCATCCAGGGGCGCTGGTAGAGTAAGCAATGATCCATACAGGCTGCTGTCTGCAGAGTTACTCATGGTTGGCAGTGCTTGACACATAGAGTCTGTCACTGATTGAAATGCTGCCACATTGCCAACAGACAAGAAAGTTTCTCTGTAAAAAAAGGCAAAATAAAAATGGTAATTATCAGCACCGAAGAAGATACAATATCTACTTTCAGTTCAGCTGCCTTCATTCACAGCCAGTGTGAAAGGTCAATGAGTGAATATGAAGGTTAGTATTCCACAATACACTGTGGGCATCAATAACCAAATAGTATTCAAATCAGACCACATCAAACATCCATATGGTAGGCTAGATAACTGCAATTACTTGTACTAGGTAACTATCATTACTGGCAATAATCAATAAATAATAGACAGGACTCTTGTAATATAGCGGTAGTGTCCCTGCTTCAAAGCCAGCATGACCCAGGTTCAAGGCCCACCTACTCTGCAGGTGTGTAAGAAAATCTCTGAACAGGTCGATCGCATTAAACAAAAAAATGGCCATTTGATGGTGGTTTTTTAAAAAAAAAGTGCAGAGGTGTAGAATAGCATCTCCTCACAAAAAGAAATAAATATTAGATGGAATGCAGAGTTATTCATGTGTGCATGACAGAAAGAATTTAAATATAAGAGTGCATAATCTCTTGCATTGCAAATTATTTGCCAGTAGACTGCATTAATTCCTTCATTATAAATTGAAATATCAAATGCTAGACATACTAATCAAAATAAAAAGAAACTGCCTTCAGCAAAAAAAACCCTTAAAAATGTAATCTAAAAGGAATGATCTATTGCACAAACAATCACAGATGACTAAAGCAATTTCAAAGCCAGAATTTAATTTCTGGGCTCAGGTGGCATGTATAAACTGCCTGAGGTTCACTGTTGTGATTCAGGATATTAACTGAACTCTCTCATGATGTTACTAATAAACAATCTGGCATCATTGATAAAAAGGACAGATGGATATTAATGTTTTGATTGTGAATCAACAACAAATTGATTCTACCATTCAAATAACACAATAAAATATAAACAGTAGCTTCCCTGTTTCTTTTATGGATGGTTTAGTTGGATGTTGGTGGAGTTGTGAAACAGATCATGGTTTAGTTTGGATTCTTTCCTTAAACAATAAAACATAGAGAAACAGAAATGATCAGTTTACAATTGAGGACGTAACTGTAGCTGATTCAAATCAGATATGAGGGTGAAAGTAAGACAAACTACACTATTATTTTTAAAAATGGGTAATATCTCTTCAAACCTGTTCGATTCCATCTTGTGTCACTGTGACTATTTCAAGTATTTCAACAATAAATTACATTTGGTGTTATTTACACAAGAATCTGTAAGTGTCTGTGTAGGTGTAAGTGTTCAACTAGGTGTAAGCCCATGTGTAAGCATGTGAGAGCGAGAGAGAGAGACAGAGGCAGAGACAGAGAATGGGAGCTACAAAAGGAGATAGAGACAGAGAGAGGTTAATTACTTAAAAAAAAATGTTCAATCAGTTCCCTGATATACCTCTGATTATGAATGGATTAATGCTGGATTTTTTCTTTGCTTAATAATGTAGTAAAGAGCTTGAAGTTTCTCTTGCCGGTAGAACAGAGGTAGACACCCTGTGCTTTGTGCATTGCTCTTGCTAAACAGACTGGCCACTTGAAGAAATCTTATTCTCAGTGCAGTGTTCTTATCACACAATGCAACATCAGCATGACCTGTTTCATTGATATAAATATCTATTTATGAATAAGCAGTGAGTTTCATCCCACTGAGCAATTAAAGTTTACATTACATTAAGGTTATATCAATCTAATTTAGATTGTTTTAATTTAAATGTAATTACATTGGTGACTACATTTCAAGTGAGATCATTGGTCATTACAATGAGTCTCTCGCCTATTGCAGCTCCAATCATGGATTCCCGTCTTTAGCAGTTTCAGTAAATTTACCTGAATTGAAACAGTGTTGTTCACTTCTTTAAATTGCCTAAAGCCTATCTGTTTTAAATTACTGAGTTCCCTGGTTCTGTTCCTGGATTAGACATGTTTCTCTTTTGACTTTTTTCTACTTGTGCCACCTGGTATCTGTGGGGTTATAGTCAAGGTTAGAGTGGTGCTGGAAAAGCACAGCAGGTCAGGCAGCATCCGAGGAGCAGGAAAATCAACGTTTTGGGCAGGAGCTTTTCATCAGGAATTCCTGAAGGGCTCCTGCCCAAAACATTGACTTTCCTGCTCCTCGGATGCTGCCTGACCTGCTGTGCTTTTCCAGCACCACTCTAATCTTGACTCTAATCTCCAGCATCTGCAATCCTCACTTTCACCTCTGTGGGATGATAGCCCAATCTGAGCTGATTTTTTGGGCTATTTAAACATCTCCCACTGTATCAGAAATGTTTAGTTTAGATTCATGCAACCCTTAATGGCTCTTCATTCTGAGACTGATCTAGGATTTGCGATCAATCCCACAAACCATCACCACATGCTGCAGCCTCTAACTCGGTGCTGAAAGAGCAGATTTCTCCAGTCTGCTGAAGTGTTGCCAACAGGTTGTAGGGATTGACTGTGCCCTGCATCAGCAGGATCCACTTCCTTGCAACCTTCTGGGGTACCAACACATTTACCTCATTAGGATTGGTGCCACTAATTTAAATCTTTAGGTCCATGCTGACCACCATGTTGTTTCTGCATTTTCTAAATGTATAGGGGACCATGGTATTGTCACAGAGCTAGTAATCCAACGAGCCAGTCTAATAAGGGATCTTGTGGCACCACGATAGTCTGCCTCTGTACCAGGGTTCTGGGTTTGAGTCCCACCCGTCCCAAAGGTGTTACATTTCATGTCTAGCCAAGTTGATTCAAAATAGTTTCAGGATTTACATGGTCTCCTGTGTGTGAGAGTTGGACACTATCTAGTCTACCAAGAACAATGTCGCCAGGTAAACAAGATGTAGTCTATTGCATCATTGTGACTAATAACACAGCAGAATAGGTCCTAACTATTACAAAGACCTAGCCTCAGCTCTGTCTTCCATGAGATCCTCCTTTACTTTCTCACCATGATCTCAGCACAGTGGGGGGTGCTATTGCATTCTATCAAGTATTAACCCTTTCAATCCTTCCAGGGCCACATACAGCACCAATCACTTGGCCAGAACTCGACAGAACATGCAGTAATTAACCAGCAATAACATTTCCATTCAAATAGTATTTGTTAGAAAAGGTCCTTTACCTAATTAAATGGCGAACAGCTGCATCAAACTGCAAGAACATGACCTCTCTTTTGAGGATGAGGAGCTTTGCGACTGAGGCAGGGTCTCGTGGATTGGAAAGATCATCGACCTGAGCCTGAATCTCCTGAAGCTCAGAACCTGCCCCAGTAGGAAACAGCAAAACAGCATGATATTTAATAACTCATAGCTCTATCAATAGGGACTTATAGTACAAACGCAAGGAGGGTATGCTGAATTTATGTAAGACAACAGTTGGCCTCAGCTAGAATACTGCATCCAGTTCCGGGCACCACTCCTAAGACAGGAGGTGAAGGTGTTGGAGAGAGTGCAGAAGAGATTCACAAAAACTGAGGAGCTTCAGTTACACAGATTGACTAGAGAGGTCAGAATGGGAGAAAAGAAAGCAGAGTGGTGATTTGATAGAGGTATCCAAAATCACGAGGGGTCTGAATGGAATAAAATAAATTAAAGGATCACAAGAAGATGAGACAACCATGGGAATATAGAAAATAGGAGCAGTATGTGCCCTGGCATTGTCCTCAAAAGTGCAATCTTTACACGGAATCGGAGCAGCATCTGTCTTTTTCCCAGTTTTCTCACTCCGAGTGGAACTGCCAATTTCCAGGATACTGATCCCAGCTACTGGGGGCTTTGTGCTACTGTGAGTTTATGCTCATTAGGGACTGGACTGGCACTGCAAAATTATTCAGCTTAGGCAACACATTACCCCATCTACATGAACCTGTTCAGGGTGGATATGTGAAATCATAGAGGGCATAGGTTTAAGGTGAGAGGGGAAAACTTAAGGCAGATTTGCGAGGTACATTTCATATGCAGAGGATGTTAGGCTTGTACAGTGCCAGGGACCTGGGTTTGATTCCACCCTCAGGTGACTGTGTGGAATTTGCACATTCTCCCTGTATCTGCATGAGTTACTGTCAGGTGCTTCAGTTTCCTCCCACAGTCCAAAGATGTGCAGGTCAGGTGGATTGGTCATGGGAAAGTCCGGGATTTGGAGTGGGTCTGGTGGGACGCTCTTTGGACAGCTAGTATGGTCTGCTTCCACACTAGGGATTCTATGCTGCCAGGGGAGGTAGTAGATGTGGATATAGTAGCAATGTTTAGGAAGCATTTATACACACAATTGAACTAGAGGGGATATGGACCATGCTTAGACAGATATGATTAATTTAAAATGGCATCATGGTCTGTTCGATGTTCTAACTGTGATGCAGCAACTAATGACTGCCCCATTCAACTACCATTATACACAGTATGCTTTCCATTTCATATAATCATTATTTCAAGAAAATAACACGTTTTACTAGTCTTAAATGGTGCCCTTTAACATTAGTTATAAACCTGTACTGGTTTCTTGAGCCACAAAACCATGGAAGTGTAAGGAATGAGCTGTCAAAGGAAGCAGTGGAGGCTGGTACAACTACAACATTTAAAAGGCATCTGGATGGGTATATGAATAGAGCTGAAAATGTGTTGCTGGAAAAGCGCAGCAGGTCAGGCAGCATCCAAGGAACAGGAGAATCGACGTTGCGGGCATAAGCCCTTCTTCAGGAATGAAGAAGGGCTTATGCCCGAAATGTCGATTCTCCTGTTCCTTGGATGCTGCCTGACCTGCTGCGCTTTTCCAGCAACACATTTTCAGCTCTGATCTCCAGCATCCGCAGTCCTCACTTTCTCCTCGAGGGTATATGAATAGGACAGATTTAGAGGGATTTGGGCCACGTGCTGGCAAATGGGACTGGATTAGGTTGGGCTATCTGGTTGGCATGGACGAGTTGGACCAAAGTGTCCGTTTCCATGCTGTACATCTCTATGATGTTATGGTCCTTTCATGAGCTATCAGTTCTTCTCAGCTAGAGGCAGTTGGCATCTCTAATTGGACAGAGTGCCTGCTGCCTGAGCAGCTTTTTAATTAAAATTCTCTTACAAGATGTGGACATTATCGGTTACACCAACATTTGTCGCTCTTCCCTAATTGCTCTTAGGAAGGCGGATTATGAGCAACCTTTGTGAACTGCTGCAGACCACGTAGTATAGGCGCAGGGATTTTCTCCAGGATTTTGATCCAGTCACAGTGAAGAAACAGTGATGTAACTCCAAGTCACGATGAAATGTGGTTTGGCAGGGGGAGGGGGACTTGTGGAGACTGGAGGATCTCGTGCATCTGCTGCACTTACAGCAGAGGTTTAGAAGGTGTTATTGAAGAGGTTTGGCAAGCTACATCTTGCAGATGTTACATTTACATCTAAATGTGCTGACATGAGAACCACACAGTTCAGATGCAGGATCAGGACATAACATTTACCTGGTTATCAGGATCCCAAACCCACTTTGAAAATTCATCCCCTTGTAGTTAAATTCCTTCAGAGCTTTGCTCCTTTATACCTCTGTGAGCTCCTCTAACTCTATCTTCCTGAAGTGTAACTTCCTCAGTCTATGGCATCTTGTTTTATTTCTTTCACTTTACTATTGGTAGCATTCAGCTGCCTCGGCCCAAAACAGCAGACATGCTCTCTAAACGCCTTCCCCTCTCTTTCCTACCTTAAAACCAACTTTGCTCACCTTGCCAATTTTTTCAATCTGCTTCAGCACCCTCTTTTAGTTTAATTGCTCCTTTTAAAAGCTACGTGACATGTATTTCTATGATAAAGGTCCTTTATTTCTGAGTGGTTTACTGCTACAGTGCTAGGATCAGAGTGGTGCTGGAAAAGCACAGCAGTTCAGGCAGCATCCGAGGAGCAGGAAAATCAACGTTTCGGGCAAAAGCCCTTCATCAGGAATACAGGCAGAGTGCCTGAAGGGTAGAGAGATAAATGAGAGGAAGGTGGGGGTGGGGGGAAAGTAGCATAAGAGTACAATAGGTGGATGGGGGTGGGCTGAAGGTGATAGGTCAGAGAAGAGGGTGGAGTGGACAGGTGGAAAGGAAGATAGGCAGGTAGGACGAGTCATGGGGACAGTGCTGAGCTGAAAGTTTGGAACTGGGGTGAGGTGGGGGAAGGAGAAATGAGGAAACTGGTGAAGTCCACATTGATGCCCTGGGGTTGAAGTGTTCCGAGGCGGAAGATGAGGCGTTCTTCCTCCAGGCGTCGGGTGGTGAGGGAGCGGCGGTGAAGGAGGCCCAGGACCTCCATGTCCTCAGCTGAGTGAGAGGGGGAGTTGAAATGTTGGACCACAGGGTGGTGTGGTTGATTGGTGCGGGTGTCCCAGAGATGTTCCCTAAAGCGCTCTGCTAGGAGGCGTCCAGGCTCCCCAATGTACAGGAGACCGCATCGGGAGCAACGGATACAATAAATGATATTGGTGGATGTGCAGGTAAAACTTTGATGCATGTGGAAGGCTCCTATAGGGCCTTGGATGGAGGTGAGGGAGGAGGTGTGGGCGTAGGTTTTGCAATTCCTGTGTTGGCAGGGGAAGGTGCCAGGACGGGAGGGTGGGCTGTTGGGGGGCCGAACCAAGTGTTCTGGGCAACTGCTGTCAAAGCAGCCCTGGTCAAAATCTTTGCACTCGGCAAGTCTTTTATTTTCCCTCTTTTTAAGGCTTACCAATGCCTTCGAGTCCTCCCCACTCAGCGGCCAGCGGCTGCACACTCTGAGGTCCCATTGGAGGAGAGTTTCCAAGCCGTGCAAAACAGCACAAGTACGAGACAATGTCGTGAAGTGCTGCCACAATCTCTAAAGTCTGGTACAAGGCTTTCCGACAAACCTGGTGAGCAATAGGAATCAAACAGGTCCATTTTCAAACTATTAGCAGATAACACCCAAACACTGCATAATATATACCATAAGGCAGGCAATGGCCTACTGGTATTATCACTGAGTTGTTACTCCAATGATTCTGGGGAGCTGGATTCAAATCCTGCCAGTAGAATTTAAGTTCAATTTTTTTAAAAATCTGGAATTAAGAGTCTAAATGGTGACTGATTGTCAGGAAAATCCCATCTGGTTCACATGTGTCCTTTCGGGGAGGATATTTGCCTTCCTTACCTGGTCTAGCCTATATGTGACTCCATTCTGGTAGTAACTGCCGTCTGAGCAATGGGGGATGGGCAGCAAAAGCGGGCCGAACCTCATCCGGTGAAAAGATAAAATAAAGCTATTTTACTGTCCCAACATTTCACTTTCTGTGATACTCATCCAAAAATCCTTCATGTAAAAGGACAATTTACCTGTAACCATGTTGATAAAACAAAATGTTTTTAATCAGCAGTATCAAAGGTAAGTCATCAAAAGGAGCAGTTCACTGAAGTAGTTCTCAGGTTATTGTGACTGATGTGACCCAATGGTAAAACGTTCTCTACAAGTAGGTTTCTCCTTTGAAGAACATTTACTGAAGTAGTCAATAACTCCCCATTCCCCCACCTCACCTCAGTTCCAAACTTCCAGCTCAGCACTGTCTCCATGACTTTTCCACCTACCCACTCCACCCTCCCCCCGCCCAGACCTATCACCTTCATCCCCTCCCCCACTCACCTATTGTACTCTATGCTACTTTCTCCCCACCCCCACCCTCCTCTCACTTATCTCTCCACCCTTCAGGCTCTCTGCCTGTATTCCTGATGAAGGGCTTTTGCCTGAAACGTCGATTTTACTGCTCCTCGGATGCTGCCTGAACTGCTGTGCTCTTCCAGCACCACTAATCCAGAATAACTCCCATGGTCAGACGTCTGGTGGGAGTTCCTATTATGGAATACGGGCGGCACAGTGGCTCAGTGGGCTAGCACTGCTGCCTCACAGTGCCAGGGACCCAGGTTTGATTCCTGCCTCAGGCGACTGTCAGTATGGAGTTTGTACATTCTCTCCGTGTCTGTGTGGGTTTGCTCTGGTTTCCTCCCACAGTCCAAAGATGTGCAGGTCAGGTGAATTGGCTATTCTAAATTGTCTATTGTGTGAGGTATGTTAGTCAGGGGTAAATGTAGGGGAATGGGTCTGGATGAGCTACTCTTCAGAGGGTTGGTGTGGACTTGTTGGGCCGAATGGCCTGTTTCCACACTGTAAGGAATCTAACTTATTAAATTCAAATTTGAATTCACAACCTCTGGGCTATTATTTCAGCAGATAAGTACAATACCATGTAACCTGCTGCTATGGTGAAGTCCACATTTATGGAATGATTGTTGATTGTAAATTATTACTTTGTATCTTCTGTTTTTAGTGAGATTCCAACATTAATACATTAACAATTGGAAGCAGAACAAAAGTTAAAAGACAGATGCTACAAATTCAATTGCAGATCATTTAAATCCAGTAGAAACCGATGAAAGAAGGTCAAAAGAATTATGCTTGCATTGATGAAGAAACCCAACTCTTAAGAAAAATACTGTTTGGATGAAAATCAAACACACCTTTTCCTCCAGCGTTTTAAACATAATAAGTACTTCAGAATAGTGAGGAATGAACCACAGATTAAGGAATATTCTTCCATCTGCGGACAATAAACTGTGAGGACGTTGATTGAGTTTCCTGGATTAAAAAGAAACACAAAGCATGATAACGTCACGTCAGATGCATACTTTGTGAGATAGCTGCTCTCTGATGTCAGTACTGGGCAAATTTAGCCCTATTTATTCTTTGTAAACTGTACAGCTTTGTTCGGGATAAAACAGACATTATGTTGAATCTTAAGATGCTAAGCATAGAGGCAGGGGGCAATGCGACCCCCCGTGAAGTGAGATCTCACTTTAATCAATATGGCAATGTACTTCCCTACGAAAAGGCATGCAGAGCAGCAAGAGGATGAGGAATCCCAGGGACAGTAACTCTACACAATTCCTAATGGACAATTCAACAGTGGCACAGACTGATAACAGGTTGCCTGCTCAATTTATCCACTGGGAGCTGTGTGTAATGACAGAAAGGGGAACATAACTTTGAGAAATGTGGAGTAAAAAACATAGAAACACACAAAATAAGAGCAGGAGTAGTCCATTTGGCCCTTTGAGACTGCATCCCCATTCAATAAGATCATAGTTGATCATCCAATTCAGTCCCTGTCCCCACTTTCTCCACATATCCTTTGATCCCTTTAGCCTAAGAACTATATCTAACTCATTTGTGAACACATTCATTGTTTTAGCCTCAATTGGCTTTCAGTGCAGAGAATTCCACAGGATCACAACTCGCTGAAGAAATTTCTCTTTGTCTCAGTCCAAAATGGCCAACCCCATATCCTTGAAGTATTGGATCGATATCTATTATATCAAGAAAATGTGAAAAGAAGAACTATTGGATATCTGGTTACAATCACAGAGTTAAAAGCTGAGTCTTTGAGGTGGAGTTTGTTGTGGTTCTATTGCTTTTGACACAGTCAATCACAACAAACGCCACCTCAGAGACTCAGCTTTTGATAGAATCGACATCATGGAGAAGTGAGGACACACCATGGGCACATCAGTCTTCTAAAGTGTTAATGTTAAACACAAATAGAGTTAGTGTAGATGAGTGATGTGATTGATATTGCCCTTTTCACATATCCCATTGACTAGTACCACATTAGGCACTGGATGCCAATTCCTGTAATGGTACTCTTCATACAAGACAACAAAAACTTGCAGTTCTGTGCCCTTGATGTAGTGAAATATCCCAGAATGCTTCACAAGGGCATTATCAAACAAACTAAGGCAACGTAAGAGCAGGTGACAAAAAGCTTGACCAATAGGATTTAAGGAGCATGCTAAAGGAGGAAAGATAGAGAGACAGATAGGTTTAAGTCAGCAATTCCACATTAAAGCAGCTGAAGGCACAGCCCTCTGCCAATTGTGTAACAAAGGAAATTGGATACTTTAGGTTTTGTATTCCTATATTTCTATGTAGGCAAACAGTTGGGCCCAAAAAGCTACCCCAAGTGAGATCAGCCTCCTCAGCACAGACCAGGGATCTGTAGCTGCCTCCTATCCTAAAGACTACAGAGCAGCACGTTTATCTACTGAGTCATCTCAGAACCTATTTCTGACTTCGGAACAGACTCTCTCTATCATCTCTAGAAAATAATTGGTAAAAATGTTCATTTTTGGAACTACTTCATATAACGTACAAGATGTGCACATTACGATGCTGTGATGTATGAGGGATCGTGGCCATGTCTGCTTGTGTAACATGCAAAACAATACTTATCACTGTATCTCTGTGACAACAATAAATCAATCAATCAACAAATTAATCAATTAATCAACCTTAGTCAAGGTATTGTGTGCACTTGGAAAACTTGAGTGAGGGAAATAAAGATTCAAGAATTTGAATAAAGATAATGAATGAAAATAATGTGATGCAGTTGAAGTCACCATATACATTGAGAATAAAGTATCGAAAATTGGGCCAAAAGATTATTTTTCATAGGCTTTTCTTATTCTAGTAATTTCAAGGTAACTTAAACATCACCATAAGTTGCATGTGCACAGATGTTGCTATTGACCGTGATGTTATTCTTCTACAGTTGAATAGCCTGGTGCAGCTCAACGCCTAATCCCACTTGTGAAAAATGACCAACTAGGCCCCAGGCTGCAGAACATGAGGCATGGCAAAATAAGCTGATTGTGCACAAATATTCACTTTATTGTTTTAGCAGGATGTCAAGAGTCACTAACCTTGGATCAGAAATCAGACCTAGCTCTGAGTCTTGCTCTCCCTTCTTTTCTTGAGGCTGGCCCAACACAAAATAGGTTTTCTTGGTAGTGGGGAAGTCATGCAGTAATGCCAGTAGGCCCCTGTAGTGTGCGATGATCTGTCCTCGCAGAGAGCACTGTGACACACGCTCATGAAACCTGAAGTAATACAAAACAAGGTCCTGAGTTGTTGCCTGCAATACATTTCTTTACCACAGCATGGAAGGAGCTTTTAGTGAAATATTTTAGTGAAAGCCAAATTTCTAAATTATTCAACTTTTTTTCCAAGAGTTTCACCACTGCTGGGATGTTGGTGGAATGCAGGCAGGTGATGCTGTGGAGGTGAGGACACAGGGCCATAGTGATGGATAAGACATGTTGGGTAGCACAGTTTTCACAGTTGATCAGGAAGACAAAAATAGTCATCTTCAAATGTGGTTTAGGTGAGAGGAATTAGGATCAGAATTAGGGTGGGCAGTTTCTGGTGGGAGTATTGAGATGAAAGATCAATGAACATTGGTTCGAAAAAACAGGTTATCAGAAGCACTTCCCTTTTCTTCTTTGCCTCGTGTTATGGAATATTTGACACAAAGCAAGCTATTAGAAATGGAAGATGGGACTTTACTGTCTCTTCTGACAGACAGCAGATTGATGCCACAATGCAGCCCTCCTCAGTACTTCAACCAATCCAGATCCACCTAATTCAGGCAGGAATAATACCAGCTTAAACAAACTGACACCCTCAGTTCTCCACTGCAGCATGCAGAGTGCAGGCCATTGAGTAGGAGCTGGCCATTTCTACATGTAAAAAGGGAAGAGGGAATCACGTGTGCTGTAAGCCCCAGTCAAAAAGCAGATGTAACAACAATCCGGGATTAGGCCGATTGATCATATTCTTAGCAGCAGAAAAGTTGTGGCCTGGAGAGGGACGCGAGAGGGAAGAAACCTGGGAGACAAACCGACCTAGCTGCTTTTTAAAAAGAGTAAAATCAATGGATGTATATCTGGAAGAACTGAAAAGAAACTGACTTCAAAAACATTGAGTAATATTGCATTATATTTCAGTTTTAAATTTGGGTTGTAAAATGGTATGAAAACTGGTCTCCATTTGGCAATTTTGAACTGAGTAATTGTTCATCAGGAACATTTCCACTGAATGTTGTATGATTTACTGCTGTGTAGAGTATGGTGTGCAGCACACCATGAAATCATTTAAAAATATCAATCCAAAAATGGACTGGAAACTTCCATTCTCTCCAAACAATAAACAGATTGAATTTCACGCAGCTCCTCAACCACAGACCATTAGGAAGATTTGCCTACTTGCTCCAGTAAACAAGCTTGAATGAAGAAAGTATACCTGTGGCAGTAGACAAGAATTAACTGTCTTTTGATTTTTTCCACTTCCTCCTATATAAAAAAAAACAAAATTTTAAAGTGATACAGGTCATTTTGTTATGATGCGCATTTTGTTGACACAAATTTGCTGTAACGCGATTTACAAATTGGGGACGTTGTTTCCACAGCATAAACTTTTATTACGTGTGTTGGCTGTAACGTGATCACATCGCCAACGTTTTTAAGCGCTGTTTCTAAAGCACAATTTTTCTATAACATGGGGTTGCACAAGAATGCAACCATCATGTTATAGAAGAACTGACTGTAACCATAATATAATTTCAGTGTCAGGTTCTTCTAATCCTTGCCTGTGCCGTTTTAAAATGCTTTTCTAGGTCTAGCTCAATGAGCCTTAGCACAAAGCCTTCCTTCAAGATTTTCCAATCAGTGTGGGATCACCCTTTTCTGACAAGAGAGCTCATATGGAGAACGGGGTAAGATTCATCTCTCTGCCCTTGATTTATTTACAGGACTCATTTTTGTGTAAGTCCATCTTGCTCTACTTGCCTCCATGTGTTTAGTTTCCAACATGGGAGAACTTCTTCCTACCCACTTGGCTTTGCTGCCAGCCCATTATCTTTTCTTGAGGGACACTAAGTATACCTTCACAGTGTACTTGGTAATATCATTCCTATTTGTTCCTCACTACTGGAGAGACAGTGAGAGAGATTGAGAAACAGAGAGAGATAGAGACCTGGGATTGGAGATAGGCACCGACAGATCACGTGTTGCTTTGAAGTGAGATGTAGCAGGTGTGAGTCGTCAGCAACAGAAAAGACTCCCCAATGTTTAACTGGTTGAAATGGGAACTGTAAGGAGGTTGCAGAAAGAGATTAAAGTAAAGCAGTTGGACTAACTTTTCAAAGCAGGCAACAGTGCCCTGAATGGTGCAACATCTTTTAATGACACCAAAAACTTAAAAGGTGTACAAAAAGATCCAATGTCCTCGCAGGGGCTGACCAAGATAAGTCAAGGCACAGTTCCAATAAACATGCCACACCAATTTTACACTCGCCAACCTAATTTTCAAGTTCCTTCTAAGTCTGAGGGAAAAAGATTTATGCACAGAGTAAGTTCTGAAAAAGATACGTGTTACTTAAAATGAGAGGAGTCTGCAAATTGCCTGCATTCAGGACTCTGACCATTTTGTAGAATATTTGGCCTAAAAGGATAGTTCAGTTCATCCATCACCATAAGTCATACAGTGGAAAATAAATGCTCAATCAGTCACATTGCTTTATTATCTTCCTATAAAGGAAAACCTGGTGAGTAACCAACACCAGCAAAATGCAATGGAGAGATTACATCCCACTGATGAAAACTCTGAGGTTACGTAAAACGGATACACTGGAGGTGTTAGGCTGCAAACAAGGACAGGCCATTTAACAAGGAGTGTTAGAGAGGAGGGAAGAATGGTCAACGCTGTTGCAGTTATGAAGGACGTTTGTGAGGCCTTGTATTCAGTTTTGGTCATCTTGCTATAGGATGTTACTAAACTGGAAAGAGCGCAGAAGAAATTTACAAGGATATCACCAGGACTCAATGGTCTGAGGAGAGGTTGGACAAACTAGGACTTTTTTCTTTAGAGCATAGGAGACTAAGGGGGGAATCTTGTAGAAGTGCATAAGATCATGAGAGGCATGGATAGGGTGAATGCACTCAATCTTTTCCCAGGGTTTGGGAACCAAGGACTAGAGGGCATCAGTTTAAGGATAAATGGGAAAGAATAAAGGAAACCTGAGGGGCAACCTTTTTACACAGAGGATGGTACACATATGGAATGAGCTGCCAGCCCAAGTTGTTGAGGCAGGTACATTGACAACATTTGAAAGGCATTTGGACAGATACATGGATAGGAAAGGTTTAGAAGGATATGGGCCAAGTGCTGGGAAATAAGGTTAGTGTGAATGGACACTTTGGTCAGCATGGACCAGTTTGGGCCAAAGGGCCTGTCTCTGTGCTGTAGGACTCTATGGACCTCCCTAAATCTTCAAAATCCAAGTCAGCCCAAATTCTGCACAGCTGTCGAGATAAAAATGGTGACAGAATTGTCACACATCCAAAGTTAACATCAGTGCTCATATCCAGCAAACAAACTGATCTCCTCAATGTAACATTATGCTCAGAGTTGCTGCTGTGTTGCTCCAAGCATCACTTAGTGTCTTAGAGTCATAGAGATGTACAGCACGGAAATAGACCCTTCAGTCCAACTCGACCATGCTGACCAGACATCCAACCTAATCTAGTCCCATTTGTTCACACTTGGCCTATATCCCTCCAAATCTCTGCAAATGCAAATTCACCTCATAGACATGTGTGTGTGTGTGTGTGTGTGTGTGGCAGTGGAGAGAAAGAGAGAGAGAGAGAGAAAGAGAAAGAGGAGAGAGAGTGAAAGTGAGAGTGTGTGTGAGAGAGAGAGACAGAGAGAAACAGAAGTGTGTGTGTGTCTGTGTCTGTGTCTGTATCTGTGTGTCTGTGTGCGCATGTGCAAACACCTGAGAGACAGCATGTGTATAACAGAGGCTTTGCATGAGCGTGAGAGTATGTAAGAGTGTGTGTGTGTATGTGTGCTTGTGTGAGAGTGTGTGTGTGACCGTGTATAACGTAGTGGGGTCACCTGTAGTGTGACATGAACCCAAGGCCCCAGTTGAGGTCATCCTCATGGGTACCGAATTTGGCTATAAGCCTCTGCTCTGCCACTCTGCATTGTTGCATAACCCGGCTTTTAAATATTGTAATTGGCTTTTAAATGTTGTAATCATACTGGCTTCCACCACTTCCTCTGGCAGCTTATTCCATACATGCACCACCAACTTGTGTAATGGCAGGGTCAATTTAGCTTGAAATTTGGAACAAATGGAGCAAGAAAGCTGTTCAAACCTGACCACTCTCATTTAAAGGCCAAGAAGAGACTTTATTAGACCCTTTTATAAAGATGGAGGAATGGCATCTCTCCTGCTAGCAGAGGCAATAAGAGGTTATCAACTTGCAACGATCAGGAAGAGAACAAAGCAAGTTTTTTTGTACACACCAACACAAGATGGTTGTTGAAGTATGGAATGGGACTGCTTCAGGAAGATTTTAGGGGAAAGTTGTAGAAAAGTACAATACCAGGCAATGGGAAAGGGAGGGATGAAGCACTGGGTTAGTTTAGGACAACACCAGCCAAATGCCTTCCTACTGGACTATAAAACCCAAATGGTACCTGCTTGCTGTGCTGAGATACTCTTCACAAACTCATTGAAAACTAGCTTACCATCACTGAACAAGATAACAGATGGTTAGACAGATGTAAGCTACTTAGTGGTTATTCTACTACTCAGGCAAATGAAAAGCCTGTACTCATCTTGGGAATATTTAAATACAACTGCTTCCCAGTTAGCCATCTGTTTACTGTCTCCATTCTGGATCATATTAAACTATGAACGATGCACACAGGTCATTAGCACAAGGTTGAATGGGGACAGCAAGCTTTCAGTCCAGTTTCTGACTTGCTGCCTTTTATTCTTGTCACACCCACAATCCTTGGCAGGAAATGTCAATACTTACAGGGTTTTTCATCAGCGGCCCTGCGCTGCTCTTCTTATTAATAAATTCATTCAACATCATGTCACGGGGGCCTAGTTTCTCCAGTTGGATTGAAACAAATGCCTCTGGGGCTCTGCAAAAACCAAATCAGGGGAAATAAATTCTTGGGAACATCTCTTTGTCAATGTGTGCACATGGGGAAGAAAAACATTGAGCATCCATTCATGTATTCTTCAGTCCATAAGTAATAGAAGGGAAAACATTAAATTTAAAAATTAAGTATACCGAGGAACTAAAATTGTGTATAATTGAAAAGGAAAATGCACAGTACCCTAGAAATCCACAGTCTGCCTTGTGTCAGAAAGAGATGGGTGACATAAATGTTCCTGTTGACCTGCTCAACCTATCAGACGTAAATTTGCCCTCTCCATTAATCAACATTCAATTCAAAAGTCATCAATGGAACAAGTTGCTGTGATCCATCCTAAGTCTACAACACACATGAGAGGTAAAACTGTCATTCTTCAAAATTCAAATGGACTTGCCCACTTACCTAGAGATGGCTCCGACAATACTCAGGACACCATCCAAGTAATAATGCCTTTTTAACTAGCATCACATCTAATGCCATCAACATCCACGCCCTCCATCACCAGCTACAAGTTGTACCATCCACAAGAAATCACAACTCACCAAGGCACCTTAGACACTACCACTACCACCTAAAAGAACAAAGGCATGGAACGTACATGGGAACACCACTATCCTGACTTGCAAATATACATCGCCATTCCTTCAGTATCACTGGGTCAAAGTTCTAAAACCTCCTTCCCAACAGCACTGTTGGTGCACCTACAGCCCAGAGACTGCAGCAAGAGAGCAGCTCACCACCACTTTCTCCAAAGTTGGTGAACAAGGGTTGTACCAGGTTTAATTGGGCCATTTTAATTGGCTGCTAAAGCAGGATTATAACACACCTAAAGCCTGGTACAGGGTCAGGCAAAGCAGGAGTCACCAAAATCTTCTCATATACCCTCTCGCATTACAACTTTGTTAGTTCTTTGGTATTATATGGGTTTTCTTTTGTACTGTGCTTTCATTCTTTTAAACATTTTACTAGGATGTTGCCTAGTACGGAGGGAAGGTCTTATAAGGAATGGCTGAGGGACTTGAGGCTATTTTTATTAGAGAGAAGAAGGTTGAGAGGTGACTTAATAGAGACATATAAGATAATCAGAGGGTTAGATAGGGTGGACAGGGAGAGCCTTTTTCCAAGTATGGTGACGGCGAGCACGAGGGGGCACAACTTTAAATTGAGGGGTGATAGATATAGGACGGATGTCGTAGGTAGTTTCTTTATTCAGAGAGTAGTAAGGGTATGGAATGCTTTGCTTGCAATGGTAGTAGATTTGCCAACTTTAAGTACATTTAAGTCGTCACTGGACAAGCATATGGACGTACAGGGAACAGTGTAGGTTAGATGGGCTTCAGATTGGTATAACAGGTTGGCGCAACGTCGAGGGCCGAAGGGCCTGTACTGCGCTGTAATGTCCTATGTTCTAAAAAAAATTTGTCTCTCTCCCTCCCTCTTTTACACACACATTCAAACAAGCTTTATTGACTTCTGTATCAATCTGGATACACACGGATGTGTTTGACCTCCAAAGGTCACATCCAACATGAAAGAAAACAACACCAGTCGAGAGATTATTATTTTTGGCTGTGAGTGTTATAAACAGCTTGGATGTTGTTTATTTCCCATCTTAAACTGGCAAATGAAACCTTATGCAGAGGGCTGCTAAAAGTCACTTTCTATTTCTACAGATAAAAGCTATCTGAGAATTTCTGACCTCTCTTCCAACAACATTTCAACATTGATTTTGCAACTGGTACAGCGTTCAAAGAGAACCTAAAGCTTTAAAAGCTTACAGGCTAGAACCCAAAATTAATCCACTTGCCAAAATTGGGAGCACTGTCTCACAGAATGGTTCAGAAACAGCCTGATATAAGTCAAACTCACAGAATCATACTTGACAATGTCCCAGATACCACCATCACCATCCCTAGATATGTTCTGTCCCACCGGCACAGTGGTACAGAGCCGAGAGGGAGGTGCCCTGGGTATCCTCAACATTGACTCCGGACCCCATGAAGTCTCATGGCTTCAGATAAAACGTGGGCAAGGAAACCTTCTCCTGATTTCCACGTACCATCTTCCCTTGGCTGATAAATCAGTACTTCTCCAAGTTGAACAACATTTGGCAAGGGTGCAAAATGTACTCTGAGGGGGGGATTTCATTGTCCATGACCAAGAGTGGTTCGGCAGCAGGACTACTGATTGAGCTGGTCAGGTCCTAAAGGATACAGCTGCTTGACTGGGTCCTGCAGCAGGTGGTGAGGGAAAAAAACATACTTGACCACATCCTGACCAATCTGCTGGCTGTAGATCCATCTATCCATGACAATTTCAGTAAGAGTGATCACTGCACAGTCTTGTGGAGACAAAGTCCTGTCTTCACATTAAGAATACCCTTCACTGTGTTGTGTGGCACTATCACTGTTTGGAATGGAACAGACTTTGAACAGATCTAACCACTCAAGACTCGGTATCCATACAGTGCTGTGGATCTATAGCAGAATTGTACTCCAGCACAATCTGTAACCTCATGGCCTATTATACCTCCCACTTAACCTTTATCATCAAGCCAGGGGATCAACCCTGGTTCAATGGAGGGCATGCCAGGAGCAGCACCACGTATGGCTAAAAGTGAGGTGTCAACCTGATGAAGCGACCAAACAGGACCATTTACATACTAAACAGTATACGTAGCAAGTGATATACAGAGCTAAGCGATCTCACAACCAACAGATCATATCTAAGCTCTGCACTCCTGTCACATCCAGTCATGAATGGTGGTGGACAACTAACTCACAGGAGGAGGAAGCTTCACAAATATCCCATCCTCAATGGTGGAAGAGCTCAAAACATCAATGCAAAGAATAAGGCTGTAGCACATGCGACAGTCTTCAGCCAGAAGTGTTGAGTGGATGATTCGTGTTGGCATCCTCTAGAGGACCAGAATGTCACAGGTGTCAGTCTTCAGTCAATTTGATTCATTCCACATGATATCAAAAAATGGTTGGAGGCACTAGATTCTGCAAAGAGCCATGATAACATTCTGGCATTAGTACTGAGGACTTGTGCTCCAGAATGTTCCGCTCTCCGAGTCAAACTGTTCCAGTACAGTTACAACACTGGCATCTACTAGACAATGTGGAAAATTGCCTGGGTATGTCCTGTACACAAAAAGCAGATAAATCCAATGCAGTCAATTGCCATCCCATCGGTCTACTCTCAATTAGTAAAGTAATAGAAGGAGTCATCAACAGTACTGGTGCTGGCAGCTATCTCTTCAAAGGGTTTTGTTATTGTGTCACCAAAGTCTTATCAGACCATGGGGAGACAACTGGTGGTGATTTAACCTGAGGGCCACCACACCTCAGGTGAGGGGAGAGGTTATGAAGGAGAGTCCTTCATGTTAACCTCTGCCAATGATAGGAATTGAACCCATATGTTAACATCTTACTGCTTCAGAAACTGATTGTCTAGCCAACTGAACTAAACACTCCTTGGTTAGGTAGGAACCTTCCAGAATGAACAGCCTCAGGCCCTGTGAGTGTTTCAGGATTACAGCTGCCCAAACACCTCGCCCACACCCGAGGGAAATGTTCAGAATGGCTTGAACCAGCTAAAAGCTTAATGATTGGCACAACCTCCTGTTCAGAAGCTCAGCAGAGGTCACTTGTTCTTAATCATTCAGGCAAAATGGGTGTTACTGGCTAGCCAGTAATTATTACTCATCTGTACTTACTCTTGAAAAGACGCTGGTAAGTTGCCGGCTGAACCATTGAGATTCTTGTGGTGTAGGTACAGCCACAATGCTGTGAGGAAGGGAGTTGCAGGAGTTTGACCCAATGATACTGAAGGAACAGTGACTTAGTTCCATATCAGCGTGGTGTGTGGTTTGGAGGGGGACATATAATTGATGATGCTCCAGGGTCTTCTGAGTGGTAGGGTTTGGAAGGTTTGTTTGTAGGATATTTGCAGAGTTGCATCTTGTAGACGGTGCACACTGCTGCCCCTGTGTATCGGTGGTGGAGGGAGTGCAAGTTGTAGTTGATGGAGGGGGGCCAGTCAAGCAGGGTGCTTCATCCTGGATGTTGTTGAGCATCTTGGTGTTGCTGTAGCTGAATTCATTCAGGAAAGTGCAGAATATTTCAGCACACTCCCGACCTTTACTTGTCAATGGGGAGATGTGAGGTGAGTTACTCTCTGCAGAATTCCTCGCCTCTGACGTGCACTTACCCTCCCTTCGCCTAGCCATAGAAAGTTCAAGCTTAACAGGGTGACTTTCTATTAAAGGAACAAAATCACAAGTAGAACCTTGCAGGATGCAAAGCCACAATCTAGTTGCGGGTGCTATCACCATCACTGCACTGATGGTGGGGGAGCAGGGTTCCACACATCAACTGTTTTGCGTATTTCTTAGTGTCATAGAGGTGTACAGCACGGAAAAAGACCCTTCGGTCCAACTCGTGCATACCTGCAGATATCCTAAATTATCCTAGTCCCATTTGCCAGCACTTGGCCCATATCTCTCTAAGCCCTTCCTATTCATATACCCATCTAGATGCCTTTTAAATGTTGTAATTGTACCATCCTCCACTATTTCCTCTAGCAGCTTATTCCATAGACTCTATACACCACCCTCTGTGTGAAAAGGTTGCCCCTTAGGCCCCTTTTAAATCTTTCCCCTCTCACCTTAAACCTATGCCCTCTAGTTCTGGACTCCCCCAACCCCACATAAAAGACCTTGTCTATTTACCCTACCCATGCCCCTCATGGTTTTATAAACCTCTATGAGGTTACCCTTCAGCCTCTGCTTCTTGCAGATCCTGCACCTTTACTTACAGGGAACAAGAGACAAATATTGTCAGAAATGTGACCAAGTCGTACCTTTTCTTGGTAGAAAGCAGCTGCTTCCGATTTACGAGTGTGCGGGGAATTCCGAGTAAGGAGGTGAGTTGTTGGCTGTCCAATTCTCCCGCAGTGCTACAGAAACTTGCACTGGCCAAGTTGTCCTGACTCCTGTAACTTGTCGTTCCATCCTTATAAAATGAGAATCAAAATCAATCACATGATAGCCTCAGGCCAGATATATTTCTCCGAATGGGGAGAACAGAGGGGTTTAGCACCAGTCCATTTGATCAGGCACAATGGGTTGAATGACCTCCTTCTGCACCCTTAATTTGTGATTCTGTGAATTTAAAATAGAAAATGCTGAAAGCACTCCATAAGTTACAGCACAATGGCTCAGTGATTAGCAATGCTGCCTGAAAGCATCAGGGTCCTGGGTTTGATTCCAGTCTCGGGTGACTGCCTGTGTGGGGTTAGTACATTCTCCTCATGTCTGCACTAGTTTCCTCCTACAGGCTAAAGATATGCAAGTTAGGTGGATTGGCCATGGAAAATGCAGGGTCACGGGGATTGGGTGGGGTGGGGGGTTGCTGGGACTGGATGGGTTATTCTTTGGATGGTCAGTGCAGACTCAAGGGGCTGAATGGCACTATAGGGATTCTATGCTTCTAAGCCATGCAGCATCTGGGGAGAGTGTGAGAAACAGAATTAACTTTTCAGGTTGTTGTGATGAAAGGTCATCAACCGAAAGCTTAACTCTGTTTCTCTCCACAGTTGCTGCCTGATGTGTTGAGTGTTTCTAGAATTTTCTGTTTGTGTTTCAGATTTCCAGCATCTGTAGAACTTTGTTTTCTTTCTAATGGTTTCCTTCTCCAAGAATCTCAACCCTTAAGTGAACACTTTACTTGGAAGCTTATTTCAGAGGGTCCGGAGAACCGTTTGGATTTCCCATTTTCTGGGAAAGAGCAAAGCTCGGTCGTAAACATCTCTCCACTCCCACTCACACCAACAAAACACAGAATGTTACGTGTATCAGTTGGGCCATTCCATTGCTCATCAGAGTTACTCCAGGAACCGATCAACGAGCAACTCACTCGGGTAATGGAGATTCAGCAAGGGCTTTGCCTTAAAGGCATAGCTGGTGTACCATGGAGACAGCAGACACAAAACATGGGGGAGCAAACCTTGTGGGTAATCCAAGATGGAGGATGGGAGAAATTGCAGCTCTAAGAGCTGCTTTTTTGTTTTAGGTATTTTCAGTGTTGGAGCTGATCGCCTCGATTTCTGGAGCAGTGATTATTATTTTATAATCTGTTGCACTGTTTTGGAAGTTTGAGGGAAAAAAAATCAAAACAACAGCACTTTAGAAAAGGAGGAAGACGGGAAAAGGAGGATGGCAGTGACCACATGGGAAGTGATTCAAACAGAGAAAGGAACCTACACAGTTATCTGACTCAGCAGTGAATCTGCACAGTTACTGCCTTTAATGTATGAGTTCCAATATCTCTGGACATCAGAGTTTGTCTAAGAAAAATTAACAAACACTAAAATTACAGCATGCAAAAGGCATCTAGATGGGTATATTGAATAGGAAGGATTTAGAGTGAGATGGGCCAAATGGTGGCAAATGGGACTAAATTTTTCTAGGATATCTGGTCGGCATGAATGCGTTGGACTGAAGGGTCCATGCTGTACATCTCTATGTCTCTAAGTTGAGAAACCTTTGTATGAGTCGAGAATGGAAACCAGTGGAAGAGGAGCTCTTTACCAATCACAGAATGACACTTCAATTCTTCCTCCACAACAACCAGACTGAGAGAACTGAACATCAGGAACAACGCTCCAAACCTGAAGGGAAAGGTAGGTCCACGAAAAGACATTCTCAAACCTTTGAATCCAGGGAATGGGCAGCTTTCTCCTTGAGAGAGAACAGAGCCTGCTGCACTGCTGCAATTAGGGAATTTTTCTGCACTGTCTGACAGGCTAAGGCCACCTGCAGGTTATCCACACCGTTCCTCACCAGCAGCTACAAGGAAGAGGGAGACAAAAGTTATCAAATCACCCAAAATGTCCCTGTGATTAATTTTGTTCTTCTTGAGCTGAAAGGGAAATCAATGAACTTGCATCTTCTGTCCACTCCAATTTTCATTACTCTCTCACAGTTGGACAGTTACACGGACATCATCCAGTACTTCACTGGAATATCCACTGTGTATGTTATCAAGGGCCTGCAGGCTGCCACACTGTGCAAGCTTGAGGCACTAATCTGACCCTGTCACACAAAGAGCTGGGGAAGAGGTACATATTTATCCTATCAGTTAGGGACAGATCTCTGTGGCTTACATTTTGTCAGCAACTCTCACAGGACTTGGTTGTCTCCCTTTCTATTGAAATAAACTACATCACTAAAAAGAGGAAGGGCTGGTTAGGGGAGTAGGGGAGGGTCAAAGGTTTCATGATACTGGACACAGCCTCTGTCTCTGTGTGAAGGACCAATAGGGTTTCACACAAAGTACAGGAGCAGCAATGTCACAAGAGCTTTTTTTTAGGGATACCTACCCAATCATAATGCAGACATACCGGAGGTGCATCATGTAAGGTGTTTCTGACAGCAGAGTGCCCATCAACCCTGCACATTCCTATCATTTCAAGCTTTAATTTCGACACTGAGTGCTGCCAAATGACTCAGCATTGGTATTGCGCCAAGACAGCACTGCATGGTGTCCAAACATGCACAACACTCTGATGTGGATCATTAGATGGGGATAAGGAGAGGAAACTCTCCCTAATTACTTCATTCATCACAAAGATCACATGACAGATCCTCTCATAAGAGGTTAGGGGGTCATCTCTGTACTGGATCTCTGACCACATGCCAACTGTCACAGACATTAAACCAGTACAGAACAATGACTGAAGGAGCAGTGCCAACTCTGACAATAAACATAAACTCAATTTCTGCATCAGTTCCAATTTGCAGTCACAATCTCCGGCAAAATGTTACATTTTGCTGATGTATCACTAGCTTCGGGACTGCCTGAGCCACTATTGTTTTCACCGGCATTATCCTCCTGCCAAATTGCACTTAAATACTCCAGTTATTGGCTCTTCCTGCGGAACTGGAACAGAAACGAGGTGTATGCAGTAAATGCTGTGGAGATTAATGATAAGAAGCACTGCCAGCATTTAGCACATTGATTGGAAGAGAACAGAGATTACACAGACCCCTCGCAGTTCCAGGCAGCAGCGAACAGAACTCCTGCCTCCAGAGTTAGTACTTTAGACAGATCGGCCCAGCAATGTGTGCAATATTTCCACTGTAACCACGGTGATGGGTATTAACTTATATGCCTGTGCTGGTGACATGCAGTATGGGAGAATGGGGCAATCCACCAAAAGGCAGGCAGACAGACGCCTCTTCAGACCATCACAGCATTGATTTTAATTTTTGTTTTTGGGCACATCACTAGGTAAGCTCATCCTCGGGCAGCTGAATGATATTTGTTTTTGTAACTATGAGCCTGCTGTGGTGTATTGCTGGTGTCTCTATCTCCTGAAGCCCAGGTTCAAGTCCCACCTATTCCAGAGTTGTGTCATAGCATCCCAGAATGGGCTGATTTAAAAGAAAATCCCAACTGTAATTTATAAAGGGATAATTTTAACAGCTGCCTGGAAAAGACTACTCCATTTATATCTTGAGGGACTGCTAGGGCAGAAGAGAGGCAAAAAACACACAAATCCCAAAGTAATTGATTTTATTTTAATATAGTCTATAGTGTTCGTTCACACAAAGGCTGATGGACACACAAGGTTTCAGAAATAGTCAAGGAGATGAATGATACATTAGTTTGTTCTGTATTGCTGGACTAACAGATAAAGACACTGGGGCACGGTTTTGCATTTTGGTTTGTGACACCGATGTTGGGGTCTAGTGTGGGTCCTAAGCCTGCGCTGTGACATGGATTTTTCATCAATTGGCCAGCTAGTGGGCAGAGGGTGCAGTTGTCTGTCCAATCAACGACAGTGGGCAGGCTCTTCAAGCTGAAAGGCCATTGGTGCAGGGATCATTACAGCCCTCCACTGCAGGTAAGTAAGAGAGAGAAAGAGTGTCAGAGAGCAAGAGAGAGAGTTCATCTTCCAACTCCCTCTAGACACTCGAAATGTTTGGAGAAGAATTCCACCAACCACAGCTGCATGACGTTGGAGGGAAAAGGGTGACCTCCCATCACATTCAGGGAGAAAGGAGACAGGGGCATTAAAGGTATCTTGGATTCATGATTTGGAGATGCCGGTGTTGGACTGGGGTGTACAAAGTTAAAAATCACACAACACCAGGTTATAGTCCAACAGGTTTAATCGGAAGCACTGGCTGACCACCTGATGAAGGAGTGACGCTCCGAAAGCTAGTGTGCTTCCAATTAAACCTGTTGGACCTGGCATTGTGTGATTTTTAATCTTGGATTCAGGTTGCCACTCGGTCTGAATTATCTCTACGTTGGACACAGGGCACACTCCATTGGCATCAGCCACATGTTCCAGCCTCAGAACCCTTACGGCATATCTCTGAATCACTTCCAGGACCGTATGCTGCAGCCAGGACAGAGTGCTCTCAGGGACACAGCCAGCTCACATACTGGACAAGACTGCAGTCTTAAAGTATTGTGATATCTGCACCTTCATCATATCCACTTTGATGCTGAAACTACCTTGCAAAAGACAGGAATGGCAATCAATAGGGTGAGCAGCCATCACCATGTTTCCAAGTCAAAGTCGACTTCCAACAGAACTACACTGATCTCTTGGTTTTCTGCTGACTTGTAGGAGGCCAGTCATTCTACTCTTTGTTTTTAACAAATGTATACAGTTCTTAAAGAGTTTGACAGGGTAGATGCTGAAAAAATGCTTCCACTGGCTGAAGAATTTAGAACAAGAGCCATAGGATTGGGGATGAGGAAAATTTTCTTACACAACTAGTTGTGAATACCTCAAAGATCTGTAGCTATCCAGTTGTTGAATACATTCAAGACAGAGATCATTAGATTTTGAGCACTGGACAAATGAGGGGATCGAGGGACAGTGGGTGAAGATGGAAAATAGCATGGTGGAAGATTAGCTACAATGTTTTTGTGGAGAAGCAAGTTCAATATGCACATATATACAAGAGTGTGTAACACAATGGTGAGTTGATGAAAACAAGGAGTTGTAGACCATTACCGATGCCTGTGACAAGAAAAGTAGCAATTGCTAGAGGAAAAACAAGTGCAGATCATGTAAAGAACAAAGGACAGTCCAGCACAGCAGTAGGTCCTTCAGCTCACCAAGATTGTAATAGGTATCATCTTTACCTCAGTGATAGACTGCTTCTCGATCCAAAGGTTAGGATTTACATCCTTCTTTAAAAAGTGCAAAACCAAGGCTGGTGTTCAATGCTAATGCAGCCAACGAAGCTTTCTCGTCGGTGTAAGAGACCCACACCACTTCACAAAAAAAGAAATGGGGGGACGGGGAAAGGGGCAGCAGTACTAAGGTCAATAACCCAAACGTATGTCATTGGCTGCCAAGTACTTTCGACATCATGAACTGTACCTTGACTGTCTTTTATTTAGATATCATTTTAGTAATGATTTCTCTCATGAATTAACGTACCATCTGGAGGAGTACCCAGAATGCACCAATAACTGCTAACAGTTGTCATGCCAGCAAAAAAATCATTAACAGTAAAATTAGCAACAGACAAATTTCTGTTTTCTCTCCACTTCAATTTCATTTTTTTTTCTTTCTGGAATAGCTCAGTTTGATGGTATTAGATTCAGTACTTTTTTCATTTCACTTCCTCCACTGACACAGTGTGAAGTAGCTGAACTTAACATGTCAAAATACCACAACTGCTAAAGCCTACGCACCATGTTCTTCTTTCTATGGTAGAATTTAATTTCTATTTCCTGTTTGTGATATTAGAGGATCATCAAATGGGGGAAGGCTGGAAAATTCCTTTTAAGCAGTAATTGCATCATTCTCTTTTATTGAACAGCCCCACACAGTGTTTATCCAAAGGAATACATTCAAACAACTTGAAGAAACAATATATGTTATTTTCTTGTTCAGGCACTTGGGGGGAATGAAAGATGTATAATTCAAATGTAGTAATATCATGTTTGGAATTTGGATTTCCAGGTAGAGGCAGATTGGTGTGGGTTGCTTCTGTGAAGAGTTTTCTTCAAAACAATTGTCAGAGAATCCTTCCACAATATCGACTAAATCCAGCTTTTGTCAGAAAGTGGATGAATGCGGATCCCTGTGGTTTATAAAGATGAGTTTATGGCAGGTAGGGTAAATATTGAATTTAGTTTTGTTTCAGTTCACTTCAGAATACACTAGGGTCAAGTTTAAAAGCAAGTTGGATTTCTCTCCTAGGAGCTGAAAATGCGTTGCTGGAAAAGCGCAGCAAGTCAGGCAGCATCCAAGGAACAGGAGAATCAACGTTTCGGGCATAAGCCCTTCTTCAGGAATGAGGAAAGTGTGTCCAGCAGGCTAAGATAAAAGGTAGGGAGGAGGGACTTGGGGGAGGGGCGTTGGGAATGCGATAGGTGGAAGGAGGTCAAGGTGAGGGTGATAGGCCGGAGTGGGGTGGGGGCGGAGAGGTCAGGAAGAAGATTGCAGGTTAGGAAGGCAGTGCTGAGTTCGAGGGATTTGACTGGGACAAGGTGGGGGGAGGGGAAATGAGGAAACTGGAGAAATCTGAGTTCATCCCTTGTGGTTGGAGGGTTCCTAGGCAGAAGATGAGGCGCTCTTCCTCCAACCGTCGTGTTGCTATGGTCTGACGATGGAGGAGTCCAAGGACCTGCATGTCCTTGGTGGAGTGGGAGGGGGAGTTGAAGTGTTGAGCCACGGGGTGGTTGGGTTGGTAGGTCCGGGTGTCCCAGAGGTGTTCTCTGAAACGTTCCGCAAGTAGGCGGCCTGTCTCCCCAATATAGAGGAGGCCACATCGGGTGCAGCGGATGCAGTAAATGATGTGTGTGCAGGTGAATTTGTGGCGGATATGGAGGTATCCCTTGGGGCCTTGGAGGGAAGTAAGGGGGGGAGGTGTGGGTGCAAGTTTTGCATTTCTTGCGGTTGCAGGGGAAAGTGCCGGGAGTGGAGGTTGGGTTGGTGGGGGTGTGGACCTGATGAGGGAGTCACGGAGGGAGTGGTCTTTTTGGAACGCTGATAGGGGAGGGGAGGGAAATATATCCCTGGTGGTGGGGTCCATTTCTCTCCTAGAAGCAAGTCACCTTAGCGGAAGATTGTGAAATATACAAACCAAGAGAGGTTGGTCAGAAATATGCAGGTTATTTGGACTGAGAAAGTTTAGATCGTCAGATCTATAAGAAATTAATGTTGACAGATGTAGAATGGACTCAGAAATGTCTTCACAATCCATGACTGAAATAACTGCACAGCAGCCATTATCTCATCATCAATATACCTTTTATTTACATGTATACACTGCCTATGGCCACCCAGCTCAGAGTCAGACTCTGAACTGAGCAGAATCTAATCTCCTGTTTTTTTAAAAATTTTATTAAACAATACCCAGTTCACAAAACAGTTAACATTAACCGCTATACACAGAGAAACAGCAATTTTACAAGAGAGAGGAGCGGAAAAGCCAGGCCCCAAAACCTACCGTTCAACCAGTTTTCAGGAAACGAGGACAAACCTCAAATCCCACTTTCCATCATTGCAAAACCATAACATGTACATATAAGACTGTCCAATTACATTTTTTAAAAGTGCATAAAATACAGCCCCCACTCCCACACCAGCAAACCACCCATCCCTCCCACACCTTCTGGCCACACTATGCAATCTCCTGGTTATACACTTTTTTCCTTTATTTTTCTTTTTCTTGGAGGCAAGGCCCAGGCAGCCTGAGCACGGCTTAAAAGTAAACGGATGAAAAAAAGCAAACACAGCACAAAAAAAAATAAAGAAAACCAAAAGAACAATGTCTTCCCTAAACAAGGGGAACAAAAGAGAAAACTCTCTTCCTTCAAACGAAAAGCAGAAACCAACAACACACTGACTGTGTCACCAGCCAGCACTCTAAACTGAGGAGACTCTAAATCTCCTGATCACATGTTTTTTTTCAGTACTGTTTAAAGTTTTCCCCAGCATCCATGTTGTGTACAAATCTTTATTCAATTTCCACCATCAGTAAAGCCTACTGCACCTGGTATCCCAAGCAGTCACCCATCGAAGTACTAATCAAGCCTGAGTCTGCTTAGCTTCCAGGATCAGACATTTTCAGACTAGCATGGCCATAGACACTAGCCCACTCTTGGTTATTTTTTTTTCTTTTTTTTTTTTTATTTTTTACACTGAGCCAATTTCTCCAGAAGGGGGAAAAACACCTGAGTGGGCAGTGAGAAGCACTGCCCTTCAAACCACAGGGCAATCCTGTGTGATCAAAAAGGTGAAGGGGAGGCTAGGGATTAAATCAAAATAGAGTTGGACGGGGAATCTCCTGTTTCCCACTCTTGGTTATATTGGTCAGCTAAGGCTTCCAGATTGGCCCAGGTTAACAGCCCCAATCAAGGATCTCATACTCAACGAGATCCACCTGGTTCCAATCACAACGATGACAAAGAATTTGTAAAGAGTCAACAAGGTAGAACACAAAAAAGTCAAAATGCAGGGACTTAATTTCTTTGGAACTGAGTAATGGATAGATTTGGAAAATAGATTGATATTTTGCTTTGCTGTGTGTTTCAAGAGCAGTTTAACTGGCTCAGTTTTAATATTTTTGAGTAATAAAAAATTATTCCATTGTTAAAGAAAATTTACAGTCTCATGAAAATATACCTCAGTGACTAATCCCCAGTAATTAAATGAAAACAAAAGTGATCGATCAAGTCAGGTTTCATTTTGGGATTTGAAATGTACAGTAGCTCCATCATCTGGGATCATAACAGGGTGAAATCTGCACTCCTTATGAAATCATTCCTCTAACTAGACTGGGGATCTGTACGAGTAGCACATAACTGCCTGGTTTTTGTTTCTAAACTGGTGGAATGTGTCACTTCAAATGGCCTTACTTCCACTCCTAGTCTTATGGTCTTATGGTCTTAAATAGAAGCACAATTAAATTAGACCCAATTTTCCACCTTTTCTTCCAATCTACTGGTTACACATGGAGGCTCGCTCATTGTCTACCTGACATCCCAACAAATGTCTCACCTGAAGAATAGCTTCCTTGGTGCGAAAACTGAACTTTCCTATGTGATTTTCATCAACTTCCTGGATTGCTAATAACAAGCTTGAGGGAACATATCTGTAGACAAAGAAATATGAAAGATTAATCAACTTACAGAGTGTGCACCTCACCTTCAGTTAAAAAAAAAGGAGCTTACGTATTACTAAGAAAATAAGAATCAAAATGGGAGAGAGAAGCAAAAGAATCTCGGAAGGAGTACAGATACACAAATTGCTAAAGATTACATATCTAGGTAAATAAGGCCATAACAAAGGTAAACCACAAAGTAGGGTTCACTACCAGGAAATAGATTTGAAAATTTAAGATTTTGTTAAACTTGCATTGAACCTTGAAAAGAGCACATTCGTAAATCTAGTCACCATATTATAAAAATAATATAGAGAGTCTGGATGTTGTATAATGAGTAGGAATGTGTTAATGTTGATGATGTATGTGATGATGTAACTCTGTTATTGCCACATGTTATTGTAACCAGCAAGGTGGATAATGGGGATCTGGTAAAAGTGGTACATCTAGACTTCCAAAAAGCATCTGACAAGATGCCACATATAAAACTGATCCAGAAGGTTAGATCCCAGGGGGGTTAAGGGTATTATATTGGCTTGGATAGAGGATTGGCTGACTGACAGAAGGCAGAGGGTCGGATAAATGGTCCTTCTCTGGATGGCGAACTGTAATTAGTGGGGTTCTGTTCTCAGATGTTAACTACTACAGTCTATAAAAAATTATCTACAAGCAGGGATAGAGTGTAACATAGCAAAGTTCACAGATGATTCTAAAATTGGTGGGAAAACAAGCAGTGAAGTGAACATAAAGAGTTTACAGATGGATACTGATAGACTAGGAGAATGGACCAAAATCGGGTAGTTGGAGTTTAATGTGGATAAGTACAAAGTTGTCCATCTTAGCTCCTAATTCCTATGCTCCTATGACTCCAAGAACTGAAGAATGAACAACGTTTACTCAAGAGCTGGAATCCTCTACATTAGCATGTGAATTGAAAAGTTTGTTGCAATTCCTGAGAGTATTTACCTCTAGATAAGGTAAATACAGATCTGCAACAGACCAGGAACAAAGGCAAAATACTGCAGATGCTGGAAATCTGAAACAAACACAAAGAATTGCTGGAGAAATTCAGCAGATTTGGAAGCATCTGTGGAATGAAGAACTACTTTGAGTCCAGTATGACTCTTCATCAGTTCTTAAGGCAGCTCATACCAAACTTGAAATAGAGTCATAGAGATGTACAGCATGGAAACAGACCCTTCGGTCCAGCCTGTCCATGCCGACCAGATATCCCAACCCATTCTAGTCCCACCTGCCAGCACCCGGCCCATATCCCTCTAAACCCTTCCTATTCATATACCCATCCAAATGCCTCTAAAATGTTACAATTGTACCAGCCTCCACCACATCCTCTGGCAGCTCATTCCATACACGTACCGCCCTCTGCAGGAAAAAGTTGCCCCTTAGGTCTCTCTTATATCTTTCCCCTCTCACCCTAAACCTATGCCATCTAGTTCTGGACTCCCCAACCCCAGGAAAAGACTTTGTCTATTTATCCTATCTATGCCCCTCATAATTTCGTAAACCTCTATAAGGCTCCACCTCCGATAAACCTCTATAAACCTCAGCCTCTGATGCTCCAGGGAAAACAGCCCCAGCCTGTTCAGCCTCTCCCTATAGCTCAAATCCTCCAACTCTGGCAACATCCTTGTAAATCTTTTCTGAACCCTTTCAAGTTTCACAACATTTTTCTGATAGGAAGGAGACCAGAATTGCACACAATATTTCAAAAGTGGCCTGACCAATGTCCTGTACAGCCACAACATGACCTCCCAACTCCTGTACTCAATATCTGACCAATAAAGGAAAGCATACCAAACGCCTTCTTCAGTATCCTATCTATCTGTGACTCCACTTTCAAGGAGCTATGAACCTGCACTCCAAGGTCTCTTTGTTCAGCAACACTCCCTAGGAACTTACTATTAAGTGTATAAGTCCTGCTAAGATTTGCTTTCCCAAAATGCAGCACCTCGCATTCATCTGAATTAAACTCCATCTGCCACGTCTCAGCCCATTGGCCCATCTGGTCCAGATCCTGTCATAATCTGAGGTAACCCTCTTCGCTGTCCACTACACCTCCAATTTTGGTGTCAACTGCAAACTTACTAACTGTACCTCTTAAACTCGCATCCAAATTATTTACGTAAATGACAAAAAGTAGAGGGCCCAGCACCAATCCTTGTGGCACTCCACTGGTCACAGGCCTCCAGTCTGAAAAACAACCCTCCTCCACCACCCTCTGTCTTCTACCTTTGAGCCAGTTCTGTATCCAAATGGCTAGTTCTCCCTGTATTCCATGAGATCTAACCTTGATAATCAGCCTCCCATGAAGTCCACATAGATCACATCTACTGCTCTGCCCTCATCAAAAATCTCAATCAAGTTTGTGAGACATGATTTCCCATGCACAAAGCCATGTTACCTATCCCTAATCAGTCCTTGCCTTTCCAAATACATGTACATCCTGTCCCTCAGGATTCCCTCCAACAACTTGCCCACCACTGAGGTCAGGCTCACCGGTCTATAGTTCCCTGGCTTGTCTTTACCGCCCTTCTTAAACAGTGGCACCACATTTGCCAACCTCTAGTCTTCCGGCACCTCACCTGTGACTATCGATGATACAAATATCTCAGCAAGATGCCCAGCAATCACTTCTCTAGCTTCCCAGAGTTCTCAGGTACACCTGATCAGGTCCTGGGGATTTATCCACCTTTAACCATTTCAAGACATCCAGCACTTCCTCCTCTGTAATCTGGACGTTTTGCAAGATGTCACCATCTATTTCGCTACAGTCTATATCTTCCATATCCTTATCCACAGTAAATACTGATGCAAAATATTCATTTAGTATCTCCCCCATTTTCTGTAGCTCCACACAAAGGCCGCCTTGCTGATCTTTGAGGGGCCTTATTCTCTCCCTAGTTACTCTTTTGTCCTTAGTATATTTGTAAAAACCCTTTGGAATATCCTTAATTCTATTTGCCAAAGCTATCTCATGTCCCCATTTTGCCCTCCTGATTTCCCTCCTAAGTATACTCCTACTTCCTTTATACTCTTCTAAGGATTCACTCGATCTATCCTGTCTATACCTGACATATGCTTCCTTTGTTTTCTTAACTAACCCCTCAATTTCTTTAGTCATCCAGCATTCCCTATACCTACCAGCCTTCCTTTTCACCCTGACAGGAATATACTTTCTCTGGATTCTTGCTATCTCATTTCTGAAGGCTTCCCATTTTTCCAGCCATCCCTTTACCTGTGAACATCTCCCTCCAATCAGCTTTCGAAAGTTCTTGCCTAATACCATCAAAATTGGCCTTTCTCCAATTTAGAACTTCAACTTTTAGATCTGGTCTATCCTTTTCCATCACTATTTTAAAACAAATAGAATTATGGTCACTGGCCCCAAAGTGCTCCCCCACTGACACCTCAGTCACCTGCCCTGCCTTATTTCCCAAGAGTCGGTCAAGTTTTGCACCTTCTCTAGTAGGTACATACACATACTGAATCAGAAAATTGTCTTGTACACACTTAAGAAATTCCTCTCCATCTAAACCTTTAACACTATGGCAGTCCCAGTCGATGTTTGGAAAGTTAAAATCCCCTACTATAACTACCCTATTATTCTTACAGATAGCTGAGATCTCCTTACAAGTTTGTTAACTCTATTTCTCTCCTCACTGATGTTCCAGATCTGCTGACTTCCTCCACAGCAGGAACGGTTTATCATGGTACAGCCTCAAATTGCAATACAACCCCCAATCCTCAGGCCTCATGGTTGGCAGAATCGCTGAAGTCAGAACATTCTAGGATTGAAACTATGGAAGTAGCTCAAATCACTGAAAAGGGTCTAAAACAGATTTACAAAGATGACGTCAAAAATGCATAGTTCCACCTATCAAGTTCTTTGATTGATATCTGCTGTACAGGACAAGGTGAACAATCCAAGTTTCTTTTCTTTTGAAGAGCAAAGACTAAAGGGTCCTCTCAAGATTTTTAAAATTATCGCTGGTAATGACAGAGTGAATACAGAGTAAAACACTTGTGAAGAATATTAAAAAGAAACCAGAGGCCAACAATATAAGATGATCACCATTGAATCAAATGGAAATTCTGAAGAAGTGTCCCAATCTGGAGAGTGGTGACCAACTGGAAATCACTACCAGAGGGACAGATTAAGGTGAAATTAGAATGAACAATAAGGGAATAATGGGTCATGCTGATAAAGTGAAGTGAGAAAGAATTTCGGGAGACTCAAGCTCTGGCAGGGACATATGGGCTGAATGGCCTGTTACTGTACTGCAAATCCTATCTAATTCTATATGAAAAGTAAATTAAGCACTTACTAATGTTCTTCCATACTGCTTCCATTTTGTTTCAGATATTTTAATGAGAAGTGGAACTGTCACATCCAACACAGTTTAAACTAAATGATTTGTTCCCACTTTCATTATGAAGAACATTCAGAATATCAGAAAATCTGCTATTCTTAACTTTTCTTCTAAAGTAACCTGAATTCCAATTCTTGTACAATACAAGGAGCAACAGAAGGAGGTTAATGAAAAAAAGATTAACATCCAAAGGATGAAGAAATTAATGTGAACTGTGAGGGACACCTGACATTGGAATAGATTTTATTTATTGAGAAAGAACAGGCTGGAATCTCACGTTCAGTGGGTGACGAGAAGCTGACAGTGGTAGACTGTGTGGATATGTAGCAGGTGGCTAAATATCTTTTCTATTGATTTTGACCTTTCCCATTACCTTGGATATTTCCCAATGACTTCAACTACCTCCACTTCTTCAGCCATCACTCAAAACTAAAATCCATTCCAGTGATTTATGTTTAAAGGCAAATTATTCAGTCATAAAATCTTAAACATAGGATTTAAGATTATTGTTATTTAGGATTATTGTTGGCCACACCAGTGAAAGCATGCATAAAAGCAACTTTAATTTTCTGGGCTGACACTTTAGAAGCACTAAAAAAAAATGACCCATGATCTTGATTTAAATATAAAGCTATAAAATGAAGTCAAGCATAATTTTCCATCTGTGCCATAGCCTGGACTTAGCTTTGTGCTGAATGCATCAAGCTGGATTAAGTTCAAAGCAGGTTTCATAAACTGTGGATTTGTTAAAAGATCTGCATCCTTCTATCTAGTTTATTCACTGGTGGTGCATTTTTAGTATGGCACGGTGGCTCAGTGGTTAGCTCTGCTGCTTCAGAGCTCCAGGGACCCAGATTTCATTCCACCCTCAGGCGACTCTCTGTGGAGATTGCATGTTCTCCCTAAGTCTGCATGGGTTTTCTCCAGGTGCTTCGGTTTCTTCCCCAAACTCCAAAGATGTGCAGGTTAGGTGAATTGGCCATGGGAAATGCAGGGTTACAGAGATAGGGTGGGGAGTGGGTCTGGGTGGGATGTTCTTCTGAGGGTTGGTGTGGACTCAATGGGCCAAATGGCCTGCTTCCACACTGTAGAGATTCTATGATTCTAAATCAAAGGAAACCTTTAGACATATATCCAAAAAATGCATCTGAAAAAAGAATGCTAAACAAGTATTCTAAGTTACTTTGGTTACATGGGCTAAGCCCTTGATTAATCCTTGTCTCTCAACGTGGAAATTAATTCTGTCCCTCAAAATTTTTTCCCTGTCACTGAAAGACTCACTGGCCTGTGGTTTTCCAGTTTATCCTTATCACCCTTCTTCAATAATGGTACCACACTATCTGTCCTTCAGTCCTCTGGCACTCCTCCAGTAGTCGGAGACGATTTGAAAATTATTATATGGATGTGCCGCTGTTCGACTGGGCAAAGTTAAAAATCCACAACACCAGGTTATAGTCAACAGGTTTTAGTTGGAAGTACAAGCTTTGGGAGCATTGCTCCTTCTTCAGGTAACTTTTGGAGCAGGATCAGAAGGCACAGAATTTATAGTAAAGATCAAAGTGTCATGTAACTGATGCGACATATTGAACAAACTTAGATTGCTGTTGTGTGATTTTTAACTTTGAAAATTATTGCCAGAGTTCCTGATATCTCCTCACTTGCCTCCCACAGCATGCTGGGATACAGCTCATAGCTTAGATCACCAGCTCTGCATTCACTGCAGAATGGATCAGGGAGGGTTAAAGAAACACCAGTGTTGAAAATATATAACAGGTAAAAAAATCCCAGGTCTGCTTACAACAGATACAAGTGAGACATTGAGACCGATAAGGTTTATGATTCCTCTGATTATAAGCAGGACTTTGACTGCGATACCTGTCAACATTACTGCTGTCTTCAAGCAAACTTGTAATGAATACGGGAGGGGGCTGATCAGCTTTCTGTTTATAGGCTGCGAGTTCAAACTGTACAGGCCGCAAGTAGAGATGGAATTCCTCGAAACCCATTTGCATTGCAGCAGACTTGTATAATCTGGGAATAAAGCAGGAACGTTATCGGAGGTTAATGTATTCTAACCAGTTTAGAACCTTTCAAAATCAAGGAATAAACAATATATGATATTTAAACATCATTTTATAACAATCCCACATTTCAACTTTGTTTACTGGAATAACTGAGGTGCAAATTAGACACGAGCAATTTGCTAAAATATTAAGCTAACAGCAAATTTTAAGGGATGAGTATATTTTCTCTCCACAGACGTTGCTGAGTTTTTCCAGCATCCGCAGTTCATTTGGGTTTGTTTGATGAGTATATTTTCCTCATTCTTTGTCCAGCTGAAGTTCCTAGAATTCCATTTGCCTGCTGTACCTCATCCATTACTGATGGATATGCCTCAACATTCTGTATCTGTACATCATCCAACTGAATGCACCTCCGCTAGGCACAGCCCAGCTGAGGCCAGACTTACTTAGCACACACTTACTATGATGTGTGACTCAAACTCTACAGAAACACATTTTATACCTCAGATATACATGAGAAATGAAAGAGTAACCCAGGGCTTTTGAGCCTTCTTAATATTTTAATAGTGACGTTCTGAGCTTTTGATAAAAGTAAATGCAGCATGTCCAAAACCGAAGCACACATCATGTGAAATATGTCTCCCTCTGCAGGTACAGATCCTGACTTACAGCAAACACCAGTTTAAAATAAATTCTCACAGTTTCAGTTATCAAGATCTGAAAACCACCCTGGCTGTGTTAACAAAATCCCCAGGCTCTATACTGAATAAACCAAATATGAGAGAAAGAAGCAGCACACAAGACAGAATCTAATCTGTTAATAATCAATATTCAAATGTGGTGTAATTAGGATAAATGTGTAGGTCTTTCATTGGCTTTTAATACAGTAGGATGCTAATTCATATTAGTTTTTTCAACATGGCAGAGCAATCTGAAGACAAATGCACTAATGTGAACTTTTACCATTCAGTAAAAAAAAACATTGCTTCACACGTGGAATTCCTTACAGTCAGTTCACAGGTTCAACAACAATCTCAGGGTTTTCAAGAGCGGAAACAGTCCAATATATTAGTGAAAGACAAACAGAAACTACTGGAGGAACTTGGCAGGCCCAGCAGCAAGTGTGGAGAGGAAACAGGGTTAACGTTTCAAGGTCAGTTCTGACGAAGGGTTAGTGGGCCAGCAACATTAACTCTACTTTCTCACCACAGATGCTGCCAGACCTGCTGAGTTCCTCCAGCAGTTTCTGTTTTCCTTTCAGGTTTCCACCATCCGCAGTTCGGTGTTTTAACTTAATCAAATTAGATAACCAGTCCCACACAGATCTTGACAATAGCTGGTGCAGGTATGTCAGGCTGAAAAGCCTCTTTCTGTACCATAACACTTCTGGTGATTCTGTGACTTCATACTCACTGAAATGAGAGTGGCAGTGGTTAAAAACCTGACAGCAAGCTTACTGCCTGAATATCACAGAGGAAGAACCAACGAGGAAGGGAAGGAATATGGAATAGACACACTCAGAAACAAAGACAGTCACACCCAAAGAGATGCACTTACCGAGCTAACAAGGCAGTTTCAGATGCAGCCTCTATCAAACGATGGCGCAGTGTGATGATCTCCAAAAGCCTGCAGAACGTATGCAACATAAAGGTTTGATTTGCTGCTCCTGGTCTACTTTCAACTTCGCCTGAATCTTTCATGAAGGAAAGCCCAACGTCTCTGACAAAGAGTGGATCATCGATGAACACTCCCGAAAACAACTGCAACAAGAAGCAGCGCAAAGGAACAAGGGCAGAGCGAAGTTGGTCAAAGTCAAACTGGCTGCCATCTCCTCAAAGATCATTACGTAACTGTGTTTACATTCTGAGGTCAACTTGAATCTGGCATTTATGAGGTGGGTTATGACTACAGAGCGAAAAATAAAATATTGTACACTCCTTAGCGTTCATTGCAGTTCATTCTAATTTCAGTTAATTTTCACTCAGCTCATTTTAACTTCCAGGGCTCATTTATAGCTTGTAGGTACTGCTTAAAAAGACATGAGAAGTCATTTTTCTTTTTGCAGGTTGTGGAGGATTCTACTTCTCGTAGTAATCCACAGGACAGCTAAATTTGGACTTTCTGTTAAGGCCGCATTGAACTGTTTTCAGGCTGATGGAGAAAGCCACAGTGACTTCTCCACTCATCCTCCAATGTGAATAGCATTGATGCAATTGGACCTGAATTTCCATAACACTATGAGTCTCCTGCTTTAAAACTGTGGGTCTCATTCATCTGCAAAGCCCTTCAGGGTAACAATACAAATGGGTGACTAACGAGACCATGAAATGTAGCAGCAGAAATGGGCTATGGACTCCTCAATACTTGCCTTCCCACCTACGTTTGTGTTAGATATAGTACATTCACTTCAGTTATCCAAGTCATTAATATACATGGTAAATAATCATAGCCCAGCACTGATTCCTATGGCATTCCACAAGTTACAGATTCTATCCCAAAAATGCCCCCTTCAAATTTCTAAGTTTCATTAATTAGCCAATCCTTCATTCATGCTCATAAATTACTCTGACATCATGGGCTTTTATCTTATTGAGTAGTCTAATATGTGATACCTTAACAAGTACTTTTCAAAAATTCAAATATATTCCAGAATCTCTCAGCCCTCTTGGGCCATCCCCTCATTCCTAATGAAGAGCTTATGCTCAAAATGTTGACTCTCCTGCTCCTCGGATGCTGCCTGACTGGCTGTGCTTTTCCTGCATCTTTGACTCTGATCTCCAGCATCTGCAGCCCTCACTTTCTCCCATATTACATCTACTGGCTACCCTTTATCTATCCTGCGTGTTACCTTCTGAAAGAATTCTAGTAAATTTGTCGTCATTCACGAAGCCATGCTGACTCTGTTTTGTACGAAGTCAGCATGGCTTTGTGAATGATAAATGTAATAGATTGATGTTTGATCATGCTTTGTATTTCTAAATATTCTGCTATTACATCCTTTATAACAGGCCCTATCATTTCTTTATAACAGATGTTAAGCTAACTGGCTTATAGTTACCTGTTTGCTGCCTTCTTCCATTTTGAGTAAGCAATTTTCAAATCTTCTGGGACTTTTCCAGATTTTTGGAAGATTACTACCAGTATTTTAACTGTCTCAGTTGTGACTTCCTTTAATAGCCTAGGATGCAACTCATTAGATCCAGGGGACTTATCGGTCTTTAGCATCACTTGTTTCCCTAGTATATTTTCTACAGTGACAGTTAAGGGTCAGTTTCTGAGTAGGTTTCTGACAGGTGAGTAGGATTAATATTGATCCCTCTACCTCCTATTTGTTCAGCAAATAACAACAAGGAACTAGATTTATATCTGTCTTATTTCCGAGTGACACTGAATAGAATAGCAGGAGAAAATTACTGCAGATGATGGAATCTGTACTGAAAACAAAAAGTGCTGGAGATCACACAGGTTAGGCAGCATCAACGGAGAGAGAACAAGCTAATGTTTTGCATCTAGATGACTCTTCATCAGAGCTGACATGAAGTGTGCAAAGGGCAGCATTTATGCTATATTGGGACGGGGGTGGAATGCTGTTGGAGTCAAGATGTTGATAGTTCAGATTAAGTGACTGGAATGTGAAAATGTCAGCAGTCTTCCCCTCTCCAGCTCATTACTATACTGCAGTTCCTTAGTCAGATAAGGTTGCTACCATATGGAACAGTTCTCCTCTCCATTGGAGAATTAATAATGTACAGAACAACTTCATAAAATGGTGAAATGGTATGAAAGAGTTCCCAGTGAAGCTGGTTTTTCTTGTTCATTACACTCTCTGCTGTAGCTCATATCATAAAGGTGTCAAACAAAACATTCTCTTTTCCAGCAATGCAAAGGCTCAATGGCTTAATTGAAAAAAATGTTAAGTGCAACAAAGTAATTCCAGAAAAAAAAATGAACAAAACCATATTGTATATTACACAAGAGAAAACATTTGTAATGTTGCTTGAGGCAATAATATGCTCTCAGATGTTGGATGATTGCTGAAGCCACTGGAGCTTTGCTGTCACTATTTGTAACATTATCCAGCCCCCTTGTGGATGCCAATGTATGGTTAGCCAGTGCCAGCTGTCACTTTCTGCAATGTAACTGAATAAGCCCCATGCAACTAACAGTATCAAGTATCACTCTCTTTAGTAAAAACTGTTGTATTGTTGAGAAAAAGGTTTCAAGCTTCACTTGTCTAAGAAAATGTAGGAACAATACTAGGCCATTCAGCTCATCATTTAATTAAGTTACAGCCGATCTGTTGTATTACGGCATATTCCTTAGTACTTAGCAAAATCGATGCAGCTCAGATTTAAAATTAATAATTTAGCTAGCATGTAGTCATAAGTCAAACAGTATGGAAACAGACTCTTCGGTCCAACCAGTTCATGCTAACATAATCCTAAACTTGCTGTTATTGGAGAGAATTCCATATTTTCACCATTATTAGTGTGAAGAGCTGCTTCCTGTTTTCCTGACAGGTTTTGCTTGGATAGGGGCATCCCATTGTTCCAGACACTTACACTAGTTGCAAAGCTTTCTCTCTCTACCTAATCTAACAATTCTTTCAAAATTGCAAAACCTCAATCAAATCACTTCTGAACTGTCTATTTCCAGGGAATAAAGGTTTTGTGTATGTAACCTCTCCCCATAACTTAAGCCTTGGAGCCTTATCTTGGTAAATCAGTGCTGCACATCTCCCTTCATAATAAGGGTGAAACTTTCATACCTTAGTCCCTGTTGAAAGGGTGGGACCATTAGTGGTTAGGAAACCATTGACAGCTGGAACTGACTTTGTAAATGCTCTTTGACTGAACCACAGTGTGAGCATTCTGACTTCAGTTTCCTGACAATACAAGGAGGGATTGCATTTTAAAGCCCAGAATGGGTTATAACATGTCAAAAGGAGATCGGCTTTTAAACCTGTAGAAAGAGGAGACCTGAGAAGGCTGACACCTGGGTCGCTGGCTCCTGCCTCGATGTCCCACTGTGGCATTGTGGGGGCCTGACTATTTTTGGGATAAGTTCTCCAGGGAGAGGAAGGAGAGGGAAGCTGCTCCAAATAAAAAGGTGTGGATGGAAGCGGCTGAGTAACATAACTGTGGCTCCTCCAATCTTGAGGCCATCACTGAAGACCCAAGTCCTGAAGAGGGGAGCAAAGGGGCTGGGGTAAAACCCTAACTTGCTCAGCCTTCGCCAGCTAGACAGCAATCCTCAGAACAACCACCTGTGCAGCTCAACTCATCAGTTCACTCAACTATTCCGGGATGAAGAGGTTATCATTTGAAGCAAGGTAAAACAGGTAAGACTTTACCCACTGGAGTTCAGAACGTCAGTGATCTTATTGAAGGATTTGAGATCCTCAGAGGCCTTGACAGGGTAGATACTAGAAGGTTCGGGAAATAGATGGTGACAGCTTGAAAAATGTCCACATTACAGAGGAGGAAGTGCTGAATGTATTGAAATGCATAAAGGTGGATAAATCAGGACCTGAACTCTGTGGGAGGCTGGGAAGTGATTGCTGGGCCTCTTACTGAAATATTTATATCATCAATAGTCACAGGTGAGGTGCAGGAAGACCAGAGGTTGGCTAATGTGGTACCACTCTTTAAGAAGGGTGGTAAGGACAAGCCAGGGAACTATAGACCGGTGAGCCTGATGTCAGTGGTGGGCAATGTTGTTGGAGGGAATCCTGAGGGACAGGATGTACATGTATTTGGAAAGGCAAGGACTGATTAGGGATAGTCAACATGGCTTTGTGCTCAGGAAATCATGTCTCACAAACTTGATTGAGTTTTTGAAGAAGTAACAAAGAGGATTGATTAGGGCAGAGCAGTAGATGTAATCTATATGGACTTCAGTAAGGCATTCAACAAGGTTCCCCATGGGAGACTGGTTAGCAAGGTTAGATCTCACAGAATACAGGGATAACTAGCCATTTGGATATAGAACTGCCTCAAAGGTAGAAGACAGAGGGTGGTGGTGGAGGGTTGTTTTTCAGATTGGAGGCCTGTGACCAGTGGAGTGCCACAAGGATCAGTGCTGGGTCCACTTCTTTTCGTCATTTATACTGATAATTTGGATGTGAGCATAAGAGCTACACTTAGTAAGTTTGCAGATGACACCAAAATTGGAGGTGTAGTGGACAGCGAAGGTTACCTTAGATTACAACGGGATCATGATCAGCTGGGCCAATGGGCTGAGAAGTGGAAGCTGGAGGTTAATTCAGATAAATGCAAGGTGCTGCATTTTGGGAAAGCAAACCTTAGCAGGACTTACACTTAATTGTACGGTCTTAGGGAGTGTTGCTGAACAAAGAGGCCTTGGAGTGCAGATTCATAGCTCCTTGAAAGTGGAGCCGCAGATAGATAGGATAGTGAAGAAGGCGTTTTGTATGCTTTCCTTTATTGGTCAGAGTACTGAGCATAAGTGTTGGGAGGTCATGTTGCAGCTGTACAGGTCATTGGTTAGGCCACTGTTTGGAATATTGCATTCAATTCTGGTCTCCTTCCTATAGGAAATATGTTGTGAAAGGGTTGGAAGATTTGAGCTATAAGGAGAGGCTGAACAGACTGGGGCTGTTTTCCCTGGAGCAGAGGCTGAGGGGTGACCTTATAGAGGTTTATAAAATCATGAGGGGCATGGATAGGATAAAGAGACGAAGTCTTCCCTGGGGTCGGGGAGTCCAGAACTAGAGGGCATAGCTTTAGGGTGAGAGGGGAAAGATATAAAAGAGACCTAAGGGGCAATGTTTTCACACAGAGGTTGGTATGTGTATGGAATGAGCAGTCAGAGGATGTAGTGGAGGCTGGTACAATTGCAACATATAAGAGGCATTTGGATGGGTATATGAATAGGAAGGGTTTTGAAAGATATGGGCCAGGTGCTGGCAGGTGGGACTAGATTGGGTTGGGATATCTGGTCAGCATGGATGGGTTGGACCAAAGGGTCTGTTTCCTGCTTACACCTCTATGACTTGATGATAGTTTGACACAGTTTAAGAATACGAATTTTATAAAATCCCTACAGTGTGGAAACAGGCCTTTTGGCCCAACATGTCCACACCGACCCTCCGGTGAGTAACCCACCCAGACCCATTCCCCTAGTACTCTACATTCACCCCAGACTAATACATCAAACATATACATCCCTGAACACGAATGGCCAGTTTAGCATGGCCAACTTACCTACCCTACACATCTTTGGACTGTGGGAGGAAACCAGAGCACCCTGGGAAATCCACGCAGACACGGGGAGAATGTGCAAACTCCACACAAAGAGTCACCCGAGGCTGGAATCAAACCCAGGTCTCTCGTGTTTTTAGGCAACAGTGCTAACCACTGAACAACCATGCCGCCATATGAGGGCACACTTTTAAGATGGAGGTGAGACTTTGTTTCTCAGAAGGTGAGGGATTGCTGAGCTCTGAGATGCATAGGAATTTGGGTGTCCTAGTGCATGAAAGGTGCTCTTTGGAGGGTTGGTGTGAACTTGATGGGCCAAATGGACTGTTTTCACATTGTAAGGATTCTATGATCTATGATCACAAAGGTTTAGAATGCAGGTATGGCAATATTTAAGAAAATGAATAGAATGTTATCAATTATCACAAAGGTATTTGAATAATAAGTAGGAAGGTTATGTTTCAGTAGGGCACAGGTTAGACCATAAGTGGAGTACTGCGCACAGTTTTGGTCTCCTTATTTGAGGAAGGATGGTAATATGTTAGTGACATTTCAGAGAATGTTTACTGGACAATATTTGCAATGGACAAGTTATCTTATGAGAATAGGTTGGACAGAGAGTTTCTATCTGCTAGAGTTTAAAAGAGTAAGAAGAAACTTGACTGATAATACAAGAAACCCTGAGGGATCCTGACAAGACGCATGTGAAGATATTTCCTTTTATGGCGGAATCTGGAACTGAGGGTCATTGATTAAACTTCTGTTGTCGCCCATTTAAACAAAGATTAGGTGAATTTATTTTCTCTCCGAGGCCATAAGAACTGGAACGCTCTCCCTGAAAAGGTGGAGGAGGTAGAATTCTTGAATATTTTTAAGACTGAGGTAGATAGATTCCTGTTAAGCAAGGAGGTGAAAGTTTATCAGGGATAGGCAGGAATGTGGATTTGAGATTACAGTCAGATCAGCTATAATCTTATTGAGATGGTGGAGAAGCTTTGAGGGAATGTATGGTCTATACTGCTCCAGATTTGAATGTCCAGGAGTACTGTGTGAAATTCTATATCTCAGAAAACAATGGAGGTAGGGTTATCATTGAACTTAGGAGACAGTGAGGTCTGCAGATGCTAGAGATCAGAGTTGAGAGTGTTGCTGGAAAAGCACAGCAGGTCAGGCAGCGTCCGAGGAGCAGGAAAATCGACGTTTCGGGCCAGAGCCCTACATCAGGAATGAGGCCGGAAGCCACGGGGTTGGAGACAGGCTTCCGGCCTCATTCCTGATGAAGGGCTCTGGCCCAAAACGTTGATTTTCCTGCTCCACGGATGCCGCCTGACCTGCTGTGCTTTTCCAGCAACACACTCTCAACTCAACATGGAACTGATTCAAACCAGAGTTAGATAGATTTTTTGATAGTTAAAAAACTCATGTGGAAAAGACATGAATGTGGAGAGAAGACCTCAGCAAGATCAGCCATGACCTTAATGAACGGTGAAGCAGAATCAGAGAGCACTATCGCATCCTTCTGCTCCTAGGTCCCTGTGTTCTTTTCTCCAAAGTTAAAAATCACACAACACCAGATTATAGTCCAACAGGTTTAATTGGAAGCACTAGCTTTCGGAGTGCTGCTCCTTCATCAGGTGATCACCTGATGAAGGAGCGTTGCTCCGAAAGCTAGTGCTTCCAATTAAACCTGTTGGACTATAACCTGGTGTTGTGTGATTTTTAACTTTGTACACCCCAGTCCAACACCGGCATCTCCAAATCATGAATTCTTTTCTCCAGGTACCTCCTCACATCCCCATCTGAACAGCCAAACTCTCTCACTCTCATGCTGTTCTCTTCTCACATCCATGTTTTACAGTTACCTCCACAAAATGCTCTCCTTTCTTCCTTTCCGCGTAAGTAATTATTAACACTCTCCTTGCCAGGGAAAACAGCAGATGACTTCAGGAAAAGGCCAGTGACAGGCACTTTGATGTTCAATGGTAGCGCAGATCCACCAGCTCCACTGGGACAGAGGTTCTGTTCTGGGAGGCTGCAAATGTCAGCAACAACGTGTCTCAAAAACCGAAGCTTTCTGAGCAACTAGTGTTCAGCCATGGTGAGAGTGATAATCCTCTAACTGTGCAGCTTGTGGTAGGGGTCTCACCACCTTGGAGTTGGACCTTTATGTTCATCTCATCTGCCCTACAGTGCAGTGTGTGGCAGAGGAGAAGGTGACCAGAGCCCGCTAATGGTGTTGCATCGGCTGAAACAGTTGGATCTGTATCTCCCTGTGCTCCTGATGTTCAGCAGAGCTGCAAGGTACAGCTTCATGCTGTACTTCCCTGGGATGGTGAAGACTAACAGCATAGAGTGCAGCTTGAGGGGAGTGAACTGTAAAGCACGTTAGAAATTGGCAATCACCTGTTGAGTACTACGGAGAGGAAGAAATGATGAAAACAGTAGCCTCTCAGAATCACAGAATTATTATGGCACCATAGGAGGTCATTTGGCCCATTGTGCCTCACCAGCTTTTCAAATGAGCATCATTATCCAGTGCAAATCTCCTGCTTTTTCCTGCACACTATTCCATCCCATGCTCTCTGGAATGCTGTATCTGACCATGACTGCAGCTCTTCAATTTCACTGATCAAAGCTTTCCCAACCTGTCAGTTTCACTGAAGAAACTTTTCCTGCTGTGAGGAGTCCCAATCCAATGTCAATTTTAGGGGATTTAACTCTTTCCACACACCCAAGCCAGCTTCTCCTTGTCTGAAAATTTCCCCCTATATTTTTACAGGATGCAGTGCCCAAAAGTACACTCAGCATAGCATTCCAGAAATGGTCTGACAACAGCTTGGGTACAGTTGTAGCAACAGTTTTATATTTATATAAGATTTATATTTATATAATTTTAATATTTATGCTTCTAGATATATAAACTAGAAGTTTAAAAACAGGGAGGTGTTGTTATAACGGTACAGGGTGTTGATAAGGCCACACTTGAAGTACTGTGTATGCTTTGGGTCCCCCTTGAGAAGGGATGTACTAGCAATGAAGACGGTTCAAAAAAGATTCACTGGGCTGATTCCTGGAATGAGGCAGTTAACAAGCGACTAAACAGGTTAGGTCTTTATTCATTATTGTTTTGAACAATGTAACGATGCTGCTCCTTTAACAAAATTAGATTGTCCTTGGTTTTTGTTTTCAGTGGGGTCATATACACATAGGTTCCGATGTGTCTGGTTTTGATGGGTTTTAGGACCAATTTGATTACAGCTAACAGATACTGCCTCAAACAACAGGCTTTCAAGTTTTTCTTAAAACGTACTTGTATAAGGAGAGTGGCCAGTTCTCCCAGCTCAACTTCCCTCTGGTTTGGGTTGGTTTGGTTTGGTTTTAGCAAGCAGTCAGGTTTTTGAGGCTGTTGGTCAAAGAAACAGCTCCATGCTGACCCTCTCTCTCTCTCTGACATTTCTCCTGTAAGAACCAGTGCTTGATTTTACCTTTTTTGCCAAGGGGGTATTTATGGGGATGTTGCAAGTATTTGGAACAGCATCATTAAGTTGCAATAGCATCAACTGGATTTTTAAATAGTTAAGTTATTTTATATTCTGTTCTCTTTAGTTTATATTTCATTCAGTAATCTTGCAAATAAATTCTGTTTTGTTTAAAACAAAGTGGTTGGCCCAGCTGTATGCCTCCTGCAATATCCACACTATACCTGCTTAAAACAACTAGCAAGTGTTTTGAGGGAGTCTGGCCTGGTCCATAACAACAATGAAGGATGACCTTATTTCAACATAAAAGATTCTGAGGGGACCTGACAAAGTGGATGTTGAGAAGATATTTCCACTAGTGGGGGAATCTCAAACTAAGGGCACATTCATTTATTTAAAACTGAGATGTGAAGGATTTTTTTTTCTCTAGGAGGGGAGTTAATGTCTGAATTCTCTACCGCAGAGAGTTGTGGAGGCTAGATCACTGCAATTATTTAAACCTTTAGATAGATTTTTGAAATATTGAGGAGTTGTAGTCCACGAGGAGCTAACACAAAAAAGAAACTGGTGCCTGAGGCAGAGCAGTAATGATCTTATAGAATAGTAGGGCAGGATAGAGAAGCCAAATAGTCTACTCCTGGTCTTATATTCTTATGTTTATGTTTTAACTGTAATGTGTAAATCTCTACCTCAAATTTGTTTACCTGCTCTGACATACTTACATCCTTTTGAACCTGGAGACTATAGCATGACTCGATCTTTTCCATTGACACCCATTTTTCTAATGCCAAATTAAGAACTTGTTTCTCTAGACTAATGCACTCATCAGCTGTCTTCGGTCTGTGAATGTGATGCAGCTCCCAGTAAGCACGTTCTAGTGTGTTCAGAATACGGGAGGCCGATCCCAGTGATGGATGAAATTCCAACAAATAAATCCTTTTCAAGGCAGGACTGAAAGAACAGCAGAAGAACGACAGCATTTCATTATCTTAACATACTTTACACAGAAGTCAAAATCCAAGTGAACATCTTAAAGCAATTGTTGTGTTAATGGGTTGGACGCTGAAGTATTATGTCTGTTATTAGCCCTTCATTCCAAACGGTGTTTTTTAAAAGAGAACTGCTACAGAACATGATAACTGAAGATCTAAAAATATTATGTATGGGGCCGATAGGATGTCACACCGAACAGGTGGGTGGCACGGTGGCACAGTGGTTAGCACTGTTGCCTCACAGCGCCAGAGACCCGGGTTCAATTCCCGCCTCAGGCGACTGACTCTGTGGAGTTTGCACGTTCTCCCTGTGTCTGCGTGGGTTTCCTCCGAGTGCTTCGGTTTCCTCCCACAGTCCAAAGATGTACAGGTCAGGTGAATTGGCCATGCTAAATTGCCCATAGTGTTAGGTAAGGGGTAAATGTAGGGGTATGGGTGGGTCGCGCTTCGGTGGGTCGGTGTGGACTTGTTGGGCTGAAGGGCCTGTTTGCACACTGTAATGTAATCTAAGTGTTCAAATAGACTGGACTGTGATCTCTTGTGATACAAAGATAATGAAGGTGCAGATGACACTCAGCTCAACAGCCAATGGACCATGTCCCAAACTGTAGACACATTTAGTTGTTTATCCCTTTGCATAACGACAGAGTTTACATAGATTGTTCATCTCTACCTGAAGATTCGAGTGGGACTGAACAGTTTTGCTGAAAAGTGTGGCACTGGAAAAGCACAAGAGATAAAGGAATATCCAAGGAGCAGGAGAGCTGATGTTTCAGGCACAAGCCCTTCATCATTCTTGTGTGTACCAAAAAGGTGTATAGTTCCTTGAAAGTGCAGTCACAAGTCGACAGAGTGGTGAAGATGCCATTTGGAAGATTTGCGTTCATTGAGTATAGGAGTTGGGAGTAGGGAATGTTGCGGCTGTACAGGCGTGAGGACCTGTTGAGATTACTGTGTACACTTCTGGTCGCCCTTCCCTAGGAAGCATATTATTAAACTAGAGATTTACAAGGATATTGCTGGGACTGGAGAGTTAAAGTAAAAGTTAAAGAGAGAGGTTAAATAGGCTGGGACTTTTTCCCCTGGAGCATTGGAGGCTGAGGGGGGACCTTATAAAGGTTTATAAAATCATGAGGGGCATGAATGGGATGAATATCCAAGGCTAAAAAGCAGGACGTCCAAGGTGGTTATCTCCAGTTTGCTTCCAGTTCCTCGGGCTAGTGTGGCCAGAAACCGGGAGATAATGGACTTGAACGTGTGGTTGGGGAACTGGTGCAGGAAGCAAGGTTTCAAGTTCTTGGATCACTGGGGTATATTTTATGGTAACCATAAATTCTACAAGAGAGACGGCTTGCACCTTAATAGAGCAGGGATCGGCATTCTGGCAGGCAGGTTTTCTGCTGCAACACCGCTACATTTAAACTAAGTAGCGGGGGGGAGGGGACAAGCTGGATGTTTAAAAAGGAAATTGAAGGGGTAGTTAGAACAAGAGAAGTCAAGAAAGACAACTGTATCAAGGAGGCAGAAAACTGGAAAAGGCATCATGCTGTAAAGTTGAGTGAAATAAGGGTTGAGGGGAAGGGTGAGAGCAGTAACAAATTAAAAATTCTATATATGAATGCACGAAGCATTAGACACAAGGTGGATGAGCTTGAGGCTCTTTTGGAAATTGGCAGATACGATATTGTGGGGATAACTGAGACGTGGCTTCAAGAGGACAGGGCCTGGGAAATGAATATTCAAGGCTACACGTGCTATCGTAAGGACAGACTGACGGTTAGAGGGGGTGGGGTGGCCTTGTTGGTAAGGGAGGATATTCAGTTCCTTGCGCGGGGGGACCTAGAGTCAGGGGATGTAGAGTCAGTGTGGATAGAGCTTCGAAACACTAAGGGTAAAAAGACCCTCATGGGAGTCATCTACAGGCCCCCAAACAGTAGTCTGGATGTCGGATGTAAGTTGAATCAGGAGCTGAAATTGGCTTGTCGCAAAGATGTTACTACAGTTGTTGTGGGGGATTTTAACATGCAGGTAGACTGGGAGAATCAGGATGGTATCGGGCCTCAAGAAAGAGACTTTGTGGAGTGCCTCAGAGATGGATTTTTAGAGCAGCTGGTGCTGGAGCCGACCAGGGATAAGACGATTCTGGATCTGGTATTGTGTAACGAACCAGAATTGATCAGTGACCTCGAAGTGATGGAGCCATTGGGAAGTAGTGACCATAATACAATAAGCTTCAATCTGCAATTTGAGAGGGAGTGGGTACAATCTGAAGTGACAATATTTCAGTTGAATAAAGGGAAATATGGAGCTATGAGGGAGCAACTGGTCAAAGTTTAATGGTTCAATACCTTAACAGGGAAGACCGTGGAGGAACAATGGCGGATATTTCTGTGTATAATGCAGAAGTTGCAGGATCAGTTCATTCCAAAAAGGAAGAAAGATCCCAGGAGGAGACATGGGCGGCCGTGGCTGACGAGGGAAGTAAAGAAACATATAAGGTTAAAAGAGAAAAAGTATAACTTAGCAAAGATGAATGGGAAAACGGAGGACTGGGAAGCTTTTAAAGAACAACAGAGGATTAGTAAGAAGGAAATACGCAGAGAACAAATGAGGTACGAAGGTAAACTGGCCAAGAATATAAAGGAGGATAGTAAAAGCTTTTTTAGGTATGTCCAAGGCAAAAAAATGGCTAGGACAAAAATTGGGCCCTTGAAGACAGAAGCAGGGGAATATATTACTGGGAACGAAGAAATGGCAGAGGAATTAAATGGGTACTTCAGATCTGTGTTCACTGGGGAAGACACAAGCAATCTCCCTGAGGTAACAGTGGCTGAAGGACCTGAACTTAAGAGAATTTATATTTGCCAGGATTTGGTGTTGGAGAGACTGTTAGGTCTGAAGGTTGATAAGTCTCCGGGACCTGATGGCCTGCATCCCAGGGTACTGAAGGAGGTGGCTCGGGAAATCGTGGATGCGCTGGTGATTATTTTCCAGAGTTCAATAGAATCGGGGTCGGTTCCTGAGGATTGGAGGGCGGCTAATGTTGTGCCACTTTTTAAGAAGGGTGGGCGGGAGAAAGCAGGAAATTATAGACCAGTTAGTCTGACCTCAGTGGTGGGAAAGATGCTGGAGTCTATTATAAAGGATGAAATTACGGCACATCTGGATAATAGTAACAGGATAGGACAGAGTCAGCATGGATTTATGAAGGGGGAATCATGCTTGACTAATCTTCTTGAATTTTTTGAGGATGTAACTCAGAAGATGGACGAGGGAGATCCAGTGGATGTAGTGTACCTGGACTTTCAGAAAGCTTTTGATAAAGTCCCACACAAGAGGTTAGTGAGTAAAATTAGGGCGCACGGGATTGGGGGCAAAGTACTAGATTGGATAGAGAATTGGTTGGCTAATAGGAAACAAAGGGTAGTGATTAACGGCTCCATTTCGGAATGGCAGGCAGTGACCAGTGGGGTACCGCAGGGATCCGTGCTGGGACCGCAGCTTTTTACAATATATGTAAATGATATAGAAGATGGTATCAGCAATAACATTAGCAAATTTGCTGATGACACAAAGCTGGGTGGTAGGGTGAAATGTGATGAGGATGTTAGGAGATTACAGGGTGACCTGGACAAGTTAGGTGAGTGGGCAGATGCATGGCAGATGCAGTTTAATGTGGATAAATGTCTGGTTAACCACTTTGGTGGCAAGAACAGGAAGGCAGATTACTACCTCAATGGTATCAAATTAGGTAAAGGGGCTGTTCAGAGAGATCTGGGTGTTCTTGTCCACCAGTCAATGAAGGCAAGCATGCAGGTACAGCAGGTCGTGAAGAAGGCTAATAGCATGCTGGCCTTCATAACAAGAGGGATTGAGTATAGAAGCAAAGAGGTTCTTCTGCAGCTGTACAGGGCCCTGGTGAGACCACACCTGGAGTACTGTGTACAGTTCTGGTCTCCAAATTTGAGGAAAGACATTCTGGCTATTGAGGAAGTGCAGCGTAGGTTCACGAGGTCAATTCCTGGAATGGCAGGATTGCCTTACACGGAAAGACTGAAGCGACTGGGCTTGTATACCCTTGAGTTTAGAAGACTGAGAGGGGATCTGATTGAAACGTATAGGATTATGAAAGGACTGGACACTCTGGCAGGAGGGAACATATTTCCGTTGATGGGGGAGTGCCGAACCAGAGGACACAACTTAAAAATACGGGGTAGACCATTTAGGACAGAGATGAGGAGAAACTACTTCACCCAGAGAGTGGTGGCTGTGTGGAATGCTCTGCCCCAGAGGGCAGTGGAGGCCCAGTCTCTGGATTCATTTAAGAAAGAATTGGATAGAGCTCTTAAAGATAGTGGAGTCAAGGGGTATGGAGATAAGGCTGGAACAGGATACTGATTAGGAATGATCAGCCATGATCATATTGAATGGCGGTGCAGGCTCGAAGGGCTGAATGGCCTACTCCTGCATCTATTGTCTATTGTCTTTTTCCTCAGGTGGGGGAGTCCAGAACTAGAGAGCATTAGTTTAGGGTAAGAGGGGAAAGATTTAAAAGGCACCTAAGGGGCAACGTTTTCACGCATGTATGGAATGAGCTGCCAAAGGAAGTGATGGAGGATGGTATAATTACAACATTTAAAAGCATCTGCATCAGTACATGAATAGGAAGGGGTTAGAGGGATATGGGCCACATGCTGGCAAATGGGACTGGATTAATTTGGGAAATGTGGTTGGCATGGACAAGTTGGGCTGAAGGGTTTGTTTCCATGCTGTATGACTCTATGATTCTAAGTTTGAAGTTCGACCACTACAAACTGGTTAGATATAGGAAATGGGACATCATAACAATTCTCTCCCACCCTGAATGCTAGATCTCAATCAGAGTCAAAAGGAATCAGGACAAAGGAACCTCAACCAGCCTAGAAAACCACACATCTCCAAAACAGATTGTTCAACTACCAATTCTTGTGAATTGACCTGACAAGTACAAGATCTCACCAGAAACCTCCACTCCAACAGCTGCAACATTCAACTGTATGCTCTTGGAGAGTAATTCAGAAACTGATCCATTTATCTTTTTTTAATCTTTATCCTTTTAGACTCACTTCTTATTTCTAATCTGTACATGTGCATTGCTTTACCAATTCTTCCCACTTTTAGTGGTGAATGAACTCACTCTTTGTTAACTCAAGAAAGCCTGGTTTAGTTGATTCATTTTAAAGCATAAGTTCATTCAGGTCTGAGATAATGAGAAGGGATCAATGTTGCAACCAACCAAAAAAGTGTGAGAGTATAAGAAGGGGAGCTAGTTCATCCTTCCTCACCCAAGAGCTCAACAGTTTGAGGTTTTCCATTTGGAACTGTAATGAATTGGGGAACTCTGCCTGGGGTCTGGTATAATATGGCGAATAGGTTGCATCCCCCACACCATGCTACTACCAAATGATTCCTAGTATACACAGGTCTTATTATTGTGAAGATATGACTATATGGTATTGTGGTATTTTCAAATATTAGAACCTGTTCAACTTACATCCAAACACTTGCAATTCGACACAGGAGGGATGAATCAGCTCCTCTCTTATCTCAGTTCAATTAAATACATAGTTTACAAGTTGAATGAAAGAAAGAAGAATTTATTTACTTACTAACCCCAAGGAAACAGTAAAGATGTGATATAAAACACACACAAAAACACCAGTGTGATAAAAAAAATCGATAATGTCTCATTCAACAAGGAAGATAAAGTATATGCAACTTAAAAATCTATGGAGTCCTTGATACGTTAGATTTTAACCTGGGACCATGGCCATTTAATTGATACCTTGTGTATTGCAGATATTGCTGAAAAAATACACATTTTATCAAGCTTTGAACTTGCATTCTTCTGGACAATTTGCTAGAATACCAATGTAAAAGAATTCCTCATGGCTATACATTAACCAATCAGAATCAACATGCCCAGTTTAAATTCAACAAATCTTATCAGTTTATTGTCACTCATCACTAATTGGTGCATTCTCAATAGCAACATATCTGTCAATCACAATCCACTTGTCAACCAATCAACGCACTCTTCTCATAGTATGAAACTACTGTATTATTTCCCATTATGTTGGTATTTTTGTGAATTGACCTGACAAGTACAAGGTGAAAAGCTTTGAATAAAACATGGCTTTTAATCTGTAATTAAGTTTTGTACTACCAAATGATGAATTGCAAATATCTCTGGGTTATCAGTAAGCAGATGGTTCTCCAATTTATTTTATTAGAGGCTGAGAGAAAACAGGGAGAGAGAGAATGTGTGTTCCAGTTTTGCAGGTACAAATCCATGTTTCTCTTTCTGCTACTCTGTTAAGACAGTTGCTTAAACCACAGTTCATTAGTACATTCCCATGTCTGGGTTAATTGTTCTCCTAGACTACAATGTGCAGGCAAGATTTAATTTCCAGTATGTAAAACTTACTTATAAATCAAACAGGAGATGGAGATCTGAGTTTGAATGCCTTTTAATAGCGATGTTAATTTTGGCTCAGACTGATTTGTTTCATGCATTGGCTCAACTTATGGTTGGCTGATTGCTGTGATAATTCTAAGTCAGTATTTTTATTTCTTTTTAGAGGTATTTTAGTGCATGGAGGTGCCAGATGTTGAAATCAAATAATGGAAGTCAAGGATTGATAGTCCATATCTTACCACTATTGTAATAAAGTCTAGTTAAAGCAGGAAAGCCCAGTTAAAATAACCAGACTCTATGACAAGTCTTAAAAAATCGACAATTATTCCATGAATCAAAGAAAGGGTACTTCACTTTGCATAATCAATAAAACATGAAATATTAGAAGCTTTCTTTTTCTTTTGCTTACCAACTGTTGTTAATGGCAACTGGTTGCTTAGCAATGATATTAAGGGGTAGGCCAAATTCAACACCCATCTCCATCCGTCCACCATCCCTCCAAATCCTCTGTACATATTCTCGCTGCTCATCTATCTGCAAGAGTTGTTAAGGGGTAATGTTTTAGTGTTGATATACGGCACAGAATGTATGACATAGAAACAGGCCATTCAGTCAGACTGGTGCCTGCTAGCATGTCTGATTCTCCTCCCAGTCCCTGCATCTAAATCCATCTAAATTTCAATTACACAGATCTTGGAATTAGTGATGTGGACTGATAGCACTCATCTACTGAAACATGGTCCAGTGAAGGAAAACAGTCTCTAAACCTCCTGCTGGTCCACTGAGTTCCATAGCCCCAGGTTCGGGTGAAGCAAGCACAGAGGAAGTAAAAACTATAGATCGGATGACACAAGTGCTGCTGTCAGTTTGTGGGTGAAAACCAACACTGGCAGTGGCCTAAGGTAAGCTGATTTGGTTAGTTCAGGACCAGATAACAGAGTGCAATTAATAGTATGTCTCTTTGCTTTAAATGGAGTGTGTGTTTGTATTACAGGTGATAGGACTCTGTCATTAAAAAATAGTCATTAAAAAATAGCCATTACGATTGACCTGTACATGCACATATACACCTAAACACACACATATCCAGATTCCTGGCCCCAACATTGATCTGTCATCTCTCTACGTGTCCATTCCCCATCAGGATAGTCTGAAGGCCTCTACATTAAAGAGTCCCCATCCACCAGCACCCTCCTTTGCCTGGCAAAGCAGGCAAAAATAATTTCTGAGTTATTTTAATGATCATATCATTCAATAAGAACAGGGAAATAAGAGAAATAATGTTTCACTCAGTCTGAACTTTAATGATCTTAAGATGGGAGAATGTGAACAGACTAAGATAAGTCAATAGACAATAGACAATAGGTGCAGGAGTTGGCCATTCTGCCCTTCAAGCCAGCACCACCATTCAATATGATCATGGCTGATCATCCTTAATCAGTATCCTGTTTCTGCCTTATCCCCATAACCCTTGATTCCACTATCCTTGAGAGCTCTGTCCAACTCTTTCTTAAATGAATCCAGAGACTGGGCCTCCACTGCCCTCTGGAGCAAAGCATTCCACACAGCCACCACTCTCTGAGTAAAGAAGTTTCTCCTCAACTCTGTTCTAAGTGGCCTACCCCTTATTTTTATACTATGTCCTCTGGTTCAGGACTCACCCATCACCGGAAACATGCTTCCTGCCTCCAGAGTGTCCAATCCTTTAATAATCTTATATGTCTCAATCAGATCCCCTCTCAGCCTTCTAAACTCAAGCGTATACAAGCCCAGTCACTCCAGTCTTTCAACATAAGATAGTCCTGCCATTCCAGGAATTGACCTCGTGAACCTACGCTGCACTCCCTCAATAGCCAGAATGTCTTTCCTCAAATTTGGAGACCAAAACTGTGCACAATATTCCAGGTGCGGTCTCACCAGGGCCCTGTACAGTTGCAGAAGGACCTCTTTGCTTTTATACTGAATTCCTCTTGTTATGAAGGCCAGCATGCTTGTGATCTCCCCCTGCAATTTCCCTGGAAAGACTGTAAAGCGTTCAGCCTGGGGTGAATGTGTTCTGTAGAAAGGTTTAACTTTGAAGCAAGATTGAAAGAAATTAGATGAAAACATCAGACTGCAGCACTTTTTTCCTGCACATGTATATTCATTGTTCCACCTAGCAAAGGTCTCGCCTTAAATGCAGTCCTGTTTTAAAAGGCAAAATAATGTTATTCAGGGCAGTACATCTTAGCTCTATGTATGCATTAACACTTGGCAGTTCCCACATATTAGGTTAATTGTCCTGTACAATAATAGGTTTGTCTGGACTTCTGGAAAAATCTGGATTTAAGAGTCTGATGATGACTGTGAATCCATTGTCGATAGTTGGAAAAAGAATCCGGTTCACCAATGCCCTTTAGGGAAGGAAACTACCATCCTTACCTGTCTCTGGCCTACTCCAGAACCACAGCAATGTGCCCACTGGGCAACCAGGGATGGGTAATAAATACTGGCCTCATCCTGTGAATGAATTTTAAACAATGTGTGGCCACCTGAGCCAAAGTCTCCCTGTCTAAATGTTAGCTTCCCTAACTTATCAGCAGTGTCGCCTCCCATACTTATTTCCCCATTTCTCTCTGTTCGGAGATGGATTTTGTCATCCAAAAGCTTGGCAAACACAAGTCAAACGACTAACAATGGAGACACGGACCTGAAATTCAACTTCTCACCAGATTCCCAGAGTCCATCATGTTGACTGGCACAGGAAATGTGACAGATGCTGACCCAGCACTCACACAAAGTGACATTGTGTTCAGTGTTTGAAATGCTAACACCAGTTTTAAATTTCCAGTTTGATATATTCATGGAGGTGCAGTCGTTCCTATAGCCACATCAGGTCAGACAGTTCAAGGACCCTGGCAGAAACCTTGAGGCAGGTGAGTTTAAATGGGGTTGCTTTCTTCCGATATAAAGTTACAGGCTGCAGGTGTAATATATTAAGTGTGGGATGTGGCTAGGCCTGCATTTATTATTCATCCCTAATCACCTTGGAGAATTCACTGTTAGAAATTCATTTCCAAGACAGTGAAAAAACACTAATATACTTCTGAGTCAGGATAGTGTATAGCTTTGAGGCAAACTTTGCAAACAATGGTTTCCTCATGCATCTTCTGCCATTGTCCTTCCAGGTTGTAGAAGTCATGGATCAGAAGGTGTTATCAGGGGAACCTTGGCTGCTATGCGTGTTAATGGTGAAAGGAGAGAACGTTGAAGGTGGTGGATGTGCTGCCAGTCTAGCAGACTGCTCTTTCCTGGATGGGGTCAAGTTTGAGTGTCATTGGAGCTAATGTCATCCAGCCAGGTGGATCACACTCCTGACTTGTCCCTCGCGGCTAGGCATTGGGGAGACATGTGGTCAGAATTCCTAGCCTCTGATTGGGCCAATGGTGACTCCATTGATGTTGACAGCTGGATGTTCAAGAATGGTAATAATATTGAACATCGAGGGATGATAATTGTATTCTCTCACATTGGAAATGGTAATTGCCGAGCAATTGTGAAGCACAAACATTAGCTCCATTTATTACCCCTAGCTGGGAGCTTGTCCAGCTGTTTCATCAAAGGGCTCCATCCTTTAAAGGTAAGTGATCATTACATTGATTAGATGCATCACAGTACTTTCTTCCATCGATATAGGGCTATTATACATTTAACAGAATTGAGCATCAGATATTAAAATGTCAACTGGTCACTGTGTCATAGTCATGGAGTCATACAGCACAAAAACAGGCCCTGGAGTCCAACCAGTCCATGCCAAACATAATACCCAAACTAAACGAGTCCTACTTGCCTGCGCCTGGCCCCATATCCCTCCAGACTTTGTCCTTTAATTTTTTTATTGATCTAAACTATAGATATCTGTTGAGCCTTTGAAAAAGCAATACAGATAACTCGCCCTTCATTCGGCCAAAGCTATGACTGCATTGGGCTCAGCAGGGTTTGATGTATAAAGGAATCTCATTTTAAATGCTTGACCAAATTCCAGCAGCATGACTTATTTACAGTTAGCTTTGAAGGAAATTGTTTGCCTTGTTTAATTGACAGGTTTATGAGACATTAGTAGAATTAAAACATTTTGAAAAATTTTGTCTGGTTGACTGACTATGTTTACAGATTTATGAGCACTTGAGCAGAATTAGCTCCCTCCCAAATGGTTGCATGTTTTATTGAATTTTATGAGCTCAAAAGAGGAGTAAATTGGTTTCAAACACAGTTTGAATGGATAATTGTTTATTTATTTGTTGAGAATTTCAACAACTTCCAAATGTTTTTAGGAAACACATGATTTGTGTCAATAGTGGATATTGGGTGAGTGAGTATATATGGGGTATGCAAGACATGAAGGAGGAATGGCACTAAGATGGGGTAAGTATCAGCAATGAACAATCTCATATGCACTGCGCCAATGCAATAGCAGATTTCATAACCATTTCTGGGGCAGTGGGACAAGGTGGATGTGTTGCACTTGAACTGGAATGGGATCAGAATCCTTCAGAGGAGGTTTGCAAGTGTTGTTGGGGAGGGTTTAAATGAACTTAGCAGAAGGTTAAGCAGGGAGATGAACAATTAAAGTTGGAAGAGATAGCAAGGAAGTCAAGAAGGCATAGAAATTTCAATATTCTGGGATACAGGGTCTTCAGATGAGCCAGGGAAGGAGGGAAAAAGAGGAGGGGGCTACGCAATATTGATCAGAGCAGCGTGGAGGGATGGATCTTAGAAATGAAGCCAAATGGGGAAAACTTAAAAACAAAAAAGGAGCTTTGAAAATATTAGCACTGTTATCCTTGGAACAGAAATGTTAGGGTAATGTTATTGAGGTTTTCAAAGTAATAGGTTTTTATATTACATTTGGAAAATGGATCAATAGCTAGAGGTTTTGGATTTAATGATCTCGAAGGGAAATGAGAAGTTTTTTTTCCACAGAGCTGTCATGATCTGGTAACATCTCCAAAAAGGTGTGGAAGGTGTTTCTAAACATCATTTTAGAAGGTACCTGAGGAGGAATATACAGGGTATGGTCCAAATGTGATGTGGCATGCCTCGTCCTATTCTCAAAAACCAGTGAAGGCATGTTGGTCTGATTGAATGTCTACCTCTGGGTAGTAAGTTTTTATTTTTTCTTTAAATAAACTTTTTAAATTCCTAGATTAAATTCAGTTATTTTTAATATTGCAACTTCACCAGTCCATACTCTGTTAACAAAATTCTTTAGCTTTCTTATGCTACTGATGAGCATGAAGAACAATTACTTAAGATATTGTTAAATATACCACACAGTATTTTGGTTCAACCATGCTAGGACATTAAAAAGATTAATCATGTAATAGTTTCGTGCACTGCATTTTCCAACATGTTGTTTAAGAATTTAAACGGCAGAATAAAAGGCACCAGTCCATTAAGTCCTAGTCTTTCAGAAGCCAATTTATTTAATATTAGAATTCTTTTCTAATTAATTTTAATCTCTTTCAGCTAATTGCAGACTGTAGTTAAAGCTCTAATTTCTTCCCAATCTGGATGTAGTTTAGCTCACTAAGCTGAAAGGTTCATTTTCAGACGTTTCGACACCATACTAGATAACATCTTCAGTGAGCCTCCGAATGAAGCACTGGTGGTGTAACCTGCTTTCTATTTATATGTTTGAGTTTCCAAGGGGTTGTGATGTCATTTCCTGTGGTGACATCATTTCCTATGGTGATGTCATTTCCTGTTATTTTTCTCCAGGGGTGGTAAATGGGATCCAAGTCAATGCATTTGTTAATAGAGTTCCAGTTGGAATGCCATGCTTCTAGGAATTCTCATGCAAATCTCTGTTTGGCTTGCCATAGGATGGATGTGTTGTCCCAGTCGAAGTGGTGTCCTTCCTCATGTAAGGATACTAGTGATAGTGGGTCATGATATTTTGTGGATGTTTGGAAGATTCCTTTTGTAGATCAATATTTGGTCCATATGTATTATTTGCAATCATCCCAACATTCACAAATGAAGCTGCGTTTGAACATTATTTCAATGAGCCACCACACACTATGGCACAGAGAAACTACACAGAGCAGAGGAAAATCACATATACAGTGTATTAGTAAAGAACGGGTACCCAATGAACTCAGTCTGCCAATTTCTGAGCAACAAATCCAAGCAAACAGACAAAACATGTCCAGAAACCCTAGCCACTCTGCCCTACATCAAAGACATCTCCAAAATGACTGCCAGACTACTCAGACCCCTTGGCATAATGGTATCCCACAAACCCCACCAACACACTAAAACAGCAGCTAACAAACTTGAAAGACCCTATGCAGACAACAAGCAAAACTAATATCATTTACAAAATACCTTGCAAGAACTGTAACAAACACTACATTGGACAAACAGGTAGAAAACTAGCCACCAGGATACATGAACATCAACTAGCCACAAAATGACATGACCCTCTCTCACTAGCATCCTGACATATGGATGAGGAAGGACACCACTTCAACTGGGAAAACAATCCATCCTAGGACAAGCCAAACAGAGACACACACAAAGTAATTCCTAGAAGCATGGCACTCCAACTGGAACTCTACCAACAAACACATTCACCTGGATCCCATTTACCACCCCCTGAGAAAAAGAACAGGAAATGGCATCACCATAGAAAATAATATCACCACAGGGAATGACATCACCAACTCTCAGAAACTCAAACATATAAATAGAAAGCGGCTACACCACCAGTGCTTCATTCGGAGGCTCACTGAAGATGTTACCTAGTATGGTGATGAAAAGTCTAAAAACAAACCTTCCAGCGCAGTGAGCAAACCTATATCCAGAACCGCAACCTGTGCCTCATATCTTCTCAAAACTCGCTTCTTCCCAATCTTCTAAAACGAGTGGCAAAAATTCACAGGCTACCAATCTAATATTGCAATTTCTATTATTCACTTCTGATGGATTTCTTCCATAGGTGAGCTTCCACAATTTCAGTAGGTCCTAGCTGCAGTGGAGACTTATTTGACTGGTCAAGTGTGAAATTACCACTGAAATGTGAATCCCATTTTTCCTCCAGTTTGTTTCTATTCCAGCCTGCTTGTCTTTCCTAGGTTTGCTAGTCTGTGCATCTATGAGTAAAGGTCACTGAGAATAATTCATGCTGTTGGAGATAATCAGTCTTCAGGACAGTTCCACAGTTGTTAACACAACTAAGTTTCAGTTCTTCAGAAGGTTTGAGTGCATTCTTAGAAATTGACCATTTTGTTGGTCACAACAGAAGATTTTGGTATTAACCAATAGCTTTGAGGTTTGTATGTATGATGCTAATTTTTGGGAATCAATTCTTTATTGTATATGTCAGCAAATCTGGGATAGGGAAAAAGAGAAGCTGGTGAAATGGATGAGTTCAGTAAGTAAGGGAAGTCAGCATGTATAGATCTTTTCTCATTCACCAAAGATCTTCAGACAGCACCTTCCACTTCCAACTAAAGGGAGAAGAACAGCAGATACCTGAGAAGATCACCACCTACAAGTTCTCTTGTATGCCACTCACCATCCTGATTTGGAAATATATCTCCATTCCTTCACTATCACTGGGTCAAAATCCCAGAATTCCTTCCATAAGGGTCTACCTACAGCATGTGGACTGCAGCGGTTCAGGAAGGCAGCTCACCACCACCTTCTTAATGGTAACTAGGGATGAACAATAAATGCTGGCCAAAGAGTGAATTAATAAAACATATAATTAAATCACTATTTTAAAGTAGACTTTACTACCTAATATCACTCTACAGAATAGGGGATAAAATTTCCTTGCACTCACCTGTTTGTTCAAAATGTCACTTATAAGTTGTAAGTGAAGCTTCAAACAAGTACATTCAGCCTGATAGGTCTTCACAAAGTACTCACTGCTCAAATTGAACCGTGGGCGTTTGTGTATGATGTCTGCAATAACTTGGGCCAAGGCAAATCGCTCTTCCACATCAAAAACATGCTGATAGGCTTCAAAATAACTGTCCAACAGCTGAGTAAAACAGACAAAAACTTATCAGACATAAATGAATATTTCTTATAAACTCTCCCTGCCCCCATCCAGCACACCTCAGGCTAGGGGAGAGGTTGAGAACGAGAAGACAGTGGTAAGCATTGAACCCAAACCAGCTCTCCAGCCAACTTAGCCAACCAAGCCCCTTGCTCCCAGCACTGACAGTGGGTAACAACATGTTGGGTACTCCCTGTGCTGTTCTTCCAACTACCCTCCCTTTCTTCATGAATGGGACGAGGAGATTAGTACAATTCCAGGCATCCTGTTCAATTTAGCTCTCCAGGGTTCAGCCTGATGTGTATGCGTTCATGTGTTTTACAATATATTTGCCATCTTTAAAATTTAAATTTGAGACACTAAATTATTACACTACAATAAAACATAATTTCTTTGAAGTATGTATTGTGTACTGTATGTTATCTATATGGATGCATCAACGTATGCATCATGCAGGCCATAAGGAACATAGCATAGACGTCAATAAGCTGCTTATATTTCCTCAATCTCCATATTGATTTGCTAACTTTAACACCACTCTCAAATACTCACATAATGTGCAAAGACCACAATAAATGGTTTATTCTTTTATCCAATTATCTCATTTATCTCCTGTTACATCAAGAGTGAAATCTGTTGATTCTGCTCCCAGAACCTTATTCATCTATTTACCTGTCGCTTGTTCTCCAGAAATGCTGCTTCACACCTCCACAGATCAAACAAAACAGCAAAGCGATCGACAGTCAAGTGGGCCCAGCTTGGAAGATCATTATCCCCACACTGTGATCCTCCCACAGGGGAACCTTCACAAGTCCTCTGACCTTTCAAAAATGAATAGACAGAAATATTAGGTCAGCAGTAAGACAGTGTGCGTGAACGCTGCTGTATTTTATAACTATTTAACAAAAGAAAATTAAACTAAAGGATATGTTCCCCATTTTATATATATTTCAAATAATAAATGCTTATTGCCATCATTGATTGTAGTCTAACAGGTTTGTTTGGAAGCATTAGCTTTCGGAGTGCTGCTCCTTCATCAGGTGGTTGTCAGGAAGGAGCAGCGCTCTAAAAGCTAGTGCTTCCAAATAAATCTGTTGGACTATAACCTGGTGTTGTGTGATTTTTAACTTTGGTCCAACCCAGTCCAACACTGGCACCTCTAAGTCATGACTGCAGTTGGCTTTTCTGCTCCTCAGTAATATTTAGGTTACAATATTGCATGTAACATTCTTTCCCTGGCATTCAGAATATTTTTTTATTTCTTTGTTCATGAGAACATTACTGGCTAGCCAGCATATGTTTTCCATCCTTAGTTGCCATTTAGAAATAGTGAGAGCTGCATTTGTCCAGGCAAGTGGAGAGTATTCCATCGTACTTCTGACTTGTGCCTTCTCTGACACCTCCAATCCCTTCCTGGACCTCTCTCAGTTTCTGGCAACTGACTTAACACTGACATCTATTTCAAACCCACTGACTCCCACAGCTACCTTGGCTACACCTCTTCCCATTCCCCTCCAGTAAAAATGCAATCCCTTACTCCCACTTCCTCCACCTCCACCATTTCTACTCCCAGTATGAGTAATTCCACTCCACGACATCTCAATTCCCCCTCCCCCTGTGATCTACAATGCCCTCAATTGTATCTCTTCTATTTCCCGCACTTCCACCTTGAACCCCACACCCCTAACCACAACAAGGATAGAACCTCCTGGTCCTCACATTCCACCCCATTAACCTCCAAATCCAGTGCACCATCACCTGCCATTTTCACCACCTTCAATCAGACCCCACTATCAAAAGCATATTTCCCTCCCAAACCCATCTGCATTCCATAGGGACTGTTCCCTCTGTGACTCCCTTGTTAGGGCCAGACTCCCCACCGGCCCCCCCTCCATACCTAGCATGTACCCATGCTGCCACAGGAGGTGCAAAACCTGTGCTTACATCTCACCCTCTCACCACCATTCAAGGCCCCAATGGATCATTCCAAATCAGGCAGAGATTTACTTACATATCCTCAAACCTCATTTTCTGCATCCAGTACTCTTGATGTGGTCTCCTCTGCATCAGAGAGACCGTGAACAAGCTCGCAGAACGGTTCGGGGAAATCTCTGTTCATTACGTATCAACCAACCCCACCTTCTGGTGGCCATCTGTTTCAACTCCCCCTCCAGCTCCCCTGTTCTTATGTCCATCTGGGTCTCCTCCACCACCTAGAAAAGGCCACCAGCAAACTGCAGGAGGAACACCTCATCTTCTACCTCGGGAACCTACAGCCATGCGGCCTCAACACGGAATTCACTGGTTCCAAATCTCCCCACCCCCCACCCCATCCCAGATCCAGCCCACTGACTCAGCTCTGCCCTCTTAACCTGACCTACCTGTCCATCTTCCTTCCCACCTACCCACTCCACCCTTCTCACTGACCTATTACAGTCATGTTCTACCTGTGTCCACCTATCACCAACCAACCTACCTTCCCCCCACAAGCCCCACTCCTCCCCACCCTATTTATTTCTCAGCCCCCTTCTACCTCCTCAGTCCTCATGAAGGATTCTGCCCAAAACATTAACTCTCCTCCTCCTCCTCCTTGGATGCTGCCTGACCTGCTGTGCTTTTTCCAGCACATTTTATTGGCCCTTGTACACAGAGGTGAGTTACTCACTGCAGGATTCCTAGCCACTGATTTGCTCTTGTAGCTTCAGCATTTAATCGGCTTGTTCAGTTGAGTTTCTGGTCAATGGTTACCTGCAGGATGTTAACAATGGGGCAATCAGTGACTGTAATGCCACTAAATGTCAAGGGCTAGATCATCTCTTACACGTGATGGTCATAGCCTGGCATTGTGTGGCATGAATGTTACTTGTCCTTTGTCAGCCAAAGCCTGGATACTGTCCAGATCTTGTTGTATTTGAACGTGACTGCTTCAGTATCTGAGGAGTTGCGAATAGTGCTGAACATAGTGCAGTCATCAACAAAAATCCCCACTTCTGACCTAATGATGGAGGGAAGATCACAGATGAAGCAGCTGAAGATGGTTGAGTCTAAGACACTACCTTGAGGAACTCCTGCAGAGATGATTAACCTCCCACAACCACGACCATATTATTCTGTGCTGTGTTTGATTCCAAGCAGTGCAGTTATCACTTTAATTCCCATTGACTTGAATTTTGTTCAAGCTCCTTGATGCTACACTCAGTCAAATGGTGTTAAGGCTGTCACTCACACTTCATTTCTGGACTTCAGTTCCTTTGTCCATTGTTGAACCAAGACAGTAATGAGGTCAGGAGCTGAGTGACCCTGGTGGAACCCAGACAGGGTGTCACTGAGCAGGTTATTGTTGTGTAGTTGATGCTTGATAATACTATTGGTGGTGCTTTCCATCAATTTTACTGATGATCAAGAGTAGACTGTTGGGCTGGTACTTGTTTGGATTTGTCCTGCTATTTGTTGCAGAGATCTACAACACAAAATTAGGCCCATCAGCCCATCAAGTCTGCCCATAGCCTTGTATACCTTAGCATTGCAAGTACACATTTAAATATTTCTTAAATGTTTCTTACTGGCAGTGAGTTGCAGAATCTCAGCACCCTCTAGGTGAAAAGGATTTTCCTCACATCCCCTCTGCACCTTCTGCACCTTAACTTAAATCTACGTCCCCAGTCATTGATCCTCCATCAGGGAAAAGTTGTTTCATGTCTACCCTATCTGTGCCCCTCATAATGTTATACATCTCAATCATGCCCCCCTTTCAATCTCCTCTGCTCCAAGGCAAACAATCCCAGTCTATCCAATCTCTCTACATAAGCTGGAACTCTCCAGACCAGGCAACATCCTGGTAACTCTCCTCTGCCCCATCTCCAGTGCTATCACATCCCTCCTACAATGTGGGTTCCGGAACTGCACACAATACTCTAGCTGTGTGTGGACAGGACCTGGACAATTTTCCACTTTGTTGGGTAGATGCCTGTGATGTAGCTATACTTGAACAGTCTGGCTAGAAGTGTAACAAATCTTGTAGGACACTTTTTCATTACTATTACTGGAATGTTGTCAGGACCAATAGACTTTGCAGTATCCAGTGCCTCCAACTATTTCTCAGTAACATGTAAAGTGAATTGAACTGGTCAAAGACCAGCATCTGTAATGTTGGGGACCACGAGGAGGCCAAGATGGATCATCCACTTGGTACTTCTGGTTGAAGATTGTTACAAATGCTTCAGCCTTTATCTTTTGCACTGATGTTCTGGACTCCCCATTAATGAGAATGGGGATATTTGTGGGTAAGTTATATATTTGTCCATTCTTATGCATTCTTACATGCTCAGGTTTTGTGATTCATTCTGATGCTATTTCACTTGTGAGGGTTTCATGCAATAGTAAGAAGGGTTCTAGCTGCTATTTCTCCTACAGGTCTATGAGAAAACACTTTGCACAGGAAAGACAGTGATCCTTTAAAGGAGAGAAGCAGTGTGAGGGGGGTCATTACAGCTGGAGGGGAGATGCACACAATGATTCATCGCCTACCTTTCTCAATATATTGGGTTGCAAGGAGTAGCAACTGGTTTTCTAACTCTGTTAGATCCTTTATGGCCACATCATAGACGATATAAATCCCTCGCTGATCCTGAGTGTGAATGACACCCTCTTCACTTGTGTAGAAATCATCATGGTTCTCGATCTCTGAGAACTCCATAAATTCAATGACAGACCTCTGGAAGTAGGATGATAAACATTGGTCAATAAGGTACCCTCTTGACACTGTTTCTTTCTACAAGGAAGTAAGCCCAATTTGTACCTTTATTTTAAAGACTGAGTGGCCTTTATGCTGTTCTGAACCTTCATCCAGAGTTTTAGAAGTTGCTGTTCATATTATCGAGCCACTGAGTAGAATTTGGAACTGAGAGAAAAGGATGTCCCAAATCTATCATAGCAACACTTTAAACTTGAGCAGATTGAAGTGCAGCATGTTTCTGTACCCTTGTGTCAGGATCACAAGATGCTCACCTCAGGCAGCTACACAACTAGCAAGCTCACTTAGCAACAAGCTACTCCAGATAATTCACACATCAATAGGGAGCATGAGCAACTGGCGCTACAGCAAAAGCAGATAGCAATAAAGATGATATTTTATTTTAGTGAATGTGTTTCCAAGGCATAAGTGCAGGATTGATTTACAAAATACACTGGGGAGCAATAAATCAAGATTCATAGCAAATACAAAAAGAATGGTCAAGAGGCTGAATAGAGATAAAACATGATGTATGAAAATGGCAGAATGATGTAGCTTGTTACAAGCAGTGTGCAATCTCAATCACACTTTTTCATACATTGACAATTCTCGTCGACTAACATATGCTTCCTGTCACACCAATTCCAACAGGTGTAAACCGGTTTGTTTCATTAACCACTGGTTGACTCACCTGGGCCAGTCAGCCCTGCTGTGCACTTCCCTCAGCTGTAACATTGACTCTGTGACACTGCCCTCCTCAGTCATGCCAACATTATCTCCATCCTTGATACTGTCTTGTTCCTTCGAACTGGTAGACTTCACAGCAACTGCCTCCACATCACGCACACCCCTATCGGCACCGGGCTGACTCATCATTGCTGCTGCCTGACAGTGGTCACTAACCCAACCCATCAAAGGTCCAAATCACAACCCCTGCATCACCGCTCAACTAACCACCATTTTTCACTTGTTACTGAGGGCGCTTGCAGAATCAATGACCAAGATCTGGTGGTCTCTGCAATAACATTGATTAGGCCACTTTTGCAATATTGTGTGCAATTCTGTTCTCCCTCCTATCGGAAGGATTTCATGAAACTTGAAAGGGTTCAGAAAAGAATTTCAAGGATGTTGCTAGGGCTGGAGGGTTTGAGCTATAGGGAGAGAATGAATAGGCTGGGGCTGTTTCCCTGGAACAACAGAGGCTGAGGGGTGACCTTATAGAGGTTTATAAAGTCAAGAGGGTCATGGATAGGGTGAATAGAGAAGGTCTTTTCCCTGGATTGGGGTGAGTCCAGAACTATAAGGCATAGGTTTAGGGTGAGAGGGGAAATTTTTGATAGGGATCTAAGGGGGAATTTTATCTTGCAAAGGGTAGTGTATGTATGGAATGAGCTGCCAGAGGAAGTGGTGGAGGCTGGGACAATTACAACATTTAAAAGGCATCAGGATGGGTATATGAATAGGAAGGGTTTAGAAGTCAATGGGCCAAATGCTGGTCAACATTGATGAGTTGGACCGAAAGGTCTATTTCCATGCTGTACATCTCTATGACTTTAAGTGTGGGGAGCAGGCAACTTGAGGGGGTGATGAAACCTCGACTTCCACCAGCCAGAAAGCCAACTGCATCAAGAGCTTGACTTCTGGGCTTCTCCACCTATCAGGTGCCTTGACACTGAAATCCCACCCTCTTAGAAGCTACCGGCCAATCAGGTGTGCAGCACACTAGGAGCTGGAGAACGTGGCTGGAGGCCCAGGCTGCACAGCCAATGGAGAGCTCTACAAGGGTGGGGAGTGAGTGTGGGGTATCCTGAGGCGGGGATCATGGTGGGGGTGGGGTATCAGAGGAATCAAAGTCAAAGGCAAGGAGATGACTATTAGCCGCCAACCCATGACACCCCTATCCATGCCCCAGTTTCCTCCAGATTGAGGCAAAAACCTGGCAGACCTGGCATCATGGGGGCAACCAATCAGGAAAGCAGCCAGGAATGGCAGGAAGGCAGACACTCAGGCCCAAGATGGGTAGAGGCCTTTCACTGGGTGGTAATTAGCCACTTGAGGGCTGGCAGGGTGAGATAATCACCCATGGGCCTTCTCACGCAGCACCCAGTTACTGAGGTGGTGAAGGGGTGGCAGGTACCTCAACAGTGCCAACCCACCCAACTATTTTCCTTTCATACTACCCGCCCCATCACTGTGACAGAGGGAGGTGGGGGAAGAGTCGAAACAGCTTCACTTCTGCCTTGAATATTTCCTTCCCTTGTCTTCTACTTCTCTCAACTACCAACATACCAGGAAACCTGCACCCAGCGATCCCTCTTCTCAAGGTTAGCACGAACCATGACTGGTATCTGTTGATGAACTTTGCAGAGGATTAACTTGCGTGGCCATGTGGATAAAACTGGTTTTAAATTGGACAGACAGCTCTTTCGAAGAGCTGGCACAGGCACAGTGGGCTGAATGGCCCCTCTGTGTGCTGTAAGATTCTGAGAAATGCCTACATTTAGGACAGTGGCAGTGCACTCTTCCACTGCAGAGAAGATCCAAAGTCTGCCCCCTCCTCCCAACGAGTTAACCCAGAAAATGCCTGAAGAAAGCAACACAGTGGGAAATACTAATGCAATACCTTGTAATCTACAGGCGTGTTATATAAATAAGAGTGTGAGCCCATGCCATCTCCAACCCCCAAGCCTCCTTTTGCTGCATTTATCCAACACGTGTCTGCTGCAGTGCGAACCAACCGGTCCCTGTTCAGGGTCAGGCCGCAGATGCTGATAGTCAGAGTCCGTTCAATGGATCTGAAGTAGTTCATTATTCCTAAACAGACTCGCTGCAGAGAAAAGGATCATAATACAAAAAGCTGTTATCACTAGCACATTAACACCTAGCAGAATGGCTGTGCAAATAGCAAACATCAATTAAGTGTTAGCAAATTCATATTTAAACAGTCTTTTCCCAAAGCATAAGGTTTGTAATTAACAGTGACAGGATTGGGGGTAGTGTACTGACAAAGATGCAGAACTGGTTGACAGACAGGAAACAAAGAAGAGGAATCAACGGGGCTTTTTCCAAGTGGCAGCCAGTATCTAGTCGGGTAACACAGGAATTGGTTCTTGGACTCCAGCTATTAACAATATATATTAACGATTTAGATGAGGGAATTAAATAAAATAACTCCATACTTGCAGATGAAATAAAGCTGGGTTGACAGGTGAACTGTGAAGAGGATGCTGAAAAGCTACATTTTGTTTTTGACAAATGGTGTAAGTGGGAGAAAGTGGGGACTTCATTCCTGATGAAGGGCTTATACCGAAACGTCAATTCTCCTGCTCCTTGGATGCTGCCTGACTGGCTGTGCTTTTCCAGCACCACACTCTCGAAATGGTGTAAGTGGGCAAATACATGACAGATAAAGGATAATGTAGATAAAAGTGAGGTTATCCACTGTGGTAGCAAAAACAGGAGTATTGTGTGCAGTCTCCTTTTCTGAGGAAGGATGTCCAGGCTATGGAAGAAGTTCAACAAAGGTTTACCAGACAGATTCCTGCACTGGCAGGACTGACGTAAGAAGAGAGACTGGATTGGTTAGCACTATATCTGCTGGAATTTAGATGAATGAGGGATGATTGCAGAGAAACATATAAAATTCTAACAGGGCTGAACAGAAAGTTGCAGATGACTAAGGAGTCCATTGCCAGGAGTCACAGGTTAAAGTTCGAGGGGAGGCCATTTAGAACTGAGATGGGGAGACATTTCTTTACCCAGAGAGTAGTGAGCCTGTGGAATTCTCTCCCACAGAAAACAGCTCAAACCAAAGTTCAAAATCACACAACACCAGGTTATAGTCCAACAGGTTTAATTGGAAGCACACTAGCTTTCGGAGCGACGCTCCTTCATCAGGTGACAGTCAATCAGGACTATCACCTGATGAAGGAGCATCGCTCCGAAAGCTAGTGTGCTTCCAATTAAACCTGTTGGACTATAACCTGGTGTCGTGTGATTTTTGACTTTGTACACCCCAGTCCAACACCGGCATCTCCAAATCATCACTTCAAACTAAGACACTGAATGTTTCTAAAAAGGAGTTCGTTGAAAGGTCAAATGGCTTCCTCCTGATACTACTTTCAATTTTTCTACAATCAAAAGATACATTTTGGAATATTGCCAGCAATTCTGGTCTCCTTCCTGTTGGAAGGATGTTGTGAAACTTGAAAAGATTTACAAGGATGTTGCCAGGGTTGGAGAATTTGAGCTATAGGGAGAAGTTGAATAGGCTGGGGCTGTTTTCCCTGGAGTGTCGGAGGCTGAGGGGTGATCTTATAGAGGGCTATAAAATCATGACAGGAATGGATAGGATAAATAGATAAAGTCTCTTCCCTGGGGTGGGGCAGTCCAGAACTAGAGGGCGTAGGTTTAGGATGAGAGGTGAAAGGTATAAAAGAGACCTAAGGAGCAACTTTTTCATGCAGAGGATGGTACGTGTATGGAATGAGCTGCCAGAGGAAGTGGTGGAGGCTGGTACAATTGCAACATTCAAAAGGCATCTGGATGGGTATATGAATAGGAAGGGTTTGGAGGGATATGGGCCGGGTGCTGGCAGGTGGGACTAGATTGGGTTGGGATATCTGGTCGACATGGACGGGTTGGACCGAAGGGTCTGTTTCCGTGCTGTACATCTTGATGACTCAATGAATGAAATGATAGAAAATATCTTAACTCCACAAAAGTTCAATTCAATCAGCAGCTGAATTAAGAGGCTTGGTAATGGATTACAAACAACATCCTGATCCTTCAGGCTTTTGCATATGCCGGCGTGTCTGTTTTACGTTAATGGTATTTACCAAAATTATCAAAAACAATACATCAATTATCTGTTGCCACGTCTCTACACAAAATGCAGCCGAAGGAATTAACTCTTGTAGAGCATGAATTTATTTTTCTGGTAAAATGGGATTCAGCTGAATGTAAAATGTGGAGCAGAGCCACACAAGACAGAGAAACAGTGCCGCAAGTCCACATTTTTCCAAAGTGAATGGGGCAACAATTGGATCTTAATGAACCGTTACCTGAAGCTCTCTAATCCTCAAGTGGCGAAGGTAGAGGAGAGACAGATAAGCCCCCTTTGTCATCACCGGATCTTTCACATTCTCCTCGTTTCCTTCCTCCAATCCCAGCAGCTGCAGCGTGCCGGTGTAGTTATAGCTGTACAAAACAAAACCTGAATCCATGAGGAACAGCATTTTTCTCTTTGATCCTGCTGGAGCTCTTTAATTCTGCAGTGTTTATTCAAATCGAAAGCTCAAAACCATGCAATTCAGAAGGTTTCATCTTTTCAAAGTGAATGGGGCAACAATTGGATGTTAATGGTTGCAGGCTAAGACTAGATAGCCTATTAAAGGTGTAGAAGTTCTTTAATAACGGATCTAGTTTTTGTTGAAGAGTAAACATTAACTCAGTTTCTCATTCCACAAATGCGGCCAGACCTGCTGTGCTTCTCCAGCCTTTTCTGTTTTTACTTCAGATTCCCAGCATCTGCAGCATTTTGTTTTAATGCAGGAATTCTTTCTCCCAACAGCATCAGGAATAATGGATACAAGATTTCCATTCCATAATATATGAATGAAAATTGGAGGGTGTTCTGTAAGTTTCAATTAATAACTCCAATGAGTACAGACCCAACCTGTACTCGTCAACCTCTCCTCATAAGAAAATCTCTCCCTGCCAGGGAATCAACCTATAGTCTTAGCAAGACTTCTCTATTCTCCAAACCTTTTAAACTATAGGCCAACATTCCAAATGCCTTCCCTATTACTGCTGAACTTGGATGATAAGATTTTTGTGTGATTCATGCATTAGGACTCTCAAATTCCTCCTGCTCCCCCTCATCTACCTTGTGGCTTGACTTTGATTCACTACCCCTGCTTTTCAGTTATAGAGTCATAGAGTCATAGAGATGTACAGCATGGAAACAGACCCTTCGGTCCAACCCGTCCATGCTGACCAGATATCCCAACCCAATCTAGTCCCATCTGCCAGCACCTGGCCCATATCCCTCCAAACCCTTCCTATTCATATACCCATCCAACTGCCTCTTAAATGCTGCAATTGTACCAGCCTCCACCACATCCTCTGACAGCTCATTCCATACACGTACCACCCTCTGTGTGAAAAAGTTACCCTGTAGGTCTCTTTTATATCTTTCCCCTCTCACCCTAAACCTATGCCCTCTAGTTCTGGACTGCCCCACCCCAGGGATAAGACTTTGCCTATTTACCCGATCCATGTCCCTCATAATTTTGTAAACCTCTATAAGGTCATCCAGTTGATCAAATTTATGAAGTTATTTCCTATTCAGTTTCCAATTGAAAGTCATTGGCTCAAAACGTTAACTTCCAGACCTTCAGCTGCCTGACTTGCTGAGAATTTCCAGCATTGTCCACTTTCATTTCAGGTTTCTACTTCTCTAATATTTTGTCTTTGAGAAGCTTGGTGGAACAGAGAAGGCTAAAACAGTTTTACAGAACCATTGGTGGTTCTGATGGAGTAAATATGGCAACATTTTTATCAGGTGGCAGAAACACTGGTGACCGGAGAACACAAATTTAAGATAATTGGCAAGCAACCAGGGTCAGCCTGAGGAAAGACTTTCCTTTGTAATACAGCAAGATATTATGGTCTGGAATATGCTTAAAGGAAGGCAGAAGCAGATTTAGTAATGATTTTTAGATAAAGGGTTAATGACTGGGAGAAAAGAAAATGACAGGGCTATGGGGAAAGGTCAGAGCATTGATATTAGTGGTATAGCTTTACCAAGGTGCCAACACCGAAAGAACAGGCTGAAAAGTGTCCACATTGTTGTTTGACAACCTCTTGGAATGATGAGAGACCACTTCAATTCAACTGGGGACAGTTATGTGACGTAGGAATATCCAGAGAAGGCACATTGAGGAAGATGCCATAACAAAGGTATCTTCACCTCGGATTTCAATGCTGCCCTTGCTTATCAATAGTTAGAGAATTATAAAACAATTAGTTTTGGGAATATTTCTCACCCTTGATCTCTGTTCTTTTTAGAAGTAAGTACACTGGCGGCACGTTTGCTTTGACAAGTGTTCTCCACCTCCCAGTCATTAATCTCCACAGGCGAACCATTGTCTTTACATCTTGGCTCCTAATAAGTAGCACAACATGAATAAATGCACATCAAGTATTCTATTCCTAGGCTAATATTACTGGACTAGTAACCCAGCATTCTAGCTAAGCCTCATACAGTCGTAGAGTCAATCTTACCCTCAGTCCAATAACCACACATTTAACTCTTCCCAAGATGCCTCACTGGTTAATGGACAGAGGCAGAGACCATCCCAGTTAAGTTTCCCTTTAATACAGGGCATTGCTGCCAATTGTAGACTGCAGCCAAATTCAGTTTCTGTGGTTTAGTTCAGAGATAAAGGTGCATTTTGATAAGCCCTTGACTTCAAAGAAAATGTATCATAATTTCAAAACTACTGAATAGATGGAGGAAGTAAATTCCATGGGTTCTCATACAGGTACTCCAGGCAGAATCTGACGCAAGGGCCTCAAATTACACAGCAATCCTGTTAAATGTGATCCCAACTTTACATTAGGGATTCACAGGGCCTTGTTAAGGTGCACAGCCACTGCCCAACCTGACAGCGGCCAGCAGCACACAAAGAGGAACGGCTTCTTCACACCCATCTCCCGGAAGCTGAGGGAATCATTGCCAGTCAAATGGTCAATGTGTGCCCTATACTTGGACTAGAGTCATAGATTCAGAGATGTACAGCATGGAAACAGGCCCTTCGGTCCAACCCGTCCATGCCGACCAGATATCCCAACTCAACCTAGTCCCACCTGCCAGCACCCGGCCCATATCCCTGTTAAACCCTTCCTATTCATATACCCATCCAAATGCCTCTTAAATGTTGCAATTGTACCAGCCTCCACCACATCCTCTGGCAGCTCATTCCATACACGTATCACCCTCTTGGTGAAAAAGTTGCCCCATAGGTCTCTTTTATATCTTTCCCCTCTTACCATAAACCTATGCCCTCTAGTTCTGGACTCCCCCACCCCAGGGAAAAGACTTTGTCTATTTACCCTATCCATGCCCCTCATAATTTTGTAAACTTCTATACGGTCACCCCTCCGCCTCCAATGCTCCAGGGAAAACAGCCCCAGCCTGTTCGGCCTCTCCCTATAGCTCAAATCCTCCAACCCTGGCAACATCCTTGTAAATCTTTTCTGAACCCTTTCAAGTTTCACAACATCTTTCCGATAGGAAGGAGGCCAGAATTGCACGCAATATTCCAACAGTGGCCTAACCAATGTCCTAGCTGTGAACTTCAGTTTATCCAATCTAAATTAAAGTCACTGATGGTTACAGTTGGACCCTTATCACTTGTGCCTCTAGGATAGATGTATTTAAGGGGAAACTTGATACATATATGAGGGAGAAAGGACTAGATGAATTATGATGGGAGGTAACTTGTGTAGTACAGAAACTGCGGTATGGACCAATTGGATTAAATCATCTGCTCTGAAAGGATAGTACTTACTATTTCTATGCAAAGACACAGCATTAGAGTACATGGTAATTAAAATCGAGAGACAAGAATTTGTCAAAGATTTATTAAGATTTATTAAAATGCACAATACTCAATGGAGACTGAATTATGCCCATTTTTCCCCATCACCCTCTATCTGCTTCACTCCAAGGCCAAACCTGGTCTTGTGCCATGGGAGAGGTGGATCAAATCAAATAATTCAGTTCCATACTCACTTGATAAAGCTTGGCATTTCCATAGATTCTATTCCAAATATAACTTGTGCGTTGACCCACATGATCTGAAGTAACAGCCAAAGGTTGCATAGTGTATGGCTCATGTACAGTCACTGCGTGCTGACGAAGAACATCCATCACGTGGTTTGGGTCAGGAACCTAGTAAACAGACACAAAACATTTGCCAAAGAAATTCCCAACTACTAAACTGCAAAATACAAACAGTTAAAATGGTATCGACTTTTCCTAATAAGCTAGACTGCCTTTGTGCTGTCAGTTTTGCACTGAGACTCAGCAGTTTAGCAGCTAGATGATACAAAAGTGGGAATAAAATACAGTGCAGACAAAAACCATGAGAAAGTCTCCACACAGCCACCTGATCTGAGTTCACACAGAGTTCACAGAGAGCTCAGAGGGAGTTCATATAGAGTGCACCATAATGAACATAATTTCAATAACCATATTTCCTGAATTACCCTGGCTGTTAGCCAGCATTGTGTACAGACAGACTTATATTTTGGGCATGTTTTTCTGTAGTTGCATTTCTCTTCACCGTAGAAATGAAAAATAGTAGATCAAAAGGCAACCATTTGATTCATCACCTTTGCTGGTGTTTGTTCTTTAATTGAAGTGATTAATTCTAACACCAAATCCTCCACTTCCCCCATCACCTTTTATATGGCTTTCTGTATGGATGGAGGTTGGATAGCCTTAGATTTAAGTTGAGGTGCCATTGCAAACAGCACAAAGAATGATGTACACTCAAAACTAAACACTGACCATGGCAAATGAACTATTCAACCAAATAACGATGTCTGTTTCATTGGGTTAAAGAATAACTGGAAAACAAGAAAGCAGGTGATTTGTTTTCTGAAACCAGAAGCAATGGCAGTAAAAATCAAGCCACTGTCTCTACCGCAGAAGTTAAAAGAGATAGTTGTGTGTCAGCCCTGACGCAGACTAAATTCTGAGTCAGAAAGATATGGGTTCACGTCCCATTCTGGAGATTTGGACCCACAGTCTATATTTTGCTGAACTGGAGGTGGCAGGTTGGGGCTGCTATGCTGCTCTCTCTTAATAAAACCACAAGAAGCAGAAGCAGATGAAGGCCATTCAGCCCACTGAATCTGTTCTGCCATACAACGAGATCATGGTTGATCTGATAATCCTCAACTCCACTTTCCTGTCTCTTCCCCATATCCATTGATTCCTTTATTGATTAAAAAGCTGTCTGTCTCAGCCTTGAATATATCTAATGACCCCGCCTCAGCAGCTCTCTGTCATAAAGGATTCCACAGATTCACCACCCTCCGAGAGAAGAAATTCCTGCTCATCTCTGTTTTAAAGGATATACTGTCATTATTTGTCTTGCACAGATATTACATGGTGGGGCTGAAGTTTCATGTAGCCCAGACCAGGTAAGGAGAGAAAATTCCTTTGCCAAAAGAACATTTGTGAATTAGTTTATAGACAACAAATCTAGCAATCTGATGAATATCACTGACACGTGAGCTTATTAACTGAATTTAAATTCCTTAGTGGCTGTAGTGTGATTAGACCTCATCAGATCATTAGTCCAGCACTTTGATTACTTGTAGAAAGTGAGGAGTGCAGATGCTGTAGATCAGAGTTAAGAGTGTGGTGCTGGAAAAGCACAGCAGGTCAAACAACATCTGAGGAGCAGGAGAATCGATGTTTCGGGCATAAGCCCTTCATTAGAAATGAGCAAAAGCCATACTTAGATTGTTAAACCTTTGATTACTTGTACACTATTGGTACAATCACTGTGCTGCTGTCATTATTAACTGAAAATAGAAGCAGCAAAATGAGGGATTTTACAGGAACTATTTAAATGCTCAAAATTATTCGTAACAAATTTTAGACTTGTGTGATTAATTTGCCCAAAGCAAGCGATTCCTCATAAGATTTTGGAAATATGGTGCCCTTAACAAATTTGGAGTCAAATCTGTTGTTAATTATAATGCATTTCCTCAGTTCTCGTGTGAGCCACAAGGTGGGGCACATTACCAGTGGAATAAAACAGCACTCAAACTCGAAATCTTTCCAGTCCTGACTGAACAATGTGAGATCAAAATGTTGTATATACGATATTTGTTTTGCATATGAGCTTTTTTTTCCACATACTAACCAATTAGCACCAAAATAAAAAAAACTACTTCATCAAAGAATCATATAATCACACAGCATAAATGAGGCCAAAAGAGAAAATGTCAAAGCTTTGACAAAGGGTCAGTTAGACTCGAAACGTCAGCTCTTTTCTCTCCTTACAGATGCTGCCAGACTTGCTGAGATTTTCCAGCATTTTCTCTTTTGGTTTCAGATTCCAGCTTCCGCAGTAATTTGCTTTTATCCAGCATAAATGAGGCCCTTTGACCCATCGAATACACACTGACAAAACTGCTGTAAATTTACACTAGTCCCATTTTCCAGCACTTGGCCTATAGTCTTAAACATTATTGTATTTCAAGAGCTCACCCAAGTACTTTTTGAAGGTTGTGAGGTTTCCCGCCTTCCAGGCAGTGCATCCCAGATTCCCACCACCCTCTGGGTGTAAAAGGTCTTCTTCAAATCCCCTCTAAATCTTCAATGAAGGTGAATAGCTGCTTTCTATTTGACACCTTCACCATTTCTATCAGGATTTTCCCCAAGCCCCAGACTTTTCTGCTCTCAGTAAAACAACCTGAGCTTAAGCAGTCTCTCTTCATAGCTGAAATACTCCATCCCAGGCAACATCCTGGTGAATCATCTCCACACCCACTCTCACTACAATCATAATCCTTCCTACAGTGCGATGGCCAAAACTGCACACAGTGCTCCAGCTGTGCCCTAACCAAAGTTCTGTACAGTTCCAATATGTCCTTCTTGCTCTTATAATCTATGCCATGACTGATAAAGCAAGTGCCCCATATACCTTTGTAGCTACTCTATTAACCCGTCTTACTGACTACAGGCACCTATAGGCAAGTATCCAAAGATATCTCTGTTTCTTTGAGCTTCCTTGTAACTTGCTGTTCAGCAAGTAATCCTTATCTTGTTACTTCTCCCAAAGGTTGTCACCTCACACTTTACAAAGTTAAATTCCATCTGTCACTGATCTGCTCATCTGATCATTCCAATTATACTTTTCCTGTGTCTTCTGTCCTTCCTCACTGTCAACCACCCAGCTAATTTTCATGTCATCTGCAAATGTACTTATCAAAGTTCCCTATTCTCATCTGTATCATTCAGATAAAGGTCCCAGCACGGATCCCTGTGGTACATCACTGGACTCCAATCAAACAAACAGACTTCTACCACCACCATCTGTTTCCTACCACTATGCCAATTTTGGATCTAACTTGCCAAGTTACCTTGGGTCGCATGTACCTTTACCTACTTTGACAGTCTCCCAAGTGGGAACTTGTCAAAGGCTTTGCTGAAATTCATACAAACTCCATCAACCTCACAACACTCAGCTACACGCCTTGTTACCTCCTCAAAAGATTCAGTTAAATTTGTTAGGCAGGACCTCCCACTGATAACACCATAGTGACTGTCTCTGATCAAACCTTTCTTCTTCAAGTGAAGATTACTTCTCCCCTTAAAAATGCTATTCAATAGTTTGTCCATCACAATATGCATCTGCATCTTCCATGTATTTGTCTCTCACTGGTTTATCTCTACCATCCTTCTTGTAAAATTAGCTGTCCTCTGGCACTTCCCCTGTGACCTGACAGGACTTAAAAAATTGGGTCAAAGTCCCTCTGAACTCCTCCCTCGTCTCCCACAGCAGCCTGCTTCTTACGTAATGCAATTCAGTAATGTAAGCTACTTCAGATTACAGGGAACAAATCTGCAGCATGTCATAAATGTCATCCCACCCATCATCTTAAACATTCACTCCCTCCACCACCAACATACAGTAGCATCAGTACGTACCATCCACTGCATGAGCTGCAGTAAACCCTGCAGGGCTCCTCCAAACTTGTGACACCCCCCACCACGTGGATGAATAAGGGCAGCAGACACCTGGGAATGCCATCACCTACAGTATTCCCTCCAAGTCCCACAACACCCTGACTTGGGACTATATTATCCTTTCTTTCTTCACTGTTACTAGGTCAAAAACTTGGAATTTCTTCCCGGACAGAACTGTGGTTGCTTCTACACCCACCGACTGCCGTGGTTTGTGGGGAATTAATATCAAGGCTCTATAAAGCATAGACACTGCACAGCATATTCAAGAAAGCAGCTCACCCTATGTTGTAAACCTGTGCTGTACTGCCTCAGAGGCCAATATTTCCTTCCTAAGGTGAGATGTCCAGAGTTGCTCACAGTACTCCAAGTGTGTTCTAGCCAGGGTTTTGTGTTACAGCAGCATAACCTCACGCTACTCTGGCCACAGGTGCTGAAATTCTGAGATGAAAACAGAGTGTCTACCTTTGACAGTATGCTGACTAAGGTGTCTTGCAAACATGGCCCTTCAAGCCAGCTCTACCATTCAGTATGATCATGGCTGGTCATCCAACTCAGTCCTTGACAGAAGGTGGTGGTGGAGGGTTGTTTTTCAAACTGGAGGCCTGTGACCAGTGGAGTGCCACAAAGATCAGTGCTGGGTCCTCTACTTTTTGTCATTTATATAAATGATTTGGATGCGAGCATAAGAGGTATAGTTAGTAAGTTTGCAGATGACACCAAAATTGGAGGTGTAGTGGATAGCAAAGAGGGTTACCTCAGATTACAACAGGATCTGGACCAGATGGCCAATGGGCTGAGAAGTGGCAGATGAAGTTTAATTCAGATAAATGCAAGGTGCTACATTTTGGGAAAGCAAATCTTAACAGGACTTATACATTTAATGGTAAGGTCCTAGGGAGTGTTGCTGAACAAAGAGACCTTGGAGTGCAGGTTCATAGCTCCTTGAAAGTGGAGTCGCAGGTAGATAGGATAGCGAAGAAGGTATGCTTTTCTTTATTGGTCAGAGTATTGAGTACAGGAGTTGGGAGGTCATGTTGCGGCTGTACAGGACATTGGTTAGGCCACTGTTGGAGTATTGCGAGCAATTCTGGTCTCCTTCCAATCGGAAAGATGTTGTGAAACATGAAAGGGTTCAGAAAAGATTTACAAGGATGTTGCCAGGATTGGAGGATTTGAGCTATAGAGAGAGGCTGAACAGGCTGGGGCTGTTTTCCCTGGAGCGTCGGAGGCTGAGGGGTGACCTTATAGAGGTTTACAAAATTATGAGGGGCATGGATAGGATAAATAGACAAAGTCTTTTCCCTGGGATTGGGGAGCCCAGAACTAGAGGGCATAGGTTTAGGGTGAGAGGGGAAAGATATAAAAGAGACCTAAGGGCAACTTTTTCACGCAGAGGGTGGTACGTGCACGGAATGAGCTGCCAGAGGATGTGGTGGAGGCTGGTACAATTGCAACATTTAAGAGGCATTTGGATGGGTATATGAATAGGAAGGGTTTGGAGGGATATGGGCCGGGTGCTGGCATGTGGGACTAGATTGGGTTGGGATACCTGGTCGGCATGGACAGGTTGGACCAAAGGGTCTATGACTTTTGATCCCTTTAATCCTAAGAACTATATCTTTCTTTCACAGCTTTCTTAAAAGTCTTCAACAGTTTGGCCTCAATAGTTTCCTGTGGCAGAGAATTCCCCAGGCTGAGTAAGGAATTTTCTCTTCACCACTGTGCAAAGAGGTCTACTCACTAGCCTTGCACTGTGATTCTGGTTCTGGACATTGTTAATATCCTTCCTGCATTCACCCTGTGTAATCCTATTAGAATTTTATAGGTTTCTATGAGATCCCTCTCTCATTCTTCTCAATTCTAGTGAATACCGTCCTAACTCCAGATCCAGTCTCTTCCTGTACATCAGTCCCAACAACCCAGGAATCTCTCTGCTAAACCTTGTGGCACTCCTTCAATAGCCAGACATCCTTCCTCAGATAAGGAAACCAGTATCACACACAATCATTAGATGTGTCTCACCAAAGTCCTGTATAATTGCAGTAAGACATCCCTCTTCCTGTACTCGAATCCTCTTGCTATGAAGGCCAACATACCATTTGCCTTCTTCACTGTCTGCTGATCTGTATGCTTACTTTCAGTGAATGGTGTACAAGGACTCCCAGGTATCATTGCATCATCCTTTTTACTAATCTATTCCCATTCAGATAATAATTTGTGTGCCTACTTTTGCTACCAAAGGGGATAACCTCATGTTTAACCACATCGTACTGCATCTGCCATGTATTTGCCCAATTATTTAACTTGTCTAAATCACAGAGAAGATTCACTGTATCCTTCTCACAGTTCACCCACCCACCTAAAGAGCATGTCAAGGAGCCTAGTAAAATTGAAGTTTGTGTGAATCAGGGGAAAAACTCTGCAGTGAGTTGGAGTCATACCTAGCACAAGGGATAATAATTGTATAATCTGAATCCATTGAAGAAGGAGTTCTTCAAAATAGTATCAAAGGCTCAAATATCATGAATTACTTCCTGCATGATCTTCCCCCCACAATAAGGTCAAAAGTAGAGATGTTTGCTGATGATTGCACAATGTTCAGTTCTATTCACAGTCCTCCGAATAATGAAGCTGCTCCATGGCCACTTACAGGAAAATCCAAACAACTTCAATTTCTCCACCACCCGTACACTGTGACTGTAGCATGTATCACAAGATGCAGTGCAGCACGTTGCCATGGCCTCTATCCTAGTGAACTCCAAATCTATCATCTTCAAGATGTGCAATGGAAACGCTGCCCACATCCACGTTCCCCTGCTAGTTTCACACCACCTGTTTCGAACATATTTCTTCAATGTCACTGGGTCAAAATTCTATAATTCCCATCCTGGTCTGTTCTCTACGTCTTCAACTAATCTCAGTCTGACACAAGGTGTGCATACATGCCTGCATACAGATAATGGCTTTATCTCCCAATACGAGAGATTCTATACAACATGTTTCAGGTCATTTTCACAATATCTTCATCCCTGGGACATGTTAAAGTTAAAGATGGGATGCAAACACAAGTTTTTGCTGTACTTCAACATCCTAATAAATATGGAACCTTACCTGAAAAATCTGGGACTGCAATTGTAGAATTTCATCCATGTCCTTCTGTTGTTTCAGTTTCGTCATGATTTTTTGCTGCCAAGGGTCTTGTTTCGGTTTAATCTAATCAACAGAACACAGCAGGATAACTGATCTGAAAACAAACTGCACTAAACAGCTGTAGCAAATCTGGATAATCTGATCCATTGCCTGTGAGCAGGATTTAAAACAATGTCCATAATGCTGGGGGAGAAGCAGGCCATTCAGTTTATTCCTCCATTCAGTACGATCATGGTTGATTAACCATTTCCATGCCATAATTCCCAAAGTGAGAATGTAACTTTTAAATGTTCTGCGATTTACATATGAAAGAACTGAAACCAACATGGTCATTCTAAAAGATGAGAGACATAACAAACAATCTTTTTCAATATATAATTTCAGTTACATCACACTGTAAACTTTTGCTATAAATTCTGTGTCTTACGATCTTATACTCCACAACCACCTGTTGAAGGAGCAGTGCTCTGAAAGTTAGTGCTTCCAAATAAGCCTGGTGGATTATAACTTGGTGTTGTGTGATTTTTAACTTAGCCAAAGCGAGACAGATTGTCCAACTCCCCTAAAATCTCACCAACTTGGTTTCTTCATTCCACATGTGAACTCTGACCCACATCCTGCATGGTGAACAACAGAAACTTGCTGTCTCTATCAGTCTCTTTCTCAGATTTTTCATTTCTTTCCCTTCACATGAAGGATAAAGAAGCTAAGAATAGCACTGGACTGCTTCCCAGAGAGTGAGATGTCCACTTAAAGGACAGAGTACAGTAGATACAAAAGGGGGATTCTTTGCCATTCTAAAAGTTAAATTGGGAATATTATCTGCATTTTAATAGTTTAAGCTGCCCACTGAAATAATGGTTTGCCAATGTTGTTTATAGCTTATTGTTACAGTAAAAATCTTAAAACTTAAAACTTCTTGCATGATCTTTTTAGTTACTCACTCTAAACTATTTTTAAATGTTATTACTCATTGGAGATTATAGAACATAGACCATAGAACAGAGACAAATACAGCACAGAACAGGCCCTTTGGCCCACGATGTTGTGCCGAGGATTAATCCTAATGTAAAATAAAATAACTTCACCTACGCATCCCCTCAATTCACTGCTTCCATGTGCATGTCCAGCAGTCGCTTAAATGTCCCTCATGACTCTGCTTCCACCACCACAGCTGGCAACTCATTCCATGCATTCACAACTCTCTGCGTAAAGAACCTTCCTCTGACGTTCCCTCAATACCTTTCTCCTAATATCTTAAAATTATGATCCCTCGTGCCAGTCAATCCTGCCCTGGGGAAAAGTCTCTGGCTATTGACTCTATCCATTCCTCTCATTATCTTGTATACCTCGATCAGGTCACCTCTCTTCCTCCTTCTCTCCAGAGAGAAAAGCCTGAGCTTAGTCAACCTCTCTTCATAAGGCAGGCCCTTCAGTCCAGGTAAACCTTCTTTGCACCCTCTCCAAAACCTTTGTATCTTTCCTATAGTAGGGCGACCAGAACTGGACACAATACTCCAAGAGTGGTCTCACCAGGGACTTGTAGAGCTGTAGCAAAACCTCGCGGCTCTTAAACTCGATCCCCCTGTGAATGAAAGCCAAAACACCATATGCTTTCTTAACAACCCTATCCACTTGGGTGGCACCTTTAAGGGATTCTACATACTTGAACACCAAGATCCCTCTGTTCCTCCACACTGCCAAGAATCCTGTCTTTAATCCTATATTCAGCATTCAAGTTTGACCTTCCAAAATGCATCTCTTCTCATTTATCCAGGTTGAACTCCATCTACCATTTCTCAGCCCAGCTCTGCTTCCTGTCTATGTCGCGCTGCAGCCTGCAATAGCCCTCGATACTATCAATGATACCTCCAACCTTTGTTTCATCTGCAAATTTATTAACCCACCCCTCAACCTCCTCATCCAAGTCATTTATAAAAACTACAAAAAGCAGAGGCCCAAGAATAGAGCCCTGCGGGACCCCACTCAACACTGACCTCCAGGCAGAATACTTTCCATCTACAACCACTCTCTGCCTCCTGTCAGCCAACCAATTCTGAATCCAGACAGCCAAATCTCCCTGTATCCCATACTTCCTGACTATATGAATGAGCTATTTTATATTACCTCTTATATTACCATTTAAGAGAATGAATGTGTTTTTCATTTTCCAAAGTAAACATTCCAATAATTATATTGAAGGGCAGTACGGTGGCTCAGTGGTTAGCACTGCTGCTTCACAGTGCCAGGGACCTGGGTTCAACTCCACCCTCAGATGACTGTCTGTGGAGTTTGCACATTTTCCCTTTGCCTGCGTGCTCGTTTCCTCCCACAGTCCAAAGAATGTGCATGTTAGGTGGATTGGCCTTGCTAAATTGCCCATAGTGTCCAAGAACGTGCAGATTAGGTGGGTTAACCATGGGAAATTCAGGGATAGGGTCTCGGTGGGATGCTCTTCAGAGGGTCAGTGTGGACTTGAAGGGATGAATGGCCTGCTTCTACACTGTAGGGATTCTGTGAGGTGGACTGGCCATGTTAAATTGCTCATTATGTTCAGGGATGTACAGGCTACATGGATTGGCCATGCTAAATTTGTGGTTAAGCAGATAGAGTAGGGTTGAGACTGGGTGGGATGCTGTCCAGGGGGTTGGTGTAGACTCAATGGGCCAAATGGCCCGTTTTCATGCTGTAGGGATTCTACAAAATATTGTTCTTGACTTGCTTACAATGTACCCATTTTCTTTGTTATATTTCAGTAGATAACTATGTAAAATGATTGTTTGAAATGGTCCCTTACTAATTGTCAGCGTAGTGCTGGAAAAGCACAGCAGATTGAACAGAATCCGAGGAGCAGGAGAATCGACTTTTCAGGCATAAGCCCTTCATGACCTTATGCCGGAAACAGCAAATTTCTTGCTCCTCGGATGCTGCCTGACCTGTTGTGCTTTTCCAGCACTACACTCTCGACTCTGAGCTCCAGCATCTGAAGTCCTCACTTTTTCGTTACTAATTTTGTCCAGCAGACAATCTTTAACCCTTTCAATCGCTGTACTGAATGCACAGCCAGAATAAAAAATAAGTAAACCCTGCAGAGAAAATGTTAAATAAAAGCAAAATATTGTCGAAGCTGGAAATCTGGAATAAGAATAGAAAATGCTGCAGAAACGCAACAGGTCTGGCAGTATCTATGGAGACAGAAATGGAGTCAATATTTTGAGTCCATTGATTCTTTTTCAGTTTCAAAGAAGAAACTTTGGACTCAAAAATGTTAATGCTGTTTCTCTGGCATTTTCTATTCTTATTGGCGAGAAACAGATTGGTTATTTTCATCTTTTAAATTAAATACTTTCGTAATGTGTTTTGGACCAGACCAGACCTCCTCAAAGTATTTTATGAACATAGTCCAGACCCTAACGTTTTCTTATTTCTAAGATAGATGTGAAATACTATGTTCCAGATGCAATGCAACTGGTCAAATGACTCAGCGTTAAACAAAACACAATTTATTTAAACACGATAGTTAAAATGCAAACAAAAGAAAGAGAAATTTAGAATAACTTAACCAATGGAAAATTTAATCGAATAATAGATACAGTACTGATTACTAATTAGCTGTTCCAATATAGTAACATCCCATAAACACACCCCTTGGCAAAAAGGCAAATTCAAACATAGATTCTCGCATGCAGTTCTCTAATCCAGGAGGGAAAAAAAACATCAAGTGAAATTTCAGAGAATGTAGCAGCCAGAACACATTCACAGAAGCTTCCAACTCTTCTGAGACCTCAAGAGCTTCTGCTTAAAACTAAGCCTAAAATCTAAAAAAGGAGTAAAAAGCCTAGGGGGTATGAGAGAGCTGGCCACGCCCAAACTGCTTCCATTGTTCCAAAGAAACCGAAGGCCTCACAAATTATTTACCTTATTAGAGACAAGAGCCTTACAACTTCTCTTCAAAAAAGCAAGACAAAATAACCTCATAAAGGGACAGCATCATTACAAATGTTCATGGCAGCAAAAGAGAGGTTTGATGTATTCATATATAAATGGCCTGGATTCAGAAATTCAATGGTAACTAATTAAATTTGCAGATGATGCGAAATTAGGTATTGGTGTGGAATTGGTGTTCAATAGGATAATCAACTGCTTCTGCCTCTTGGGTTAGGCATCATAGTATTCAGCCAGTACTTGTTATGATGCTGATTGAGGGATTCTTCCCTGCTCTACTTGGTTATTGTGTCATGGACAGTTAGATGGGGTCTTGGTTTAACATATCATCTAAAAGATGGAACCTCTAATGGTGCTGTTTTCCCTCAGTACTGCACTGGAGTATCAGCCTTGTATTTTACTGGCTGAAGCAAATTTCCCTCCAAACATCACGCCATCCCTGATGTGGAACTCGAGAGTTGTTCAAAAGCCTTGAACTCTCTTCCTAATTGCACTGTAGGTCTACCTTCAGCCATAGACTGCAACCTTTCAAGAGGGAAGCTCACCACCACCTTCTGCAAGTCAATTAGGGACGGACAATAAATGCTGGCCAAGCCAGTCACCCTTGTCTCATAAATGATTGTTTTTTAAAAAGCTCTGGAATAGAATTGAATCCAGGACCTTTGGGATGGGCTCAATACTGCAACTGTATAATTGTCTTGTCAGATCATGCAGTGAATCCTGAGTCAATTTCAGGGCCTTAGTTAATAGAAAAGACATGAAGTACTAAAGGCAGTACAGGGAGCTCCAAGGTCAAGACCATAGTGTCAGGGTCTAAATTACCAAGTTAACCTGGAGGTGTTGCGACTTTATAACCTGATTTTATTTTACATTTAACCTATTTTTCTAATCGACATATTCAGAGATGTTATTACAAACCTCTGGAGCAGTTGGGACTTGAACCCAGACCTCGCAGGCCAGGGGTAGGGACACTACCACTGCACCACTAAAGGATCTATAAACAATCAATGGTAGCTTCATTGTTGCCAATACTGAGATTAGCCTTATATTCCAGATTGATGTATTGAATTCAATCTGTATCAGTTGCAATGGTGAACATCCCAGTGCATTGACCTGGGTCTCTGGAATACTGGTCCAGTGACATTACCACTACTTTACTGGATCCCCCATAATAAAACAGAAAGGTACATGAAAATGGTGTTTGTAGTTAACTGTTAAAGGTGTAGAATTATTATTATCAACTTCAGGGGCATTCACACAAGTAAGAGGTAATTTTAGAACTGATACAAGTAATTTTTTTTATATAAAGAAAGATTGACATGTGGAATAACAGAAATAAAAATCCTAAATTGGTTTATGTCATTTAGGATTCTTTCCATAGGCGAAGCAAAACTGACAGAATCCTTGTTCATGGATGTCTTGTGATCTTGAAGTATGATGTCAACATATTCATGATCTTACACAAAATATAATACATAATATTATAATATATAAATAACGTTTCACTCTCAGAATGTGGTAGTCTTAAATCGGAGGCTGTTTATTATGAGACTGATTCTAGATGATGCCACTAAAAAAAAACATTCTCTCAGTATCTAAACTGTCAAGCTCTCTTCAAATCTTCCATATTTCAATAAAATCACCTCTTATTCCTTTAATCTGTAAAGAATACTGGCCCAAGCTACTCAAATGATTCTCATAAGACGGCCCTTTCTTCCCAGGAGCCCACATACTGAATCTGAACAGACTCTATGTACCTTTATAAATGGAATCCAATTTGCTTCTTTCTTCAGGGCCATATTTGGACCTTTTATTCCCCAATGTTCTGTTCTGGACTCAAAAGCATCATAAACTGGAAAAGTCTTCATTGTTTCTTCCTTGCTAAATATGCCCCTGAATTTCTGATTCACCTGAAAATGAATGTTGGATCAAATAATTTACAGCAAATACTTCATTGTGGAGAAAGCTTAGCTAATTGATAAACAGCAAAAAAAGAGGAAGCATTATATATATAAAGGTTACAACAGTGTGTCATAGGTTCTTAACACATGCTTTTGTGACCATCTCTGACACAATCTCTCTTCTCACGTCGCTAACTTTGTTCATTTCTCCTGCTACTCTCGGAGACTGACATATGTTCCCCAAACTATTGGTGACCTATTTGACCCTAGCCTAAGTACCTGCTCCCTTATCATCTCCAATACCAAGAACAGACTACTTCCACCTCTATAAACTGCCCCTCTCCACCATGTTTCAGCCTGTACGCACTGAAATCCTCAGCTATGTCCCTGTTTGTTCTAGACTCGACAATTTTAATGCTCTCCTGGTGGGCCTGCCATATCCTACCCTCTGTAAAAATGGGGTCTTCCAAATTTTTGCTGCCTAAACCTTAACTTGCACCTAACAGTCCCCTTGCTTATTGATCTCTACTGCCTCCTGGTCGTGCAATGCCATCAGTGTTTTAAAATCTGTCTATGATCATGCCCCTCCCCTCTCAGCAACCTCTACTTGTCCTGTAACAACCCAGCATATCCACCTTCCCTATATCCACTCACCCCATATCCACCTGGCCCATGTCTACCTGCCCTATAACCGACCGGCCGATATCTGTTCGAGTTATGTGTGTTGCACATGCCAGATTCTGCTCCACCAATGGCAGCTATGTCTGCAGTTGCCTAAGCCCAAACCTAGGGAATTCCCTCCCAAATCTCCCAGTTTCTCTCCTCGATCACTCTTCAAGCTGATCCTTAAAACTTATTCCACTGATCAGGTTTCTCTACAAATATCTCCTTTTTGGGTCCATGCCAAATTCTATCATGATAATTCCCTCAGAAGGATATTCTATCTCAATCGTGCTACCTGCTTGAAGAACAAAATGACTGTTTTTTTTTCCCAGTGCTAAGGTATGTTGACTTAGAGTCATAGAGTTGTACAGCACGGAAACGTCTGAAGGAAAACAGAAAAGTGATACAAGGTGTGTGAATGTTTAATGACTATTATACTTACTCACGGAGGCGCCAGACCAAGAAGCAAGGTGGAGTGTTCACAATGAAGGCAAGTTTCTATGCCGTTGTGAAAATGACCCAACCTAGAATCTAGAACTGCCGACCTCCAAATACAGCACCATCCATTTTTCAGGGTGGCTGGGGAATTGGAGTTGGTTCCAAATTGCACATCCATAGTCAATGGAGACTGCTATTTGAGGCAGTAACTGCTGTCAGTCACATCTGATTCCCACCAACCAAGATGTAGATTAGATCTGGGGCAAGTCTAAAATTTGCGCAATTGTTCAGTTGGTTAGAGGATCCTTTTGGATGTGCTCCTGGGACACTTTTAGGGAGGTCAGGTGCTCTTTAGGAGCTCTTTTGGAAGAGGTAAGGTACTTACTGGGATTGTTAAATGTCGGCATGAATGTGAGTAAGAAGTATTTAAACTATTGGAACTGGCAACAGAAGTAGTCAAATAAAGGTGTCAAAAGGAACCATTAACAAATGCTGTAGAAAAGAAATACAAAAAGAAACCATCGACAGATCTTTCAAAGAAGGTGTGAAGCTGTTGAGGTATTGAAGACGCCTGGACTTTAAATATTTTATAAAAGGAGTTTTCGGTGTTAGAAAACAAAAATGATCTATCATTCTGCCAGGCTGAAATAAGGCTGTATGCTCTCATTGCTGGATTAGTGCTAAATGTCTAATTTCACAACTGTCCATAAGCAAAGTGGGGCACCGCTCAGTTCACAATTTGATTGAGAGTTCCATGTGGCCATTGACTCTTTGAAGTGGGACAACAAATTCCAGTGTTTGCTTTCTTAAGAGATTAAAGAATGTTAGATATAGTGAAAGGATTTTATTTGATTAAAAGTGACTCCTTCAATAGATACCAAATCCAGCATGAGTCCTGAGGTCTGCCTGTGATGGATACTAAGTGTACTGTTTTAGATCACTTAGGTTAATTGGTGGTGGGTAATTTTAGGTGTTAATTAATTAAAGTGCACGCTACACGCAACAAGGGATGAGTTGTAACATTGTCCAATGGTTGATAACCCTAGCTCGTCCCTCGCCTCGCTGAAACTCTGCGATGGATACTAAGTGAGTTGGCATGGTCATGTATTAGGTCAAAGAATTGTAGGTGAGTTGCACATGTTGGTAAGAGGTAGCACTAAGTTAACGTAAGAGTAAGAAAAGGCCATGGGCTATGGGTGGAGGATTACTGGGTAACATAAAGCATATGAAGGTCAAATAGGGGTGGATAGAAGAGCATAGATTGGCAAGAAAAGGGCATGGGGAGTGTGTGGACAAGTTGTAAGGGGGTTGTGGAGGTTGACGAACTTCTTTTATTCTGTTCCCTTAATTCTTGTGAAAATACTGGTGCACTGAGGCAGGTTGTCCTCTTAGCCTCTGTACTGTCTCAAGCATCTCCCACCATGACTCCCACGTTCATCTCCCCACACTCTCCATTCCTGTAAACATCAAACCAACCTGAAAGAGCACTGATAGGTTTTGCAAAGCCAGGAATTATGCCAGCTCTGCTCTCCAACCCAGGAATGAATATTCAGGCCTCAGAATTTTGTCAAAGGAAAAGACAATTCTCAAATTCTCTGCAGTATTCTTAAGTCTGCCTACGGAAGGAATGTCCTGATTTAAAGAGGTAAATTGCAGGGAATATATATTATAGAGAGCTAACTCTTAATGTAACAAGGAACAGGGTAATTACTTCTGATAAGAAGGCAAGCTACAAACTTGAGGTCTCCAGAAGTGTAATCAACGTTGGGATGCAGAAATCTATTGAATCATCAATTATGTCACACTACAAACTTGAAAGATTAAAAATACCTACCCCAAGGAACTCCTGCAGAGATGTCCAGGGACTGGCATGATTGACCTCCAATAATTGTTAAACTTCAGCTGTCATCTGTCAGCCCATTCTGTTAACCTGACTATGTCAATGAAATAGAGAACCTTGGAGCTGAAGTAGGCCATTTGGCCCTTCGAGCCTGCTCTGCCATTCAATAGAATCATGGCTGTTCCTCTATCTTAATGCCATATTCCAGCTTTCCCCAATACCCCATGATGCCCTTAACATCTAGAACTTTATCTATCTCCTTTTTGAAAATATTCAGTGATTTGGCATCCACAGTCTTCTGTTGTAGAGAATTCCACAAACTCCCTACCCTTTGAGTGAAGAAACCTTTCTTCATCCTCATCTTAAATGGCCTAAACTGCATCCTGAGACTGTCTCCAGCAGTGTTAGAATTTCATACATTTCAATCAGATTGCCTCTCATCCTTCTAACCTCTAGAGAATACACACCCAGTCAAATCCATCTCTCTTCACAGTATAGACCTGCAACCTTGGTACCAGCCCAGCACTTCATTCTAGGTGTGGTCTCACCAATGCCCCCTATAAATACAGTAAGACAACTTTTGAAATCAAACCTTCTTGCAATGAAGACAAATATATAATTGGCCTTCCTAATTGCTTGTTGTATCTGCCTGTTTTTCCCATTGCCTTGTGTCCAAGAATACCCAGGTCCCTTTGTAGATCCATACTTCCCAATATATCCCCAGTTAAATAATAGGCTTTCTGTTTTTCACATCAAAGTGTATAATATCACATTTAACCAGATTGTACTGCATGTGCCATGTGTTTGCCCACTCGCTCAACTTGTTCTAAATCACTTCAAAGCCTCTTTGCATTCTCCTCACAACTCCCAATCCTACCCAGTTTTGTGTCATTAGGGAACTTGGAAATATTACTTTTATAGTTCTTTTATCCACATTGTTTATAGATATCATGAATAGCTGGGGCCCAAGCACCAATCTGTACAGTACCCCACTTGTCATTGCCTGCAACTCAGAAAAAGATCCATTTTTTTCTCACCAGGGAGCTTTGAGAAACTTGAATACAGTATATGAGAATGTGATTACCAGTGTGAATAGCTCCATTTCATTAGCAGTGTTTTTTATATCATCCACATCATATTCAATGCCAAAGTGACAAAGAAGGTACTGAAGCTGAGGTTTAAACTCTTCAATGTTCAGCTTGTGTACAGGAAGACAAAGGTTAACTTCAAAATCAAACACGTCTGCAACAAAGAGAAATCATTGCAATAGTTTATTCATTGTTCGGTTTTTCATAGGGTAAAACAATTGGCAGCTTTTACTCTTTGAGGCTGCTGACCTCATTGTACAGGTACTCAGACAGTCGCTGAAACACTTAGCACTGAAGAAGCCTATTTAGCCAATTATGTCTGGTGCTGACTCTTCAAAAGAGCACTTGTGTTCAGATCCATACCCTTACCATTTGCCCATAACAGTGTAAGTTCCTCATCTTCAAGAGCTTAACCAATTTACTTTTTAAAAATTATTCACCTAGTCAGCTTCCACCAACTTTGCAGATGAAATGTTTCCAATCCTGATGACTCAGTGGGAAGTGTGTTGGAAGATACTGAACCAGCTTTGCTAGTGTCCAACTATTAAAGACATGGCTTTTGGAGGACAAACACCCATTCTCTATTTGGTCATGATCCCTGAATACTCCCTAGCAGCTGGATTAGAGAAACCTATCATTTTTAAATAGAGTCATAGAGTCACACAGCATGGAAACAGACCCAATGATCTAACTCGTCATGCCAATCAAGTTTCCCAAATTAAACTAGTCCCATTTGCCAGCATTTGGGCCCATATCCCTCTAAACCTTTCCTTTTCATGTACCTGTCCAAATGTCTTCTACATGTTGTAATTGTACCCGCATCTACCACTTCTGGCAGTTAATTCCATATATAAACCACCCTCTGCATGAAAAAGTTGACCCTCAGGTCCCTTTAAGTCTTTCTCCTCTTACTTTAAAATCATGCCCTCTAGTCTTGAACTCCACTTTGCCATTCACCTTATCTGTGCCCCTCATGATTTTATAAAGCTCTATAAGGTCATCCCTCAATCTCCTAAGCTCTAGTGAAAAAAGCCCCAACTTATCCAGCCGCTCCCTATAATTCAAGCCCTCAAGTCCTTGTAACATCCTTGTAAGTCTCTTCTTCACCCTCTCCAGTTTGACAATATCTTTCCTATAGGAGTTCAACCAGAACTGTATATAGTGCTCCAAAAGCGGCCTCACCAACATCCTGTACAACTTCAACATGATGTCCCAAATCCTAAAGTGAAACAGTGGTCCTTCTGAAAGCGATGAGGGAATCAGGTATAAATATTGCTCAATTTATTTTCTTCTTTCAGGGTGTCCCTGCCTGTCAGTATTTATTGCCCATTCTACTGGCCCTGGAGAATGTGGTGGTGAGCTGCCTTCTCAAACAACGAAAGGTCTTGTGGGTAAACAGACACTAACATTGCTGCTTTGGAAGGGAGCGCTGGAATTTTGACCCAGCAACATCGAAAGAATGGTGATATATTTCAAAATCAGGACAATGAGTGGTTAGGAGTGGAACTTGCAGATGGTAGTGCTGCCAGGTATCTGTTCCCCCGTCCTTCTGGAAGGAAGTGGTTATGGGTTTGGAAGGAGCTGTTAAAGGGGCAGTGATAAGTTATTACAATGCATCTTCAGATGCTGCACATTGTTGCAACTCAATGTCAGTTGTGAAGAGTTGAATGTGCAAGTTTGCGATTGAGGTATCAATCAAGCAGGTGCTTTGTTCTGGATGGTGTCACACATCTTGAGTGTTGTTGGAGCTGCATACATCCAGACGCATATTCCATCACACTCCTGACTTGTGTCTTGTAGAAGGTAGACAAGCACTGGAACTATTCACTGCAGAATTCCCAGCCTCTGGCCTGTTCTGTTGGCCACAGTATCTACATAGCTGCTTCAGTTCAGTTTCTGGTCAATGATAACAATGAATTTTGGGGAATTCAGTGATGGTAATATTATTGCATTTCAAGGAGTGATAGTTAGATTCTCTCTTATTGGAGATTGTCACTGTGTAGTGCAAATGTAAAGCCACTTATCAAACCAAACCTGAATATTGTCCAGGATTTGCTACATATGGATATGGACAGCTTCAATATCTGAGGAGCTGCAATTAGTGCAAACATCAGCGAACATTCCCACTTCTGACCTTCTGAAGGAAGGTCATTAATGAATCAGCAGAAGATATTTGGGCCTAGGACACTACCCTGAGGAGCTCCTGTAGAAATGTCCTGGAGCTGAGATGACTGGTTTCCAACAATTACAATCATCTTCCTATGTGCCAGAAATGATTCCAACCACAGAGAGTTTTTATCCTCATTCCCATTGACTCCAGTTTTGCTTGGGCTTCTTCATGCTACACCAGGTCAAATGCAGCATGACATCAAGCGCAGTGATTCTCACCTCACATTGTCTCCAAGCTGTAGATCTATAATCAGGACACTACATTGTAACATGGAAGTTTCACAACATGTTTAAATTCTATTTCACCTTTACCTTCAAAGCCTGTGACAGTGGAGTATTTGTTGAAGATCGAGACGGTATGGGTTGCAGCTGATGATAAGAGAATAGAAGTTTTTCCTGAAATGATTCCCATAAATGATCAGGTTAAAGCACACTACACATTACAGCTACCAAGTGATAGCACTAAGTCTGTGAAATAACAGTTAATAGCTTATATGAAACCACTAAATTGAAATACACCACACATTACAGCTTCCAAATGACTGTAAACTGCTCATTACAAATTACAACATTACATACAGTACAATGATAACCATGTGATATACAGACTTATAGAGTCTACAACACAGGAATAAAATAAAGTAATTATCAAAGTTGTTGAAAATTGTTAATTATTTCTGAGCATGCCCATTAATTCTTATTGTGAATATTCAACAACCTTAACCAACATTTATGAAACTACTACCCTTGCTTATTGATTTTTTTCTAACTCTGAGATCATCTGAGCAGAAGCAAGATCTCAACATTCTGTTGTGATCTCAGTGAAAGGACTCCATCATCAATGTCTCCAGTATTGGAGATTTAATGCACATTTTGTGACGAGATCCCTATATTGTTCTCCAACTCCCCAGCATTTACGACTCAGCTCCCCGAAAAGAGACGTCAATGTTCAACAGGAAATGGGAAATGAGTGGGACATTTCATGTGGAAATCACTAGGGGCCTGCCAGGGGGAGTTAAGTCAGCAGTTGAAAGCTGCAGCAGGAAAAGATGCAGAGGGGAAAAAGTAGAGAGCATCAGTCTAGTGATTAGAAGGAGACATTGTGAGATGGGTCAACTGTTCAAAAGGTGAGAGGATTTTCAACCTGGAAGAAGACACATTTCCAGTTTGTGGCTGAATACCTCACAGCAGCTGGACGAGAGGTGTGAAGGTAAAATGTCCATTCACAATTTTCTTGAGTACAAGTATAGAATTATCCAAGAGATCAAAGGGACTTATTCAAAAAGTACAGTTGATACATATCTGAGTGAGAATTGGAGGAAAAGTAATAGATGCTGCAATGTGAATTTATAGACCTCAACAAAATGATAGTACAACTGGCCCCATGATTTGGTAAGTTTATCAGTTAAAGGATATAGAATCTAGTGAAGAAAAGAGTCCCTTGACAGAGATAAAACATGCCAAGGTACTTGATAGCATCATAAATTAAAATTATTAGCAAGTGCCATAAACAGCCACTATGGCAGACTGGTCAAAGAAATAGGTTTTAAGGAGCATCATAAAGAAGTACAGAGAGGTTGGGAAGCCGAGTGGCTTTGGGAGGGGATGCTCAAGAGGCTGAAATGAAATGAGGCCAATGGAGTTATTTTGCAGCTGGAGGGGTTTACAGAAGTTGGAAGTGATGAGGCCTTGAAGTAATTGTAAAAATGGATGAGAGTTTTAAAATTAAGATGTTGTTTCAGATGAGGAAGATGGGGACAGTTGGGTAAATGAGACTTATGGACAACAGAGTTACAGATTTATAGAATATAAAGTGTAGAAGGCCGATCACCACCACATGTGAATAGTCAAGTTTAAAGATGACAAGGTCATGAAAAATGGCAGAGACAGAAAACGTGGAAGCTATGGGCCAGTTAGCTTAACATTGATCACAGGGAAAACGATAGAAGCTGTTATTGAAAACCTCGAAAAAGTCAAGGTAATCAAGCAGTATCAACATGGTTTTGTGCAAGGGAAATCATGTGTAAGCAATTTTCTGGAGTTCTTTTAGGCAGACATAATTATGAGTTGTACATAAAGGGGAACTGGTTAATATACTGTATTTAGATTTCTAGAATGCATTGTTTTTTTTAGTTTTTATTCATTCAGGGCATGTCAGCTCTGCTGGCAAGGGCCAACATTTATTATTAATCAGTAACAGCCCTCGAGAAGGTGGGAATGAGTTGCCTTCTTGACCCATTTGGTGCCGATAGATCCACAATTCTGTTAGAGGGAGTTCCAGGATTTTGACCCAGTGACACTGAAGGAATGGTAAAATATTTCCAAGTCAGAACGGTAAATGGTTTGGAGATGAAATATCTGCTAGGCAAAAGTGGGGACTTCAGATGCTGGAAATCAAAGTCTAGATTAAGTGGTGCTGGAAAAGCACAGCATGTCAGGCAGCATCCGAGGAGCAGGAAAATCGACGTTTCGGGCAAAAGCCCTACATCGGGAATGAAATATCTGCTGCCCTTGTCCTTCCAGATAGTTTAGAAGCTGCTGTTTTCAGAGCTTGGTGAATTTCTGTAGATAAGACACTGTGCTGCTACTGAGCCTCAGTGGCAGAGGGGCTGAATGTGGATACCAATCACATGGGCTGCTTTGTCCTGGACAGCGTCAAACATCTTGACAGTTGCTGGAGTTGCATAACCCAGGCAAGTGAGGAGTATCCTATTACACTCCTGACTTACGCCTGGTAGACTGGGAATTCAGGAGGTGAGTTCCTCACTGCAAGATTCCCAGCTTCTGACCTGCTGTCGAAACCACTGCAAATCAAAGGCTAGGCCAGTTCAGCTCATTACTAACCTCCTGTATGTTGATACAGGAGGACTGAGGGATGGTAATGTCATTGGACACCAAGGACAAATCATTGCCTGACATTTGTGTGGCATGAATGTTACTTGCCATTAATCAAACCAAGCCTGGACATTGTCCAAGTTGTCAAAGTTTTGTTGCATTTGGACTGCTTCTGTATCTGAGAAGTAGCGAATGGTGCTGATCATTGTGCAATCATTGGCAAACATCCCCACTTCTGACTTTATGATGCCGGGAAGGTCACTGATGAAGCAGCTGAAGATGGTTGGGCCTAGGACACAACACTGAGGAACTCCTGTACAGATTTCCTGGAGCTGAGTTGACTGGTCTCCAATAACCATGACCATTTGCCTATGTGCTGGGTATTGAATCAGACCAATGGAGTGATTTGTCCCCGATTCCCATTGACTGCAGTTGTGCTGGAACAGGTTAATGCTACAACCCTTGGTCAAATTCATTCCCCTTTCCTTGCCACAGGACCTGACTCTCTGCTTCTTCCACTCTACATCAGACTCCCACCCTCCCCACCTCATTTCAGACCTGATTCCTCCCACTCAGACCTACCTACACAAAAACAGAAAATGCTGGAAAAGCTCAGCAAATCTGGAGCATCTGTGAAGAGAAATCAGAAACAAAAGCTCCCTCCTTAACAGCATTGTGAGTGTACTGACACCAAATCGACTGCAGCAGTTCAAGACCAGCAGCTCAACACCAGCTTCTCATGTTAGTTTAGCCAGGGAGGCCCGCATTTCCTGAATGATTTGGTTTAAAGCGGGAGATTGCAGAGCTCTGAAATGCAGAAAGGTCGAGGTATCCCAGTGCATTAATCATAAAGGGTTAGAATGCAGACAAAGCAAGTTACTGGGAAAACTAAGAAAAAGGTATCATTTCTCATAAAGGGACCTGAATACAAAAACAACGCTCTGCTTCAGTCATAGCAGGTACACATGAAATCACATCTGATTTAGTTGAGTAGAGTAGTTTTTATTTGTCATTTCTACCATAAATAACTGATACAGTAAAACGAGACAGCGTTCCTCCAGGACAGAGGGTGCTACATGGACAGCATAAACTACACAATTGTACACGGCATAAAGTGCATAAGAAGTGCAAAACACGCAAGTTACAGAGTAACTTATAGATAAATTATAAATATTTTTCTAGCAGCAATTTGAAGTTGTGCCAAGAATTTCAGATGGGAAAGAGTCCGATCATATTGTGTTAAGGAGCCTGATGGCTTGGGGGAAGAAACTGTTGCACAGTCTGGCCGTGAGAGACTGAACTCTCCCGTATCTTCTGCCAGATGGCAGGAGGGAGAAGAGTTAGAGTGAGGGGTGTGTGGGACGTTCAACAATGCTCTTAGCCTTACGGATGCAACATGTGGTGTAAATGTTTGTAATGGAGGGATTTAAAATCAAAGATTTAATTTAACATTTTTTAATAGCTTGCTCCAGCTCTTTTCATGGCTTATGAATCTGCAAATCCTCTGCTTCAAAAGATGCACTTCCTTTTCCTGCTCTTACCTTAGACATATACTACTTCACATCTATCTGTGCTGAACTCCAGCCACCCCTATCAGCCCAGGTGGAACATTCTCCCCCTGACTTTTTTTGAATTTGGTGATACAAGTTGTTGGGGCACACCGTCCTATCCCATGTTCTCAACAAACAACACTCACACCCCAATCACTTCTTCTAGTTAGCTCCAATTTGCAAATGTCAGTATTGGTCTCTTAATTCCTAAACATAGGTTACCAAAATAGTAAAATTTACTTAGTAATGAGTGGCCCAAATGGAAATTCTCATGGAACACAGGAGCAGGAGTAGGCCTGTCAATGCTTTGAGATCCTTTTCTAGAGTATGCCTCAATGCCATTTTCCAGCATTTTCTCCGTATCCCTTGATGTCATTGGTACCTAGAAATCTATTCATTCCTATCTTGAAAGTACTCAATGAGGAAGAGATCTCCAATGATTTACTAATATCTGAATGGAAAAGTTCCTCCAATACAGTCATTATTTTGCTTGCTCATTATTTTGAAACTACGTTCCCTGTTCCATATCTCCCCCAGCTCTGGTAAGCATCCTTTCTGTGTTTATCTTGTTGAGCTCTTAAAAAGTTTGTCAGTTTCAGTGGGATGACCTCATTCTTCTGAACTCCAGCGAATAAAAGCCCCAGTCTGCTCAATCCCACTGTGTAGGCCAGTCCCATCATCCCAGGAATTAATCTCATGCAGTCCTTGTAAGAAAGTATATCTTTCCTTAGACAGGAGACCCAAAACTGTGCGCAAAACTCCAGAAGCAGTCTCACCATGGTTCCATATCATTGAAGTGAGACATCTTCACTCCAGCATTCAAACCCTTTTGTGATAAAGATCAACATTTGCCTTCTTAACTGCTTGCTACCTCTGCATGTTAACTTTCAACATGTTAACCTTATAGACAAGGACACCAATACTTCCCAATTTAAGAATTAGTCTGCAGCTCTGTTACTTCTGAAGTGGTTAACCCCACAATCATCAACATTACATTTCAACAGCTACTCACCATACCTCTCTAGTCTGAGGTAAGAAGTGGTCTTCTAACTAAGACTATCTTTCTCTTAAAGGTGCAACTTATATTTATCATTTCACAGTCAGTTCTGATGAATGATGGCTGTTTGAACATGAGTGTTGCAGGCTCCCTACCTTCTTTGTGTAGGCTTCTTCGTACATTTGATTCCTTACCAGCTGATCCAGAAACACTGGAGAAAGCTGTACTGGGACGTGTAGGAGTACGTAAGGAGGAGAGCAATGTTATGGTGCTGCCTTTATCTTCATCATCTGCTTCAGAAAGCTTCTCAGATGCTGCCTCAATATTGTGAGACATAGGCAGGTACTGTAACACCTGTAATATTAGGGGAATTAGAGTCTTTAAGCTGTGTGTCTGTTCATTTATTAAATAATGCCCCAACATTTCTACAAAAATGACTTAAAGGCATTGAATTGCATTCTCATTTTCACATAATCATTCTTCAAAAGCCATGGGCGTCTGGGGAGATCGCATGTGATGGGAATGAGGATGACAGAAGTGGCTCCCTAATCAGACAGTGGGCAGCTCTAGTGCCATGACAATGCCATTGGGCAAGGTCGACACCACAGAGGCTGCAGGTCTATTTTCAACTTCTGCCAATTCATTGCCTCTGCGGTGTTGACCTTGCCCAGTGGCATTGCATTGACAGAAGTTGAAAACAGATCTGAAGCCTCCTTTCTCTGAGGCACAGTCTTACATGTGGTCATTCAGTTGAGAAGTGTTCAACACTGGAATAGACAGGTAAGCAAACTGCACATTAGTTCATGGATTGTTCTTTGCAAAAGGACAGAACAGACACAATGAAAAGGCCAAGCAGTGTCAAGGATGAAGGATCAGGAAGGGACCATCAGGATCCTGAGTAGACATGGTGTAGGTGACACAGCTCCACAGCAATGTGAGGAGACACCAAGAGGTGGAGAACTTAGAACCAGACCATTTGGTTCAGGTTGGTAATGAGATGGATTTCTTTCTGGATTGAGTGTTTGTTGTCTTCAAGAATTCTTGTTACTTGAAAAACCTGTTCATCTTTGCTCAGTCACCCCACCTAAATTTCTTTTTACTTTCACTCTTTCTCTTTCCTTATGGAAGTTGCTGGACTGAGAGTCATCGTTAGACAGGATAATCTAACCAAATGCAATAATAGCTAACTGCCTCGCACCAATTCCTTCCAACCTCAACTGTTTGGTGCCTCCCTCTACCTCATTCCCATCTCTAGAGGACCAGCTATCTCTTGCAACATGTCCTTTTAGAAGATGCTTTCAATGTATTGATCACCAACCTTTCATCAGTTACCTTCTGGGCTAGGAAAATGGGAGGCCTCAGTGTAAGGAGGCTCCCACTGCCTCTGCCCCCTTTATATCACTGTTCTTTCTAAGAGATTCCAATTCCTCACAATAGCAACCAGAAATTCCTGGAGCTGACATGGAATCAGCCAGAGCAGTTGATTGGATTACATGGGTATAAGGCACAGAACAAGGCCATTCAGTCCAAATAGTCCATATCAACTTTATGTTCCATTCTTTATCCTCCCATCTTTCCCCATTTACATTAAAAAACGTAGAATCATATAATGACTACACCATAGAAAGAGCCCATTGCATCTGTGCTGGCTTTCTTCAAGAGCAATTCCCCAAAGGCACTTCCCTATCTTTTCCTCATTGACCTGAAAATGCTTCCTCTTCAAATAATAATCCAATTCTCTTGCCGAGAATGAATCATACCCTTAGTCGTGCATTCTGGAGTCTCACTTACTGCATAAAATATGTTTTTCCTCAGACCCCATCACTGCTTTTGCCAACTACTTTAAATCCGTGCCTCTGGTTTAGCCCAATCTACCCTTAGAAACATTAGCAGAATACAGACCTTAGTCTGTGATGCTGACACAACTAAAGCAGAAGTAAAAGAGGTTAGTTTAAAGACTTTAATTTCATTTCAAAAATTTCCAGATAGTTTACTGAATTATCTCAGAAATTATAAACTATGTGTATACATTTTTATTGTTGAGAAATTCTTCTAGTATAAACATTGTAAATACGAAGCATTAAAGTAAATGCATAAAGGTAAATCAAGTGGAAATATTTTTCAAAATGCACCTGGAAAGAATGCAAGTACTGTGTAGAGGAAAAGACATTACGTCCTCTTTTGTGATCTTACCCTTAAATAGTCATGGATAGTTGTCAGAGAGTGCAAATGACACACCAGCCACTGAAGGTAGATAATCACATCTTCCTGGGTCACAGACTTACTGGCGCTCCCTGTATCTGTTAAAAAATGTTCTCTAGCTGCTGAAAGCCTTCGAGCTCTCTGAACAGCGTCATCATACTCCTTCATAATATGAGAAATTTGTTTCTAGAAAGTTGAGAAAATAAAAATTAAGACAATAGCTTTCAGGATGACTGCAGCAAATGGCAAGGCAGCCCAGTTTACACCAATAAGTACAAGCACCAGAAATACTAGCGCCAGAAAGTGTAAGCTCTGACAACCCAAAGTCAATGATTTCCTCATAAGCTCCAACACTGGATCTTCATGTTGCTGCCAGGAAAATTTGTTCTGTTGTACCTCAATATTTTCTACCAATTTTAAAATTCTGCATAGAATACCAACCATGAGGTTTTGTGCACTACTTCACCGGACTGTGGATCAATTTCCTAGATATTATTATAGTTGAAAATTGCACCTCTTGCAACACATTTACATCAGTTGTTAACCGTTAATAAGTCAACAAGTAACTAAGCAATCTGTTTAGAAGTGACTTTAATATCTAGACCATCACATAATAACAGTCGGATCTGAAGGTACAGCCTAGATCTTGAAAAAGTGAAATTTTTTGAGAATTGTAACGGAAGGTCACTGTTACCAGCAAAAGCCAGACTTTGCCACATTCAAATATATTTGGTGCTCAAGGCCACATGATCTTGACTGATGTGTCTAGTGCTGGTTGGCAAGGAACAAAGAAAGCATTGAAGAAAAGGCAACACAGAAGAGAGACTCAGGCTGACTTCTATTGACAAGGTTATAGCTTATGAGGGAAGGCAGGAAAGACTTGGGCTTCTCATTCGGTAAAAAAGATATCCAACAGTTCTCTTAGAGCTGCACAACAAAATTACTTTTAATTAAATGGTGAGAGCAGAACAAATAGACACAAATTCAAATTAGTGAAGGTAACTTTAGGATTGATGTCAGCAGAAGTTTCTACAAACGAAGAAGCATCTACATTTGGAATTTACTTTGGGGCAAATTTGTTGGAGTAAAACCTCAGAAAATGTTTTAAGAAATAAACAGATGCAGCAATACAAGGATGGCAGGGAGTGGCTCTGGTTGGATGAATTAAGATGGTCAAATTACTTGATTAATCAATAAGTATCTTGCCATCCTGGGAGGAAAATTAGCCACTGATCAAAACAAAAGTGGCCTCTATTCCAACGCAGACTGGAGTCTCCTATTTTTGACAGAGGGAAACAGAGGTAACTGCAAACCACCTCCGCTATGCTATGTGTACTCAGTAAATCAAACTTTAAAGTGCTGCTAAATTGGAGAATTGCTATATCACCCTTTACTCTCAAACGAATAATTTATGTTATCAACAATGGGGTGATAAACATGATCATGGGGTGTTCATGCTATCAAGTAGAATTTGCACATTTTTGAAAGAAAGCATTTTGTCGTACATTAGAGATAAGCTAAAGAGTTTCATAGCTAAGACATTATTTTTGAAGCACTGTAATGCAATGTCATTTTCACTAGCAATGCTCAAGGTAGCTTGGTGTGGTTAGCACTACTGCCTCATAGCACCAGGCACCTAAGTCCAATTTCAGCCTTGAATGACAGTGTGTGTAAAGTTAAAAATCACACAATCAAATTTTGGTTATTATTTATTTAAGATTTAATTGTATATCAATGTTTGTACTTGAGATTTTTGTTTATTTTTGTAAACTTGTAAAAATGTTATATTTCCAATAAAAATATCTATTAAAAAAATCATACAATACCAGGTTATAGCCCAAAAGGTTTATTTGGAAGCACTAGCTTTCGGTGATTGGCCACCTGATGAAAGAGTAGCACTCCAAAAGCTAGTGCTTCCAAATAAACCTGTTGGACTGTAACCTGGTATTGTGTGATTTTTAACTTTGTACACCCCAGTCCAAGACTGGCGTCTCCAGATCACGTCTGTGTGGAGTTTCCGTGTTCTCCCTGTGTCTGTGTGGGTTTCAGGTGGGTGCTCCACTTTCCTCCCACAGTCCAAAGATGTGTAGATTAGGTCTTGCTAAATGTGGGGTTACAAGGATAGAGTTGGGGGCTGGGGCTGGATGAGATGCTCTTCAGAGGATTGGTGCAGACTTGATGGGCCAAATAACCTCTTTCTGCACTGTCAGGATTCTATGAATAAATCATTCACTACCAAAGTAACCAAAGAACTTCTACCACTCAGAATATGCTATAGCGTCGGTTCTGCTATAACATGTGTTTCTTCAACACAAATTGGCTATAATGTGATTGAAAAATTTATACAATTATTTGTAGATTGCGAACTTTCCTTACTTGTGTTGGATACAATGCAATTCTGGTCCCATTGGTTTAGGTGGTGCTGCTACTACATGATTTTGTTACACTACGGGGTTGTAAGTGAACAGAACTATCGCATCATATCAGAACCGACTGATACTGTATAGAGACTGTCTACACTGCTACTGAATATGTTCAAAGTTTGCAATTTGTGGTTTACCTTATATAGTGGATAAATTTGTTCACTGATGTTTGTATGCTGACAAAATCGTTTCCATCTGAGCATGTGCAGATATTTGCATTGCACTAACTGATGGATCCGATCTGTGAAAAACTGAAACAAGAATGATGTGTGATGAAAACAATAGCAGTTGATTTAAACATGCAGGTTATGCAATGGAATAAGCTGACCAAATTTAGGTTGCTCAGTACTGGTTAACTCAATATACTTTACTGTTTCACTGAATGAGGCGTCAGATGATGATTTCACGACCGGAAAAAGTGAAAAGCTCTGACAAAAGTAATTTTCTTTTCAGTTAATCCAATTCATAAGCTTGCAACCTCTCTGATGAACTATGGGATAGTTTTCCAGCGGTAATGTCAATATTCAGACTACGTAAGACAGTGGTTATGCTATTGGACAATTATTCCATACTCTGGATTAATGATTCAGGAATATGAGTTCAAATGAAACCTAGGGGCTAATTTATCAATATTAAGTAAAATCTGGGATGAAGACGAGGCTACTGTTTGAAACAATTCCAATCATATTAGGTGTATTTTCAATTAGATTGTAACATTTTATGTCAGGATACCTCCTGATTAATGCTCAGGCTGGATAATGTTTGAGTTGTCATGGAGACCAAAGAGAAAAGAGTGATGGCTGGGAGGCTTATGAGTTGGCATAAAGGCTATGGAGATGATTTGGATGAAGGGCCATGGGAGATGGTAGACTAGCATGGGTATGAATCGCCACTGAGATGGATTGCTGGGCATAGAGAGGCACAAGACCCATGCCAGATGGTTACAGGGTACTACTTTGTCACAAAAGATACGAATGGCCACTGGATATGGAGCATACATTGGCATGGATATAGCATGAGGAGGGAAGGGGAAAGAGAAGGGATGATGTTTTCTGCTTTAATCTTTGTTTTTAAACTTTAAACACAGTGCTGAAACCCCAAATCAGGCCTTCTGTCCAACCAACTCCGGAATGGGATGGCCTCTTACGCTCTTCCCTGGTTGTCCAGTTTGATTCCCAATTTAAGCCAAGTCCATGGAGTGAAAGTCAGAAGTTATTTACAAAGGTTAGGTTCACAGAGCTGAGGTTTCACCTGACTGCAATCAACTCCTGAACAGAGATCATGGCCTCTGTTAAAGTATTGATGGGTAACAGGTACCCATTGACTGTACCACAGACACAGAAGGAACTTTCAGCAAGGAAACAGAGAGGTTTGGGAAAACACTTTATATTATTTATATATCAAAAATAACCTGATGGAGGAGAAGAGGTAAACTCTCAGCTGTGTACTCCTGCTGTAGACAGCTCTCCAGCTCTCTCTGCATAACATCTGCCTGAATTAAAAGTGGTTTTGCTTCAGCCACCTATGAAAAGAAAGAAAAAAAATTGTAATTTCAACAGCTCTGCAGAAAGGTATTTTCAAGCCTTCTGAAAGATATAGAGAGTCTAAGCTCTATAGGGGTTTCTTTATTCACTCATGGGACAGGGGCATCACTGGCTGGGCCATCATTTACTGCCCGTCCGTTGTTGCCCCTTGAGCTGCCTTCTTGAACTGCTACAGTCCACGTACTGTAGGTTGACCCATAATGCCCTTACAGAGGGAATTCTAGAATTTGACCCTGTGATAGTGAAGGAACGGCAATATATTTCCAAGTCAGGCTGGTGAGTAACTTGGAAGTGAACTTGAAGGTGGTGGTGTTTCCATGTATCTGCTGCCCCTGTCCTTCTAGATGGAAGTGGTTGTGGGTTCAGAAAATGCTGTCTGAGGATCTTTGTTGAATTACTGCAGTGCATCTTGTAAGTAGTACACACAGTTACTACTGAGTGTCAGTGGTGGAGGGAGTGGGCGCTTGTGGACATGGTGCCAATCAAGTGGCTGCTTTGTTCTGGACGGTGTCAAGCTTCTTGAGTGTTGTTGGAGCTGCACTCAACTAGGCAAGTGGGGAATATTCCATCACTGACTTGTGCCTTGTAGATGATGGTCCTGCTTTGGGGAGATGTGTTACTCATCACAGTATTCTTAGACTCTGACCTGCTGTGGTAGCCACTTCGTTTAAATGGTGAATCAGTTGAGTTTCTGATCAATGGTAACCCCCAGGATGTTGATAGTGAGGGATTCAGTGATGGTAATGCCATTGAAAAGTGCAGGTTGATCTGAGGCCTGATTAGGGGCCACATTTCTCCGACCATGAGGTTGTAGATTGTGTTGGAGTATGATTTCCATGTTATTGATGGCCCACAACACATCATGGACACCCTGTCTCGAATTGCTAGACCTGTTCAAAGTCTGTCACTTTTAGCGTGGTGATAGTGCCACACAGCACAATGGATATTATCCTGAACGTGAAGGCAGGACTTCATCTCCACAAGGACTGTGCGGTGCTCACTCTTACTGATACTGTCACGGAGAGATGCATGTGCAGTTAGCAGATTGGTAAGGATGAAGTCAACTATGTTTTTGCCTCTTGGTGGTTCCCTCACCACCTGCCGCAGACCCAGTCTAGCAACGATGTCCTGAAGGAACCGACCAGCTTGGTTGGTAGTGCTGCTGCTGAGCCACTCTTGGTGGTGGACATTGAAATCCCCGATCCAGAGAACATTCTGCACCCTTGTGATCTTCAGTGCTTCTTCCAAGAGATGTTGAACATGGAGGAGCGCTAGTTCATCAGTTGAGGGAGGATGGTGCACGGTAATCAGCAGGAGGTTTCCTTGCCCATGTCTAAACTGATGAGGCTCCATGTGCCTCGAGTCAATGTTGAGGACACCCAAGGCAATTCCCTCCCGACGATATACTACTGTGCTGCCTCCTCTGCTGGTTCTATCCTGCCAGTGGGACAGGACATATCCAGTAATGGTGACATTGTATCTGGAACATTGACTGTAAGGCACGATTCTGTGAGTATAACTATGTCAAGGCTGTTGCATGACTAGTCTGTGAGATAGCTTTCCTAAACTTGGCACTAGCCCCCAGATGTTAGTAAGCAGGATTTTGCAGAGTTGACAGGACTATTTCTGTAGCTGTTTTTTTCCATTGCCTAGGTCGATGCAAGGTGATCAGTCCTGTTTCATTTCTTTGTTGAAATCACAGAATCGTGCCTTACAGTCAATGTTCCAGATACAATGCCACCATTACTGGATATGTCCTGTCCCACCGGCAGGATAGAACCAGCAGAGGTGGCAGCACAGTAGTATATCGTCGGGAGGGAATTGCCCTGGGTGTCCTCAACATTGACTCCAGGCACATGGAGTCTCATCAGTTTAGACATGGGCAAGGAAACCTCATACAACTGAATGGCTTGTTAGGCTATTCCAGAGGGTAGTTGAAAGCCAGCCACATTGCTTTGGGTCTGGAGTCACATGTAGACCAGACCAGGTGAGGATGGCAGATTTCCCTGAAGGACATTAGTGAACCAGATGGGTTTTTCTCAACAATCAACAGAGGTTTCATGGTCATCATTAGATTCTTAATTCCAGATATTTAGTGAATTCAAATTCTGCTGCTGTGGCAGGATTCAAACCCGGGTCCTCAGAGGGTTAGCTGTGTTTCTGGATTAACAGTCCAGCAAAAATAACCATTAGGCCATCACCTTTCCGAAATATAGAAAATAAGGGCAGTATTAGGCCATTCAGCCTTCCAAGCCTGCTCTGCCATTCAATACAATCATGCCTGATAACCCAGATCAGTGCTTGCCCCCACTTTCCCCCAACCCTGAGATCCCTTTAGCCCCTGGATCTGTATCTAATTCCTTCTTGAAAACATGCAATGTTTTGGCTTCAACCGCTTTCTACAGACTCACCACTCCCTGAATCATGTTCCAATTTGTTCATGCATCACATTTAATTTCTATTGCAGTATCAGATCTGAATGTATTAATTCCCATTAAGTCTTGTACTACAAATTTTGTAGAATAATGTAACTGTTCAGCACACACTTGCTGTCAGCACCACAAGACTTGCCATTGTTCAGTTTATGTTTCAATAATTTCCCTGTTAATAGTTGCCTTTGTCCATCCTTATGACAATTTTGCCCACATAAACTTGTCACCCAACATTATAAAACATTATCTCTACTTTCCAAAAATAAGGATTGTAATGGTAGGGCTGTGAAGTTTTGGGTCGATTCACTAACACCAATTCTCTTGGTGGTACTAGTCTAAACTATTAAAACCAGGGAAGGATATCCACGTGAAGAAGAAAGCTCAATCTTGATAAACAGTCAATGAGTATATAACATTTTATTTAGTAGTTAGTTACACAATATCTAAGATACAGGATGATTTCTTGTGAGACAACAGGCTCAGCTTAAGTGTACACACGATCGCTTCTGATACATTTTAGGAAACAGCTTAGAACAACTAACTTCTACAGCACTGGTGCTGCAACTGGATAGATAATTTTTATTAATTCATTCACAGGATATGGGTGTCACTGGCTAGGCCCGAATTTATTGCCCAGAGGGCAGCTGGGAGTCAACCACATTGTTGTGGGTCTTCAGTCCTGGTAAGGTCAGACCAGGTAAGGGCTGCAGTTTTCTTCTCTAAAGGACATTAGTGAACCAGATGGGTTTTACAACAATCAGCAAGAGTTTCATAGTCAACGATCAACTCTCAATTCCATATTTTCTTTTTAAGTCGAATTCAAAACTTAACCCAGGATTTAACCCAGGTCCCAGAACATGACCGGGGTCTCTGGATTAATAATCCAGTGATAATACCACTAGGTCAACACCTCCCTACATTAGATGACACCTAAATTGCAATGTCAATTAATACTTGCAGGTGGTAACATCTTGTACAATGATAAATAATTCACATTAACATTTTAAATATATCCTAGGAGTTTTCTCTTTTGTAATCCATACCGCAGATGCTGGTGTGGTGTCTATATCTTGACAGAGATGGGATTAGTGAAATGCTGGTGCTGTAACTGGACAGGCAATTGCCATTAAACAGGTTTCTATTTAAATGGGTCAGACCTACCAATGTTCTGAAAGGCATCAAAATGAAATCCTTTGCTGCTTTAAAGACCTTAAAGAACTATCTGCATTTATATTACAATTCTAATTAATCATTAAGGATAATGTCTAATTTTCCTTAATGCCAGGATCCTGGCACATTCATTTTTTTTACAAGATCCCTTGTAGATAAGTGCTACTTTTTGAAATATTAATAAAGCTCTGCGTTTTTCAAAGCCCTGTGGAAAAGTGCTTGCCTTCTGTTTCAACCGCCAACTGCTCAGTGGAGGTTGAGGACTTGCTGTGCAAGAAACTACTGGCACAAACCCACATCTCACCATCCTCAGTACAATCTGACGAACCACCAATATGTTAAGCCACCTGTCGTAGTTCATTATTTCTTCTGTTCTTCAGATTTTTTGAAGCTGAAAACATTATGCAGAAAAAGCTACTTGTAATTCAAAAGGCTAAGACAAATTTGCAAGGAAATGGTAAATCTTATCGTGTTCATTCCCAGCAGGTGCCTTGTGAGGGTTATGTTTTTGCCATTTTTATAATGCAAAATAACATTTCAACAGTCCATTTCTGAATAAGATGCAAGCTGATTTCCCAGAAGGAAGTCAGACTGTGTGCGTGTGCATATAAATATTGTGTGCTCGTGCATGTGTGTCTATGTATATTGTGTGTTTGTGCATGTGTCTGTATACATTGTGTGTTTGTGCACGTGTGTGTGTATTGTGTTGTGTATATTGTGTGTGTGTATATGCACCAAAGAGTGGAGACATCCTGCAACTTTGCTGCAAAGTGAGTTTAGGTAAGTTGTAACAAAAACAGAAATAGCTGGAAAAGTTCAGCAGGTCTGGCAGCATCTGTGGAGAGAAATCAGAGTTAACATTATGGGTCGAGTGACTCTTGCTCAGAAATACCATCAATTCTGAGGAAGGGTCACTTGACCTGAAATGTTAACTCTGATTTCTCTTCACAGATGCTGCCAGACCTGCTGAACTTTTCCAGTTATTTCTGTTTTCGTTTCTGATTTATAGCATCTTTCAGTTCTTATTTAGGTAGTGTGTGTTTGCTTTGCACTTTAAGTGGGAATGAGTTTAGTTTGCAGTCTGTTTTAGGTATCCCAAGGAGAGATACCAGCTAAAGATGAAACATCAAGTGAATGCACAGAAATTCACTAGTTGCAGGTTTGCCAACCCTTGTGTGGAGGTAGTGGTAAATATTCACTAGGGTTTTGGTGTTTTTGAGGATATTGCTGAGAGAATGAGTGTTCGAATTCTATCCTGATGTATGTAATTAACTCTTTCCAACATTTTTGCTCAGCTCAAGTTCGTCTTGCTTAACAAACATTTCATTCTATGTGGTAAAAGTACAATAGCAGCCACTTGTTCAGAAACTGAACTCTGTGGATTGAACTAAGTTAAAACAAAGTTAGGGTCAAACAAACAGGTAGTTTCACTCTCAGACCTGACTTGTACATGATTCACATTAGCTGGGTTCGTAACAACAGGGCCTGCAAATGAACTCCTGACTCAAGCTGAAAACTCCTAAACTTTACAAGGCAGCTCTGGGAAAGTTTGGTGTTAGTCCCAGGAAAGTGGATAACCTTCAAGAACATGATAAATTGAGAATTCCTCAGGGAACAGATTCATAGATGAAAAAGGAAGCTTAAGCTTTGAATGTTAATCCAAAGAATAATTAGTTACCTAAGAAGATGCTTGTTCAATCATGTTAGGTTTATTTGATCCTTACATTGTAACACTTCTCTGTCTTAAACCATGGAATCCTATAGTTTCAATCCTTCAGTAAATCACTTGTTGTTCAAATTTCTCTTTAATTAGTGGCCTCTATGGGAACATTAAAGTTTTATTTTCAAACCCTTAGCCTGTCGCAAAGACCTCCATGTCAACAGAATATGTTTTTCTCAAACAAGTTAGAAGGAGCTTTAAATCACGTTTGTGTAGCCAGAACAGTTTGCAGCATTTTCTTCTGTGTGAATCTATAGCCCTTTTAGTTTCCAGAACATCCCAGCTCACAATCTCTGCATCAGCAAGGGGTAAAAGGTGTCACTCTCATTTTTTAATGATTTGCAAGTTCCTTACTTTTTCCAAAATAATTAGAAAGAGAACTGGAGATTGAATTCCTGAAATTTTTATTTCAGAGCAATCATGGATTTCTACGAACCTAGACTGCAGTTTTTTAAATGTTATTATTCCCTCTGGAATAACAACAGGGAGCTGATTCAGTCTTTTCCTGTTTTCTTATCTCATCCTTACAAAGGGATTGGTAATCAAGCATTAGATTTTACTGAGTCAGTTACTTTATTGACTGCTTACCAGTCAGCATTGCTGCCTGTCATGTGGGAGACTGGCCTTCAAACCCTGGATGGCAGAAATGTTCTCTGAAAAGATCCTGCTGAAAAAAGCAAGTGGCTTTTTCTCAGTGGTGTTGCTGAAGGATCGCTGCTAGGAACACTGCTTTTCTTAATATACTTAAATAAATGACTTGGAACTTAAGAACACAAAGTAAAATTTCAAAATTTGATGGTACCAAACTTTGAAGAGTGGTAAAATTCGGCATACAACAAGATACAGATTTGATGGCAAAATGGACCGGCAAGTGGCAGCTGGAATTTAATTCAGAAAATTGTGAGTTGTTGCATTTTAAAATAAGGAACATGAAGAAGCAATATTGGTAACAGAGACAGAAGGACACATGTGAGTTGATGTTTGAGGGTGGCACTTTGAAAAAATGGTTAGCAAAGTATACAACATCCTCAGCAAGGATGGTACACAAGAGGGTGCTTGGGAGATTTAGGACGGGGAATTTTAGTTCCAATGCCATGAGGATTAAGAAAACAGAGAAGATTAATGATTTCAAAAAGAAATTGGACGAGGTGTTGAAGGAAATAAACTTATCCACGGCCATCTGTCAGCTCTTAATAAGCTGACTGGCATTCCATTTGATGGGTTTTCTCTGTAGTTGTGCCGGTCTCCACCTAACACACTCACTCCGACATTTAGTGTTAATATTCCACCTCAGGATTTTACACATTCAATTTTTTTTTAAAAATTGTTGCTGAAAATGCATATGGGTTAATTTCTACAGGATTTTCTGTCATGAATTGGCACGAGAAGAGAAACCAGGGGAGATCCAATTTGAATATTCCTTGTGAGTGCCTTGTCCTTTATTTATGGAAATTTAGGCTTTTTAAAACACTAGCAGTTGACCAATTTCAAATGTACTCCCCAAAATGGCTTTGCCCAGGAACCTAGCACATGTTTAGGGTGCACATTGAAAAACTGCTTACCCGCAGCTAGTGGTTTTATGTCTCTTAAGAACATTTATTCAGGAGTGCTTTTGAGGAGCGTGAAGACAGGAATGGACAGGGCCAGCATTAGTCGGGGCATTTGAGTATGCAGAAGGACTGAGCCCAGGAGAGGAAACTGTTAGCAGAAATTGTGCACAGGGTTGCAAACAGATACTTTGAAAAGGGCCACTGACAGTTTCAGCAACATCCTCTCCACAAGCCTGCTAGATGCTGATTCTTCCGATATTACCAAATCCCAAATACCAAATATTTTACCTTCAAACCTTTCTTCAGGACCAGTTCACGTTCCTTCCTGAAATAAGAAATGTCCTTCGGTATACAAATGGAACTGAAAAATAAGGGAAACACATCAAAGTATGAGTAAGACGATGTTACATTGTGAGGCATAACCAACATTGAGAAGACTTTAACATCAATTCTGCTCTACTCCAGAAATTCGGAATATGGGGTAGAATATTCCCAGGCCCTGACCAACGAGCCCTGGGAGAAAATTTTGGACATTCAGATGAGATGATGAGTAAAGTTCTTCTTGACATTGAGATAAAATAGTTGCATTTTCAGACAAGTCCCTGAAGTTGAAATGAGATCTACTAACATCAATCACAATTGACCTCATCATGACCTAATCTCACCTCATTAACATGCAGCCACTAACCAGATAAAATCTAAACACTGAAATTCCCGATGTGAAAGTCAGAGCAGGCCCCTAGAGATTCCACCTCACCACATTCAACTCCAGACCTCGATTTTGGACAATCCATACCAAAATCATAGGGTACACTCCAGAGGCAGCAACTGCACACACCCGGGCATTGACATCCAACATGTACTATCCCCAATGCATCAAAATCACACATCTCCTATTTGCTTACAATGCAGTTCTGCACTTAAAGCTGCCCTTTGGAATGCTCCAGCTACTATCATCGAAAAGCTGCTGCACAGATACTTAGTGCATATGCAGAGACATGGACCATGTCACAGATTGGACCAGACTATATCTCAGGGCTGCTTAGTCATTGTCTTAGTGCCCACTCACCTTGCTACTGCCTGGGTGCTGATAACACCCTTACCTTACTTTGCCTTTTTGAGTCCTTAGCCAGACATCAAAGGCTCCCTGTACTTCTCTGTTGCTTGCTATTTAGCCATTTGGCTATGATACTTTCCTGCATCAATCTCACACCTACAATATCTGACAGCAGTCTACACAGTAAATGCACTGCATGCACCTCAACCAAATGACAATGTCTCAGAGTTGAAGGGGAGTAGGACTTAGGGTAGTCCAGGGTGGCCTCTGTCAATCGGCAGGTCCAGTACAAAAAAACATGGGATTCACTTACGGTCAGTTGGGCATCTGTGAGAGAGAGTGTGGTCAGGTGTCTTGCCAGTCCCCAGTCAGAGTCCAAGTAAGTCAGGTGGTGGGCCACAGTCAGTCCCAGAGTTCAGCTCAATGAACAACAAATGGTGGATGGTATACCAAGGGACATGGGGATAAACAACCCTGGGAATTACAGACAGAAAACTTGTAACATTTAGCCCATTGTTTCATTACTTCCTTCAGATTTACAGCAAGGGCCAACTATTTATAATCCAAAAGATTGTTAATTACTGTAGAGAATTGTTTTCCATACAGAATAGTATATGGGTTTAACCTTAGAATGACCAGGATCTGTATTTCTGGCTCGAGCCAGGCTAAGAACATAAGAACCAGGAGCAGGAGTAGGCCATCTGGCCCTTCAAGCCCGCACCGCCATTCAGTAACATCATGGCTGATCTTTCTGTGGCCTCAGCTCCTCTTACCCACCCTCTCACTATAACTCTTTGATTAAAAAACACACAACCATCACTGGAAAAACTCAGCAGCCCTAGCAGCATCTGCGAAGAGAAATCAAAGTTAAAGTTTCAGGGCCAGTGACCCTTCTTCAGAACTCTGATAAAATTGTTTGCCTCCTGCCTTGCTATAACTTGAACTAACTTGTTCAAATGTATATTCTGCACTTGCCTTGATGCCAAACGTTATGTCATTAATTGTTTAGAATTAGGCAAAAACTGTACGGTATCTTCAAATTTAGCAGTGGATGGAAGTTTTAAATTACTTCACAATGATGCTGGATGTGATAATCCCTACAAGATCCATAGGGACTCATTAATGAACTTCTTGTGGACCTCACTGGATATGAGTTTTCTTGGTAACAAGCAATGGCCTGCCTAGCTGGGTTGAAGTCCCACCTGTTCCAAAGGCGTGTAATAACATTTCCCTGAACTGGTCAATTAGAAAAATAGTGTTTTTTTTTAAATTAAGAAAATTAGGTTAAAGTTTAAAAGAAAACAGGTCCAGGAAGGGGAAGGAGGTGTCAGAGATGGTCCAGGGGAATTTAAGGTCAGGGTGGAATGTGTTGGTGAAGTTAATAAATTGCTCAACCTCCTTGTGGGAGCATGAGGTTGTGCCAATGCAGTCATCAATGTAGCGGAGGAAGAGATGGGGAGTGATGCCGGTGTAATTACAGAAGATCAACTGTTCTACGTAGCCAACAAAGAGACAGGCATAGCTGGGGCCCATACGTGTGCCCATGGCTACCCCTTTGGTCTGGAGGAAGTGGGAGGATTCTAAGGAGAAATTGTTAAGGGTGAGGACAAGTTCAGCCAAACGAATGTGAGTGTTGGTGGAAGGGTACTGTTGGGGACGTCGAGAGAGGAAGAAACGGAGGGCTTAGAGGCCCTGGTCATGGTGGATGGAGGTGTAGAGGGATTGGATATCTATGGTGAAGATGAGGCGTTGAGGACCGTGGAAACGGAAGTCTTGGAGGAGGTGGAAAGTGTGGGTGGTGTCTTGAACGTATCTCCCCTGGACTAGGGGGGATAGGACAGTGTCAAGGTAGGTGGAGATGAGTTCGGTGGGGCAGGAGCAGGCTGAGACAATAGGTCAGCCAGGGTGGTCAGGCTTGTGGATCTTAGGAAGGAGGTAGAATCGGGCGGTGCGGGGTTCTCCAACTATGAGATTGGAAGCTGTGGGTGGGAGATCTCCTGAGGTGATGAGGTTCTGTATGGTCTGGAAGATGACGGTTTGGTGATGGAGGGTGGGATCATGGTCGAGGGCCTCGAAGCCCGCGGTTTCTTCCTGGACCTCTCCACCTCCATTAATGACGACCAACTTGACACTGACATTTTTTACAAACCCACCGACTCCCACAGCGACCTGGATTATACCTCTTCCCACACTACCTCTTGCAAAAATGCCATCCCATATTCCCAATTCCTCCGCCTCCACCGGATCTGCTCCCAGGAGGACCAGTTCCACCACAGAACACACCAGATGGCCTCCTTCTTTAGAGACCTCAATTTCCCTTCCCACGTGGTTAAAGATGCCCTCCAACGCATCTCGTCCACATCCCGCACCTCCGCCCTCAGACCACACCCCTCCATCTGTAACAAGGACAGAACCCCCCTGGTGCTCACCCTCCACCCTATCAACCTTCGCAGAAACCGCATCATCCACCGACATTTCCACCACCTCCAAACAGACCCCACCACCAGGGATATATTTCCCTCCCCGCCTATTTTTGCTTTCTGCAAAGACCATTCCCTCTGTGACTACCTGGTCAGGTCCAAGCCCCCCAACAACCCACCCTCCCATCCTGGCACCTTCCCCTGCCACCGCAGGAACTGTAAAACCTGTGCCCACACCTCCTCCCTCACCTCCATCCAAAGGAGCCTTCCACATCCATCAAAGTTTCACCTGCACATCCACCAATATCATTTATTGTATCCATTGCTCCCGATGCAGTCTCCTCTACATTGGGAAGACTGGACGCCTCCTAGCAGAGCGCTTTAGGGAATTTCTGCGGGACACCCACATCAATCAATCCCACAGCCCTATGGCCCAACATTTCAACTCCCCCTCCCACTCTGCCAAGGACATGCAAGTCCTGGGCCTCCTCCACTGCCACTCCCTCACCACCTGACGCCTGGAGGAAGAACGCCTCACCTTCCGCCTCGGAACACTTCAACCCCAGGGCATCAATGTGGACTTCACCAGTTTCCTCATTTCCCCTTCCCCCACCTCACCCCAGCTCTAGCCTTCCAGCTCAGCACTGTCCCCATGACCTGTCCTACCTGCCTACCTTCTTTTCCACCTATCCACTCCACCCTCCTCTCTGACCTATCACCCTCATCCCCACCTCTATTCACCCATTGTACTCTTTGCTACCTTCCCCAACCTCCTCTCAGAGCTATCACCTCTATCCCCACCCCCATTCACCTATTGTACACTATGCTACTTTCTCCCCAACCCCACCCCCCTCTCATTTATCTCTCCACTCTGCAGACATCCTGCCTCTATTCCCAATGAAGGGCTTTTGCCCGAAATGTTGATTTTCCTGCTCCTCGGATGCTGCCTGACCTGCTGTGCTTTTCCAGCACCACTCTGATCTAGACTCTGGTTTCCAGCATCTGCAGTCCTTGCTTTTGGGGGCGGCACGGTGGCACAGTGGTTAGCACTGCTGCCTCACAGCGCCAGAGACCCGGGTTCAATTCCCGCCTCAGGCGACTCTCTGTGTGGAGTTTGCACATTCTCCCCGTGTCTGCGTGAGTTTCCTCCGGTTTCCTCCCACACTCCAAAGATGTGCAGGTCAGGTAAATTGGTCATGCTAAATTGCCTGTAGTGTTAGGTAAGGGGTAGATGTACGGGTATGGGTGGGTTGCGCTTCGGCGGGGCGGTATGGACTTGTTGGGCCGAAGGGCCTGTTTCCACACTGTAAGTAATCTAACCTAATCTTTTACCAACCTGATTAGAAAATAGGTTAACAGGATCAGAAATAAAAAGCAGTAATGGGCTTTGCATATAAACGTCTAATTGGCCACCCGGGTGATTTATTTGGTGGTTAATAGTTAAAAACAAAAAGAAGTAAAGGTGAGTTGGTGATGGCAAGAAAAAACACATTCAGTTGTATGCGGTAGCACTTCTGGATGTAAAAAAAAATAGAAAGCAGACCCTATGGCAAGTCAGAGGACCTCCGCATGGGTCTGCTCCTAGGCCTAGCCACATTAGTTATAAACAGGCCCAGGAAGCAGGCCATGGAGGGAGTCATTTCTGCTGACAGCCTGCCCCTCTTCCACGACTACATTTGTGGCCTTGGAGAGGGACCACTTTTAGAGAGAGCTTGGCATCGTGGGGGTTAGAGTGGCTTATCTCCCCATCCAACTCCATTTAGACTGCTCCCCTTCCCACTATCCCTACCCCTCCCTCACCTTCCATGGCTTGCATTGTCCTTTATGGGCTTTGCTTGATTAGCCACACCAGCGATTACTGCTGGCAGTTAATAGTTAAAAACAAAAATGGACATGGTGATTTGGTGATAGAGATAAAAACTGTTCAGTTTCATGTGATAGCACCTCCACACATAACTAAAAAAGCAGACCCAAAGAGTTCTTGTGGGGCAGCGATAGTGTCCTGACCTCTGAGTCAGGAGCCTTTCTCCATCTGCACCAGGGATGTGTCATGACATCCCTGAGCAAGTTGATCAGAAAATAAATACACTTGGTCATTGAGCATTTACTAAGGATGTAAGTATTCTGATCCCAGGATAAATAAATTAAAAGCAGCTATTAGCATGATTAAATCAGGTGAACAAACCTATGTAGATTATAGGACTACACATCAACTCCTCTAACCCATGCTGCTGATTCACTGCACATTCCTATTAGACATCATTCTATTAGAATAAAAAAAGGGAAGCAGACACAGGGATAGGTCAGCAGAACTGTCTGTTCCAGGCTGGGACGAGCCTGTGTAAGCCACAAGTAGTAAATTTATTTTGGTGGTTTGACAATAAATGATGTTCCTTTCCATTCAGGCTTCCTGAGATATCACATGAAACCCGTCATGTAATTAACTCTGTTTTGTGTAAATAGCTAGAGATCAGAAGCTCTCTGCTCCACATCCTATCACTGCCTGTGCAGTGCTTCAGGGCATTATTCCAACAGGTCTACTTGCTTTATTTGTGCAAACATGAAAGTTTTTTTTATAGTGCAAGTCCTAAAATGTTTTAAGTGGGCCAACACAAGACTAAATGTTACCTGAAAGGTCGTGTAGATGTCCCCTGTAATATTTCATTTTCTTCAATTTCTTGCTTCAGTTCTGCCAGATCTCCAGCCAGTTCTTTCTCCAAAGCCTGGACTCTTGGTGTAGCAGACACTTTGTATAGATCCCCCATTGCTCCACTGTTATTTAACAGCAGAAGACAAATGTGCTGTCCAAACAAATATTAGGATAAAATTTTGACTGAAGTACCAATATTTTACTTTTGCAACTAAGCACTGGTTACATCATCGATTACATTCCTGTGTTCACCCTGAAAAATATCAGGCATTCCCCAAGAACTCAAAATGTGCACTAAATGTGGCAAAAGGCTTTATCTTTTCAGTATAGACGAACATGCCAAAAAGTTGTGATTTTGAATATTGATTTGGAATTGGTGAATCAAAGTCAACATGCCCTTCCATCAACTGATGGGACTGTCTTAGACTAACAGGCAGTGAGTGCCAATATAACACCATGATATTCCTAATGACAGAGCCATTAATAGACCACTTAGAACTCTGTGGGGCATAGTTTAAAAATAAGAAATTTCTCATTTAAGACAAAATCAGGAAGAGTTTGTTTTCTTAGAGGATCATTGGTCTTAGGAACTTACTTTCCCAGGGAGCAGTGGGTCATTGAGTACATTCAAGGTTGACAGAGACAGATTTTTTTTCAACTAGAGAGTTATGGGGCAGGTAGGACAGTGCAGCTAAAGCAACAATCAGAACAGCCATGATTGAAATGAATAGCAGAGTGGGTTCAGTTGGTCAAGTGGCTTCCCGCTTCTCTTCTTTCTTGTAATCATTGTTAGTTCTGGAAGACAAGTTTCCAGTAACAAATGTTTTCAGGTCTTCTGCTGTTGTTGGCCCATAGTTCCTCATGGATGCTTAGCTTTAATCTGCCAGATGTGCTCTGAATCTACCTCAATGAGTACAGTGATCATGCCAGACAATACAATGGACAGGATTCTTAGTGTGAAAACAGAGCTGCACTTCTACAATTAATGTGTAGTGGGTACTTCCACTAATAATGGGCAGGTGCATTTGTGATGGCCAGATTGGTGAGGGCAGATCAACTCGGTGTGTCTGTCTCACTGGTTCTCTCAACACCCATTGCATGCCCAGTGGGGCAAGTATCTTCATCAGAAAATCTGTGCTCCCAAGCTACTCTTGATGGTGGATATTGAAGTCCCCTAAACAGAATACATTGTGTGGCCTTGTGTACAGAGTGTCTTTTACATGGTGTTCAAAATGGAGGAGCACCGACACAACAGATAGAGACGGCTGTGATCTAATAAATAAAAAGTGCCATCTCTGATCATGTAATTCTCCCTCACTACTATGCCAAAAATCTAGACCTTTTGCTCCCCTGCCACTTTACAGGGACGGGTGGTGTCATTTGGCCGATGGATCCTTGGACCTATTGCAAACGCATGAAATAGGAGCAAAAATAGGCCAATCAGCTGCTTGACCCTGCTCCACTATTCATTAAGATGTGGCTGATGCATTGAGGGGCTTAATTAGAATGTTATACGCCACAAGGACCTCGCCCACCTCTGCCAGACATTTCTCTGTAAAGGACTGAGGCAGGACACCAGGCAGAATCCCCAGCAGCTTTAGGGCTGGTGTCAGGCAAGGGAAGATCACTTGCTCCCAACCATTTGAATACTGCCCCCATTCATTTACCCACCCAAAGCCCTCACCTCCATGTCTCCACTTGCCTCACCCCTCCCCCCTCACATCCACCTCCCGCAACCCCCACCCCTGGCGATTCCCATCAGGATCCTCAATACTGGAGACAACTTGGGACCTGGGTGTCATTGAAGAGGGGACAAAATTCACTGGCTGGCATTCCCTCACAATGAGGCTTCCACCTGGGAAAGGGGCAGAAACCTCACCTTAAAGCAAAGGGTACTGGTGCCAGAATGCACTTTCTGCAATCGGAATGATAGTGGACAGGACACACACACACACACAGAGTGAGTAAGATAATGTGACTAAAGCTTTAAGATTGTGACCATTTTATATACGGTGGTTTCAGAGTCAGGAGACCTAGCACCAATACCAGGCTAACAGGAAAACACAAACACAATGATTCAATGTAGTTAAATAATCTATTTAAAAAAAGAGGGGTGTAAAGTACTTTAATTGGGAAGTCGCCATGTGTTAGACTGGAATTTGAAACCAGAATCCAGAGGTTCTGAGGAAAGTGTTGCTACCAAGTCAGGGGTATCCCTTTGAACAACCTGGGAACATTTCAATATTTCTTAAACCAAAATATAAACGATTAAACGCAGTGTTGAAAAGGATAATCAAGATAATTCTGTAAAATCTCTTGACATATTTGAAATTACTTTTAAAAAGCTATTTATTATATGGTTCTTCACCCTTACAAGCAATTACAATCAAAGGATCAGTCAAATTCAGCAGCCTCTCTTTGCCTTGGGTTTTTAAAATATGATACTGGATTAGTGGTGCTGGAAGAGCACAGCAGTTCAGGCAGCATCTAAGGAGCAGCGAAATCGACGTTTCGGGCAAAAGCCCTTCATCAGGAATAAAGGCAGAGAGCCTGAAGCATGGATTTTTAAAAATGAGTCTACCTGAGGTAGACTCGATCCAAATTCCTTCGTCAATGAAGCCAAACAGCCCAATTTTCCAGATAAGGAAGCGAGTGCTGAACTGAATTTTTCACAGGAATATAATAGGACGCTGCAAAGCAGCATTTAAGCGTGGTCTTAGCCGATCAGAAGTTTTCCAGAATTGTTTCTAAAACATTTTCCAAACCTGGATGGACGCTGAGTCACTCAGATGTGAAAAACCCAGGAGCAAGTCTGGCCGGAGAGAGTGTTTGTTGGAGCCATGTATGAGGGGGAAGGGGAGTGGATGGTGTGTGTGTGTAAAATCACCAGGACGACAATATCAACATTCACAGTCATCCAATCTTCTCAGCTTTTGCTTTATGTGTTTGCACAATTCATCTCTCAACAACTCCTTGCATCTACCCTTTCATTATCCTTTAACGCCCTTGTAACGCGTAAGTGTTTTTTTATTCACTATCCCAGCCCCTCCTCAAACTCGCCTATTTGTAACTATAGAAACGCGTACATTACATAAGTGAAGGAAGGTGATTCTTGATGCACCGTTGTTATCTGCGGGTAAATCCAGCACCTGAACAGTAAAAATGGTCTTCAGTCTGATTATTCCCACTTTCAGGTATTCAAATAGCTGGGTTTAGGCTTCCAAAGTTCAAATGAAAATAAAGCATTACACTTGCAGCATTCACGGTATTTTGCTTTTGCACAGTTACATTGGTTGGGTGAAAATTTCACAATTTATAATGGATCTGCCTCCTTTTGTCCTTCAGCATTTTTTTTTAATCTAACGGATTCGAAGCCTTTTCCAAGTTGCGTAGCTGCTTGTGCCACACCGGCAGTAGATGCCGAGAAATTCCCTTTACAGTACTTAAATACTGTATTGAGAAGACTGAAGCCATTATCCATGCTGTGCCATAGCAACCGTCTCCCTGGCCACTTTCTGAGTTTCGGTCAGACTGTTGGGAAAAAAAATCCACCTCCAATTTATACCGGAGCTGGCTTCCTACTCCACATCCTCACCATCACAGAGTTTATCTAATTCCAGCTCAATAACATGACTTGTTCCTGTCCTTGGCCCGTTTACAGCTGAAACCCTCTTCATTTCTTTTGTTATTTCACTCAACCATTCCATGCCCTTCCGGCTGGCTCACCACCTACAACCCTCTGTAAACTTGAGCTCATCCAGAACTCAACGGTATCTTAACGTGCACCAAATCCCTTTCACCTATTACCGTCTACAAGCTGACTTACAATGGCTAGCAATTCTTTTGATCTTAAAATTCCCTTTGTTGTGTTCAAATTCCTGGATGCCTCATCACGCATTCCTCCGGTTACCATCTGTTGTCTCTTAGACAACATTTTGTCAATCACCTTCTGGCAAGCCCACTGAATCCACTGATGTGCTCTCTAATTTCTTGAAAAATGACACAAACTTTTTGTGAATCTTCAAGAAATATGGATAAGCACTACCAACACTAATAACGGCATGGAACTGTGTAGCACAGAATAGATGGAAAATGCTGTGAGGTAAATACAAGTCACTTACTTTCCCCAGAACAACATAACTGGACCTAATCCTCAACTAATCTGTCTGCTGCAGATACATCTATAACAGATCAAGCTCGGGTATCAAACCTGGTTCAATGAAGCCTGGAGCAACACCAGGCTTACCTGAAAATGGGGTATGAATTTTGTGAAGCTACCAAACAGGACCACTTGTTTGCATAGGTTAAAGAGGTTTATAAAATCATGAGGGACAAGGAAAAGGTGAATAGTAAGAGTCCTTTCCCTCAGGTGGGGGAGTTCAAAATTAGGGGACATATCTTTAAGGTGAGAGGAGAAAGATTTAAAAGGGACCAGAGGGGCAGCTATTTCACACATAGGGCAGTTTAAATGTGGAATAAATTGCCAGAAGACATGGTAGATGCAGGTATAGTTACAACATTTAAAAGTTAAAAAGCACACAACACCAGGTTATAGTCCAACAGGTTTATTTGGAAGCACTAGCTTTCAGAGCGCTGCAGAAGGAGCAGTGCTCTGAAAGCTAGTGCTTCCAAATAAACCTGTTGGACTATAACCTGGTGTGCTATTTTTAACTTTGTACACCCCAGTCCAACACCGGCTCCTCCAAACATTTAAAAGACATTTGGATAGCAAAGGTTTAGAGAGATATGTGCCAAACAAAGGCAAGTGGGACTAGTTTAGTTTGGGAAATCATGTTGGCATAGAAGAGTTGGACTGAAGGATCTGTTTCCATTCTGTATGACTCTGCGCTCTATGACTCGAAGTGATATTTGGAGCTTAGCGATCCTACAACCAATGGATCAGATCTAAACTCTGCAGTTCTGCCATATTCTAGTCATGAATGATGGTGGATCATTAAATAACTTAGTGGAGGAGGAGGCTCCACAAATATCCCTATCCTTGGTGATGGGAGAGTCCAGTATATCACCAGTACAACAAAAGATAAGACTGAAGCATTTGCAATGATTTTCAGCCAACATACTGAGTTTGTGATCCATCTCGATCTCCCCCAGAAGCTTCCCACATCACAGATGCCAATCTTCAGCCATTTTAATTCAATCCATAAGATATCAGGAAACAGCGAAGTCATTAGAGACTGCAAAGTTTACTGGCACTGATAACAGTTCATCAATTGTACTGAAGCCTTGAGCTTCAGAACCTGCTTACCCAAACTATTAGTGCAGCTACAACACTGGCATCTGCCCAACAATGTGGTAAATTGCCCAGGTAAGTCTGGTGTACAAGAAGGTCAAATCCAATGTCAATCAGGCCCAATCAATCTACTTTCGATCATTAGTAAAGTGATGGAAGTTGTCACCAACAGTGCTATCAAGCAGCACATGCTAAGCAACAACCTGCTTAGTGATGTTTAGTTCTAGCTTCGCCAGGGACCTCATTATAGCCCTGATTTAAAGATGGACTAAAGAGCTGAATTCTAGAGATGAGGTGAGAGTGACTGCCCTTGACATCAAGGCTGCACTTGTCCGAGTGTAGCACTAGGAGCCCTAGCAAAACTAGAATCAATGGGAATGAGGGGAAAACTCTCTGATAATTAGAGTCATACCTGGCACATGGGACGAAGATGGTTGTGATAGTTAGAGATCAATCAACGTAGCTCCAGGACATATTTGCAGGAGTTCATTGGAGCAACACAAGAAAAAGATGGTGTTGGAGTATGGCTTCCAAAGCAGAACTCATGCACTGTGACTGCTTTCATTTACACTTGTTTCTTCTTTTTTCTTCCTTTTCTTATATTTTTCACTCTAAACTTTTATTTACCTCTTGTCCTGAGCTCAGGTGGCAGCAGCAGTGGTGAGAGCTCACTGCAGACCACAAGTAGGCCCAATACAGACCTCGAGTAAGCCCAGCATGGACCTCAAATGGGACCAGCCATGGTCCTTGTGTGGGCCCAGCATGGATCTCGAATGGACCCAGCACAGAAAAGAGCAATCGCTTACTTACTTTTCTGAGGCAAACACGGGACCTGACACTGGAATCAGCAGCTGTTACTTTGGTGGCGGCGATGTTGGCAAATTAGGCCCAGCCATGAAAGTTGGTGCCTGAGGATCAGCAACTTCGTTGTGGTTGGGTCTGGTGCAGGTGGTGGTGAAGTGGTGGCAGAAGGGCATCACAGTAACATCAACGGGGTGGGCCCGACGGTGAGAGACGCGACTCTGCCATTGGTTGATCTGGTGCAGGTCATGCTGAGGCAATGGTGGAGGAGTATCAGCCCAGCAGTGAAAGATGGCACCTGAGGATCAGTGACTTTGACACTGGTTCGATCCGGAGCAGGCGGTGGTGAAGTGGTGTGGGAGAGATGGCATCATTAATGGTGATAAGCTGGATCTGAAATGATAGATCCTCTTTAAGGTTTATCTTTCCTTTTTTTCTCTCCTTTTTTTGTTAGTCTTAAATTATTCAAAATGGACAAGAATCATGGCGACAAATGAAAGCTTTTCACTGTATTTTATTGTATTCTTACTGTAAAATACACGTGACAATAAAATCATTCATTCATTCATAATGTCCAAGCCCAATATCTTCAGCTGTTTCTTCAATTACCTGGAAGAACACAGCAAGCCGGGCAGGATCAAGAGGTGGAGAAGTCAATGTTTCAGGTGTAACCCTTTTTAGGACTAGGAGTGGGTGTGGGTGAAGCCATAGATAAAGGTGGTGGGGGGGTGGGCAGGGTGGTGAGGTGGGGATATTTGAACACAGGTAGAGGGTATGACCTGGTTGGTCAATGGGAGGAATGAATCCTTTTTGTGGCAAGAAGGGTCGATGAGAGGAATGGAAGGGAGGGAGAAGGGGCTGGGAAGGATTCGGGTGATGGGATGGGAGGTTATTTGAAATTGGAGAACTCAATGTTGAGTCCTCTGGGCTGTAGGCTGCCCAGGCGGAAGATGAGGCAAAAGAGGAGGCCAACGACGGTTTTGTCGGAAAGGAAGTGGGAAGGGGAATTGAAATGGGCAGTGACTGGGAGGTCAGATTGGCCACATTTGGAGTACTGCACACAATTCTGGTTGCCCTATTATAGAAAAGATGTGATTAAACTGGAAAAGGCACAAAATAAATGAACAATGATGGACGGTTTGAATTATAGGGAGAAGCTGGATCGGCTGTGTGCAAAGCAGCCTGAGGGGTGACCTTATAAAGGTTTATAAAATCATGAGGGGCATAGATAAGATGATTAGCCAAGGTCTTTTCTCCAGGTTAGGGGAATACAAAACTAGAGGTCATAGGTTTAAGGTGAGTGGGGAAAGGTTTAAAAAGGTACTAGGAGGTAACTTTTTCACACAGATGGTGGTGCATATATGGAAGAACTTGTCAGAGGAAGTGGTAGAGGAGAATGCATTTACAACACTTAAAGACATTTGAACATGTACATGAATAGGAAAAGTTTAGAGAGATATCGGCCAAATGCAGGCAGATCGGACTATGTTAGTTTAAGAAACCTGGTCAGCATGGATGAGTTGGGCCGAAGGGTCTGTTTCCCTGTTGTATGGCTCTACGACTCTAACTCCCTAACATCCTCAAGAACCTTAACAATATTTAAGAAAAAAAACACTGCCATTTGATTGGCACCATATCCGCAAATATTCACTCTCTCCATCACTAATGCTCAGTAGCAGCAGTGTGTATCATTCACAAGATGTATTGCATAAGCTTACCAAGACTCCTTTGACATCACTTTCCAAACTCAAAACCATTGCCAACTAGAAGGATAATGCAGCAGATACATGGTACAATATGGTGACTCAGAGGTCAGCACTGTTGCTTCTCAGCACCAGGTTTGATTCCAGACTTGGGTGACTGTATGTGTGGGTTTCCTCCCAAAGTCCAAAGATGTGCAGGTTAGGTGAATTGGCTATGCTAAATAGCTCATAGTGTTCAGGGATGTGTAGGCAAGATAGATTAGCCATGGGAAATGCAAAGTTACAGGGATAGGTTATGGGTCTGGGTGGGATGCTCTTCGGAGGGGTGGTGGGAACTTGATGGGCTGCACGGCTTACTTCCACACTGTAGGAATTCTGTGATTCTATAAACATGGAATATCTTGTCGTACAAATTTCTCTGTAAGCCACTCACCACCCTGACATGGACATATATCATCACTCTTTCTGTGTCACTGAGTCAAAATTCTGGAACTCGATCCCTTTAGAGTACTTGAAGTTGATTATGCACCAGGACGGATGAGATGCTGCCAAGGATATTGAAGAAACTGAGAGTGAAAATTGCGGTAAGCCAGGCAATTTTCTTTCAATCTTTCCTGAATTAAGGATGTTGCTGGAGGACGATAGAACTGCAAACATTACCACCCTGTTCAAAAAAGATTGTAAAGATATGCCCAGCAATTACAGACCAATCAGCTTAGGTTTGGTGGTGGAGAAACTTCTAGAAACAGTAATGGGGAAGGCAGCGGCCTCATGATAATGTAATTTAATGGAAGAAACAAATAACTTTTGTTTTTTTTAATTAATTCATTGAATGTGGACATCAACTAGTGCTCATCATTAATTACCTGGAGAATGTGGTGGTGAGCCATCGTACTTGAACTTCTGCACTTCTTGGTGTGTAGGGATACTCGCAGTGCTGGTAGGAAGTGTGCCCAAGATGGTGCCCCAGTGACAGTGAAGTTACAGAGATAAAATTCCAGGTTAGGATGGTATAAGGCATGTAGGGGAACTTACAGGTAGTGGTGTTCCCAAGCACCTGATACTCATCTTTCCAGGTGGGAGAGGTTGCAAGTTTGAAAGGTGTTGTCACAGCAGCCTTGGTGAATTGATGTAGAACATCTTATAGATGGTGCACACTGCTGTCACTATGCATTGTTGGTGAAGGGAATGAATGTTGAAGGTGGTGGATGACGTGCCATTCAAGCAGGCTGCTTAGTCCCAGATGGTGTTGAGCTTCTTGAATGTTGTTGGAGTTGTAATCATTCAGACATATAGACAGCATTTCACCACACACCTGAGTTGTGTCTTTTAGATGGTGACCAGGCAATAGGGAAACAAAAGGTGAGTTAGTCTCTCAGAACTCTTGGCCTCTGGCCTGCTCTTGCAGCCAGAGGCTTCTGGTCAATAGTAATTCACAGGATGTTGATAGTGAGGGATGCAGAAATGCTTGGTAACCAAGAGTCTATTAAGAAGGAGTAGATAAAATCATTCTGGAGAAATAAATGGGTCTGAAAACTGATAAATCCCCATGGCCTGATAATCTGCCTCCCTGGGTACTAAAAGAGGTAGCCATGGAAATTGTAGATGTATTGATTGTCTGATTAGATTCCCTACAGTGTGGAAACAGGCCATCAGCCCAACAAGTCCACACCAACCCTCCAAAGAGTAACCCACCCAGACCCATTTCCCTCTGACTAATGCACCTAACACTATGGGCAATTTAGAATGGCCAATTTGCCTGACCGGCACATCTTTTGACTGTGAGAGGAAACCAGAGCACCCAGAGGAAACCCACGCAGACACAGGGAGAATGTGCAAACTCCATACAAACAATTGCCTGAGGCCAGAATCCCAAACGTGGGTCCCTGGTGCTGTGAGGCAGCATTGCTAACCACTGAGCCACTATGCCACCATGTCATCTTTCAAAAATCTGTAGATTCTGGGACAGTCCAGATTGGAGGATGGCAATTGCATCCCACTATTTAAGGAGGGGAGAAAACAAGAAATTACAGAGTTTGGTAGATAAGTGGGCAAAAAGTTAGCAAATGGAATATAATTGAAAAAACGTGAAACTGTTCATTTTGGAAGAGAGAACAAAAGAACAGAATATTATTTAAATAGTCGAAATCTGCAAAAGTTTGCAACACAAAGTGACTTAGAGTACTTGTACATGAAACACAGATGCAGCAGGTAATCAGAAATGTTCATGAAATGTTGGACTCAGATTCTGGGACAGTCCCAGCAGGTTGGAAAACAGCAAATGTGACACCACTGTTTAAAAATGGAGGCAGATAAAAGATGGGGAAAATTCCAGTTAGCTTAACCTCTGTAGTGGGGAAGATGCTTGAGTCTATTGTCAAGGAAGAATAGCAAGGCATCTAGATAGAAATTGTCCCATTGGGCAAACACAGCATGGATTCTTGAACAGCAGGTCAGGCTTAACTAATCTTTTGGAATTCTATGAAGACATTATGAGCAAGGTGGACAACAGGGACCCAGTGGATATGATGTACCTAGATTTCCAAAAGGTCTTCAATAAGGTGCCGCACAAGAGGCTGCTGCATAAGAAAAGGTTGCATGGTGTTACGGGTAAAGTATTAGCATGGATAGAGGTTTGGTTGAATAACAGGAAGCAAAGAGTGGGGATAAATGAGTGGCATTCTGGCTGACAATCAGTGACTAGTGGTGTGCTTCAGGGACCAGTGTTGGGACCGCAATTACTCACAATTTATATACAGGGGAACCTCGATTATCTGAACGTGATGGGAGGGCACTATTTCGTTTGGCTAATCAATCATTCGGTTAATCGATTAAATGCCTTTCCTCTGGGGCTCAGAGTTTTTAAAGTCTGCTCCCCGGTCAGGAGACTGTAGCAAGACACAGCAAGTGAGGGCCCGCACCAAACCCCATCCAACACTGCTCCCCCCCCATGCAAACCTCTCACCCCCGACCCCGTGCAACACTGCCCCCCACCCCCAACACTGTGCAACACTGCCCCAGCCCCCAACACCACCCTAACCTTGTGCAACACACCCCTCCCCCAACCCCGTCCAACACCACCCCCCCACACCCAACACCGTACACACCCGCCCCCTCTCTGGGGCAGCTGGACTGGACACCAACAACAAGACTGCTACAGTTGCCTTTGTGGGATAAGTCTCCAAATAGCGCGCACACGCAATGTTTTATTGCCATTTTTTGACAGGTTCCACCTTTGCCCTGTACAGGGCAATGTTGGAGAGATTAATCTGAGGAAGAGGGGTTTAGGGTACTCCCTTGTGTAGAACTCCAGGGAAAGTGTGGGGATAGAGAGAGGGGGTGGGCAGTCAGTCATTTGGAGATGGTGCCTGTTTAATCACTATAAACAAAAGATGCGATTATTGTTGGAAACACTTTGATGTAATGATTCCGTCGGGACCTCGAGATCTCCTTCAGATAATCCGATTTTCAGATAATTGGTATTCGGGTAATCGAGGTTCTGTAGATGGAGTTGGGGACCATGCATCATGTGTCAAAGTTTGCAGATGACACTAAGATGAGTGGCAGAGTGAAGTGTGCAGAGGACGGTGAAACTTTGCTGAGGAATATAGATACTTTGAGTGAGTAGGCAAAGGTCTGACAGATGGAATACATGTGAAGTTGTCCTTTTTGGTAGGAGTAACATTAAAAAGGATTATTACTTGAATGGTAAAAAGTTGCAGCATGCTGTTATGCAGAGGGACCTAGGTGTCCTTGTGCATCATTCACAGAAGGTTGGTCTGCAAGTACAGCAAGTAATTAGGAAGGCAAATGGAATTTTGTCCTTCATTGCTAAAGGCATTGAGTTTAAAAGCAGTTGCAGCTGTACAGGATTATGGTGAGGCCACACCTGGAGTACTGCGTGCAGTTTTGGTCTCCTTACTTAAAAAAGGATGTACTGGCATTCGAGGGGGTGCAGAGGAGGTTCACTAGGCTGATTCCGGAATTGAGGTGGTTGGCGTATGAGGAGAGACTGAGTAGACTGATTATATTCATTGGAATTCAGAAGAATGAGGGAGGATCTTATAGAAACATATACAATTATGAAGGGAAGAGATAAGATAGAAGTAGTGCTTGTTTCCACTGGCAGGTGAAACTAGGACAAGAGGGCATAGCCTCAAGATTAGGGAGCAGATTTAGGACTGAATTGAGAAGGAATTTCTTCACCCACAGGAATTTAAATCCATGGAAATCCTTGCCCAGTGAAGCACTTGATGCTACTTCATAAATGTTTTTAAAGCTTTTTTGAATAATAAAGGAATTAAGGGCTATAGTGAGAGTATGGTAAGTGGATCCAAGTCCATGAAAAGATCAGCCATAACCTTATTGAATATCAGAGCAGGCTCAAAGGGCCAGATGGCCTACGCCTGCTCCTAGCTCTTATGTTCTTTATGGGATATTTGAGTATGAGAATGGGGAGGTCTTACTGCAATTGTACAAGGTGCTGTTCAGACCTCATCTGGAGTACTGAGCGCGATTTTAGTTCCTTTATTTAAGGAAAAGTATTATAGAGTCATGGAGTCATAGAAATGTACAGCACAGAAATGAACTCTTTGGTTTAACTTGTCCATGGCAGCCAGATATCCTAACCTAATCTAGTCCCATTTGGCCCATCTCCCTCTAAACCCTTCCGATTCATATACATACCTAGATGCCATTTAAATGTTGGACTTGTCCCATCCTCCACCACTTCTTCTAGCAACTCATTCATGCACCATCCTCTGCGTGAAAAAGTTGCCTCTTAGGTTCCTTTTAAAATTTTACCTTCTCACTGTAAACCTATGCTCTATAGTCCTGGACTCCCCCACCCCAAGAAAAAGGCATTATCTATTTACCCTATCCATGTCCCTCATGATTTTATCAACCTCTTTAAGGTCACCCCTCAGTCTCCGATGCTCCAGGGAAAACAGCCTCACCTAATCAGCCTCTCCCTTTAGCTCCAACCCTACAACCCTTGTAAATCTTTTCTGAACACTTTCACATTTTGCAACATCTTTCCAATAGGAGGGAGACCAGAATGGCATATAACATTCCAAAAGTATCCTAATCAATGTCCTGTACGGCCACAACATGACCTCCCAACTCCTACACTCAATGCTTTGCCCAATAAAGGAAAGCATTCCAAACACCTTCTTTACTATCCTATTTACCCACAACTCCACTTTCAAGGAACTAGGAACATGCACTCCAAGGTCTCTTTGTTCAGCAACACTCCCCAAGACCTTATTGGAAGCAATTCCGAGAGGGTGGGACCCAGGGAGATAATGAGGAAAGAGATCGGTCTGAGACGGGTACAGCTGAGAACAGAAGTGAGTCAAACAGTCAGGGCAGGCAGGGACAAGGTAGGACTAATAAATTAAACTGCATTGATTTCAATGCAAGGGGCCTAACAGGGAAGGCAGATGAACTCAGGGCATAGTTAGGAACTTGGGACTGGGATATCATAGCAATTACGGAAACATGGCTCAGGGATGGGCAGGACTGGCAGCTTAATGTTCCAGGATACAAATGCTACAGTAAAGACAGAAAGGGAGGCAAGAGAGGAGGGGGAGTGGTATTTTTGATAAGGGATAGCATGATGGCTGTGCTGAGGGAGGATATTCCCAGAAATACATCGAGGGAAGTTATTTGGGTGGAACTGAGAAATAAGAAAGGGATGATCACCTTATTGAGATTGTATTATAGACCCCCAATAGTCAGAGGGAAATTGAGAAACAAACTTGTAAGGAGATCTCAGCTATCTGTAAGAATAATAGGGTAATTATGGTAGGGGATTTTAACTTTCCAAACATCGACTGGGACTGCCATAGTGTTAAAGGTTTAGATGGAGAGGAATTTCTTAAGTGTGTACAAGACAATTTTCTGATTCACTATGTGGATGTACCTACTAGAGAAGGTGCAAAACTTGATCTACTCTTGGGAAATAAGACAGGGCAGATGACTGAGGTGTCAGTGGGGGAGCACTTTTGGGCCAGCGACCATAATTCTATTCGTTTTAAAATAGTGATGGAAAAGGATAGACCAGATCTAAAAGTTGAAGTTCTAAATTGGAGAAAGGCCAATTTTGATGGTATTAGGCAAGAACTTTCAAAAGCTGATTGGAGGCAGATATTCGCAGGTAAAGGGACGGCTGGAAAATGGGAAGCCTTCAGAAATGAGATAACAAGAATCCAGAGAAAGTATATTCCTGTCAGGGTGAAAGGGAAGGCTGGTAGGTATAGGGAATGCTGGATGACTAAAGAAATTGAGGGTTTGGTTAAGAAAAAGAAGGAAGCATATGTCAGGTATAGACAGGATAGATTGAGTGAATCCTTAGAAGAGTATAAAGGAAGTAGGAGTATACTTAAGAGGGAAATCAGGAGGGCAAAATGGGGACATGAGAAAGCTTTGGCAAATAGAATTAAGGATATTCCAAAGGGTTTTTACAAATATGTTAAGGACAAGAGGGTAACTAGGGAGAGAATAGGGCCCCTCAAAGATCAGCAAGGCAGCCTTTGTGTGGAGCCACAGAAAATGGGAGAGATACTAAATGAATATTTTGCATTAGTATTTACTGCGGAAAAGGATGTGCAAGATATAGACAGTAGGGAAATAGATGGTGACATCTTGCAAAATGTCCAGATTACAAAGGAGGAAGTGCTGGATGTCTTGAAACAGTTAAAGGTGGATAAATCCCCAGGACCTGATCAGGTGTACCTGAGAATTCTGTGGGAAGCTAGAGAAGTGATTGCTGGGCCTCGTGCTGAGATATTTGTATCATTGATAGTCACAGGTGAGGTGCCGGAAGACTGGAGGGTGGCTAACGTGGTGCCACTGTTTAAGGGCGGTAAAGGCAAGGACTGATTTGGGATAGTCAACATGGCTTTATGCATGGGAAATCATGTCTCACTAACTTGATTGAGTTTTTGAGGAAGTAACAAAGAGGATTGATGAGGGCAGAGCGGTAGATGTGATCTATTATGGATTTCAGTAAGGTGTTCGACAAGGTTCCCCATGGGATATTGGTTAGCAAGGTTAGATCTCATAGAATACAGGGAGAACTAGCCATTTGGATACAGAACTGGCTCAAAGGTAGAAGACAGAGGGTGGTGGTGGAGGGTTGTTTTTCAGACTGGAGGCCTGTTCCCAGTGGAGTGCCACAAGGATCGGTGCTGGGTCCACTACTTTTTGTCATTTACATAAATAATTTGGATGGAAGCATAAGAGGCACAGTTAGTAAGTTTGCAGATGACACCAAAATTGGAGGTGTAGTGGACAGCAAAGATGGTTACCTCAGATCACATTCGGATCTTGACCAGATGGGCCAATGGGTTGGGAAGTGGCAGATGGAGTTTAATTTAGATAAATGCGAAGTGCTGCATTTTGGAAAAGCAAATCTTAACAGGACTTATACACTTAATGGTAAGGTCCTAAGGAGTGTTGCTGAACAAAGAGACCTTAGAATGCAGGTTCATAGCTCCTTGAAAGTGGAGTCGCAGGTAGATAGGATAGTGAAGGCGGTGATTGGTATGGTATGCTTTCCTTTCTTGATCAGAGTATTGAGTATAGGAGTTGGGAGGTCATGTTGTGGCTGTACAGGACATTGGTTAGGCCACTGTTGGAATATTGCGTGCAATTCTGGTCTCCGTCCTGTCGGAAAGATGTTGTGAAACTTGAAAGGGTTCAGAAAAGATTTACAAGAATATTGCCAGGGTTGGAGGATCTGAGGTACAGGGAGTGGCTGAACAGGCTGGGGCTGTTTTCCCTGGAGTGCAGAGGCTGAGGGGTGACCTTATAGAGGTTTACAAAATTATGAGGGGCATGGATAGGATAAATAGACAAAACCTTTCCCCTGGGATTGGGGAGTCCAGAACTAGAGGGCATAGGTTTAGGGTGAGGGGGAAATATATAAAAGAGACCTATAGGGCAACGTTTTCATGGAGGGTGGTACGTGTGTGGAATGAGCTGCCAGAGGATGTGGAGGAGGCTGGTACAATTGCAACACTTAAGAGGCATTTGGATGGGTATATGAATAGGAAGGGTTTGGAGGGATATGGGCCAAGTGCTGGCAGGTGGGACTAGATTGGGTTGGGATATCTGGTCGGCATGGACGGGTTGGACCGAAGGGTCTGTTTCCATGCTGTACATTTCTATGACTCTAAATGATAACAAGGCACTTTGTCTAAGCCTGTGGATGTTTTCTAAGTCAACATGGATTTTTGAAAGGAACATCATGCTTTACAAACCCATTACAGTTTTTTTGCAGATTAATAGTATAAAGAAGAACATTGCACGCAATGCATTTGGAGTTTCAGAATAAAAACCTACTTGGGGCAACTATGCAAAATGAACAAATGGGATTGAGAGCAATATATTGGCTTAGATTAAGAATTGGTTAGCAGATGATAAACAAAAGAGGAATAAATGGGCCCTTATTTTTGTAGTGGAAGGTGACGACTAATGGGGCACTGATATTCACAATATGGTTAAAAAATTTGGATGAGTGAATCAATGTAACATTTCCATGTTTGCTAATGATACAAATCTAGATGCAACTGGGAGGTGAAGAGGATGCAAAGAGGCTTCAAGATGATTTAGACGAGTAAGTGAGCAAGTACATTGCAGAATAGTGAATGAGTGTGAATGTATCCATTTTGAAAAGAAATGCAAAATGGCAGAGTATTATTTAAATTGATAAGTTGGGAAATTTTGATGTACAAAGGGACCTGGACATCCTTGTACAGTGGTCACTGATTCTAGCACGCAGTTACAAAGGAACATGGTAAATTGGTCTTCATCACACGAAAGTTCGAGTATAGTAGCAAGGATGTCTGCAGCTGTGTGGGGGCCTTAGTGAGACACCTGGTATCTTGTGCGCTGTTTTGGCCTCCCTACGTAAAAGAATGTACTTGCCACAGAGGGAGTGCAGCAATGGTTCACCAGACTGATTCCTGGAATGTCAGGTTGCATGATGATTGATTGATTTGACTGGGCCTGTATTCACTGGAGTTTAGATGAATTAAAAGGTATCTCTTTGAAACAGAACATTCTAACAGGATTCAACAGAGTGGTTGCAGGTATTATGTTTCTCCTAACTGGAGGATCCAGAACAAGGAGGTACAGTCTCCGGACACATTTAAAACTGAGGGGAGGGTAAATTTCTTTAAATTAATCTATGTTCTTCACACTGACAATGGTAACCCTGTGGAATTCTCTACTGCATAAGGCTGTAGAGGCCAGGTCACTAGGTATTAAGGAGTATGCAGAGAGTGGAAGTGCAGCATTAAAATAGTGGATCAGCCACAATCATTTGAATGGCAGAACAGGTTTGATAGAAAATAAGAGTAAGCCATTTGGCCTATGTTTAAGTTTAACATTTTATCAAAATGGTAGCAGTTCTAATACAAACACCCCTGTACAACTCTGGGTAAAGTTACACAGAGCTGAAATAGAATAAGCCATGTTGGACTAAATGTTCTACATACTACGAGAGGCAAGGTCACCCAGTCCAGATTGTATTCTTTTCCCCATAGTCATTAATTAAATTTCCTGACACTAAATAAACATTTCCTTAATGATGGTCCGAAGACTTAATGATAAGGAGCATCCTATAGTCGGCTGTAACTTGCAGTTAAATGTTATTAGTAGCCGAGTTAAAAGCATCATAGACAAAACAGTTCATCTTAAAGACTGTAGACCATCAACACGATGGACTATTAACTGACCTTTGAAGTGTATGAGTCAGTCCTCCACCCCATTTATACATAATGCAAGACAGTATGGTAACAAAATGACAGAGAGTATATAGGCACACAGTGAAGGCAGAACACAACAAGTGACCCAGAGGTTTTATTAATGTGAATATAAAAGTAAATCAAACATGTACAAAGGTTGGCGACAATTTCAATCTATTTGCCCAACAAGGGCATTGCTGCACCAAATGCACACTGTAAATTATTTTAAATAGATGAAAAATATATGAATTTTTAAAAATATTAAATTTAGAGTACGTGAGCCCATGTGATTATCAGCAGTGCTTCAAGTCAATTTCAAAGCAACAAGCATCACATTAAAACACAATTAAATGTATCAATTCATTAAGCTACTCTACAGTAATTTAATAATTAAATTCATCAAAGTCAAATATACAGACATTGCCTTCTGAACCAGTGATCACTGTTCCCATGTGATGTCATTTTGCCTCAGGGTGTGCTGCAGTTTCTGTGCATTCCTAAGTAGCTGAAGGCTTTCTTTTCCTTTCTGGCCAGGAGCAGGAGTTGTTTTGACTGAAAATTCTGTTCCCTTGGGTATAACCGATGCTTCCTTCATTTCATCCAAAGCTTTCATTCGTTTTCTTGTGTCAGCCATCTCCCTCATAACGTTTTTTGCTTTTACCTTCAATTTCTCAACCTAAAAAGTATAAAATTAAATTGTTGGGCAATGATTTTTTAACTAAACATTTTCCATGCACGGATATTTAATCAGAGATTTACTTTGTGTAGAATCTGAATTAATATTCATTTTAAAACTGACAAGATTAGTAACCAGCATCACTTTAAGATTCTATTTAAAAATCCATGAAATAGAAAGCAATCTTATGCTAAATATATTTACTTGCTGCAAATGGGTTGTGGGTTTCTAGTTTCTTAGATAACTAATGCGACTGAGACAAAACAACATCCAATTTTAGTTTCTAAGTTGGATGGTCTTATAACTGGCTGCGTATTTGTTACAAAGTAACTTATTTTCTCAGGATGTGCATTCAATTGGCAAGGCTGGCAATTATTGCCCATCCCTAATCACCAAAGTGGTGATGGTCAGTGATCTTCTGGATGGACTGTATTCAATATAATGGTGTGACCTGCTTTGTTACTTCAAAAGGTCAGTTATGAGTCAACCATATTGTTGTGGGACTAGAGTCACATAGTCTTGTTATGAAGATGTGGGTGTACTGTACTTTTAAGAGTTAAAAGCTAGTAGAACTACCTGACAGCACCAAGTGTTCTGAAAAAAATATAATGTAACATTTGGTTGCCTGGAGACAAAAACAAATTCGAATTCGGCCAATCAGTTTAAATTATACCCAAAAATACCAACCTCCAATTAGGTTTGAATTGAGTATATTGACAATCTTAAAAGCCAAATGACACAATCCAATGCTTTAGGGGCAAAAGGCCAGGGAAAATTGAAAGCTGGGAGGAGAACTGCCAAGCCACCAGCATGTAAAGACTGCCTGAAAAATAGCTCCCTTAAAAAAAAAGTTACCTTTAATCAATCAGTAGAAGCAGAATTCCCTAGAAGAAGAAAAGAAAACCAGAATACAGAGAAGAACTAAAAGTTGCCTGGTTCTGAGATAAGAAATTTTGTTCTGTAAATCTTAAATCGGATTTTTTTTTATCAGACCAGTATTGTAGAGGGGAAAGTAAAAGATAGGCGAGAGGAAGGAGTTGTAAATAATTGTCAGTTAATTATTATTCTTTGTTATACTTTAAGAAATAAATTTGTTAATTTTTACTTTAAATAGTTCCTGGCCCCTCAAATTTTCACAGATTACTGCGCGGGATAAATCTTTTCTGTGTTGCTGGTTTAAATTAAGCAGAAGAGTTTACCCAGTGTCCTAACTGTCTAGACTGAAATCTCAATGCACAGTAGGTTTCCTTTCTTAAAATGATAATTTGCTAATCAATTCTACTTTAACACCAATGTGACCAATTCAGAGTCATTTCGATTTCAGCTTTTTATTGCCCGATTTTAAGAACTGAAATCATGTTTTAAAACTATATAGTGGAATGTGAACTCTACTAAATTATAAAAATATAACCACTTCCTCCAATGCCTATAACATGAAAAGATGAAGCCAAATTTACCACTTGTACAGACAGGAAGTTGAATCATTTCTCAGGCAAGATTATTTTAATTTTTTTCAGTAAAAGCTTCCAGCTGCCAAACAACATCTCTCTTCACCTTAGCATCTATACGTTCCTGGATTTCAGCAGTGAATGAATTCAGTTAGGGGGTTAGTTAGTTCAGTTGGTTGAACAGCCAGTTTACGATGCAAGTGGTGCCAACAGCGTGGATTCAATTCTTGCACCAGCTGGGGTTACCATGAAGGACTCTCCTTCTCAACGCCTCAGGCATGGTGACCTGCAAGTTAAACTACCTCAGGGGTGGTGTCCCTGTCTAGTGAGGTAGCAGCCTTATGGTCAGGTAAGGCTTAGTGCCTCTTATTTTGACCATCAATGATTCTCCTCCTTTCTGTATTTTGAAAGATAGAGAAACAAAATAATGAAAGCATTTCTGATGTACCTGATTGAGTCATATGATTGCTTTTAATCATTTTGCAAGAAGAAAATAATGGAAGTCTCAACAGAAGTAAAAAAACTTTTATAACTGGCAAGGCTGACAATTATTGCCCACTGCTAGTCACCAAAGTGGTGATGGTCAGTGATCTTCTGGATGGACTGTGTTCAATATAATGGTGTGACCTGCTTTGTTACTTCAAAAGGTCAGTTGAGTTAACCATATTGTTGTGGGACTGGAGTCACATAGTCTGGACTGAAATCTCAAAGTGCAGTAGAATTTCTGTCTTAAGATAATTAGCTAATCAATTTTATTTTCATACCAATGTGACCAATTCAGGGTCATTTTGATTTTAGCTTTTTATTGCCTGATTTTAAAAACTGAAATCACATATTAAAACTATAGATGGAATCTGAACTCTACTGAATTATAAAAATATAACCACTTCATCCAACGCCTATAACATAATGTGAAAGGATTAAGAAAATTACTCCTGTTAGCTCAGTGATTGTACTGTAGCCTAATTCAGAAGATTGTGGATTCAAGAGCACAAAGTAGGCAGATATTTAAATACAAGACAAAGGAAATGCTGTACAGTCAGCTAAGTTGTCATTCAAATGAGATTTTAGGCCAAGCTCCAAATACAAAAATAGGTTTAAGATTAATGGTACTATTTGAAAGCTTTTCTGGCCAATATTCATTTTTTTAACTGATAAGACTAACACAGCTTAGCTGAATTTGTCTCATTGTAGACTCTGGTACACTGCTGTAAGTAATTAGGCTGTAGTATTTGTCCACCAAGTAATGGCTACATTCTTCAAAAGCAAAACCCTTTGGAATGCCAAGGTGAAAGGTACAATACATGTAAATGCATCCGCTCTATTTCCTTACACTATTTACTAGGGTTTTTTTTCCTATATCTCCTCTTCCAGAAATAAAAACAAATCAGTTTAAAAAATCCGATTAGCTCCTTAGTCTGCAAAAAATTGGATGCATTGATACATTGACGTTGATGTCCTCACCACAGGAAAATTGAATAAACAGAAACTAAATCATTGTGCTATTTTGCATTTGAATTTTGAATGAATCAATGCTCTTTATTCGCCCTCTAGGTGTCACACTATCATCACAGTTACAATGAATTTAAAGCAACTGCTAACAATGCAGGTTTGGTAAAAGAACCTTGGGACATAAAAGATATCCAAAGTTCTAAAGAGCTACAAGTTATTGTTATAACTAAAGTTCTGTCATCAAAAGTGTTTTTATTGGAATTGTTATAAAATTAATCCTGTCCCCAACAAAAGCTCCACATGAAACCAAAGATATAAAACTTTTTAAAATGGTAAATGCTGAATATTGTCAGCTGCTTCAGGCTAAATATCAATAATGAAGATGAAACTTGCAAAGTAATCTTATACTACTGGTACAGATCAAGTAAACTAATGTTAATCTCTGAAAAACTACAAAGATGTGGTCATTTCTGGTCCAAATATTATTGGAATTTTTAACTTTAGCTGCAAACATCTTTGAGCTTTAGAAAAGTTTTTTTTTAAAGTACAGTATAGTCAAACTGCTCATTGTTGGAAGAGTTTAGCACAGGTAGGCATAATGTTAAAATTAGAACCAGGTCTTCCAGATGAGAAGTTCAAAATTATTTATTCATGTAAAGGTTCGAACTATTAACCACCAAAAGCAGTAGATGCTCAACTCAATTAATCATTTTAAATCTGATATCAGTTTTTGCTAATTAAAGGTATAAGGAGATGTAACCAAGGTAAGCTAAATTAAGACTGATTTTATTAGTTGGAAATGTTTTGTTAGATCTTCCAAAGTTGATTATCAAATGGAAATCCTTCAAATTGGTCGATTTTTAATCAAATGAGGCATTTGAGCCAAATGAGCATATTTTACTTCATGGGCAAAAACCAATTCTGACAAATATTTACAGAAGAGGCTAGGGCAATATTTACCCCCATTTCATGGACATACATGAGATGGAACATTTATTAAAATATTAGAGGTTGTTAGGAATCGCTTGTTCAGATTAAATTTCTACAATTTTAGACATCAAACATTGAATAAAATGGACCTCTATTGCTGTTCTCAGCAGCTGCAGGAGGATAGCTCCAGAGATGTTTCTCTTTGTAATTTTACAAATTAAATTGCTTTCTTGCTATGATTTCAACATAGCATTGTAATCTAAGGGTTCAGTTCACGTGATAAAGCACAAGTAGCTGTAATTTAACTGGCATCTGAACCGTTCAACCAAGATTATTGTATGTCACTGGAGAATACGAAGAATCCTTGTTTAAAATCAAATGCTTACATTGCCCTGGTGCTTTTTGAGTTTAGAAATTTGATCGCCTTTCTTCTCCATCTGTTTTACCAGACATTCAAGTTCACGTTCTAAATCTTCACGGACATCAGTATTTTTGGTACCTTGTATTTGTTTCAGCAGGTCTTGATGCTCACTGGGAACACAGAATTTGGCAATATTTACAAAAATGAAGTAACTTGCAAAATCAATCTACATGAATTCAATCTTCACCACAACAACTGGCTTAACTTCCACCTTGTCAAGCCAGCAAAACCCTTCACGCATTTTCAAGTTAAGAAATAATAATAATGATGAAAATGAATTTATATAAAACCTTTAACACTGAAATTTTCCAAACTATTTCACAGGGGCACGACCAAGAAAAAGGTGGCCACATAAGGAGATATTAGGATAGGTGTTGGTTATTTCAGAGAACACAGCCGAGGCAGGGAACAAAGACAATGTACTAAATCTTTCAGTCTTTAGATTGTCAGAAACCAAATGCATGAGTGAAAATGTGTGTCAGGATCCTGTGGAAATTCTGCCATACAGGTTTACATTGGGATTATTTAAAACTTTGATAGGAAATCGCCTGACTCACTCTACAAATGTCTGAATTTGGAGATTCTAAATAGAACCTTGATATGTGCCAGCATGCTTACCCAAGTAATGTTTGATTAAAACCTAGTCCAACACATGGGTACTCTTATGAAGTTGAAGGTGTGTACTGTACCTTTAAGAGAAAGTGAATGTTGTTCTGCACGGAGAGCTTACAAGCACCTGTGTCATATGACTAGATAACAGTCTCAGAGTATACTGATAAATTGAAAATATGTAACATTTAGCTGTGAAATGGATAGCTGAGTTAGTTGCTGTTTTGACAACAATTTGAATTTAACCAATCAATTTAAATTATGTCCCAGGATACTAAAACCCAATCAAATTTGAATTTATTGTTTTGCCAACATCAAACCAATGAGATGATCCAATGTTGGGGTTTAAAAAAGGCAGGCATTTTGACAATCAGAGAGTAACGGCCATCGAGTGGGAGAACGAGAGCCAAAAGATTGAAACATTCTCTGTCAAAGGTACCGTTTCATATGAAACATATTCGCAGTAAAAGACAGATGACAACCCAGGGAGATCTTCAGCAGGAAGATAGACAGACACCGGAGAAGATATCTGCCAAATGGATTTGAAATTAAATTGATATAACTTCAATAAGTGTTTTATTGGAACAGTATATTGTTATAGAGTTGCAGGCAGGTAATAAGCAGTTAAGAGAAAGGGGCATTTAGAGTGGTGAATAGTTGATGTTTAAGGTTCACTGTTAAAGAATAAATTGATATTACTTTCTTTAAATAATGTAATTTGGGAGTTCTCTATTACTCATCTTTTAAAAGATTACAAGGCAAGGTGAGCTTTTCTGGGTGTTTGGTTTAATTAACAGAGAGGTTCATAGTCGTGTCGTAACAGTACTGAAACAACTGCTAACCCACCACCCCCAAAACCACAATTTAACTGCACCCCAACCCTTGACTACAACCCCAGTCCCCCTACTTCTAACATAATCCCCTGACTCACCGATACTATGTCCACCCAAACTCCCTCCCTGATGCGACTTCCATTCTCAACCACTCGTCTATCACCCCACTAACCAGACTGATTATCCTGCAACCTGATTACTTTGACAACCCGTCAATCCTACCAATTCACCCCCATCATTTAACCAAACTAAATACCTCACTCACCAATCAATCCAATCCACTCACTCACTCACTTCACTAAAATTAACACTTAACCTTGAAACATTATGCAGCAGTTGGTGCTGTAAAAGGGCATGTGGAGTCTTCCCGACTCTCACTGCTCCAGAGTTCCCTGAGGGATGTGCACATTTTATGAAAACCTGGGTCAAAATAACCCCAGAGGAACACACAAGGACATACATTTGGGGGAAATCTTTGTACACATTGGCAATCTAACCAGCATTGCCGCTGCTTGGATGATCTAGGTCAAAAGGCTTCAGTTTTCCCGATAGTTAATCGAATAATCTCTGCTCATCCAATATAGGATGTCAGATAATCTCTGATCCCAATCACAGCCAGTGGAGAGATTGGGTTGTTTTGGTGGGATGGGATTGGATGTTAATGTTTATGTGGAACCTAATGCTTTCTAACAATCGTATGGAATTGCAGCATGTAAATGAGGATAGGAGCTCTTACATTTGGCATTGCCCAGTTATAAATTAAACAGAATGACAAATACTCAGTTCTAACTACATACAGAAACAAAGCAAATCCTCAATTGGATATCCCCAGCAAATCACTGACTTGTATCAGAACCCCAACATATCTTTCAAACCCTTTGTGATTCTGCATATGCTTTTGAAGTAGTTTCCACATTTAAACTTGCCACTCTGGAAAGACATTTCTCCCAATTTTTCTACTGCATTTTTATAGTCATCATCTCATATTTACAGTCTTTGCTTTGCATTCAGCAATGGGTAGAATCATAAATCATGGAAATATTTTCTCCATTTTTACCCTGTCTTATCATTCATAATTTCTAAAGAGAAAAGGTTCCGTTTGCTAAATCTTGTCTGATAGCCATTATCTCTCAGCTCTGAAATTTGCATTTCCTACAGCGCTACTACATTCTTTTTGATGATGTTGAGGTTAGAATTGAATATAGTGCTTTAAATCCAGCCTAACTAGAGGAGCTACATCATAATTTCACAACTTCTGAATTCTACACCCCTATTGTTAGTATTTGTATTTCCTTTGCTGATTTTGCTTTTAAAGAGTTGTTCACATTTTTCATTCCCATTTGGTTCTGTATTTTCTAAATCCAATTTGCCTTTCTAGTTTTTTCTTCCAAAGTGCATCCACTCACATTTACTTGCCACTGAATGGCCCTGGTTTGCAAGGTTTCAATGTCTTCTTCAATTATATTGCATTGCTCCTCAGTGTTAGTCATTCCTCCCAGTTTGGTACCTTTTTCCAATTCTTATATTGAATTATTTAACCTAATATTCACTGCTTGTGAAATTCAAATATGCTACTTTCTTCCAATTTGAATTATTTATTTTTACACCCAGCTTTCTAATCTTTAGCCAATATGTCATCCATGCCTTGCCTCCATATGGACTAACCTTTGTCATAAGCCTGTGTCAGACCTTGTCAAAGCCCGGTAGAAAATCCAAATATATGAGACCAACTATATTACCTCTTCAAAGAATTCTAATCAGTAAGCTGCACACAGAGTCAGGAAGGAGAGATCACATCTGGAGTGAGATACAGCCCAAGTTACTATATAGTTTGGGGAATTTGGTGCAGAGCAGAGAAGGTGCTTTTTGCTTGATTGTTTGGTTCATAGTTTGCTTTTTTGGTTCATAGTCAGCACAAACCAAAGAGTAATATTGCAGGAAAACCATAAGTTCATTGGGTGGTAATAGCTTCTAATCTGACTGTCAATTATACGTTACTTTCAAATCAAAGGTAAACAGGAGAAATATTTACAGGTTACAAGCTAAGACATGAGTTGGAAATTATTTAAAAACTCAATTAAGAACTAAATAAATAAAACAGAGATAAAGGGCCAAGAGATGTGCTGTAACTGCATGGTGTGGGAGTTGGCTAGGACCCTAATGTGATTCATAGCGACCACATCTGTACCAAGTGCTGGTTTGCTTGAAGAACTCTGGCTCACAGGGGTTGATGAGCTGGAGTCGGAGCTTCAAACACTGAAGTATCAGGGAGGGGAAGAGTTACATGGAACTGCATTTCAAGAGACAATCACATCCTTTAGATTAACTACCTCAAATTCAGTCAGTGGTCAGGGGCAGGAGGGTGCGACAATGAGCGAGGCAGATAGAGGCATCCAGGAGATAATGCTGAAGGACCCTCAGCCCTCGAGATTGTCTGACAGGTTTGAGATACTTGCTGTGTGTGTGTGGATGAGAGCAAGGGCTGTGGGGTGGATAATCAAATGGACCATAGCACCTTGGTACAGGGAGCCATTTAATAAGGGGGGGGAGAAAAGAGAAATGTAGCCAGGATAATAAATAGTGTTCTCTGTAACCAAAATAGAGAGTCCCAAAGGCTATGTTGCCTGCCCGGTGCCTGGGCTCAGGATACCTCAACTGGGCTGCACAGAAACTTAGAATGGGAGGGAAAAGGTTAAGTCGTGGCCCACATAGGTGACAATGATATAGGTTGAAAGAGGAAAGAGGTTCTGAGGAGGGAATATGAGCAGCTAGGGGTTAAATTGAAAAGCAGAACCAAATAGTAACCTCCAGATATTACCCGAGTCACAACTGGTACAGGGGCAACAAGATTAAAGAGGTAAAATATGTGTTTTAAAGATTGGCATGGGAGAAATGGGTTCAAATTCATGAGACATTGGTATCATTCATTGAAAAAAGTTGAGAAGGATCCAGAAGAGATTTACAAGCATGATCACAGGGATAAGGACTTGTCATATGAGGAGTGGTTCAATATTCTGGGCCTATAATCTATGGAGTTTAAAAGGTTGAAGGGAGAATCTCAAATGAAACTTACAGAATACTGAGGGGGCTGGATAATGTGAACATGGTGAAGATGTTTCCATTAGTAGGAGACAGTAGGACCCGAGGGCACATCCTCAGAGTAATTTACAATATATGTAAATGATATAGAAGATGGTATCAGCAATAACATTAGCAAATTTGCTGATGATACAAAGCTGGGTGGTAGGGTGAAATGTGATGAGGATGTTAGGAGAATACAGGGTGACCTGGACAAGTTAGGTGAGTGGGCAGATGCATGGCAGATGCAGTTTAATGTGGATAAATGTCTGGTTATCCACTTTGGTGGCAAGAACAGGAAGGCAGATTACTACCTCAATGGTATCAAATTAGGTAAAGGGGCTGTTTAGAGAGATCTGGGTGTTCTTGTACACCAGTCAATGAAGGTAAGCATGCAGGTACAGCAGGTAGTGAAGAAGGCTAATAGCATGCTGGCCTTCATAACAAGAGGGATTGAGTATAGAAGCAAAGAGGTTCTTCTGCAGCTGTACAGGGCCCTGGTGAGACCACACCTGGAGTACTGTGTACAGTTCTGGTCTCCAAATTTGAGGAAAGACATTCTGGCTATTGAGGGAGTGCAGCGTAGGTTCACAAGGTCAATTCCTGGAATGGCAGGATTGCCTTACACGGAAAGACTGAAACGACTGGGCTTGTATACCCTTGAGTTTAGAAGACTGAGAGGGGATCTGATTGAAACATATAGGATTATGAAAGGATTGGACACTCTGGCAGGAGGGAACATATTTCCACTGATGGGGGAGTGCCGAACCAGAGGACACAACTTAAAATACGGGGTAGACCATTTAGGACAGAGATGAGGAGAAACTACTTCACCCAGAGAGTGGTGGCTGTGTGGAATGCTCTGCCTCAGAGGGCAGTGGAGGCCCAGTCTCTGGATTCATTTAAGAAAGAATTGGATAGAGCTCTTAAAGATAGTGGAGTCAAGGGTTATGGAGATAAGGCTGGAACAGGATACTGATTGGGAATGATCAGCCATGATCATATTGAATGGCGGTGCAGGCTCGAAGGGGTGAATGGCCTACTCCTGCATCTATTGTCTATTGTCTAAAGGACTACATTTTTGAGCAGAGAGAAGGAGAGATTTCTTCAGCCAGAAGGAACTCATTGTCACAGAAGATTGTGGAGGCCAAGTCATTAACTGATTTTAAGACAGACAGTTAGGTTCTTGACTAGTAAGGGGATCAAGGGTTACAGGGAGAAACATATCAGCCACGATAGGATGGTAAAGGAAACTTGTTGGGCTGAATGGCTTAAGTTTGCTCCTATATTTTATAGTCTTATGGGTAAGGGCTCAGCAGAGATTATTAAAGGTTCCAGAACAAGTAATAGAACAAGGAGGGCTCAGGAATTTATCTTCAAATATAGGACAATTATATGAAGGGGATTAGTCAACACAGAATTAAACATGTTACACATGAATGCATGTAGTATACAAAACAAGGTAAAATGAGCTTGTTGAACAGATTGAAATTGGAGGGTACAATGTTGTGGGTATCATAGATGTGGCTGCGAGGAGATTAGGGTTGGAAACTAAATATCCAAGGAGATGAATCCTATCAATACGTCAAGCAGATAGGGAAAGGGGGCAGGGCTGCCTTGCCAGTGTGAAATGAAAGTAAACCGACAGCAAGTGATATCGAGTTGGAAGCTGTAGAATCTTCATGAGTAGAGTTGAGGAACCACAGAGGAAAAAAGACCCTAATGGAAGTTTATACAGGCCTCTTAGCAGTAGTCAGTATGTGGAGAAGAAATACAATCAGGAGATTCAAAAGGCATGTAAGAAAGACACAATTACAATAATCACTGTGCAGGTGGACTGGGAATTCCAGAATTTTGACTCAGCAACAGTGAAGGAATGGCGATATATTTCTAAGTCAGAATGTTGACTAGTCTGGAGAGGAACTTGCAAATAGTATAGTGTTCCCATTTTTCTCCTTCCCTTGTCCCTCTGGATGGAAGAGGTTGTGGGTTTAGAAGGTGCTGTCAAAGGATGTTTGGTGAATTCCTGCCGTATATCATGTAGATGGCTACTCATACTGGTGCTACTCAGCATTAGATTAGATTAGATTAGATTAGATTACTTACAGTGTGGAAACAGGCCCTTCGGCCCAACAAGTCCACACCGCCCCGCCGAAGCGCAACCCAACCATACCCCTACATCTACCCCTTACCTAACACTACGGGCAATTTAGCATGGCCAATTCACCTGACCTGCACATCTTTGGACTGTGGGAGGAAACCGGAGCACCCGGAGGAAACCCACGCAGACACGGGGAGAATGTGCAAACTCCACACAGTCAGTCGCCTGAGGCGGGAATTGAACCTGGGTCTCTGGCGCTGTGAGGCAGCAGTGCTAACCACTGTGCCACCGTGCCGCCCATTGTTCGTGGAGTGTGTGGATACTTGAGGACATGGTGCCAATCAAGCAGGGTGCTTTGAAGTAGATGATTTCAAGCTTCTTGAGTGTTGTTGGAGCTGCACTCATCCAAGTAAGTGGGGAGCATTCCAGTACATTCATGACTTGTGCCTTGCACGTAGTGAACATGGCCTGGGGAGTCAGGAGGCGAGTTACTCACTACAGTATTCTGCTCTTGTAACCATTGCATTTAAACGCCAAGTCCAGTTCGGTTTTTGATTAATGTTGATAGTGAGGCATTCAGTGATGGTGGTTAGATAGTCTCTCATTGGAGATGGTCATTGCCTGGCATTTGTGTGGCACACGTTATTTGCCACCAGGTAGCCAAGCCTGGATATTGTCCAGATCTTTCTGCATGTGAAATGGGACTGCTTCAGTATCTAAGCAGTTAAGAATAGTGCTGAACATTGCACAGTAGCATTCCCCACTTCTGACTTTATGATGGAGGGAAGGTCGTTGATGAAGCAGCTGAAGATTTTCAAAGTTTGGGAGAAGATTTGTAGCTTGGGTGCTAGTTGTTGTGGTTCTGTTCGCCGAGCTGGGAATTTGTGTTGCAGACGTTTTGTCCCCTGTCCAGGTGACATCCTCAGTGCTTGGGAGCCTCCTGTGAAGTGCTTCTGTGATGTTTCCTCCGGCATTTATAGTGATTTGTATCTGCCGCTTCCGGTTGTCAGTTCCAGCTGTCTGTTGCAGTGGCCGGTATATTGGGTCCAGGTCGATGTGCTTAATGATTGAATCTGTGGATGAGTGCCATTCCTTCCAGGAATTCCCTGGCTGTTCTCGGTTTGGCTTGTCCTATAATAGTAGTGTTCTCCCAGTCGAACTCATGTTGCTGGTCATCGGAGTATGTGGCTATTAAGGATAGCTGGTCAGATTGAATCCACAGATTCAATCAACAAGCACTTTGACCTAGACCCAATATACCGGCCACTGCAGCGGACAGCTGGAACTGACAACCGGAAGCAGCAGATACAAATCACAATAAATGCCGGAGGAAACATCACAGAAGCGCTTCACAGGAGGCTCCCAAGCACTGAGGATGTCACCTAGACAAGGGACGAAACGTCTGCAACAAATTTCCTGCTCGGCGAACAGAACCACAGTAGCTGAAGATGATTCTGCCAAGGACAGCAACCAGAGGACCTCCTGCAGAGATGTCCTGAAGTCAGGATGACTGACCTGCAACAACAAGCTTTTTCCGACATGCCGGTATGACTCCAACCAGCAGAGTATTTGCCCCCTAATTTCCATTGATACCAATTTTGCTAGGGCTCCTTGAGCCACACTCTCAATTATCGCCTTGATTCAAGAGCTGTCACTCTCTAGCATAGGAAGCCAATGAACCAGAATATGTTTACAAAAACAGACTGAGCACAAGCGCAGTTATAAAATGTCCATAGTGCTTGCTCAGAAATCATACTAAAACAAAAACAGATGCATCCCTTCTTGATTTCAAAACCCAGCTAAAACAAAAGAAATGCACAATTAGAATATGCTTAAACAACAGGTGCCTAAATTCAACACTGAAATGTTTGGAGATTATCAAAAATTCTAGTATAAGGTGCATAGATTCAACATTAGATGAAAAAAAATGTTTAAACTCCATATCCATATAGAGAAGCTGGCAAATGGAGAGAAATGATTGTCTAGGAGGCAATAAAGACATTTAAAAGGAGGAGTTGGAGATCACCCCACCCAAGTCTGTACTTTGCTCTCTAGACTGGAGTTGTATTTCTATACTTACAAGCTCATTTGGCCCAGTTCATCTTGTAATGCTAAGAGAAGCTCAGAAAGATCAGTTAGTGAAGAGGATGAGGGACAGGATTCAAATTGCAGATCCCCTTTCTTCACTCTGCCAGGATGAGAAGTTATTTTTCGTGAATTCTTAACAGTCCTTTCAACGGGATGTTTCTGTCTTCCATCAAACTTCATTGTGTTATAATGCTTCATCAGATGGAAAACATTCTGTACATTTGCTGTGACAGAATGGCTGGAACTAACAGACTTGAACACAAAAACAGAGCAATTTAAGAATGTATTAAAAAAAAAGCAATTTTCTTCACACCAGGATCTCTATACATTTGCTTCCATAGAACTGAACACATTTGATAAGCTGCATAAGACTTTAATGACCACAGTGACTCCAAATGCAGAATAACTTTAACGTCTATATGGGACATGTACTGTAGTCTTCACTGACCCATTTCATTTTATGTAGTTAACTTGGGCAAAATTACTTAATGATATAATTTTAATTGGGGGAGGGGTGGAAAGAAACTTTCATCAGAACAAAGTATTAACAGCATGCAATGCACTCACTCATTATCCGCTGAATGCTATCCCGCAGATCTGTGCATTCACAAGGTTAGCCCTCCAATGCTTTTCCCATTGACTTGTCCAGTCTAATCACTCGATCCTTCATGTGGACAGGAGTTACACTGAAGCAGTATCCACAGTTTTTTAAAATTAGCCGCAGGAAGTCCATGCCCCTATTCGCCATGGATAATGAGCATTTGGTGCGCCACAGAAAATAGGTTTGATTCCTATACTGTGAACATCCACTAAGAGACAGTTGCCATCTCATTGCTCAGTAACTAAATCTCCTAAAACCGAACTTTAAGAGTTCCTTACTTCCTTCTTTTGAAAGTCTTTCAATTTATTTATAAGTTGAGCAAAGAAACTTGTGCATCCAACCCGTAACACTCCTCCATCATCACTCTTCTAGAGGTGCAAAACCAATCCAAATTATATATTTCCTTATGGGTAAACAATTGCCACTTATTCTGCGTTTCACATTCATTAGTAGAAAATGGACTGTAGTAAGATGTAATAGGCCAAACTTATTCTTACAACTAGGAGAACGTGAGGACTGCAGATGCTGGAGATCAGAGCTGAAAATGTGTTACTGGAAAAGCGCTGCAGGTGACGCAGCAATCTACAATCTTCCTCCTGACCTCTCCACCCCCACCCCCACCTATCACCCTCACCTTGACCTCCTTCCACCTATCACATTTCCAACACCCCTCCCCCAAGTCCCTCCTCCCTACCTTTTATCTTAGCCTGCTTGGCACACACTCCTCATTCCTGAAGAAGGGCTCATGCCCGAAATGTCGATTCTCCTGCTTCTCGGATGCTGCCTGACCTGCTGCGCTTTTCCAGCAACACATTTTCAGCTCTTATTCTTACAACTGGTTATAATACCATACTGATTGTTTCACATCACTCTCTGTCAAACATCACCAGTGCTTGAAATAACAAAGCTTCATTGTCTTCTCTGTATGCAAGAATAGACTGACCAAAAACTTCACTCTTTGAAACTTACAGTGCCAGCGACAAATGGAAATTCTGCATGGCCTGATGAAACACGAGGCGAGCACGAGTTTTCTCTTCTCATCTCATTCTGGAAAAGCAAGCAATTCCTTGTAAAAGATCATTAGAAAAGCTAAGAGGCACACTATTTACAATCAGAGAATTTTAGCTTTATCTTTAAAACTTATGAGAACAACTGCCAAGGATGCTGGAATCTAAAATATATATTCTGTTTAGCATTGAAGTTTCCCACCAGAGCATATTCTGCATTCTTCTCACCCTCAGGACTTTATCAAAGTGGTGTTCAACATTAAATTCATCAGCTGGGGAGGAGTGGGAGTAGCATAATAATCAGTTTTCCTTGCCCATGTTTGACCAATGCCATGAGGTTTCATACAGTCCAAAGTCAAGGAGCACAAAGAGACCCCATAGAGAGACAGACATAACACGGGTCGACATGGGTACCCACGGCCACATCTTTGACCAGAGGAAAAAGTGAGAGGAGTTTTAAAAATGACGTTCAAAGTGAGGACAAACTCAGCTAGGTTCACCGGGGATGGCAGTGGATAGGGATGGCTCAGGTCTTCTGAGCCAGTCCTGAGACCATGTTGATGGGGATGGACACGTAAAGGGATTACATGTCTATGGTGAAGAGGCGGCAGATGGTGTCTGCAAACTGGAAATTTTGAAACCAGCATAAAGCATCAGGAGAATCGTGGATGTAAGTAGGTAGGAACACAAATAAAAAGAGAGTCGTGGTAGGAAGGAAGAAGTTCCATGGGGCAGGTATAGGCAGTCCTATTTGTGGTCTCTGGGGAGAGGGGTAAAGCTAGCTGGGGGACTAGTAGCCAGGAGGTTGTCGCAGGGAGATCCCCAGTTGAGATGATGTTGATGACAGTCATGGACGCAATGGCCTGACCCTTGATAGTAGTGCCATGGTCCTGGGGTCGACAGTAGGTGGTGTCCAAGAGCTAGCGCGCAGCCTTTGCAATGCAGAGGTCAGTATGCCAGACAACAGTACCACCCAGTCAGCATGTTTAGTGACAAAGTCAGGACTGGATCTGAGAGCATGGAGTGTAGTCAAGTTAGAAGGAAATAGGTTCAATTATGTGAGGAGGAGCAGAAAATTAAGGCAATCAATGTTGCATAAACAATTCTCAATAAAAGTGTCAAGTGCAGGTAAAAGGTCAAAGGAAGGGGTCTAGGTGAAGGGAGAATATCGGAGGTGGGGTGAAGGTGTCAGCGGGATGGCTCTAGGCTTGTGGAAGATTTGGCAGCATTGATACATACACATGAGGACACCACTTGGTCCATTCTCTTCAAGATCCTTGCACAAATAAATACAAGACCATGCTGTAAATGGGCACTGGAACTATATCTTCAGAAGCCTGACGATATGCTCAGTGGTGATCTTGTGAGCAGTTGGCATTGGTTCTATGGGTGTGCTGCAGGCCCCCAGAATACATTCAGAGAGTTCTGGTAATAGCAAGAGGAGCTGTGGCACTCAGTAGAACCGTACAATGACTGAGTCAATGGAGCTATCAGATTAGTGAGACCACACAGGCAGAAAGTTCTTGAATATATGGTTACATCTTTAGGGAATAAACAGCCTCCCAGTTGATGAAACTCACTGGCTGTTCATTCAGTGTCTTTATAGTCACATGGTTGCAACTAACGGCGCTCTGCAACTGTTGGAATTAAGAGATGGAGACAAATCTATGCCCTCTATGCTTGCAAAGCCACATTTATTTGAAATTACAAATATGGCAGTGATTTTTGAGTTGCAATTTTGTGCTTTCACATATGAACTAGATGCAGTCTTCTTCAGCAGCAATGCTCTCTCATTTTCAAGTAGCTTTGTTCTGGACATAATCTGTGCCAAGGGGATGACTTTTGTTGCATCCTGCTGCTCATTCCTCTCCTCTACATGAGCGCTGCATCAGTTCCTGCAGATGCAGAATATCATCATCCACTTAATCCCATGCATGGCTATTGCTTTGTTTGTAGTCACAATGTTTAGTGGCCTACCCCTTCACAAGTTCTCACAATCTTTGAAAGGTCACAATTCCTCCGTTGGCAGACCACTTGCTCCTCTAGATCTGTTCATCTAACAATAACAGGATAACATTGGCTAAGTGCCACATTCAACTGTGCACCCTGTAGTGGATCTATCAAAATGAATAGTACAGCTATGACTGGCTCCATACATTGTTGCCACCTTTATGTATTTGGCTTGTTTCAGAGCCATTGTATAAATCATGATTACTCACAAAGCACAAAACTGGCTCTCCATAATGTAGCCAGTTATGGAGCAAAGTAAACAGCCTTTATTTGGTATGGAACAGAATTAGGCAGGTTACGGAGTCCTGCCTTCCACACCGAAGCAAAATCACAGACAACCAAAATGGCAACAGCAAACCAGCTGCCAGAACTAAATGGTGTACCTGTATATTTCTGCTCTTACCTCATTGATGAGAAAATTCTACGAAGTTGATTAATATAGTTAGTCACATCCAAATTAAAATTTATGGACTTCTAATCTGGACATAAATAAGAATCTATTTTCTGTCCTTGTATAGGACATTGAATAGGGAATATCTAAAAATGTGAAAACAATTTATAAAAACTTGCTTGAAATTGAAGCTGTAAAAATGCAGGAACAGTTGCCTTTATTTACAAATAATTTCAGTCAATGCTCCCTCTCACCTTTGTAATGTCTTTCCTTTTCTTGGTTTTCTTCTTTTTCTTTACAGAGCATGATCCTATAAGTATTCTGTTTATTTCGAGTCCAGTCTGAAGCTGGAAAGAGACAGAAGTATTAAATAGAGCTTCTAAAATGCTCAAGTCTTGTGCAATACTTTTGAAATCTCGATTTAAGTTAGGCACTATTATTTAGACATTATAAACATACCAGTTTGTTCCATGATGAATTTTCAAAAATTTGGAAGGATAACAAAAGTGAGATCAACACAGTTTAAGTACATCATTTAGATACTAAAATATTCAATTATGACATATTAGTTAATCCTCTGAGGATTTTGCAATGTTCTAAACAAATCTTTATTTCATTTTAGTTCCAGGTTTTCACTGGCCAGCTTAACAATTATTAAACAAACAACCACATGTTTGCAAATGGTACTACATAGCTTACACACTAAATAGCTCTTCAAACATGGAGCTGTAGCATGACCTAATACGCCCAGTAGGGAATTCATAAATCATATTATTTCTTATTCACAGCCACGTTTAGAGCACATTTTATTTAATAATTAATCATTTAATAGTTCCTAAAAGGATATTATAAAGAAAGCAAACACAAGCCATGAAAACCAGAATGAGAAAGGTGCATTACACATTATCAATTCCCAAATGCTGAAAACAAGTATGATTGAGAAACATTCAACATTAGCAATAAGGTTTGAAATCTGACAAAGTAATTTTGAATCAAAGATATACAAGTCCCTCCACCTAGCAATATGAGCTCTGATCGAAGACACCTTTTCAAAAATCAGTCCACTGGACAAGCACCTTAACCAGCAAGGTACACACTAGCACCTGGCTGAGCACAGCAAAGTCCAAGTTAACCCTTTAATGAATTATTCATTAGATATAGGACACAGACGTGCACTGTATTATAGATGGGGCAGTGGGGATTGTGGAGGCTGGAAGAAAATTCTAGCCACTCCAATCTGGTCCAGTCCTTCCCCCTTCACAGCCACATCTGCTAATGCGCATGTAGGGTCAGCAAACAGCCTTTTTTGTGCCAACAAAAAAAATAAAAAAAAAAATTGGAATAAGATTTAATTTATTCCATTATAAGTTTTCATTCTTCACATTTCAACAACTCTACTGCAGAATTACAAATTTACAGAAATAAATTGTCCAAAAGGATGAGGGGAAATTTGAAAATTGTTTTTTTAAAATTCTGACTTTTATAAGTTATTTTTAAGTATCATATCATAATCATTCTGTGCAGAGATGACATCATAAGCAGTAATTTAAAAATGATCAAAACAAAATACCACAAATACTGGAAATCTGAAAAATTGGCACGAAGTTTGTGACGATAAAAATTGATAGGAAGGCAAGTGATGAGGCTGAGATAGAGTCTGCAAAGGGATGCAACGGTTAAGTGAATGGACAAAACCATGGCAGATGGAATAGATTGTGCATAAATACAGAAGATAAGCACTTTGACAAAGGAGAATAGAGGAGGTGAATATTATTTAAATGGAAAAAGATGTCAGAAAGGTACAAAACAGGGGAATTTGGGACCCCCTCATCACTGATTCATAAAAAGCTAGAATCCAAGTTCAGTGGGTAACAGGGAAGGTAAATGGAATGTTGGCCTTTATTTGAAAGGAAGTGGAATGTAAAAGTAGGGAGATTGTTCTAAAACCATACAAGGCGCTAGACAGACACTAGCTGGAATACTGCGAATAGTTCTAGGTCCCTTATCTAAGGAAAGGCATACTAACATTGGAGGCAGTCTACAGAAGGTTCACTAGGCTGATACTACGTATGAAGGGACTGCCTTATGGAGGGCAAACCATAAGATATAGAAGCAGAAGTAGACCATTTAGCCCACTGAGTCTGTTCCAACATTCAATGAAACTGTTGCTGATCAATGATCCTCAGCTTCACTTCCCTGCCTTTGTACCACAACCTACAATTCCCTAACTGATTAAAAATGTGTCCATCTCAACTTTGAATGCACTTGATGACCCAGCCTCAGCAACCCAATGTGGTAAAAAATTTAATACATTCACCACTTTCAACAAGATGAAATTCCTCCTCATTGCCATCTTAAATGTGTGAGCCTTTTGTCAGCAACTCTGCCTTCTAGTCCTGGACTCTCTTGTAAGGAGAAGCAACTCTTTCACACATACCCTTTCAACTGTGTATGTTTCAATAAGATTGCTTCTCATTCTTTTATACTCCAGTGAGTACATGCCCAATCTATTCAACCTCTCCTCACAAGAAAATCAAAAACTTATCTGTTTTTCTCCACTCACCTGAGCTGCTTTATCTTGTATAAGTTTACGCTGATGTTCTTCTTCCTGCAGTTTCTGTCCTAATTCGTAAATTTTCTTCTAGAATTGAAAGACATTTACAGCAATCTAAAAAAGTGTTAGAATTTAAAACTGAACACATCACGATAGAAAGTTACACTGGAAAAACAAAACCTCCTTTTCAAATGTGGTCATCTTGTCTTTTGTTTCTTTGGCAATGAAGAGAACAAAACAAACCAGAACTATATTTTGGCAACCTGCTCATTCACACAGGATTGTGCATGAATCTCAACAACAAACTCAAGCCTTTCATTGTTATTTATATGTTAGCAATTGGCACACCAGGAGACCAGTGCTCAAGCAGTGTCAGTCAATTCCATAAAAGTGCTTCCCTGAATTTTGCAAAAAACAAATGAGACCTGCTGAAAAACCAAAAGGTAGAGATTTACATTTTTCATTGTCTTGACATTTGAAAAACTTCAGGTGAATATCATTGCTGAAGAGGAGCTCATCTACTGCAACTGGATGCTACCAACAACAGATTAGCAAATGCTGGTAAATTAGTAAATACTCACCAGTTTCTAAATCTTATAACAACTTCTGCCAAAACATAAAGGGCTTTGAATATTCAAATAGTACGGTACATTTCTCCAATCTTCAGTCATAACTCTAATTATAGGAGGTCGACAGTGAAGAGGTGCCCAGTGCTAACTTTGGAATTTGCCAATATTAGTTTAAGGAATGGAAAATGATTAAAAACATGTTAATCAATTTGGTTTTTGTATATTGTCGTTGGACTTTAAATAAAAATACATTACTTACTTCAGCTCTGGTCTGTGTTGCATTGACTTTTAAACACTCTTGTTCTAGGATTTCCAGTTTCTCAAGCTTTGATTGCAGTTCTGCATGGTTCCAGTGCCTATCTGTCTGCAGTGAAGTCTAGGTGTCAAAGTATACCATTTACTTCAAGATAAATATTATGGAAAATTGAATAATAAAAAGATTACATTCAAACATTGTTCTCAATCTCATGCTGAAGGAGAAATCTGTTCAATGCACATGTATCCGAAAAACATTCAGTAAAACGAATGGAGTTTGCAGCATATAGCATTGTACTATATGCCAACTTAAGAGGATGATCTCAGTCAAAGAATGACATAATGAAAAGCAAATGATTCTTCAAATAAAAACATTATCCTAGAGTCAATAGAAGGTTCAAAAATTCTGAAGTGTTTTGATGGAGTGAATACAAAGATACTTTCTTCAGGTTAGAATTAGTAACAAAATTTCATCAATTTAAGCAAGTCACAGAAGATCTGGAGAAATATTTTTATGTAGACAGTTACTGGAACATAAAATACTTTGGATGCAAAAGTGATAAACGGCAAAGCCCATTTCATGTTTTAAGTAACTTGTGGACACAGATCTAACACTGAATGAAATGAGGCTGTAAGTGAGGCCAGATGCCAGATTCCCAATCGCCCCTCTCAGTGAAATGCAAATTACATCCATCAACAGGCACAATGGACATGATCTTCACACCAAGGCAAATAAGAGAACAGCAGCACTTTTTGTAATTGGCTTTCTTCAACCTCACACAGGCATTCAACTCTGAAGCTAGGAAGGATTCAGGATCATCCTCCTCAAATTTAGCTTCCCACAGAAATGTGTCACCATTCTCCCCCTACTGCAAGACATTAAAGCCAAGATCCTCAGAAACTGAGCCACTGTATGTGCAAACTGGGGTTGAGCAAGGTGACGTTATCACACCAATGTTCTTCTCCACCTTCTTTGCCACAACATTCCACTTATTATGATCAGTCTCCAGGAAAGGTTCCCCAAATTCTAAGTGCTCCAAAAAGGATACTACAAACCATTAAGCTTCCCTTGTAGATAGCTTTCTTCCCAAATAACTGCACAGAGGCCAGTATCCCATCACCGAATCACCCTTGCTTTACAGTACATGGGCTCTGACCAGCCAACCCTGAGCCTGTCCGTAGAATAAGGAGACTCTCAATCTCCTGTCAGCCAGGGTTCCCTGATTGGCTTTGTGAAGCTGGACCAAAGATCGCAATCAATGAGATCCACCTAGCCATGGGTCCAATCTCTATACCTCTAGACCCAAAAAAATTTGTTTTAAAAAGGGGCCAATTTAGCTAAGTTTTTATGAATTGATAAAATAAGAGTTAGTTTATTAGTTATTAAACAGGAGAAGAAATAGTAACACAACACATTGCATACAGATTTGCAGAGAGTCCAAAAAGATTTTTTTTAAAAAGTGTATTATCAGTCTTTGAATTGTTCTTGAAGAGCAAATGGTTGAAGTTTATGGCCATTGAACTGGATATCACTGATAACATTAACAGAAGCAGTTTCCTAGTTGATTTGGAGATTTGTGGCTTTGGTTGCTTGATCGAGGTTCTTCTGCTCTTACCCCTTTCAACATTGGCTGGTGGTAACTGGCTTCTAGCACTTAAACCAAGTCCTTCTATTGTACTGTTTTCTTTTGACTGCCTTGTTGATTAGTTTGTTTCCAGCACTAGGGAGGAAAGAGAACTTATTTTTGGTTTTATCTGTACTACAGAGGTTTTTAAATGGCTGTTCTCAGAGCTGTGACCTTCACAGCACACTAGGACATCAGGCTAATTATACACACAGGAGAAAGTGAGGACTGCAGATGCTGGAGATCAGAGTGGAGACTGTGGCGCTGGAAAAGCACAGCAGGTCAGGCATCATCTGAGAAGCAGGAGAATTGATGTTTTGGGCAAAAGCCCTTCATCAGGAAAGATGAAGGGCTTTTGCCTGAAACGTTAATTCTCTTGCTACTCGGATGCTGCCTGACTTGCTGTGCTTTTCCAGCACCACACTCTACTAATTATACACACAGGCTAGTGTTGCAGTCCATTTTATTAATTCTTTCTTCTATATATTCCTGGAAGGACAAAGCACAACGATTCTGCAGGAAGTGACTCTCTGTTAAGGGACAGAAGGCTATCAGCACCCTCACTAACACTTCCTGTTATATTTCTCTCTATTTGAAGTTCTCCTGATCTTAGTGTGAGAAAGTGGATTATTTTAGATAGTAGCATAATTTTGGCGGTACAGACTCAATGGGCCAAAGAGCGTTTTCTGTACAGTATGATTTCCAGTTGAGATATTCCATTGGCCCCACACAAGTGTCTGCCAAAAAGCAACTAAATTAACTTCACATTTTGGCTGCAGCAGACTTATTTACAAAAGATGCTTTGAAATTAAAAGCTATAATGTCCTTGGTATTTGTGAAACCTGCATTGCCTCTAATCCAGAACCAAGACCATCTGACCTCTAACAGAGCTGCAGCACATAGACATCACTTGCATGTGTGCACAAACTTAGAAACTGAGCTTTAATCCATTAAATCATTCAGAGGGGTAGATGGGAGAATGGGTATTAGGATAAACATTCCAGAAACAAAAGTCCTCAACTAGCCTGCTTCCACAGTGCAACACCGTCCTCCAACTATCAAGATCCCCAGCCAGCCACTGAACAACACTGATTAATTCCCATACCTTGGGGCCTTTTCTCAGCAAGGGTTAACATCAACGATGAAATTCAACATTGCTTCCAGTGATCTAGTGCAGCCTTCGGCCACCTGAGGAATAAAGTGTTTGATGACAAAGGCCTCAAACTCAGCATCAATGTCAGGGTCTACAGAACATAGCATGGTGCTACCTGCCCTACTTGGCGTGTCAGAAACATAGCCAATGTACAGCTAACATCACAAATCACTAGAAAAATATCAGCAATGATGTCTCCAGAAAATCCTGCAAATCCAACAGTGGGATAGATGCTCCAATACCATTGTCTTCTCTTTAGCCAATATGCCCACCATCGAGTCACTGGTTGCTGTTAATCAGCTGTACTGGACAGGCCACAATATCTGCATACCTGACAACGTCTAAAACAAGTTCTCTACTCTAAGCTTCATCACAGCAAGTGATTATTGGGAGGCACAGAAAACACTTCAAAGATATTCTCAAAACCTCAATCAAACAAATGCAATTTCCCCAAAGGCTCATGGGAATCCCTTGTCCAAGAGAACACAAACTACAGAAGAAGCATCTGTAAAGATGCCAACCATCTCAAACATCTCTCACCAACTCAGGTGGAGGCCAAGTGCAAACAGCAGAAGGTGTGTGCAAACACCTGACCATTCACTTCTTCAAACATTACTTTCCGCAGAATGTGCAGATCTAACATTAGAATATTTAGTCATCTCAGGTCCCACAACTCTGAAAGGAAATAAGTCAACCTTGCGCTTAGGGGATAGCATATGAAGAGGAACACAACCTTTAATTTTCACTCCCTGTGGGAAAACACCACTAATTCTCCAACATCACTCTGGAAACAGTGATGAAAATCCTTCTCAGTGCTACAGTAAACTTGAGAGGACATTGCTGGCCAAGTACTACAGTACTCTGTATTTAAGGTACATTCAAAATGTTGGTTTGGAATTTTTAGGATAACTCTAACATGAAAGCACAAAACTTTTTTTAAAAATGTGTAAATGCAATAATTGCTTCCATATTCACTTAGAGCAATGAAAATGTGAGGTGGAAATTCACCTTTTTTTTATTGTTCTTATATCCAAAAATGCCCTTTCACATTACTGAAGTTTTGCTACCCCCCAGCACTAAATCACCTGTGGAAGCACCCAGCCCATTTCTTGAAAAATATCCAGAAGTGCGTTTATATACAATTAATGTTTCTATCACCAAATTACAAGTAGTATATTCTTAAGGTATCAACCGTCATGAGCATATCACCCACGTTTTCAACTGAATAATTTACATCCAAAGTCTGTTCAAGGCATTCACCTCTTTTTACATCATGTCCCCTAATTTTGGGAACCTCTTTATTTGTAAATTAAGTGCTTTGGATTCAATGAGTTTCTTCTTCAGACAATTCCAAATCATGTAACTTTGGAATTCAGGTAACTTTTATCAATTAATGTGAAGTCTTTCAATCCACCATAGTATAATCAGTTAAGCTCTCTACACATGATGCTGTGAAAAGACCAAGCCTTTGGTCAATTTATCCAAATATCTCAAAATGTTTTAACAATGCTCTTGAAATGTTTTGAGGTGTATTGCTGCGTTAAACGTGTTATATAAAGGCACTTAGTCAGCGCTGTTTGTTTGGTGGCCTTCTCTTGTCGATACACATCTGTCAAAGATTTGTGAAGGTAATACAATATACATGCTGTCTACTGATTATTAACAAATGCTAGCAGATATACACTCCCAAACTGCTTGTAGAAGAGAACGTGGAACCTACTCAGGATGCATTGCATGAGGTGCAATTAGTTGTGGGAATGAAGTCACAAGCGACTGGTATACACAGTCTGGCTCTGGATGCACACATGAAGCCATTTTTTTAACAACATGCAATGCACAACCCAAATAAAGAGAATCGTAATTTGCCACATTCACCTGTTTTTCCAATAAAATGTTCTTCTCCGTTTCTGTATGGTCCACCATCGTTCTCATATATTCTAATTGTTTCTCCAGAAGTGAGCAGCGGTCTTCAACATTTGCCAGTTGGACAACAAGTTCTGAATAAAGAACAATAGTTAAGCTGTCTAGAACTGGTTTAATAATGGAGTTTTGTTTCATTCTTTAACGAACCACTGGATTTCTCAACTTCCTTCTCCAAGTCTCAATATTTTTGCCGTATCTTTTTAATGCCTGTAGAGTGGCTGAGTCTCAAAATCTCAGCAGGGAAATTATGTCATAAATTAAAAGCATATCTCCTGCTTGTTATGTACCACAGAGAATCAGGTCAATCGTCACATCAGTATTGGGGTTTAATGCGACATGAGAGCAGCGGTCATGATTCCATATCCCCATCATTCAACCACATATTCACGCTGTTATAAAGTCAGAGAATCATTGAGATGTATAGCATGGAAACAGACCCTTCAGCCTAACTTGTCCTTGTCAACCAGATATCCCAACCCAATTTAGTCCCACCTGCCTGCACCTGGCCCATATCCCTCCAAACTCTTCCTATTTATATACCCATCCAGATGCCTTTTAAATGTTGCAATTGTACCAGCCTGCACCACTTCTTCTGGTGGCCCATTACATACACTCACACCCTGTGTGTGAAAACGTTGCCCCTTAGGTCTCTTTTATATCTTTCCCCTCTCACTCTAAACCTATGCCCTCTAGTTCTGGACTCCCCCACCCCAGGGAAAAGACCTTGTCTGTTTACCCTATCCATGCTCATGATTTTATAAACCTCCATAGGGTCACCCTTCAGCCTCTGACGCTTCAGGGAAAACAGCCCGAGCCTATTCAACCTTTCCCTATAGTTCATCCTCCAACACTGGCAACATCCTTGTAAATCTTTTCTGAACCCTTTCAAGCTTCACAACATACTTCCAATAGGATGGAGACCAGAATTGCACACAATATTCCAACAGTGGCCTAACCAATGTCCTGTATAGCCACAACATGACTTCCCAATTCCTGTACTCAATACTCAGACCAATAAAGGAAAGCATACCAAACTTCATCTTCACTATCCTATCTAGCTGCGCTTCTACTTTCAAGAAGCTATGAACCTGCAATCCAAAGTCTCTTTTTTTCAGCAACACGCCCCAGGACCTTAACATTAAGTCTATAAGTCCTGCTAAGATTTGCTTTCCCAAAATGCAGCACCTCACATTTACCTAAACTCCATTTGCCACTCCTCAGTCCAATGGCCCACCTGATCAAGATCCTGTTGTAATCTGAGGTAACCTTCTTCGCTGTCCACTGCACCTCCAATTTTGGTGTCAAACTTACTAACTATACCTCTTAATCTCACATCCAAATCATTTATGTAAATGAAGAAAAATAGTGGACCCAGCACCGATCCTTGTGGCACTCCATTGGTCACAGGCCTCCAGTTTGAAAACGAACCCTCTACCACCACCTTTTGTCTTCTACCTTTGAGCCTGTTTTGTATCTAAATGGTTAGTTATCCCTCTATTTCATGTGATCTAAACTTGCTCACTAATCTCCCATGGGGAACCTTGTTGAATGCCTTACTGAAATGCACACAGATCATTTCTATCGCTCTGCCCTCATCAATCCTCTCTGGTACTTTTTCAAAAAAACTTAAACAGGTTTGTGAGACGTGATTTCCCAAGCACAAAGCCATGCTGACTATCCATAATTAGTCCTTGATACACATACATCCTGTCCCTCAGAACTCCCTCCAACAACTTGCCTGACATCAGGCTCACTGGTCTATCGTTCCCTGGCTTGTCCTTACCACCTTTCTTAAATGATAGCACCAAATTGACCAACCTCCAATCTTCTAGCACCTCACCCTGTGATTATTGATGACACAAATGTCTCAGCAAGAGGCCTAGCAATCACTCCCTAGATTCCCATGAAGTTCTAGGGTACACCCAATCAGGTCCTGGGCATTTATCCACTTTTACGCATTTCAAGAGATCCAGAATTTCCTCCTCAGTAATATGAATGTTTTTCAAGATGTCACCATCTATTGCACCATATTCTATATCTTCCATGTCCTTTTCCATTGTAAACATCGATGCAAAATACTCATTTAGCAACTCCCCCATCTTAGGTGGCTCTACATAAAGGCAGTCTTGCTGATCTTTGATGGGCCCGATTCTCTCCCCACTTATCCTTCTGTCCTTAACGTATTTATAAAAACCCTTTGTATTCTCCTTAACTCTATTTGCCAAAGCTATCTCATGCTCCCTTTTTGCCTTCCTGATTTCCCTCCTACTGCCTTTACACTTGAAGAATTCACTCTCTCTCTCTCCTGTCTATACCCGACATATGCTTCCTTCTTTTTCTTAACCAAAACCTCAATTTCTTTAGTCATCCAGCTTTCCCTACACATACCAACCTTTTCTTTCACCCTAACAGGAATATACTGTCGCTGGACTCTTATTATCTCATTTCTGAAGACTTTCCATTTTCCAGCCGTCCCTTTACCTGCGAACATCTGCCTCCAATCAGCTTTTGAAAGTTCTTGCCTAATACCGTCAGAATTGGCCTTTCTCCAATTTAGAACTTCAACTTTTAGATCTGGTCTATCCTTTTCCATCACTATTTTAAAACTAATAGAATTATGGTCACTGGTCCCAAAGTGCTCCCCCACTGACCCCTGTCATCTGCCCTGCCTTATTTCCCAAGAGTAGGTCCAGTTTTGCACCTTCTCTAGTAGGTACATCCACATATTGTACAAGAAAATGTTTTGATTCATGCTTAACAAATTCTTCTCCATCTATCCTTAATACTATGGCAGTCCCAGTCTATGTTTAGAAAGTTAAAATCCCCTATTATAACCACCGTATGATTCTTACAGATAAGAGGTCTCCTTACAAATGTGTTTGTCAATTTCCTGCTATTAGGGGGTCTATATTACAATCCCAATAAGATTATCATCCCTTTCTTATTTCTCAGTTCCACCCAAATAACCTCCCTGGATGTATTTCTGGAAATATCCTCCCTCAGTACAGCTACAATGCTATCCCTTAACAAAAATGCCACTCCCTCCCCCCCTTTCTTGTCCTTTCTGCAGCATTTGTATCCTGGAACATTAAGGTGCCAGTCCCATCCATTTCTGAGCCATGTTTCTGTAACTGCTATGATATCTCAGTCCCACGTTCCTTATCATGCCCTGAATTTATCTGCCTCCCTGTCATAATTTCCCTGCCCCCAGCTATAACTCTTGCCCTGCAGTGCACACTTATCCCTCTCCATCACTAGAGTAAAAGTCACCGAATTGTGGTCACAATCCCCAAAGTGCTCACCTACCTCCAATTCTAACACCTGGCCTGGTTCGTTACCCAGAACCAAATCCAGTATGGCCTCACCTCTTGTTGACCTGTCTACAAATTGTGTCAGGAAACCCTCCTGCACACATTGGACAAACACCGACCCATCTAACAAACTCGAGCTATAGCTTTCCCAGTCAATATCAGGAAAGTTAAAGTCCCCCATAACAACCACCCTACTACTTTCACTCTTCTCCTGAATCATCCTCGCAATCTTTTCTTCTACCTCTCTCTGACTATTAGGAGGCCTGTAGAAAACTCCTAACAGGGTGACCTCACCTTTCCTGTTCCTAACCTCAGTCCAAACTACCTCAGATGGCGAGTCTTCATCCATCGTCCTTTCCACCGCTGTAATACTATCTTTGACAAGCAATGCCACACCTCCCCCTCTTTTACCCCCACCTCTAACCCTACTAAAACATTTAAACCCTGGAACCTGCAACAGCCAATCCTGTCCCTGTTCTACCCATGTCTCCGTAATAGCCACAACATCGAAATCCCAAGTACCAACCCACGCTGCAAGTTCACCTACCTTATTTCGTATACTTCTTGCATTGAAGTATACACATTTCAAGCCACTTTCCTGTTTACAGGCACCCCCCCCTTTGAGATTGATGCTATGTTCCTAACCTCCCTATACTCCAGGTCCCGCACCCTAAAGCTACAAGGTAAAAACAATGACTGCAGATGCTGGAAACCAGATTCTGGATTAGTGGTGCTGGAAGAGCACAGCGGTTCAGGCAGCATCCAAGTAGCTTAGAAATCGACGTTTCGGGCAAAAGCCTTCGTCAGGAAACCCGATGAAGGGCTTTTGCCCGAAACTTCGATTTCGAAGCTACTTGGATGCTGCCTGAACCGCTGTGCTCTTCCAGCACCACTAATCCAGACCCTAAAGCTACAGTCTAGGTTCCTATGCCCCTGCAGAGTTAGTTTAAATCCCCCCCCACCCCCCCCCAAGAGCACTAGCAAACCTCCCCCCAGGGATACTGGTGCCCCTCAGGTTCAGGTGTAGATCATCCTGTTTAGAGGGTTCCCCAGAAAGAACTCCAGTTATCCAGATACCGGAATCTCTCCCTCCTGCACCATCCCTGCAGCCACGCATTTAACTGTTCTCTCTCCCTATTCCTTGACTCTCTATTACGTGGCACGGGTAACAAACCAGAGACAACAACTCTGTTTGTTCTAACTCTGAGCTTCCAACCTAGCTCCCTGAAAGCCTGCCTAACATCCTCAGCCCTCTTCCTACCTAAGTCGTGGTCCACATTGGCACCAACGACATCGGGCTGCTCCCCCTCCCCCTTAATGACCTGGAAAACACGATCAGAGATGTCACGTACCCTTGCACCTGGGAGGCAACATACCAAATGTGAGTCTCTCTCGCCCCCACAAAACCGCCTGTGCCCCGAACTATCGAGTCCCCAATAACTATTGCTCTGCTCTTCTCCACCCTTCCCTTCTGAGCAACGGGGATAGGCTCTGTGCCAGAGGCCTGAACCCCATTGCTTACCCCTGGTAAGCCGTCCCCCCCACAAGTATCCAAAACGGTATACTTGTTCTTGAGGGGAACAGCCGCAGGGGACCCTGCACTGGCTGCTTCCGCCCAGTCCCCCTTACTGTCACCCATCTGTCTGCAATCTTTGGAGTTACTACTTCCCTAAAGCTCCGATCTATGACCCTCTCTGCCTCCCGAATGATCCTAAATTCATCCAACTCCAGCTCCAGTTCCCTAACATGGTTTTGGAGGAGCTGGAGATGGGTGCACTTCCTGCAAATGAAATCAGCAGGGACGACCATGGCATCCCTCACCTCAAACATGTTGCAAGAGGTAACAAGAGGTAATCCTATATAACACGCAAACTCTCCCTAAACTCCCTCATCAACAAGAAGAGTATATCACTTTACTAAGGGCCATTTTTGCTTCTTCCAATTTGCACACCCAGAAAATAGCACCGTCTTATTTATCTACAAAATACTGCTCCAGGCTAACTTAATACTTATGGCTTAATACTTATGGCTAGTGGAGATCATACTAAAGAATAGTCAAAGGCATAATTAATGAGGATCAAAGGAAACAATATTGATACTTATGGCTTATATTTTTAAGTTTAATCAAGAGACATGTCTCAATAAAACATAATCAAGAAAGAACCCTCTCTATTCACGACTGCAGACTTACACCAGAAACTATTTAATTATCTGTTTCTGCGCTGTGACCTCTCCCAAACAGATTCCTTCAAGATCAGTTGTGAATCTCACTGTTTGTTAATTTTCCCAGACGCACTCTGACGTTCTTAAAAGTCAGCACAATTCCTGCTTCATTGACAAATTCCAATAATACGTTGCTTGGCCTCACAACCTGCTGTGTAAAATGTTTCTCCTGTTTTTTGTCCTAAATCTCAACCTGTATTGATCTAAACCCCTCTACCGCCAGAAACAAAATGCTCATTTCCTCTGTTCAAACCCTCCATAACATTAATAAATCTTGATTGTTCCTTGCCAGGAAGCTCTGTATTTCATTGACATTTGCCATATGTTTATCCGTTTCAGGTGGTGCTTTCAAGCAGCTAAACTCCCAAATTGCTCTGTCCTTCCACATCACTTAAGCCTACCTCAAAATGCAATTACTTCTGTTTTTCTACTCTCAGATGAAACTCACATCTGCAAATTGCCTCCCACCTCCAATTCTACTCACTTACCAATATTGTTTCCTTTGATCCTCATTAATTATGCCTTTGACTATACTTTAGTATGATCTCCACTAGCCAGAGATCAAACCATTGACTTTCATGGTGATTGACAGCCCTTCGATGCTGTAACCCCCTTCCCATAACTTTGAGCAACTACCCTATCTCCAAAAGTTTGCGCCTTGCTTGCTAACTTTAGCAAAGCTGGCCTCAGCAATTTGTGAACTCTCATGAAAAACATACCAACACACTATGCCATCCAAAAACACACAATCATGTTTGACAAATTTGTTAGAATTCTTTGAGGATATAGCAAGCAGAGTTGATGAAAGGGAACCAGGATATGTTATGAGAAGGTACTTTGTAAGGTGCCATATAAAAGATAAATGCACAAGATTGAAGCTCATGGATAATGTGTTAGCATGGATTGGCTAAGAGACAGAAGGATATTATGTAGCAACGGTCACAATCCTAGGGTTTCAATTATTTACTACCTATATTAAGTAGTTGGAGGAGCGGTCAAAGTGTAGTGTATCCAAACTTTCTGATAATACAATAATAGGTGGGGGAGGGCTATGCTGCAGTCAGGACATAAAGAATCTGCAATCTTGTTGAATAGCAGGGCAAACTTGAGGGGCTGAATGGCCTCCCCCTGCTCCTATTTTATAGGTTCGTCACTGGCAGCTTTATGACAATTCCCTCATCTTGCACAGCCAGGTTTCAGACAAAAAAATATGTTATCAGTTGTTTCCAGTCTCAACCGTGTGGTCAAGTATCAGTAATTCCCTAACAAAGGATTTGGATGAATTGTATTGTGGCCAAATTTGCCAATGACACAAAGATAGGTAGCAAAGAAGTTGTGAGGAGGACACAATAGTGCACAAAGCAATAGAGCTAGGTTAATTGAGTTGATTACAGTTTGGCAGATGGGAATATGTGAAGCTATCCATTTTGGCAAAGAGAATAGAAAAGTGGAATTTTATTTTAAAAGACGACAGATTGCCAAATATATTTTCCAGACTTATCAGGCTGTCTTAGTACATGAATCACAAGAGGCTAGCAAGTAATTAGGAAACAGAATGATAGTCTTTATTTCAAGGGGGCTGGAGTATAGAAGTAAGGAATTCTTGCTATAGTACAGAAAACTTGAGACTCTGTCCCCAGAAACCATGAAAAGTTTGAGTCTCCTAACTTTTTCTTAAAAAATTCAAATTTACTTGAATTAGATGAAGTTTAGAAAAGATTCACTAGGCTGATTCCTGGAATTAGGACAGATCAATTGGACTTATTCCTTTCATAGTTTAGAAGAATGAGAGCTGATCTTGTTGAAACGCAAGACACTGACAAGGTTTGACAGATTAGATACTTCCCTTTGTGGGAGAGTCTAGAACTAGGGGCACAGTTTCAAAATATGAGGTTTCATATTTAAGGAGACGAGGAAGAAGTTTTTTGTTGCATAGTTGGTCATCTTTGGAATTCTCTTTCCCAGAGAGCAGTGGAAGTTGCATCATTAAATATATTCAAGGTTGAGTTAAACAGATCTGGTAGATGGAAGTGGGTACAGCAGATGCTGGAGATTAGAATCAAGATTAGAGCGGTGCTGGAAAAGCACAACAGGTCAGACAGCATCCGAGGAACTGAGAAATCAACTTTTTGGGAAAAAGCCCTTCATCAGGAATGATTTCTGATAATGGACTTTTGCCCGAAACGTCAATATTCCTGCTCCTCGAATGCTGCCTGACCTGCTGTGCTTTGCTAGCACCACTCTAATCTTAAACAGATCAGGGTCTGGTAGGAAAGTGCAATTAAGGCTACAATCAGATCAGTCATTAAATTTATTGAATGACTTACATCAGTTCCTATTTCTTATGATTTTGGTTTATGATTTTGGAATATTCCAGTTGCTGCTGTCAAATATTTGTTAGAGGTAAAAGGTTGGATTGCTAGCCACAAGGAATCTGCAGCAGTTTGACCCCTTGATTCATCAGCACAAACTTGATAGTCATAAAAATAATAAAGAAAGAACGGGTCATAGTAGAATAGCTTTAAAAAAATGTGTAAAAATGAATACTCCAGTTCCTCAATGTTACGAATCTCAATTTACATAAGTGATCAGTTACCAAATAACAACAAACCACTGACACTACATAAGGAGCTTTAGGGAAAATGACAAATTTCACAAATGGAGAAAATAAAATTAGCACTCTCAGCTTCAGACATTTCATCTGAGGGGTTGAACTGATAGAAGTTCGGAGCAGATCACTTTGTCTGCCTTCAATGAGAAAGAATGGTGGCACAGTGGTTAGCACTGCTGTCTCACAGCGCCAGAGACTCGGGTTCAATTCCCGCCTCAGGCAACTCTGTGTGGAGTTTGTACGTTCTGCCCGTGTCTGCATGGGTTTCCTCCAGGTGCTCCGGTTTCCTCCCACAGTCCAAAAAAAATGTGCAGGTTAGGTGAATTGGCCAAATTAAATTGCCCATAGTGTTAAGTGAAGGGGTAAATGTAGGGGAATGGGTCTGGGTGGGTTGCGTTTCGGCAGGTCGGTGTGGACTTGTTGGGCCGAAGGGCCTGTTTCCACACTAAGTAATCTAATCTAATCTAATAAAAAGGGAGCTCCAGAAATAGTTCTTCACTTTATCTAGCTTCAGTGAGGGGGAAAAAGGGGATTGGTAAAGAGAGAGGCCATTCCAGCATTCTCAGAGAAACAGGAGGGATCTATTAAAACCAGTGTCTATAGACTGTTGGCATTGTCTGTCACTGTTTCTTTTTTCACCCTTTGCTAATTTTCATTGCACAATTGTTGGTAGTGTTAAAATTGAAATCAGGAGCAGATTACGTGAGGAACACAGGCACAGACCAACCTCTTAAGCAGTGCCTAACTAAACTGCATGAGTATCTTTATCACACATACATGAATTGAAAATGATGGCTTATTACTACCTTCAAAGTGGGCAAATAGAGATGGACCTTAAACAATGATCTTTCCATGCAGAACCATTTTATAGATTTATTTTAAAACTTGGTTGCATTCCGCAGTATGGCTTTGCTTTACTTTCTGGTTGAAGTTGGTGATTAAAATATTTTAAAGTCCAAAACAATTGCACAAATCAAAACTACTCATTCACCGTTAGATACTCCCTTCTCGATTCTAGTGTTAGTTTTCTTTCCACGCTCTGGTCCATGTGTGTACTGAACGGATTCAGAGCTCAGACTTTGCATTTTCTTTTCAGCTTCTGCACGTTCCACCTCTAAACGCCGAATCTTTTCCTGAAGATTTTTCAAAGCCGAAACTATAGCTAGAAACAGAGAAAAATATTCAATAGTGAGAAAAACAGACATGGTTGCGTGCCTGTCATTCTAACGTAGGCTAGACTTTTGGATAGTCAAAAAGTATGGTGTGGAAAAGCACAGCAGGTCAGGCTGCATCCGAGGAGCAGGAGAGTCAATGTTTTGGGCATAAGCCTTTCCTGATGAAAAATCGACTCTCCTGCTCCTTGAATACTCCCTGGCCAGTTGTGCTTTTCTAACGCCACACTTTTAGACTCTGACTCTCCAGCAGCTGCGGTCCCCACTTCCTCCTAAACTTTTGAGGAGGAAATCAGCTTAGATCCTAATTAAGTTCCCAATCTGGTTAATTCCACAAGAGTCCAAATTTAGAATTAATTTTACTTGAAGTAGTCACAGAATGGTTGTCACAAGGGTAATTTTGATCAGAGCTGAAAATGTGTAGCTGGAAAAGTGCAGCAGGTGAGGCAGCATCCAAGGAAAAGGAGAATCGACGTTTCGGGCATAAGCCGTTCTTCAGGAATGAGGAAAGTGTGTCCAGCAGGCTACGATAAAAGGTAGGGAGGAGGGACTTGGGGAGGGGCGTTGTAAATGCGATAGGTGGAAGGAGGTCAAGGTGATCACATTTCCAACGCCCCTCCCCCCTACCTTTTATCTTAGCCTGTTGGACATACTTTCCTCATTCCTGAAGAAGGGCTTACGCACGAAACGTCGATTCTCCTGTTCCTTGGATGCTGCCTGACCTGCTGCGCTTTTCCAGCAACACATTTTCAGCTCTGATCTCCAGCATCTGCAGTCCTCACTTTCTCCTCGATAATTTTGATCAGACTAGACACAGACCAGAGAAGCCACAATAATGTTTTTAAAACAAAAAATTATTCTCGGGATGTTGGCATTACTGACTAGGCCAGCATTTATTGCTTATTCCCAATTACCCTGGAAAAAGTTGTGAAGTGCCTTCTTGAATCACTTAGTTCTTGTAGGGACTCCCACAATGGTTTTAAGAAGGGACTTGCAGGATTTTGATCAGGTGACAATGAAGGAACAGCAAAATGAGTCAGGTCAGGAACATGTGCAATGTGGCAAGTAACTTATTTATTGGTGTTCCTTTAGATCAGGAGAGAGGTAAGTGAAGATTTAATGGAGCTGTTCAAAATTAAGGGATTTTTAGAATTAATATACATAAACTATTAATGACTGTTTTATAATTGGTAACCAGAAGAGGTGACAAAATTTTGGGAGAAGATTTGCAGCTCGGGTGCTCGTTGTTGTGGTTCTGTTCGCCGAGCTGGGAATGTGTGTTGCAGAGACAAACCACTATAAATGCCGGAGGAAACATCACAGAAGCGCTTCACAGGAGGCTCCCAAGAACTGAGGATGTCACCTAGGCAGGGGACGAAACGTTTGCAACACAAATTCCCAGCTCAGCGAACAGAACCACAACAGAGGTGACAAAAACCAAGACAACACACACAAAATTATTTGCGACAAGGAATGATGCCATTTTATAGCACTTTTAGGATCTGCAGTGAAATGCAAATACATCTGGGCCACTTTAAATGGGTGGAATCATTAGACTTCAAGTGGCTAAAAACAAATAGTCTCCCTTTGCACACCTTCCATTAATGTCAAGACAGTGGAAAAATGCACTTGTATAAATTCACCGAAGTGACCTCAGTATTTCAGCAGTTGGTGTACATAATACAGGTCACGACCTTGCTGGTTTACATACTTACAAAACAAAAGATTACAGCAGTGCTTCAAACTATTTTCCAACCTAACCTCATTTGTGTTGCTGAACAAAGAGACCTTAGAATGCAGGTTCATAGCTCCTTGAAAGTGGAGTCGCAGGTAGATAGGATAATGAAGGCAGCGTTTGGCATGCTTTCCTTTATTGATCAGAGTATTGAGAACAGGAGTTGGGAGATGTTGCAGCTGTACAGGACATTAGTTAGGCCACTGTTGGAATATTGCATGCAATTCTGGTCTCCTTCCTATCGGAAAGATGTTGTGAAACTTGAAAGGGTTCAGAAAAGATTTACAAGGATGTTACCAGGGTTGGAGGATTTGAGCTGTAGGGAGAGGCTGAACAGGCTGGGGCTGTTTTCCCTGGAGCGTCGGAGGCTGAGGGGTGACCCTATAGAGGTTTACAAAATTATGAGGGGCATGGATAGGTAAATAGGTAAAATCTTTTCCCTGGTGTCAGGGAGTCCAGAACTAGAGGGCATACGTTTAGGGTGAGGGGGGAAAGATATAAGAGAGACCTAAGGGGCAACTTTTTCACATAGAAGGTGGTACGTGTATGGAATGAGCTGCCAGAGGAAGTGGTGGAGGCTAGTACAAATGCAACATTTAAGAGGTATTTGGATATGAATAGGAAGGGTTGGGAGGGATATGGGCCGGGTGCAGGCAGGTGGGACTAGATTGGGTTGGGATATCTGGTCGGCATGGATGGGTTGGACCGAAGGGTCTGATTCCATGCTGTACATCTCTATGACTTCACCAGTTTCCTCATCTTCCCTCCCCCCACCTTATCCCAGATCCAACCCTCCAACTTGGTACCATCCTCTTGAACTGTCCTACCTATCCATCTTCCTTCCCACCTATCCAATCCACTTATCTGACCAATCACCTTCACCCCCACCTATCGCATTCCCAGCTACCTTCCCACCCAGCCCCATCCCCTCCTCAGTTGTCTCTCAGCCCCCTTAGGCCCCCATACGTTCCTGATGAAGAGCTTATGCTCGAAACATCAACTTTCCTGTTCGGTGGATGCTGCCTGCCTGACTGTGCTTTTCCAGCACCTCGATATTTGACTCTGATCTCCAGGATCTGCAGCCCACACTTTCTCCCACCATCTTCTCCTGCACAAATAGGGTTGGGGAAAAAAGGGCTGTCCTTGCCAGTAATGCTCACAGCCATGAACAAATATTTATTGAAAATGTCTTGAAAATTAATATGATGGAAAACAAAATGAACCAACACAACAGCATTAAAGGAGTATAGTATCATTATAAGACAATAATATAACAACAGCGTTTTCAGAATACTTTTATTTTGTTTACTCATTTAGATTTCAATGACTATCTCCATTTTCACCCGAAAACTCAGTGAAGACCCTCTCCTCCCACTCCCCTACACATTGCATTTGTATGGGCTGATTACACTCATTCAGCAATATCACCTTCCCCGATCTCTTCCCTCCAAATCCACTTTCTTCCTTCGCCCACCGTTCTCTCTCCCTATGAAATCCAATTTGCTCTGCCCTTCCCTCCAACAGCATCCAATTCCCCACTCACTCAACCCATCTCTCCTCAAACCCATCACCAGACAATGTCTCCCTTTCATCCCTTCAGTCTACCTAATTCAACCTTCCCTCACCCCAAACCTACTCCTTTGTCCACTCTACCATCTACCTGAATTTTTCCACCTTGCTCAGACTTGGTTCTTTGTTTCTGCTGGCGCCTGCTGTGCTGTCTATATGGGAAGTAACAGCTCAGGTTCTAGGGACTCAGATTCCAACAGCCCGGGTGAGTACCTTCCTTTGAAATTTGACATTTGGGTAGTGGAAGAGCCCAAAATAGTAGAGTCAGTGGCAGTGCAAAGGAATAAGTGCACCAAGAGTGGAATGTGGCTGACACCACACCACCTATTTTAAACATGGACAGCAGTGTTTCAAGAAGGCAGTTCATCACCGCCTTCTCAAGGACAACTAAGGATGGGCAATAAATGCTGGCTAAGCCAATTACACCTGATTCCCATGAGTGAAAGAAAATAAAAAAGGGGTCACCCATTAAAAGACAGAGCTGAGAAGAAATTGCTTCTCTCAGATTCTGTGGGATTCTTTGTTGCAGGGGGTTGTTGAGGTTGGGTCAGTAAGTATGTCTGAGGTGGAGATAAGAGATATTTTTAATCAGTAAGGAAATCAAATCATTCAGCTGATTAAGTCTGCATCGACCCTCCGAAGAGCTATCCACTGAGCCGCCAGCATTCAAAGACTCGAGGTCAATTAATATTACACTGTATTTCAATTCAATGCTGCCGATAGCCATAAGAGATGACAACACAGGTCCAAAAAACTGGAAACACAAAGCATTGCCGCATTATTGGAGTCTACTGAAATATTCGTAAAATAGTCCTCTACATTTTATACTTTGAATGCATTCAAAAATGTTAACAATCCTTTTCCTCATCTATAAATATACCTTTGCTGTTGGAAGCCAGGCTAATCACATTAGCCTCATCATGGTTTCTTGATCCAGTGGGTGTCACATGAGGCACTGCCTTCTGTTGGATGTCAAAAGAAGTCAACAAAATATTTTCCCAGCTTGAAAGTGGATTCCCTACATACTCGCATTTGGATAGAGATTCCATAATCTAAAAGAGATGAAAATCCCCATTAGAATCATGTTACAAACAATACTTATTGAAAGTTTACCAAGTTGAGAATATTTTCAGAATGAGTGATAAAATAAGTGGGCAGCGTTAATGCCCCCTGAGGGAGCATTAAATAAATTGACCTGCAGTTTGGTTGAAGAAGGGTGTTTTAAAATGGCTTTAAAAAAGGTATGGAGAAAAGTTTGAGGAGGATATTCAGAGGTTCCCAAATAATTGGGGCAGTTGAAGGTTCCTGTTACCAAACTTCGAGATGGCACATAAAAAAACCAGGGTTAGGGGACTAAAAGAATATTAGACCAGATCCTGGTGAAACAGGCAATTTTGCACTGTTAAGACATTTTCCTATACCATTCAACCCAATTCTGTGTACAGTCATTGGACCAGATCAATTGTGATGTTACCAAAGCAATGATACCAGGTTTAAATCTAATCATTTAACATGTAACTATCCAGGTAAGTAATACAGGACTATCTGATGCCAACTAAGAGATGATTGTACAGTGTCCCAGAATCAGAGGAATTGCCACGAACTCTTCTAGCTAGTTCCACGTAGGTATGATTGACATGACAATAACAGACTTTGTATGTTCATATTCAGTTACAAACCCAGTCACCAATTTAGAAACCAGAAGATTTGGCCCAATTATCTTGCAGTAACTAATTATGGCACTAATTATATGCCAGTATAGTCCCAAGTTTGATTCCTGACCTATACTCAGTGAGCTGTTGCAAGCAGAACCACAAATTGATTACAGACCTGAAACAAACATTCAGCACTGTTACAATTCCCACTGCTGATCATAATCCAAATGTCTCAGATGGAAAGTTTACAAATTTGGACAGCAGCAGATATGTTTGTGATATGCATATACAACACAATAACCTAAAAGGTCTACCACCTCTGCTCACGTGGCCAATAGCTTCTTGAGTGAATTATTAAAAAAAATAGGATTTTGATTTGGACTGTCAGTTTTGAGGTTGTTATTACTGATTTAGCTCTGATGCGAGGCCATCAGCCTGAACTGTTGACAGTCTCTGAAAGATTTCTAGTAATTTCTGTTTTTTTAAAAATTTCAGATTTCCAGCATCTGCAGTATTCTGCTTCTGTTTTTGCAAAGATCTGGAAAGGTGTTATCTGAAAGCAGAGAAATTTTTTTTTTGTTTAAAGAAACTCCCTCATGTACAAATGTCAAACATGCACAATTGAAACAGGTACCTGTTGAAAACATGAAAACCTGTTGAAAACAAGAAAACAAGCAAGTCTTTTTTTTTCACATGCACTATAAAAAAGTAAAGTCACCATAGTCTTACTAGACCATAGGGCTCCTTTCTGCTGGTGGTTCACCATCATGCCTCAGACAAGGGGAGAAGCTGAGAAGGAGAATACTTCAGGTGGTGTGGGAATTGAACCCACTTTGTTGACATCACACTGTACACAAATGAACAGTCCAGCCAACTCAGCAAAACCAATCCCTTTACTCTACCTTTTACCAAAGATCTATTGTGGCAACAGCATTACTTGGGTCATCGCAGTAACATTACCTGGTCAATGAAATAAGCTTTTGGGTGAAATGGATAGGTAAAAACATCTAATTCCTGAACGGTCTCTAATCTATTAGTTCACCAATTCAACAGTTTAACTATCATAGTACAAAAATGGTCCTACAATCTTTAAAAAACATTTCTAAAACCCTCGATGGGCTATTGCCTCTGAGATGGCAGATTATTGCATTTCTGCAAAAGGAATGTAGACTTAAACTGTTTCAGAGTCTCATTGCTCCTACTCTCCATTCCATAAATGGAATGAATGCAACAGTTAAGGGGTTAGCACTATATTAAGATATAGTCAGAAAGATTATTAAATTTGTGCATAATCCAAATGGCAGTCTCTCTGTCTGGTTGCACAACTGATTGTCGAAAAGTGGAGTCACAGCAATGAATGTTAGTGAGAACATGAACAAAGATGTCAAAATCATTCCAGCTTTAGCATCCGGTGCCCGCAGCACATTTCCTAACATCTACGAATCAAACGTTTCAAATTTAAAACAAAAAACAGCCACTGGACTCAAAATGTTAAGTCTGCTTTCTCTCCACAAATACTGCAGACCTGTTGAGTTTTTCCAGCAATTTCAATTTTTGTTTGTTTTCCAGCATCCGTATTTCTTATGGATTTTTGTTTAAACTTCAACTTTAAATACAGGATCCAGAAATTACAACCTACCAGAAAAAAAACTCTCAAAGGCGCGGGACTAGCTCAGTTACTTTTACATATTCACCAAGACACAAAAAAAACACAGACAAACCTGGTTTTGGCACAAAATTTTAACGAGGAACCCAACAGCTGAACAGAAATGTATATATTATATAGAATCGAACCAAGTCATGCTGCTGCTCCTCCTTATGTTTTGGTTTCTATGGATGCACCAGAAAGGGCTGTTGAGGGTTTTTAAAAATCCCTCCAGTTGTTGCTCCTCCTCCACCCAGGGTTAACACTGGGAGAACGCTGCTCCTTCATTCAGCTTTACTCACATCTTAAATTCAAGATCAGTTATTGTTTTCACCGTGCAATATTGTGTAATTGTTTTCATCTGCTTCACAGCGGCAGAAACAGATGACGAAAATCCCGAAAACCGAGTGTCCAGGCTTCAGCTCCAACAGCAGGCCTCTGTATCCGAGCAACCAACGGTTCTCTCCAGGCCCCTCCGGGGCATTGAAGAAAGAACAGCGGAGAAACTCCAAGACGGCCCCCATTCCCCGGCGTCACCCACCTCCACACATAGCGCCTCTGCTGGTCACCACTTGCACCTTCGCAGGAAGTTCACGTGGATGGTTTCATTTTTTTTAAAAAGAGCTAGTGAATGATATGATGGGTATTTAAGTTTATTAATCTCATGTACAGAAATATCCTCCTCTGCAGAATTGAGACTTAGTTGAATGGCAAACCACATTTACAAGCATGACTAAATGCCCCGTGGCTTCCCCGCAGAACTTTAAAAATCGAGTTGTGACAAATGAGCTAATATCAAGAGGTATGGCAACATTGGCTCAGTGGTTGTACTGTGGCCTTTATTGTTAAAAGTCACGGGTTCAAATTCCATGCCTGTGCTTTCTTTAATTCACTGGTGAGATGTGTGGCAAAACTGGCTAGCCAGTATTTATTTTTCTACTTATCCTATGAAGTAATGCTTAACTTATTAACTCTGTTTCTCTTACTACATTGTACATATGTATTTTATGTATTTTATACGCAGGTACTTTGGTACCTAAGTTGATGCCACGTGTGGTGATATTGTACACTTTCCACTGTACTTCTGTACACTTGAGTACAGTGACAATAAAATCTACAGCTATTTTGTAGTTACACTTGAAAAAATTACTGCTGATCCCATCAATTAAGGTGATCCATAAATGTAGTATTTGACTATTGGCTGTGTAATCTAGGCTGTAAACAATTACATAATAACAAGAACAGAAGACTTAAGAGTACAAGTACGTCATTCTGTCTTTTGCACTTGCTCAATAAGAACATTCCCAATTCCTCCGCCTCCGCCAGATCTGTTCCCAGGAGGACCAGTTCCACCACAGAACACACCAGATGGCCTCCTTCTTTAGAGACCGCAATTTCCCTTCCCACGTGGTTAAAGATGCCCTTCAATGCATCTTGTCCACATCCTGCACCTCCGCCCTCAGATCCCACCCCTCCAACCGTAACAAGGCCAGAATGCCCCGGTGCTCACCTTCCACCCTACCAACCTTCGCATAAACCAAATCATCCGCCGACATTTCCGCCCACCTCCAAACAGACCCCACCACCAGGGATAGATTTCCCTCCCCACCCATTTCCGCCTTCCGCCAAGACCTTTCCCTCCGTGACTACCTGGTTAGATCCACGCCCCCCTACAACCCACCCTCCCATCCTGGCACTTTCCCCTGCCACCGCAGGAACTGTAAAACCTGCGCCCACACCTCCTCCCTCACCTCTATCCAAGGCCCTAAAGGAGCCTTCCACATCCATCAAAGTTTTACTTGCACATCCACTAATATCATTTATTGTATCCGTTGCTCCCGATGCGGTCTCCTCTACATTGGGGAAACTGGGCGCCTCCTAGCAGAGCGCTTTAGGGAACATCTCGGGGACACCCGCACCAATCAACCACACCGCCCTGTGGCCTAACATTTCAACTCCCTCTCCCACTCTGCTGAGGACATGGAGGCCTCCTTCACCGCTGCTCCCTCACCACCAGACGCCTGGAGGAAGAACGCCTCATCTTCCGCCTCGGAACACTACAACCCAGGGTATCAATGTGGACTTCAACAGTTTCCTCATTTCCCCTTCCCCCACCTCACCCTAGTTCTAAACTTCCAGCTCAGCACTGTCCCCATGACTTGTCCGACCTGCCTATCTCCCTTTCCACCTATCCACTCCACCCTCTCCTCCCTGACCTATCACCTTCATCCCCTCCCCCACTCACCCATTGTACTCTCTGCTACTTTCTCCCCACCCCACCCTCCTCTAGCTTATCTCTCCACACTTCAGGCTCACTGCTTTTATTCCTGAAGAAGGGCTTTTGCCCAAAACGTCGATTTCTAAGCTCCTCGGATGCTGCCTGAACTGCTGTGCTCTTCCAGCACCACTAATCCAGAATCTGGTTTCCAGCATCTGCAGTCATTGTTTTTACCAATAAGAACATGGCTGATTCAAAAACATATCTAACTCATAAGTTCAATGATCCAGCGTCCATTATTTCCCAGAGAAGGGCATTTCACAGACTAACAGCCCTATAAGAGAAAAAGAAAGGACTCTTCTCAATTTTAAAGGTAAAACCTGCTGTATGACTATATGACCTCATTCTTGTCCTCAAGTTCTAGACTCTACCACAACGGAAAACATTCTCTTAGAATGCAGCCAGTCAAGTCCCCCCAGTTTTTTTTATATGTTTCAATAAGATCATCCTTCATTCTTCTTTATGCCAATGGATAGTGGTCCAACTTATTCAATCATTTTTCAAAAGATAAACCCTTAGCCCAGGAAAGAATCTGCTTCTAACACAATTATTTTTTCAAATAAAGAAACAAAACTGTACACAGTGCCCTATCTGGGCGGCATGGTGGCACAGTGGTTAGCACTGCTGCCTCACAGCGCTAGAGACCCGGGTTCAACTCCTGCCTCAGGCGACTCTCTGTGTGGAGTTTGCACATTCTCCCTGTGTCTGCGTGGGTTTCCTCCGGTTTCCTCCCACACTCCAAAGATGTGCAGGTCAGGTGAATTGGCCATGCTAAATTGCCCGTAGTGTTAGGTAAGGGGTAGATGTAGGGGTATAGGTGGGTTGTGCTTTGGCGGGGCGTGTGGACTTGTTGGGCCGAAGGGCCTGTTTCCACACTCTAAGTAATCTAATGTTCTCACTGTAGCCCTGTACATCTGGAATAAAACTGTCCTGCTCTTATATTCCATTCCCCTTGCAATAAACACTAGCATTCCATTTACCTACCTAATCACTTGCTAAATCTGCAACCCAATTGTTTGTTATATACTAGGACACTGAGATCCTTCTGTACCTCTGAGTTCTTTGATCTTACCATTTGATAGTATACTGCTTTTCTATGCTTCAAAAGTGGACAAGTTTGTATTTTCCCACGTTAAACCTGCAAACTTTTTGCCTACTCATTTAAGTCGTTATGTCTTTTTGCAGGACTTGTATCTCCTCTTGTAAACTTACTTTCTTACCCAGCTTGATGTCATCAGCAAAGTTAGCCACCAGATATGCTGTCCACATCTCCAAGTTATTGATATAGATTGTAAGTAATGGAATAAATGTTATGATATTGGAAGATTGAATTTTGAGATGTAAAATATTTTGTTACAGGGTAACAACTATATTTTCTAAAATTTGTTTCAGTTCATAAGATTATTAAATCTTTCCAAAAAGGAAAAACGCACAACGTTCAACAATCTCCTTACCTCTCTCTCTAATACAGGGCTTGTTTCAGTCTCTCCATTCTTTAAAGCATTCATCATATATTCTAACTGTTTCTGTAGAAGTGAACAGTCGTCTGCAGTGGCTAATGCATGAACAGATTAATTTAAAGAAACCATGAGAATTAAGGCTTCAGAAACACTCTATTAATCTTTGTATCACAGCCTAATAAATTATTCTTTTAACTTTTGTCTTTTCACGTATTTTCAAAACATTGAGACAGAAAATAACTATCTTAACTTATTGCATTACTATAAACCCTGATTACGCAGATGCCCCAATTTCTGAAATTATATTCTTTTATTTATTCAAATTGAAAGGTTTAATGGACTAACACCAAATTCTTCTTCAATTATGTTTTCACAGCTTTGTTTTTTTTCCTCTTGGTCTCTTGTCATTTCAACAGATAAAGGTTCAGGTGATCTAGTGATTTGGTACATCAACAAAATTAACACAATGATTTGATGATACAAGTCATGTGTATTTTTTTAAAAAGATCAAATAATTAGAGAATTAAAATACAATTGTTGCCCCCATCTGTGATACTCAGCTTTAAGTGGCTAATCTTTACCATTATTCCTTGCCAAACTGCTCTGTGATTAAAATAGATTTTAACCCATTTAGGAGAAATATTTTAATGCCTGCATCTTAAAGCAAACCTATGAATGTGAAAAGCATCTATCCATCATTATTAGTGTTTTCATATATTATTATCTCACAGGGAATTAGGGACAGGCAACAATTTGAGTATAGGATTTGGACTTCAGGTTCAGGTGAGCCTTTGGTGAGGCTTCTTCTGGAGTACTCTGTGCAGTTCTGATTACCCTGCAATAGGATTGACATTATTAAACTAGTGCAGCTTCAGAAAAGATTTACCAGGTTGTTGCTGGGAATGGACTATTTGAATTATAAAAATAGGCTGGGACGTTTTTCACTGGGGCGTAGAATATTGAGGACTGACTTTGTAGAGACTTATATAGTCATGAAGGGCATAGATAAGGTGAATAGCAAGGGTGTTTTCCCTTGGGTGGGCAAATTCAAAACTAGGAGTCATATTTTTAGATGAGAGAAGAAAAATTTAAAAAGGACATGAGGGGCAACTTTTTTACGCAGAGAGTGGTTCTTGTGTGGAATGATTTCCATTTGTTTAATCTCCAGTTGGCTTTTTCTGTTTTTTCAATTCGCTTGTGGGTTGTGGGCATTGCTGGCTGGCCATGTTCTTTTTCTTGTCTTGTCCCATATGTGAAGAGGAAGAGAGTTACTGAATAGCTATAGCCAAGCAACAGGTACATGTGTGGAACTTGTCAAGGTGATGCGAATATTGAGTGAGATGAAGGTACAGCGTCCCCTATCACAATTCTACAACAATTCACAATTGACATCCTATTTGACTTAATGTTTAAGCCAACAATTGTCTCCCTATTTAACCTGTTTTGGATTAATTAATAATTTAAAATATCAATCATAATTTCAGTTACAGAGATTTATCTTTTCACTTCCATACTATTACCTCTGTTACTCCAAAGATCTATCTCAGATCATCATCTGGATGAGTATTTAAAATGCCAGATCATTGGAAGAGGAAGTGGTGGATGCATGTAGTTACAACATTTAAAAGGTATTTAGATAGGTACATGAATAGGAAAGATTTGGAGGGATATGGGCTAAACACAGGCAAGTGAAACTAGTTTAGTTTGAGAATGTGATCGGTGTGGACTAGTTGGTCTGAAGGGTCTGTTTCCATGCTGTAAGACTCTATGGCTTGAATTGCTGGTCTTACCACATCCTGCTCACATTCCACAAAGACGCAAGAAAACAAATCTAGGCTAATATTATTTGAAACTCAAAAATCTTCTCTGCATAACAGACAACTTTTCCCTACCACCACCCTTGTTCTCCTGCACTTTGCACATATTTTTTCCCCATATCTGTTTCCTTTTCAACCAATCTCTAGGAGACAATGTATTACCTCATGGCCGTTATAAAAATTCTTTTTAATTTTTACCCTCATAACAGGTACTTATACTTTGTTCTCATGTGGTAACACTTACAGAACAAGGGTAAGTTGTGTCATTTTTCTCAACTTTGTCCTTTCTCATCACACCAACCATTTTTTTTCAATTAAACAACTCTGTATACTGTTTGCAACCTCTTTCATCTCACTGAACATTTGCATTATTTTGATAAGTTTCATGCGTATACATGTTATTTGTCTATAGCTATTCAGTAACTCTCTTCCTGTTCACATATGGGACAAAACAAGAAAACAAACATGGCCAGCCAGCGATGCCCACATCCCACAAGTGCATTTTTTAAAAATCCCAGAAAAAGCCAACTGTCAATCAAGCAAAATTGAGATCATAGGCTTGATGACAGCACAACATTTTGAGAAAATGGCATGACTGGGGCCTTAGCCGAGAAAAGTCTTTTGATTATTCCTTGTACCCATTTATATGTGACTTCAACTCTAACCGTGCAGGTAGACATATTTAAAGGTCCTACATATAAGTCAGAATAATAGATAAACATATCTTATTCCACTTCAAAATGCATTCTTACTATTTTTATATTTAAACTAATTTATGAAAGGACAAAACATTTTCAGCAAACAAGATTCAGGTGTACTCACCATTAATATCTTCAGTATTAATGTTGACGATATCTTCCTTACTGTTTTCTTGCCCTGAAAACTTTATGTATAGAATACATTCATTGCACAGATGTTCCATGTGTTGCTCAGCTTGCTTTCGCTCCATTTCCAGTTGTTGAATCTTCTCTTGAAGATCTTTCCACGCTGCTGAATATTCGCAAAATATTGACCACTGGGCTGTTATCTAAACTGCAATTCTTAACTACATTTTATCTAATAGTTTGTTGCAAAATGAATGTTATATAATGCGTCAAATGTTTAATCTTCAGACTAGATTAATTGAACAGAATAAGCTTCTCTGTCACTGCTTACCAGTCCCAACATTACCCCTAGATTATGTTTTTCTGTTTACTTTAATAAATTCTCTTTTGCTACATTGTGGGCCATTAATGTTTCAAAGCTATAACATGCTTTTGGACAAAATTTTTGAGAGGAAATTTTCAGTGAATAGGGAACCAAAAATAATGTTCTTTTACATCTAAGATACTGAATAAAGCATAGCAGCTTAAACTTTCAACGAGCAGAGGTTGGGAAACTAGTCTGATCTGAAAATGTATTATTCTAAAATAAGAACTAATGGATGGCTTAGGATCAGGAGCCAGGCATGTGACACCATTTACAATATGGCTACTCGATCTGCACAGAACACCTAAACACACACACGTTGAGGGAATATTATTTCATGAGCTCAGTGATACTAATTAATCTTCCAATTAAAATCTGACTAACGACCACAATTTGCAAAATACTTAAAAGAGAAAGCCTACTGGAAGACACATCTGAGGAGGTGATCAGCACTTAGATAAAGGGGTGACCAAGTGAACATAGGATTAGAGAGGAAGAGAAGTAGTCCATGCTCCTGTTCACCGATAACTACCTCAACTCAGTTTTCTATTTTTGTTCTATATCTTTGAGTGACCTTACACAAAGAAATTATGTAACAGGCTTGAAAATTACAGTCATTCTTGCTGCACATTGAGCAGGAGGCCCATGTGTATCCATAGTTTGTACAATACATGGCTGGTCTACACTTCCTAACAATAGCTTGGCCCTCTTAAAAAGATGTACCGAGGCTACGAGAACTGGTGAAACTGTCAAAGGAAGGTTTTCTCGAATGAAGAGGATTTTAATGGAGCAATGTCTAGAGAGAGGGCTCTTCATCTTCAAAGGTGAATCCATCTTCAAATGACATCTCGGACGCACTGTATCATCAGCTGTACAATATATATAGTCCCATGACTGACTGTTAACAATTACGGCATGCCAAACATTCATATACTGTATCTGATGTGAGGGTGAGATGAAGTAGATGGATATTAGTTTGAGTCTGAAGCATAGGGAAGTGCTACAGAGTGAGAGGTGGATGTGTGACAAATTGAGCAGCATGAATAGCTGGTTCTGTGGTGTGTAGGAGCTGTCATTGAAGATGCATTCACTGATGCCCCATGTGATACAATAAGACTTCTGACTATACTCATCAGATCTTAAGGTCCAGTCTCTGGGTGCTGAGCTCACAAGCCATCCAGATCCACTCCTTTCTGAAGATGATATTCATAGGCTACTTGATGTCTACAAACCCACAATATCTCTCATTCTATCTGCCTCTACTGCTAATACATCCGGCACTACATCCTTCACCTGGGATTCTCTCCCTGCCCTGGTGTTCCAGTTTCAGTGCAGCTTCCCTTTAAGCCTATCTTCATGGTCAGAGTGCCGGTTAAGTCATGTCCTCTCAGTTGGTCAGGTCCCTGCTTTACACAGACACAGCCATGAGGTTGGAGCACCAGCTTTGCTTGGTGTGGCACAATGGCCCAGTGGTTAACACTGCTGCCTCACAGCACCCAGGGCCCAGGTGCGATTCTAGCTTTGGGGACTATCTATCTGGATATTGCACATTCTCCCCATGTCTTTGTGGGTTTTCTCTGAGTGTTCTGGTTTCGTCCCATGATCCAAAGATATAGGTAGATTGATCATACTAAATTGTCCAGGGATGTACAGGCTAGGTGGATTAGCCATGGGAAATGCAGGGTAGGGGACTGGGTCAGGGTGGGATGCTCTTCAGAGGGTTAGTGTGGACTCAATGGGTCAAATGACCTGCATTCACACTGTAGAAATTCTATGTTTACCTGACCCCCTCCAATAAAACCAGCAACCATGAATCACTACCAATATGCCCCAAAACATAGGGCTGACAAATCTTTTGCTATCTGTTTCTGAATCAGATGTGAATTTAATAAATACAAAAAAGATCACCCATTCTTCACAGAACATCTTAGTGCAGTATGGCACAGAGGGAAGTGAAGTATTCATTGGCTTTCTAAAAGAGCATTCCAGTTAGCCCCAAATTGTAACCACTCATCAGTATAAAAACATTTTTCCTTGTGCCACCCACTACTTTGATTGCTAATAATGTTAAATCTGACCCTTTTGATAATTGACTCTTCATTCATTGGAAATGTACACTTCTCCGTTTATTCAATCTAAAACATTCAAGATTTTAAGTACCTTTATCAAACTCCATAGTGATAAAGTACCTTTATTGTTTGCAACTGGATCCATCACAGCAGATTTGGGATCTTTGAAATATGCATGATAAGAAACTGATCTTTGCACATCATGATCTGTCGGTACTGAAGCTTCCTCCAAATTTGGACACAATTGGAAATCATCTAAAAAGGCTTGTTTTGTTGAAAAGTCTGCTCTCTAAAGAGACAAAATAATGTGATTATTTTTTAACTTGTATAAATAAAATTATATCTTACTATTTGCCCCCTTTGTCAAAGATATAAAGTTATCCTTAACAGATATATACAATAAACTCTTCATTATGTGTTTCCCCTATTGTTTTGTATGTCATGTAATGGTAATCGATGCAAGCAGGTTTCCTCACTCTCTCTCTCTCTCTCTCTTTTATAAAACAAACTTCATTGATTGTATTTATAAGCAGTCCTGGCTACGACCAGTACATTCATGTAATCGGCACTCCCCAGTCTCCATGTGTGTCGGATACTGAGGATTTTACTGTACGTGGTTGAGCTCAGGCACATGTCAATTTGGTAATTATTCATTTTGGTAAACTGGGATCAGAAGACTACATTTCAAATCTCAATATAATTCACTTCTGCGGTTTGACAACTAACCCTAATCTGGTGATGGTAGCTCTCGGGAGAGATACACATTGCTCTCTATTTCAATTTTTGGCAACACAGTTATCTAACTATTGGTACTGTCACTCAAGATCACCAAATAATCATCATCTCCAGAGTTTTTCCTTCATTGTCTTTGTGAATCATTGGTGACACTGGCATTTGTCCAACCTGGCTTCTGTTCCATTGGTATCGTGATGCTTTCATGGGTTTTGGATGATCTGGGCTGATTGCATGTTCCTACTGTCATCCAAGGAGTGAATGGAATATCGTGTGGAGGTTCCCCACACTGCTGGAGTTGATATGATTGGCATGCATTTATGATTTGTTGAATATCCTGTTTCATCTCTAGGCTAAATACAGATTCAGGTGTTCACTGTCTTATGTGTTCAATACCCACCTGTCCCCAGTGTAACATGGGTATGATATCTTGGTGTAATAGTTTTGATGTTGGGAGTTTTTTTGCCCTTGAAAGTGCCTTGTCATGATATACCAAGTTCGCCTCTGTATGGCAAAAATGAACAAGGCACTTATGGACATAAAAATATAAGAACTTTAAAAATAGGAGCAGGATTAGACCATTTGGTCCAGCAGGCCTGCCCCTCCATCCTTTAAATGAAGGCTAATCTGCTTCTAGCCACAATACATTCTTCATGCTTGCTCATCAAAGTCCTCAACTCCCCAATAATTCAAAGATTTATCTACTTCCTCTTTAAATGCTTTCAGTGATCTAGCTTCCACAAATCTCTATCATAGAAGATTCCAAATATTCACTACCCTCAAGGAGAAGAAATTCCTTTGTGTCTCGGATTTAAGTCTATCCCCTTATTCTGTCTCTTTATCCTCTAGTTCAAGGTTCCCCCACTAGGGAAATGCTTTCTCAACCTTTACCTTGTTAAGCTCCTCAGAATCTTGTATATTTCAGCAAAATTACCCCCGTTGTTTGAGACTCTAACAAATAAACGACTAACCATTGTAGCCATTTTTGATAAATCAACCCCTTCATTCAAGGAATCAGCCAAATGAATCACTTGTGAATTGCCTCCAATGCAAGTACATTTATATTTTAAAATATGGGAACTAAAACTTTACACACTACTCCAGGTTCAGCCTCACCAACATCCTCAATAGTTGAATCAAGAGATCCCTGATTTTAAAGTCCAAACCCTTAACTATAAAGGGCAAAATTAGACGATAAGAAATAGGAACAAGAGTAGACCATTCTAGTCAGACTATCTTTGGATAATGAACTTTCACAACTCTTGTAATTGCTTATCTTTGGCAGTTGTCAATTGCAAGTGTCCACAAGGGCTTGGGATAGAGAATAACAGATCAACATTTAGAATATTTTCAATTTCATTGCCATTAATGAAGGAATAAAACAATACGTCAATCAAAACAACTGACTTGGTCTTTGTGTGGGTTGGATAAACTGTTCAGCATGTCAGACATAATCCCAGTACCTGGTATATATCCCAGACTGGTATATATATCTCAGTCGTGAGTGGGGTACTGGAAAAGCACAGCAGATCAGGCAGCATCGGACGAGCAAGAGAATCAACATTTCGGGCAAAAACCTTTCATCAGGAAGGAGGTTTCTGAGCTGAGGGGTTGGAGAGATAAATGGGAGGGGGTGGGGCTGGGGGAAAGGTGGCTGAGAGTGATACCTGCATGGAGGTGGGGATAATGGCAATAGGTCAGAGAGGAGGATGGAGTGGATATGTGGGAAGGAAGATGGAGAGGTAGGACAGTTCATGAGGGCAGTGCCGAGTTGGAAGATTGGAATTGGGATAAGGTGGGGGGAGGGGAAATCAGGAAACTGGTGAAATCCACATTGATGCTGTGGGATTGGAGAGTCCCAAGGTGGAAGATGAGGCGCTCTTCCTCCAGGCGTCGGGTGGTGAGCGTGTGGCGATAGAGGAGGCCCAGGACCTCCATGTCCTTGGCGGAGTGGGAGGGCAAGTTAAAGTGTTCGGCCACAAGGCGTTGGGGTTGGTTGGTGCGGGTCTCTCGGACACGTTCTCTGAAGCGGTCTGTATATAGGCATTCTGTCTCCCCAATGTAGAGGAGACCGCATCGGGAGCAACGGATGCAATAAATTACATGTGTGGAAGTGCAGGTAAAACTCTGACGAATGTGGAAGGCTCTTTTGGGGCCTTGGACGGAGGTGAGGGGGGAGGTGTGGGCACAGGCTTTGCAATGTCTGCAGTGGCAAGGCAAGGTGCCATGAGGGCAGGATGGGTTGGTGGGAGGCGTGGACCTGATAAGAGAGTCACGGAGGAAATGGTCTTTACAGAAATCGGATGGGGAGGGGAGGGAAATACATCTCTCTGGTGGTGGTGTCCATTTGTAGGTGCGAAAATGGTGGAGGATGATGCAATTTCTACGGAGGTTGGTGGAGTAGAAGGTGAGAACGGGGGTGGGGGGTGTGGTGGTGGGTCATGGGTCTGTCCTTATTGCAGTTGGAGGGGTGGGGTTCAAGGGCGGAGATGCAGGAAGTGGATGAGATGCTCTGGAGGGCATCATCATCCATGTGGGAGGGGAAATTGCGGTCTTTGAAGCAGGAGGCCATCTGGTGTGTTCTGTGTGGAACTGGTCCTCCAGAAGCGGCGGAGGCAAAGGAATAGGGAATAAGGGATAGCATTTTTACAGGAGGCAGGGTGAGAGGAGGTGTAGTCCAGATAGCTGTGGGAGCTGGTGGGTTTGTAGAAGATGTCCATGTTGAGACCGTCACCGTTGATGGATATGGAGAGGTCCAGTAAGGGGAGGGAGGTATCTGAGATGATCCTTAAGATGATCCAGGTGAACTTAAGGTCATGGTGGAATGTGTTGGTGAAGTTGATGAACTGTTCAACCTCCTTGTGGGAGCACAAAGTGGTGCCAATATGGTCATCAATGTAGTGGAGGAAATGTTGGGGAATGATGCCTGTGTAACTGTGGAAGATGGGACTGTTCCACATAATCGACAAAGAGACAGAGCTGGAGCCCAAGCAGGTGCCTATGGCCACTCCTTTTGTCTGGTGGAAACGCGAGGATTCAGTCAGACGCACTCCCAGCGTCTCACCAGTATCCCTCCACTGACACTCATTCGTTTGGCTGAACTTGTCCTCATCCTCAATAATTTTTCCTTTGAATCCTTGCACTTCCTCTAGGCCAAAGAGGTAGCCATGGGGAACCATATGTGCCCCAGCTATGCCAGCCTGTTTGTCGGTTACGTGGAACAGTCCATCTTCCGCAGATACACCAGTACATTGGGGAGACAAGATACCAACTTGCAGAGCGCTTCAGAGAACATATCCGGAACAAGCACACAACCAACCCCACCGCCCTGTGACCGAACACTTACACCACCCCCACAACTCAGCCAAGGACACACAAGCCATCCTCTATCGCCACACCCTCACCACCCGATGCCTGGAGGAAGAACGCCTCATCTTCCACCTTGGGACCCTTCAACCACAAGGCGTCAATGCGGATTTCACTGGTTTCCCATTTCCCTTCCCCCTATCTTATCCTAGTTCTAACCTTCCAACTTGGCACCGACCTCATGAATTGTCCTACCTGTCCATCTTCCTCTCCAACCTATCACCATTGCCCCCACCTCCGTATACTTATCGCACTCTCAGCTATCTTCCCCCTAGCCCCACTCCCTCCCTCCCATTTATCTCTCCACCCCTTCAGCTCAGAAGCCTTATTCCTGATGAAGGGCTCTTGCCTGAAATGTTGATTCTTCCCACTCTAGACTCTGATCTCCAGCATCTGCAGTCCTCACTTTCTCCTGGTACAATATCTCACTTCAAAGTCAAATTGTTGCAGCTGAACAAGCAGACACTTGTAAACATGCCTCCCATTTTTATTTTGTCAGCTTATCATTTTTACATGCACATACTGTTTTGGTGTGCAGTGATATACCTGATGTTACCTACAAGATTGTCATCCCCGCCAAAGTTTCTGACATGTTTTGGTGCCTTCTGCATTGTTGTATCACAAGAGAGAGGCTCCGGGTGACTGCTCGTGGGAGGCATTACCTATTCAGTAGAAGAAACTAAAATTAAAGGCTAAATATATCACATATACTTAAGTAACTGCTACATACTTTGAACATAAATACTGTTATTTAACAACTGTGTGGATCAATAATGAGGCATTGTGATGACTAATAAATATAGCAATGGTGTCATAAAGGTTGTTCTTTTGAATCTGTACGATTATTACATTGTCTTCAAACATCAGAACTCTCAGAAGTATTGGATATTTATAATAGCACAAAGCAGAGGAACACTTCTGAAGTGGGACCTAGCTAAATCACCAGTTTTCTCATGGTTTTTTTGCCAATGACCTGAAATCTGTACATGCCTATTATCAGTTCTTCAGCCAATGTAAATAATTTCTCTTTATTTACACTATCAAGACTCTATTATTTTAAACATCTTTAATGGATCTCATCTACTCCAAGGATAATAACTATAGCTTCTCTGGCCTATCTGTATAACTGTAATCTGTTGTGCCCTAGAGTCATTCTGGAAAGTCTTGCCTGTATTTTCCCCAACCTGCAAAGCCTTCGCAAGCTTCAGAACTGCAAAACTCTTGGTCAAATGTCATCATACATAGCCTTAAAATGTCAAGAACTTTAATTGTTAAAGTGCTCTGCATCAACAAGGTGATTAAACTAAGATTTATACAGAGTGGTAATAAGGACTCCAGAGTATTCATTCATACAGACAAATTTATCAGTTGCACATAAACAATTATATTCACTTGGAATTAGTTTGTATCACATGATTCTTAATGAGCCACTTAGGTTGCTTCTCATTAAAAAATAATCAACATTTAGTGAGTGTGGTTAACTGAGCAAATTGGATTTTCTTTAATATTAAAGAATGCTTGACTTATATGGTCTTAGATTTTGAGGGGGAGAAAAATTATTGCAGGCCTTGGTTTACAATTCTATTCACCAGCCTATGTGTGTTCTGGTGTCATTACATAACAAAATTGGGCTCAGCTGCCATGGTCCATATGTTTCAATAGTTCAGTGATGCTCATTATTCAAGCTCACAAATGAAAAATAGCCATTAAGAAAGTTATAGATTACTGCTTTTTCTGTGGAATCAATATCTTCAAAAGAAAATAAGGGCAAAGATGGGTATTAAAGGTATACATTTGTTTTAATGTCGGCATTTGGTTTTATAAAACTCGAAAGCTAATATATGCAAGAATGCCTACTATTAGCACTGTGCTATTAACTTAGTTTATTCAGTTCATGTTGTGATGGAATTTGTGGGTAGTGGTAATGTCCCTACCTCTGATCCAGAAGATCTGGTTTGAGTCCAACCTGCTCCAGAGGTCTGTCATGAACAGGCTGATTAGAAATATCTATAATTCAAGTTGTATCACTTTCGGTGCTGGGTTCAACTTCCTTTTCAAGACTTGAATCAAGGCTGAAAACTCAGCAAAATACTGATGGTGATAGCTTATTCAGGTTAAGGGTACACAGCTGGAAGGTAACAATTGATTTGAGAATCTTGAGTACATGTAAAGTTACATTTCCTTATAGTCTGTAGCTGCATACCCTCCACATCCTCACTCTTATCAACCATCTGCGCCCACTGTAGCATTCTGTCCTGCTATTCAGCGGTGCCTGGAGTTCCTGGTGGGCGACTCTTGACAAAGTGTTCTCTCCTTTACCATTGGCTATTTAGAATGGAGTGTTTTCCATGGAGCAGTCTGTCCAATAGCTATTTAAAATGGTTCATGGGCTCCCAGGTTGCCTGTGTTTTCTTTGGCCTTCTGGAGTTCATGTTTCATGTGTACATAGGGAGTGTGAGGTAGCAGTCTATGCCTCACTATTTTAGGGGTGGCGTGGTGCTGCTCCTTGGTTTTCTTTGCACTTTAGCCTCGTGCTGAGTGTGAGTGGAGGGCAAAAGCAGAAACAATATCTCCTCGTGGGTTGTTCCTGAACCTGGCCAAGGTTACCATTAATAAACCCAGGAAGTGGACATTTGCAGGGTCATGAGACTCACCGTGTGTCTTCCTTCTGTGGTTTCATCTGTGCTTGTGCCTTCCCTGATTAATGGGCACCACTAGGGTAAGATTGCATTACCGACACCAATAACATTTTGATTTACATTCAATTTTGCTTTGACCAATTGATTTTTGTTACAGTGGCTGTTTAGGGGCTTTTTTTAAAAAACTTGTTTAATTTAAATTTGTTTTTTGAAAGAAAATGAAGAGAGACTTGTGTTCAGGCTGCTCCTACATACCCTCCACTTTCTTACCCTCATTAAATATTCAGTCTCTGTCCAGATGTTGCAGGTGTCCCCAAAGGAAGGCTCTGAACATGGAAGTCCTCCATTTCAGCACTGATGATTTAGCATGGAAAATGTTGCATGCAGCAGTCCCATGCATTGCATGTTTAGAAAGGCTCATGGATTCACAGAACACCTGTGTTCTTTGCAGCCTGGAGGATGTCATTTTCCACTTGTGCACAGTTAAACACACATTATAACCCTCTTCCGTTACTAGAAAAGGCCATTTCCAAATCTCTGGCTGCACTGCAGCCCAACACTCCTGATCTTTGTCAAGCTGGTTGGGAGGGAGGCAGGCAAGTCAGAAGAGCTTCTCATGGAATCCTAATTTGCAAATAAATCATTGAAACTGTGGCATTTTCCCAGACCACTCCTGGTACTTTGCAGCATCTTCATCAGTCTGGTGCTGGGCAAAGGTTATTTGAGGTAGTTCACTGCTACTAATCCTCTTCAGCCTATGCTTCGTCTTGGACCAACCGAGTGATTAATGGCAGAGGATACACCATCGCAGAGTATCTGCAGAAAAGGCACTATTTTTGGATAAGAAGATGTATTGCATGATAACAATAAGAATAACCTCATTTGATCAGCCATTATCTTTAGAACCTTAGGATGTCGTAAAGGTGCACTTGCTACACGTACAAGCTAAGGCAGAATCTCTTGTCTTCATCCCTAGGCAGTGTAGTACATAGTGCAACATGAACAGCAATATCTTCAAAACCTTGTACAACATCTCTTCCCAAGCTTTTTGCCCATATTTAACCCATTATACAGTCATGTGTGTAACATCACAATATAGAATTATAAAACATAGATGCCTTTTAAATGTTGCAATTGTGCCAGACTCCACCACTTCCTCAGCCAGCTCATTCTATACACACAGCACTCTCTGCATGAAGAAGTTGCCCCTCAGGTCCCTTTTAAATCTTTCCCCTCTCATCTTAAACCCATGCCCTCTCGTTTTGGACTCCCATAAACTGGGAAAGACCTTGGCTATTCCCCTTCTATGCCCCTCATGATTTTGTAAACTTCTAGAACGTCACCTTGAATTTTTGGCATTCCAGGGAAAATAGCCCCAGCCTATTCAGTCTCTCCCTCCAGTCCTACAACATCCATGTGAATTTTTTTCTGCAGCTCTTTCAGGTTTAGCAACATCTTTCCTATTGAAGGGAGACCAGAATTAAATACAATATTCTAAAAGTGCTCTCACCAATGCCCTATACAGCTGCAACATGATGTCCCAACTCCTCTACTCAATAGTCTGACCAATGAAAGGAAACACCTTCTTCACCACCGTATTCTACTTGCAAAATGCAGGCTGTCTGGACATTTCACATGTCTCTCAGATGCATTCTTTTTGAACTTGAAAGAATAGTAAATTTGAGGACTACTGATCTTAGTTCTGACTGGATCATTGTTTGACTGATGAAGTAAACTTTTCCGAATACTCCGTTATCTCACTTTTTAGATTAGAATCAATCTAAACATCATGGCACAGACAGAGAACACAGGGGGCCAACACCTTCAACATATTGTCTAGCTAACATCATTGTTAACAGCTAACCCGAGAATGCAATTTTTTTTAAAAAAGGTTTTGTGATTTACACATGAAAGAAGTGAAACTATCACTGTATTCTAACAGATGTGATTTGGAGATGCCAGTGTTGGACTGGGGTGTACAAAGTTAAAAATCACACAACACCAGGTTATAGTCCAACAGGTTTAATTGGAAGCACACTAGCTTTCGGAGCAACGCTCCTTCATCAGGTGATTGTGGAGGGCTCAATTGTAACACAGAATTTATAGCAAAAAGTTACATCACACTGCAAATTTTTGCTATAAATTCTGTGTTAGGATCAAGCCCTCCACAATCACCTGATGAAGGAGCGTCACTCCGAAAGCTAGTGTGCTTCCAATTAAACCTGTTGGACTATAACCTGGTGTTGTGTGATTTTTAACTTCTAACAGATGAAAGGCTTAACAGACAATCAATTTTTCAATGTATAATTTCAGTTACATCACACTGTAAATTTTTGCTATAAATTCTGTGTGTTATGATTGAGCTCTCCACTACCACCTGACGAAGGAGCGTCGCTCCAAAAGCTAGTGTGCTTCCAATTCAACCTGTTGGACTATAACCTGGTGTTGTGTGATTTTTAACTTTCCGAATACTGTTACTGAAGGATTACTATTCATTCAACACTGTTTCTGTCGCTAGCGTAGAGTGTTCTGTTTTAGAAGACAAAGCATTTTAAATATTTTCACCAGTCCTGTGAAATATGTGATTTCCTCTTTGTTGGCAATATGAAACAGCTCTCTTATGCTAACATGAAGTAATCTCACTGACTCTTTCATCTGTTGGATTCCTAAGAGTCTGGAAACCCCAATGAAGTTTTCCAGCTGTTGCATTATGACTGTTTAGTCAATAAGAGACTGTCTTGGGCCAGCGTTTGACGTTGTTTGCTTCTGGACCAGTTGTTCCCTGGGGAGGGGTGGGGTTTGTCAGTCTCCTCTAACTTTTCTGATGAAGTTGAAGTTGAGACATGTGCAGGCTCAAACATTGATTGCGAATAAGGTGCACAGTTTCAATTTTCTTGTGTTGCATTGTAGTGTAATGTACAGGATTCCTATATCCTTCTGACACTTATTCCAACTGTGCCATGTAATCTTCTCTGTAAGCTATAATTTCCACTTCTTCAGCTGTGGCAACTGGTTTCATTGGATTATAACACTTGCTCCTGTATGAAGCACAAAAATTAACAGGATGCCCATTGACACAGACAAGTTGTGAACCTTTTAGAGTCATAGAATTATAGAGATATACAGCATGAAAATGGACCCTTTGATCCAATTCATTCATGCCGACCAGATATACTAGATAAATCTAGTCCCATTGCCAGCATTTGGCCCATATCCCTCTAAATCTTTCCTATTCATATACGCATCCAGATGCCTTTTAAATGTTTAATTGTACCAGACTCCACCATATCCTTTGGCAGCTCATTCCATATATGGTCTCCAAGACTCTTTGTGAAAATGTTGCCCTTAGGTCCCTTTTAAATCTTTTTCCTCTCACCTTAAATCTATGCCCTCTAGTTTTTGACTCTCCCAGCTGGGGAAAAGACTTTATCTATTTATCCTATTCATACCCCTCCTAAGTTTATAACTCTCAATAAGGTCACCCCTCACCTCCAACACTCCAGAGAAAATAGCCCCAGCCTATTCAGCCTCTCTCTGTAGCTCAAACCCTCCAACTCTGGCAACATCCCTGTTTTCTGAACCCTTTCAAGTTTCACAACATCCTTCCTATAGCAGGGAGACCAGAACTGCGTACAGTATTGCAAAAGTGGCACTAATATCCTGTACAGCTGCAACATGACCTCCTAACTCTTCTACTCAATGCACTGACCAATACAGGCAAGTATACTAAACGCCTTCTTCGCTATCCTATCAACCTGCATTTCCACTTTCAAGGAACTATGACCCTGCACTCCAAGGTCTCTTTGTTCAGCAATACTCTCCAAGACATTACCATTAAGTGTTTAAGTCCTGCCCTGATCTGCCTTTTGACTCTTCTGGATTAGCTGGTTCCCGTAGGAATGCATTCATATCCTCTCCAATGGAGGTGTCTCATCAAATGCATGTATATTTTCTACTCTAGGTGTGGTGATGAGTGATCGACTATGTGGATGTCATAATGTATGTAACCACAGTATTTCTATCATTCAGAAACTATCTTATATCTGTGCACCATCCTGAAAGTGACATACAATTTTGCAAATAAGGCATTCCTTAGTGATGGATGGATTTTGTCAATGCCTTACTGTCACACAGCATCCTCACAATCATATGTTGACTTATTCTTTGTGTAGACTTGTCAGTTCCATAAACCCCCGTGTCTCCTGAAACTTACCAATGAAAGAAAGTTCAGTGAAAAGCAGCAATTAAGGTGTTCAATCAATTTCATCAAATATGGCAATAGAATCTCAATATCCACAGGTGCTGTCTTAATTGTTAGCCTAGAGTTAACTTTCTACAGTTTGGGTTTTTTTATCATTTCAGACTGAGTGCTGCTTACTTTGCCTTAGGTTGGACCCCTGATGAGAAGCAATATGACTAGCAGCCTGTACTAACCTAACTTGTAGCTGTACACTAGAGTGGGAAGCAGCAAAGAGATGGCCAGCAGAAAGGGGATTTGCAGAGAGAGGAGCATTACAGAGGGGAGTGCGTTGAATGAAGTTGGGAAATCTCTGCCACAGAGGGGTCAAGCTCAGAATAAAAGGGCTGATCATTTAAGACTAAGACGAAGAGAAAATTCTTCACTAACAGAGTTGGGAACCATTAGAAACTCCACCCTGGAGTGTCATGGATGCTCCATTATTGAGTATGTCCAATGTTGAGATAGAAATATTTTTGATCTCTCCTGGAATAAAGGGAAATGGGGAATGGATGGAAAAGTACAGCTGAGACAGATCAGCCATAATAATATTGAAAGGTGCAACAGGCTGTTCCTATTCTTATGTTGTATAAATATGGACTTTAGTAAGGCGTTCGACAAGGTTCCCCATGGGAGACTGATTAGCAAGATTAGATCTCATGGAATACAGGGAGAACTAGCCATTTGGATACAGAACTGGCTCAAAGGTAGAAGACAGAGGGTGTGGTGGAAGGTTGTTTTTCAGACTGGAGGCCTGTGACCAGTGGAGTGCCACAAGGATTGGCGCTGGGCCCTCTACGTTTTGTCATTTACATAAATGATTTGGATGCGAGCATAAGAGGTACAGTTAGTAAGTTTGCAGATGACACCAAAATTGGAGGTGTAGTGGACAGCGAAGAGGGTTACCTCACATTACAACAGGATCTGGACCAGATGGGCCAATGGGCTGAGAAGTGACAGATGGAGCTTAATTCACATAAATGCGAGGTGCTGCATTTTGGGAAAGCAAATCTTAGCAGGACTTATACACTTAATGGTAAGGTCCTAGGGAGTTGCTGAACAAAGAGACCTTGGAGTGCAGGTTCATAGCTCCTTGAAAGTGGAGTCGCAGGTAGATAGGATAGTGAAGAAGGCGTTTGGTATGCTTTCTTTTATTGGTCAGAGTATTGAGTACAGGAGTTGGGAAGTCATGTTGCGGCTGTACAGGACATTGGTTAGGCCACTGTTGGAATATTGCGTGCAATTCTGGTTTCCTTCCTATCAAAAAGATGTTGTGAAACTTGAAAGGGTTCAGAAAAGATTTACAAGGATATTGCCAGGGTTGGAGGATCTGAGCTACAGGAGAGGCTGAACAGGCTGGGGCTGTTTTCCCTGGAACGTTGGAGGCTGAGGTTTATAGAGGTTTACAAAATTATGAGAGGCATGGATAGGGTAAATAGACAAAGTCTTTTCCCTGGGGTCGGGGAGTCCAGAACTAGAGGGCGTAGGTTTAGGGTGAGAGGGAAAAGATATAAAAGAGACCTAAGGGGCAATTTTATCACGCAGAGGGTGGTACGTGTATGGAATGAGCTGCCAGACGATGTGGTGGAGGCTGGTACAATTGCAACATTTAAGAGGCATTTGGATGGGTATATGAATAGGAAGAGTATGGAGGGATGTGGGCCGGGTGCTGGCAGGTGGCACGAGGTTGAGTTGGAATATCTGGTTGGCATGGACGGGTTTGACCGAAGGGTCTGTTTCCATGGTGTACACCTCTATGACTCTATGACAAATTGAAAGTTAGACTTGGGTAGAAGTAGACAGTGAGCTTCTACCAGAGCATTACCTATTCCACTATTTTAGAACGGTTTTAAAATAACACTTACAGTCAATTTTATTTTATGAGTAACCTATAACTTATGCTTAATGTTTTCATTTCTCTACTCACTTGAAAAGCTAGAAGAAAAATATTCTTTTGATTTTCTCAACATTGTGTGAGGCTATTTCATGTTGAAAGAAATTATGTCTTTGTGGTTTGTTGATTAACATTTAATATTTATAGCTCTCCAAGTGGATGGCTTAAATTTCTCTATTTAATGAAAATATCTACCAATTATTAATTCCAATTTCCTTTAAGGAAAAGGGGAAAAGTTGAATTGTTTCATAAGGAAAATTAGTTTGACAAATTAATTCTTAAAGTCAGCTTCAAATACACATTTAGATTTTATTCTTCTTTTTAAAATGCTTAAGCATTGATATTAAAATACTCTTTGATATAACTATTAGCAACAACTGAATTGGTTGTAACTAGTAGAGTGATTACTGCCATTTTATCTCACAGGAATACCACCAATGGTAGTTCAGATAATGGATTACAGAAGATCATAATAACAATCTGAGGAGAGATGACCAAAAGCTTGGTGAATGAGATTGGGTTTTAAGGAGGAACTTGAAAGAAGAATGGGCAACAGAGAAGCAGGGGAGCTTAAGAAAGGAATTCTAGGTGTGTCTTGTGTGCCTGAAGGAAAGTGTCCAGTGGTGATAAAGGATGCAGGAAATGTTCAAAAGGCTAGCATCAGCAGAATAAAGAGTTTACAAGTCATGTTCTGCGACTGGAGGGGGTTAAAAAGATAGGTACTTGTGATTCCATGGGATAATTTAATCATAATTATTATAATAATAAATTGGAGGCCACGGAGGACCAGAAAATAATATATGTCCACAAGAACAAGGTGAGCAGTCTTTGCCCTGAGGTGGGATACAAACAGAGGTGTTTTGACTGTACTGATGTTTATGGGGTCTAGAGAATGTGAGATTGACCAAGTGAGTATTGGAACAGTTGAATGAAGAGGTGAGAAACTCATGGATGAGGCAGATAGACTGAGGCAGTGACAGAAGCTGGGGATACTATGGAAGTAGAAGTATGTGATCTTTGTACTGGAAAGTATGTAAGATTGGAAGCACATAGGTCTCTGACCTTGCAAAAGTCTTAGCTACCTTCTCCCCAACCCGTCCCACTTATCTCTCCACCTCCACGGCTCCCAGCCTCATTCCTGATGAAGGGCTCTGACTCGAAACGTCGATTCTCCTGCTCCTCGGATGATGCCTGACCTGCTATGCTTTTCTAGCAACACACTCTAAAGTCTGATTTGAGTCATACAGCACGGAAGCAGACCCTTCGGTCCAACCAGTCCATGCTGAATATAATCCCAAACTAAACTCGTTCCACCTGCCTGCTCCTGGCCCATATCGTTGCAAACTTTTCCTATTCATGTACTTATTGAAATGTTTTTTAAATGTTATATGTGTACCCCCATCCACATGCGAACCATCCTTGATGTAAAAAATTGTCCCTCATGTCTTTTTTAAATGTTTCTCCTCTCACCTTAAGAATGTGCCCCCTAATCTTGATATCCCCCATCTTAGGGAAAAGACAACAATCATTAACTCTATCTATACCCCTCATTATTTTATGAACTTCTTTAAGGTTGCCTCTCAACCTCCGACACTCCAATGCGAAAAGTCCCAGCCTATGCAGCCTTTCTTTATAACTCAAACTGTTGACTGTTGCATAGACACTGGTCTGGGCTGAAGACTATGCTTCAATGTACATTAAGGTTCAATTAGAGGAAACTGTGACTCATTTGGCAGCACAGAAACAGAAGATGGATCAATCAAACTGTAGACCTAGGTGCTGTTAGTATACAACAAACTTATGGTGACCTTACTAAATGGAATTTTGACATGGCAAAGAAGGAGCTATTAGGAGTGATATTTTAAAAATTATACAAAGGATAGTACTTTAAAAGGGGTTTTACTCTAATTCTGCCTCTTCAAGCATGTGATTTTAATCACTCCACCATTGATGAACACATCTTCAGTTTTAGATTATGGAATACAATCCCTACATCTCTTCACCTCTCTGCTTTGCTTTCCTCTTTCTTGTATCTCAAGCAGTTCAACAAGACTGAGGATGACATGTTTCTACTCTGGTTCCATGGTTGATGATTAATAATGTCTGCAGACTCTCTGACACGTGACACAGGTAGTGCTAAGGTTTAGGCAGATTACATATTTGAAGGGGCTTCAACTTTGCCTCTGCCTGCTCCTAGAAAAATCTCTCAATGCATTTCATGATTTTTTGGCAATACGATGGCTCAGTGCTTATCACTGCTGTCTCATAGTACAAGAGACCCAGGTTCAATTCCAGCACTGGGCGACTGTGTGGACTTTGCACATTCTCACGATGTCTGCTTGGGTTTCCTCCTGGTGCTCCAGTTTCCTTCCACAGTCCAAAGATGTGTAGGTTAGGTGGACTGGCCATGCTAAATTGCCCATAGTGTCTAACGATGTGTGGGTTAGGTGGATTAGCCATGAGAAATGCAAAGTTATAGGGATAAGGTAGGGAGTGAGTCTGGGGATGCTCTTCAGAGGGTTGGTTGGGTTGAGTGGCCTGTTTCCACACTGTAGGAATTCCTATGATTGTTTCACTTTTCATTTTGGTCAGCTGCAAGCCACAGACCCTCAGACATCAATGAGAATGTTTGATCTCTTCAGGCATGCTTCTTGGACATCCGTTTAAGTATTTCCACTGTCCTCTTAGGAGTATCCACATTGTGACTATTTCTGAGAGAAAACCTTGTTTTGGGAGTCTAGTGTCAGATATATGAGCAACAAACTTCATTCAGCACAGCTGACTCTGCATGATTAATACTTTGATGCTGAGCATACTGGAAAAGGGAGCTGTTCTTAGACTGTCTGCTTTGTCTTTATAAAGTTACTAGTGATGGTTCTTCACCAGTACTTTAAGGTTGACCAGATGTGCTGAAAGTATATAGGAGTATGGGAATCACTGCTGCTGGGCAAACCATGACTTTTACTTGGGTTTGAAATTCTGGTTTTGAAATATTCTTTTCCTCAGCCAGCAAAGATTGCATCTCAGAGGCAATGATGAATTTCATCATTTCTGCCTACCTTGGTTGAGAGGGGGTTCCCAAGATACAGAAAATGCTCCAAGTTTTCCAGATATTTCATAGATTTAAATAAATAGGGGGATGTGTAGGAATGTGGGAACTGATTGAAAGAGAACCTAAGGTTTCAAGATGTTCAGGGAAAGACCAATTTTATCATATGATTAGAATAGATTACTTATAGCGTGGAAACAGGCCCTTCGGCCCAACAAGTTCACACCAACCCTCCGAAGAGCAACCCACCCAGACTGATTCCCCTACATTTACCTGTTCACCTAACACTATGGGCAATTTAGCATTTCACCTAACCTGTACATCTTTGGACCGTGGGAGGAAACCCACGCAGACACGGGGAGAATGTGCAAACACAGATAGTTGCCCGAGGCGGGAATTGAACCCAGGTCTCTGGTGCTGTGAGGCAGCAGTGCTAACCACTATGCCACCGTGCCACCCTATGCTTGGGAGGAGTTTACAGTGACCTGGAGAAGCATCATCTTCGCACTTAAGTTTAATAACTTGAATTCAGTGACATTTGAAAATGCAGTGGTTTGAGTGATTTTGGGTTGGCATTGAAGTGACATGTGCTGAACAATTTTCCAGGTCATCTCTACACCTGTGGGTAATTTGTGTTAGATTCAAGATGCTCTGTTGCAGCTAGGAAAATGGAGGGTTGGTGCAATAGTCTAACCTTAATTGACTCCAGTATTGGTGAGATTCACTCTACTTTGCTTTTAAAATCTCCTTAAAACCTACTTCTGACCAAGCATTCGGTCATCTGGCTGAATATCTCCTCTATTCACTCAGTGTTTGTATTTTGTTTCATTATGTTCCTGTGAAGTACCTTGGAATATTTTAATACGTTAAAGGTGCTTGTGGTTGGCCTTAAAGGAGAAGAGAAGTTGAAAGTCAGTTGGCGTGGACTATGGATAAACCAATACTATGATTAACTGACAGAGTCCAGTTTGTGGTAAGGAACATTCGTTAAGACAGATTTTGAATATCAGTCAGAGGGAAAGACCCAGCCAAGAAAATGAAAGAGACTGCCTAGTCTCACTAGGCCGAAAAGTAGGATTATTCTCTTATTTGTTTTTGAAAAGGTACACCAGATTGTAGCTACAGAGATTCCACAGCACTGACAGAAAGAGCCAGAAACCTATAGCAGTAAACCACCATGAATTAATTAATGAAACTTCCAAATGCCCTTTCTTTAGTCATTGAATAAGGGACATTTCAAGCTTTTATCTTAAAAGAGTCAAAGTAAACAGTAAAATTTTGGAGTTCCTTTGAAAGTCTAAGTGCATATTACTTCTTCACCTTCTAATCACCTTTTTATTGCATGTGTTTCAGAGTGGGCACTGTGTGAATACATTCAGATGATAAAAAAATAAACATTTAGTCCCGCTCCTTTTTAAACTTACAAGAAAATCTGTCTAATGTAATTTGGTTACAGTCACAACACTCAATGAGTTAAAACACCTCAAAATAAGCCTATCTGAATTTGATTGAAAAATGGTGCGAAATCTATCATCTCTTTGCCTGCCTACAACTGTCCAGAGTATTGGTACAATTGAGCCTTTCTCCAAGAAAATGCTGAAGTGATGATGAAGGATGAAATTTGTGCTTCCAATAAGATTCAAGAAAACTAAGATAAAACTGAATAATGCTCACACATACACACACACGCACCCTCTCACAGACTTATACTCCTTTACACTCTCACTCACACATACATACACACTGTCTCACAGACACTCATAATCCCTGCCCCTGCCCCCTTCCCTCCCCCTCCCCCTCCCTCTCCCCCCCCTCCCCCTCCCCCTCCACACACCCACATGCACACATACACAAATAAGTTTGTGGGGTGAATTTGTACTTGCAGAATTACTTTTATTTTGCTCAAAAACTGCATGAATCTATGTAAGATTCTGTGACTTTTTTAGAGACTTAACAAACAATCCAGGTCTTTTTCAATATATAATTTCAGCTACATCACACTGTAAACCTTTGCTATAAATTATGTGTGTCATGATCTTGTACTCCACAATCACTTGATGAAGGAGCAGTGCTGAAAAAGCTAGTGCTTCCAAATAAACCTGTTGGACTATAACCTGGCCCTGTGTGAATTTAAACAACTGAGAAGAGCAGGCTGTAGCTGGGGAGGGGCGAGGGCGGACAGGATCTCAAATGAAACTGGATCCGGAACACAAGGCAACTGTTCTGGGAGGTCAGTGAATTTACAGTTTGGATACTTGACATTAGGGTATTCTTTAATGTGATGTAATTTGTAATCAATATTAAAGACATGTTAATGGAATGAGGAATAGAAGCTTAAGCAATTAGCATATTTTAAAAAAAAATTTAGTTTTTGAATCCATCTTGCATATGACAAATCCTACTGACAATGAAGACAGTAAACTCGGTTATGATTATTGATGTGTTGTAATATATATTATATATGCATTAATGTGGACTACAGTGAGTCCTCCATTAACAAGAAATTGTAGCAATAGCTTGTTACTGACCAAAAAAAGGCTTGTTTGTGAAAATACAACTTCAGGAACATTGGCAAAAACAGAAGCAAGGCATTGATGGGAAGAACAAACCTCCAAATGCCATCTCTGACTTTGACTTTCCAAGCTTCACCTGCCTCTTGTGACAGATTGCATACTGGCCTTGTCAGAAGCAGCTTTCCATCTGCAAATAAGTTTTTGTACCAAGGTAATCAACTATGTTAAGCTTTGCCTGGGATGCCATATTTGGTGTACAAAGTTAGAAATCACACAACACCAGGTTATAGTCCAACAGGTTTATTTTGGAGCGTTGCTCCTTCATCAGGTGGTTGTGGAGTATAAGATCATAAGACACAGAATTTATAGCACAAGTTTACAGTGTGATGTAACTGAAATTATATATTGAAAAAGATCTGGATTGTTTATTAAGTCTCTCATCTTTTAGAATGACCATGTTGGTTTCAGTTCTTTCAAATGTAAATCGCAAAACTTTTTTAAAAGTTACATTCTCAAGTGAACTTTAACAATTGATTTCATATTGTCCATGCTGACCAAATTTCCCAAATTAAAATTTGCCTGCATTTGACCCATATCTCTTAACCTTTCTGATTCATGTAGCTTTCCAAATGTCTTTTAAATGCTGTAACTGTACCTGCATCCACCACTTTCTCTGGCAGTTAATTTCACACACAAACCACTGTGTTAAAACATTACCACTCAGCTCCCTTTTAAATCTTCTCTTCAAAATATGTCCCCTAATTTTGAACACACTACTGCAGGGAAAAAGACCTTTACTATTCACCTTATCTATGCCCCTCATCATTTTATAATCCTTTGTAAGGGCACACCTCAACCTCCGATGCTTCAGTGAAAAAAAAAGTTCAGGCCTATCCTTATAACTCAAATAGTCAACATCCTGATAAATCTTTTCTGAATCCTCTTCAATTTAATAATCACCTTTCTATAGCACGGTGACCAGAACTGTACACAGTACTTAAGGTGGCCTCACCAAAGTCCTGTACAATCTCAACATAATGTCCCAATTCCTGTAGTCAATGGTCTGAGCAATGAAGGCAAGCATGCTAAAAGTCTTCTTAACCACTGTCTACCTCTGATGCAAACTTCACAGAATTATGTGTCTGAACCCCTAGATCTCTCAATGATACTACCCTCCCCAGGGCCCTACCATTAATTACATAAGCCCTGTTGTTGTTTGTTTTACCAAAATGTAATAGTTCTCATTTATTCAAATTAAACTCTATTTGCCACTCCTCAGTTCATTGGCCCAATTGATCAAGATCTCTGTAATCTTAGATAACCTTTGTACTTGACTATAACTACCAATTTTGGTGTCATCTGCAAAGTTACTAAACATGCCTCCTAAATTCCCATCCAAAACGTTTATACAAATTAATAACAAAAGTGGACCCAGCACCAATCCCCACAGAATACTACTGGTCACAGGATTCCAATCTGAAAAACAACCCTCCAGCACCACTTTGTCTCCTACTGTCAAGCCAATTTGCGTACAATTTGCAAACTCTCTGAGTCCTGTATGATCTAACTTATTATTTCTCACAGTAACCAACTGAAGAAAAAGTGGATGAATGTACAAACATGAACAGAGAACAAAGTCCCCTTGTGACTTCTTCACCACTTAATAAGGTCATGATTGATCTGATCTTTTACCTCATCTTCATTCCTATCTACCCGAGAATCTTTCACTTCCTTGAAGATTGCACATCTCCTCCACTTGCTGCTCCCCCACCCCTCCAAAGGCAACAAGTCCCCAATCCTCACTTTCCACCCTGCTAATCTATGAATACAACGCATTGTCCTCTGCCATTTCTGCCACTTACAATCAGACCCCACCACCAGAGATATATTTTCCTCCTCAACCCTATCAGCATTCTGTAGAGACCATTTCCCTCTTGTTAGGTCCACGCCCCACCTCCCTCTCCCCATCAACCTACCTGCCAGTCCCAGCACCTTCCCTTACCGCCACAGGAGGTGTAAAACCTGTGCCCACACCACCCCACCCTCACTTCCGTCCAAGGCCCTAAAGGATCCTTCCACATCTGTCAGAGATTTTCCTGTCCATTCAAACACCTCATCTACCATGTCCGTTGCTCTCGATGTGGTCTCCCTACATTGGGCAGACCAGATGCCATGGACGGCACGGTGGCTCAGTGGTTAGCCCTGCTGCCTCACAGCGCCAGGGACCCGGGTTCGATTCATGCCTCAGGGGACTGTCTGTGTGGAGGTTGCATATTCTTCCCGTGTCTGCGTAGGTTGCCCAGAGTGTTAGGTGCATTAGTTAGGGGTAAGTATTGGTTGAGGGAATGGGTCTGGCTGTGTTACTCTTTGAAGGGTAGGTGCGGACTTGTTGGGCCGAAGGGCCTGTGTCCATACTGTAGGGAATTGAATTGAATCTGCACAAACCTGTGGAACGTTTCGGGGAACATCTCTGGGATGCACGCACCAAACAACCCCACTGCCCTGTGGCCAATTACTTCAACTTCCCCTCCCACTCTACCTAGGATATGCAAGTCCTGGACCTCCTCTACTGCCAAATCCAAGCCACCCGACACCTGGAGGAAGTATGCCTCACCTTCTGCCTTGCAATCCTCCAACCACATGGCTTCAGCTTCAGCAGTTACCTCATTTCCCCTCCACCCCCCATCCCAGATCCAACCCTCCAACTTGGCACCACCTCTTGAACTGTCTGACATGTCCATTTTCCTTCCCTACTTTCTGGTCCAACCTCTCCCCCTCACCAACACACTCCCACCTCCATCTACTTAACACCTTCCCAGCTACATTTCCCCAGTCCCACCCCTACCCTATTTTTCTCTCAGCCCCCTTCCCCCCACATTCCTGATGTAGGGCTTATGCCCAAAATGTTGATTATCCTGCTCCTCGGATGCTGCCTGACCAGCTGTGCTTTTCCAGAGCCACAATTTTTGACTTAAACCTATGCCCTCCAGTTTCAGACTCCCCTACCCCAGCAAAAAGACCTTAGCTATTCACTCTCTCCTTACCCCTCATGATTTTATAAACCTCTACAAGGTCATCCCTCAAACCTCCAACGGTCCAGGGGAATAGCCCAGCCTATTCAGCCTCTCCCTATAGCTCAAACCCACCAACCCTGGCAACATTTTTGTAAAGGAGGAAGTGAGGACTGCAGATGCTGGAGATCAGAGCTGAAAATGTGTTGCTGGAAAAGTGCAGCAGGTCCAGCAACACATTTTCAACATTTTTGTAAACTTTTGATGAACCCTTTCAAGTTTCACAACATCTTCCCCATAACAGAGTGGCCAGAATAGAACACAGTATTCTAAAAGTGGCCTAACTATTGGCCTGTACAGCTGCAATATGACCTCCCAACCCCGAATCTCAATGCACTGACTAATAAAGGCAAGTGTACCAAATGCTGCTGATTGGCATCCCTGCTGCACAGCCCGTCCCACGGGCCTACTGTTTACCTACGACTCTACTTTCAAGGAATAATGAACCTGCATACCATGGTATCTTTAGCAATACTCACCAGGACTTTGCCATTACCCAATTTACCTGATCAAAATGTTGTCCCTCACATTTATTTAAATTCTATCTGCCACTCTTTGGCCCATTGGATGAAGGTCCCATTGTATTCTAAGGTAACCTTTTTGGCTATCCACTACACCACCAATTTTGGTGCAAACTTAGTAACCAGACTTCCCATATTCATGTCTAGAAACTGATAATCAATTTTTTAGTATTACTACGACTATAATAATATTCAAAAGGACCTCTCTTTGTAAACCAGTGCCATAATAAGCATTCATTAAGTAGTGTGTTAAAATGCTATCACTCCTAACGATGCTCCTTGGCAGAGATTTATGTTATTTTCTGCAATACAGTATCTGCAGTCCGTTTTCCTTCGCCTGACTCACTAAAATCAGTTCTGACTTTGATAAACAAGGGACAGTGAAAAGAGCAAGCTGCACTGTCATCGCTTCACCCCATTGATCGTTAAAACCCCTGGGACATGTAGTTTTTATCCCCAGCTCATAGCTGTTTCCTTTGTAGCGTCAGTTTCAGAGAGAACTACGACTCCCATCAAGCATTGGGAGGTGAGGGCAAACCGCACGTACTGCGCACGCGTAATAACCAGACGGTTTGTCAGGAGCAAGGACAACAACCTAACCTGATGATTCCGGCATGAGGCCATTGGCGGATTCCGATTAGCTGAAGGAGTTGTAAGGCGGGCACAACTGTGGCTAGAGCGGCAATCGATTGGGTAGCCGCGACTGTCGATCTGCCGGAGGACAAATCAAGCTTGGTTGCAGAAACATGAAGCGGCTGGAGAGTTTATTTTATTAAAGAAACTCCAATTCAGAAACGGCGAACCGGGAACCAAGTTTATTTTTATTAGTATCTGACCCCGCAAGACGTTTTTTTTTCAAATTACTTAGTCTCCACCAACGCATTTCGGTCCGTTATGTCGCGTTGACAGTTGTTTTGGGAGAATATCAAGCGGTACCTTTTAAAGCGGGTTTTTATTTTGTGGAGATATTGTACATGTCGGTGAGGATCAATTCTCGGGATCTTTCTGAAGTTGGAGTGAAGAAGGGGCCGGAGCGGGAATATTCTGGAAGTTTCTGACTCACTGACTGGAATTTTCTCTCCACATGGAAGACGGTGATGGTGCTGGCCGGTGGGACGGGCTGTGCAGCAGGGACGCCAACCTGCGGGAGGCGGCGCTGGACGGAGTCCGGCAGCTGGTGCTCAGCTTGTCCGAGAAGGCCGGCCCGACGAACGGCAAACCCCCGGTACACGGCCCGGCCGCCGCTGCATTCCGCCCCCTCAACGGCCTCGACCACCACCTGGTGCGGCTCCTGCTGCTCTCCCAAAGGTGTCCCTTCAGCGACGTGAGAGATAAGTGCGGGGCCATCCTTCAGGCGGTACAGGTGAGAGAGAGAGAGAGAGAAAAACAACTGTCCCGTTTTCCTCCCCTGACCCTCCCTGCGTCAAGGACTCTTTCCCCATTAGCTCCTCCCCGTCCCGCCATAGAACCCACCATCACTCCATCGTCCCACTCCCCCCCCCCCCCCCCCCCAACTCCATCGTCCCACTCCCCCCCCCCCCCCCACTCTGTCGTCCCACTCTCCCCCCCCCCCCCCCAACTCCATCGTCCCACTCCCCCCCCCCCCCCAACTCCATCGTCCCACTCCCCCCCCCCCCCCCAACTCCATCGTCCCACTCCCCCCCCCCCCCCCCAACTCCATCGTCCCACTCCCCCCCCCCCCCCCCCAACTCCATCGTCCCACTCCCCCCCCCCCCCCCAACTCCATCGTCCCACTCCCCCCCCCCCCCACTCTGTCGTCCCACTCTCCCCCCCCCCCCCAACTCCATCGTCCCACTCCCCCCCCCCCCCCCCCAACTCCATCGTCCCACTCCCCCCCCCCCCCCAACTCCATCGTCCCACTCCCCCCCCCCCCCCAACTCCATCGTCCCACTCCCCCCCCCCCCCCCCCCCACCAACTCCATCGTCCCACTCCACCCCCCCCCACTCTGTCGTCCCACTCCCCCCCCCCCCCCCAACTCCATCGTCCCACTCCCCCCCCCCCCCCCCCACTAACTCCATCGTCCCACTCCACCCCCCCCCCACTCTGTCGTCCCACTCCCCCCCCCCCCCAACTCCATCGTCCCACTCCCCCCCCCCCCCCCCACCAACTCCATCGTCCCACTCCACCCCCCCCCACTCTGTCGTCCCACTCCACCCCCCCCCCCCAACTCCATCGTCCCACTCCCCCACCCCCCCCCCAACTCCATCGTCCCACTCCCCACTCCCCCCCCCCCCCCCCAACTCCATCGTCCCACTCCCCCCCCCCACTCCATCGTCCCACTCCCCCCCCCCAACTCCATCGTCCCACTCCCCCCCCCCCCCCCCCAACTCCATCGTCCCACTCCCCACCCCCCCCAACTCCATCGTCCCACTCCCCCCCCCCCCCCCCAACTCCATCGTCCCACTCCCCCCCCCCCCCCAACTCCATCGTCCCACTCCCCCCCCCCCCCCAACCAACTCCATCGTCCCACTCCCCCCCCCCCCCCCCAACTCCATCGTCCCACTCCCCCCCCCCCCCCACTCCATCGTCCCACTCCCCCCCCCCCCCCCAACTCCATCGTCCCACTCCCCCCCCCCCCCCAACTCCATCGTCCCACTCCCCCCCCCCCCCCCCCACTCCATCGTCCCACTCCCCCCCCCCCCCAACTCCATCGTCCCACTCCCCCCCCCCCCAACTCCATCGTCCCACTCCACCCCCCCCCCACTCTGTCGTCCCACTCCCCCCCCCCCCCCCAACTCCGTCGTCCCACTCCTCCCCCCCCCCCCCCCCCCCCAACTCCATCGTCCCACTCCACCCCCCCCCCCCCACTAACTCCATCGTCCCACTCCACCCCCCCCCACTCTGTCGTCCCACTCCCCCCCCCCACCCAACTCCATCGTCCCACTCCCCCCCCCCCCCCCCCCCAACTCCATCGTCCCACTCCCCCCCCCCCCCCCCCACCAACTCCATCGTCCCACTCCACCCCCCCCCACTCTGTCGTCCCACTCCACCTCCCCCCCAACTCCATCGTCCCACTCCCCCCCCCCCCCCCCAACTCCATCGTCCCACTCCCCCCCCCCCAACTCCATCGTCCCACTCGCCCCCCCCCCCAACTCCATCGTCCCACTCCCCCCCCCCCCCCCCCACTCCATCGTCCCACTCCCCCCCCCCCCCCCCCCAACTCCATCGTCCCACTCCCCCCCCCCCCCCCCCAACTCCATCGTCCCACTCCACCCCCCCCCCCACTAACTCCATCGTCCCACTCCACCCCCCCCCACTCTGTCGTCCCACTCCACCCCCCCCCAACTCCATCGTCCCACTCTCCCCCCCACCCCCCCAACTCCATCGTCCCACTCCCCCCCCCCCCCCCCCCTCCATCGTCCCACTCCCCCCCCCCCCCCCAACTCTGTCGTCCCACTCCATCGTCCCACTTCCCCCCCCCCCCCCCCCACTCCATCGTCCCACTCCCCCCCCCCCCCCCCCCACTCCATCGTCCCACTCCCCCCCCCCCCCCACTCCATCGTCCCACTCTTTCCCCCCCCCCCCAATCCATCGTCCCACTCCCCCCCCCCCCCCACTCCATCGTCCCACTCCCCCCCCCCCCCACACCATCGTCCCACTCCCCCCCCCCCCCCCCCCACTCTGTCGTCCCACTCCACCCCCCCCCCCCAACTCCATCGTCCCACTCCACCCCCCCCCCCCCAACTCCATCGTCCCACTCCCCCCCCCCCCCCAACTCCATCGTCCCACTCCCCCCCCCCCCCCCAACTCCATCGTCCCACTCCCCCCCCCCCCCCAACTCCATCGTCCCACTCCCCTCCCCCCCCCCCCCCTCCATCGTCCCACTCCCCCCCCCCACTCTGTCGTCCCACTCCCCCCCCCCCCCCCCACTCCATCGTCCCACTCCCCCCCCCCCCCCCCACTCCATCGTCCCACTCCCCCCCCCCCCGACTCCATCGTCCCACTCCCCCCCCCCCCCCCCACCTCCCAACTCCATCGTCCCACTCCCCCCCCCCCCCCCCCTCCATCGTCCCACTCCCCCCCCCCCCTCTCTGTCGTCCCACTCCCCCCCCCCCCCCACTCTGTCGTCCCACTCCCCCCCCCCCCCCCCCCCCACTCTGTCGTCCCACTCCCCCCCCCCCCCCACTCTGTCGTCCCACTCCCCCCCCCCCCCCCCACTCTGTCGTCCCACTCCCCCCCCCCCCCCCACTCCGTCGTCCCACTCCCCCCCCCCCCCCCCCCCCACTCCATCGTCCCACTCCCCCCCCCCCCCCCCCCCACTCCATCGTCCCCCCCCCACTCCATCGTCCCACTCTTTCCCCCCCCCCCCACTCCATCGTCCCACTCTTTCTCCCCCCCCCCAATCCATCGTCCCACTCCCCCCCCCCCCCCCCCCCCACTCCATCGTCCCACTCCCCCCCCCACTCCATCGTCCCACTCCCCCCCCCCCCCCCACACCATCGTCCCACCCCCCCCCACTCCATCGTCCCACCCCCGCCCCCCCCCACTCCATCGTCCCACCCCCCCCCCACTCCATCGTCCCACCCCCCCCCCCACTCCATCGTCCCACCCCCCCCCCCACTCCATCGTCCCACTCCCCCCCCCCCCCCCCCCCCACTCCATCGTCCCACTCTCCCCCCCCCCCCCCCCACTCCATCGTCCCACTCCCCCCCCCCCCCCCACTCCATCGTCCCACTCCCCCCCCCCCCCCCCCCCACCCCCACTCCATCGTACATCCCCACCCCCACTCCCATAGACTGCCCTCCCCTCATTGCTGCCGCCACCATCGCCGTCCACCCCATCGCCGCCCCCACATCACCACCTGTCCTCTCCTCCATCGCCGTCCGCCCCCCCTTTCCATCACCACCTGCTATCCCCACCATTGCCACCTGTCCCCCTATCGCCACTGCCCCTTTCCAGCGCCACCGGCCCCCCCTTTCCATCGCTGACCTTCCTCTACCGCTGCCCCCACCATTGCTGCCCCCTTGATTGTTCCTTCTCCTTCATTCAGCCCCCACCCGCTGTCCAACCCCTTTTACCACATAATGTCATCATCCCCTTTCCCTCATCATCATTGAGGGACTGCTACTGCCATTGCTTCACCCTGCGACCCCCATACTGTGGCTCAGCCCCCCCCCCCCTCCCCCGCACTGGTCGCCCCCCCCTCCCCCGCACTGGTCGCCCCCCCCCTCCCCCGCACTGGTCGCCCCCCCCCTCCCCCGCACTGGTCGCCCCCCCCCCCCCCCCCCCCCCCCCCCTCCCCCGCACTGGTCGCCCCCCCCCCCTCCCCCGCACTGGTCGCCGCCCCCCCCCCCTCCCCCGCACTGGTCGCCCCCCCCCCCCCCCTCCCCCGCACTGGTCGCCCCCCCCCCTCCCCCACACTGGTCGCCCCCCCCCCCTCCCCCGCACTGGTCGCCCCCCCCCCCCTCCCCCGCACTGGTCGCCCCCCCCCCCCCCTCCCCCGCACTGGTCGCCCCCCCCCCCCCCCCCTCCCCCGCACTGGTCGCCCCCCCCCCCCCCTCCCCCGCACTGGTCGCCCCCCCCCCCTCCCCCGCACTGGTCGCCCCCCCCCCCCCCCCCTCCCCCGCACTGGTCGCCCCCCCCCCCCTCCCCCGCACTGGTCGCCCCCCCCCCCTCCCCCGCACTGGTCGCCCCCCCCCCCCCTCCCCCGCACTGGTCGCCCCCCCCCCCCCTCCCCCGCACTGGTCGCCACCCACCCACCCAGCACTGTCGCCCCCTATCATCCTTGTCCGCAATATCACCTGCTTCCCTCCAATAGTCATCCCCCCCAACCTCATCTCATCTCTCCCTCATGTCAACTTCTTACCCAACCCACATCACCTGCACTATTCACCCCACAACATCTCCTCTCAGTAGGCCCCCCTCTCAAATGCTCTGTCCCCTCCAATCTGCTCCTCAGCTCCTCCCTACCCTATCCTCCTGGCATCACTCACCCGACGCCCCCCCCCCCCCCCCGTCCCCCACCCAGCTGTACCCCCTTTCTGTACCTCCTCTTCCAGTTCTCCTCCTCCCATCCACTCATTATGTGTCTTTTCCCTGCCACCAAAGAGCTGTTATTAGTGCGCTCTGCGTCACTTGACCATATCTTGTAATTCATTTTGCATGTTTGTGATCTGTAAACAAGCATACCAGTCTGAATGGTGGATGAGACATTCAAACAAATGTATTGAACATGTTTAAAGCTTGTAAACAACAATATTCATTATAAACATTGTTTATATTAATTAGGTTTCAGACTTGGATAACTCATTGTGCGCTTGTTTTTGAACCAGAAAGCTGTGTTTATGTTTCCGTATAGATGTAGGTCAAAAATCAACCAGTTTCAAATAAACATGTTGGACTATAACTTGGTGTCTTTTGGATTTTGACCTTGTCCACCCAAGTCCAACTCCGGCATCTGAACGTCACGCCTATAGTTGTGGGCACAGTTCGGAGTTCTGTACTGTTAAAGCACTATCTTTCAGATGCGATTAGTATCCGTCTATTACTCAGGTTTATTCCATGGCATTGTTTGAGGAGCATGGAGTTCTGTTATTTATTTTTTAATCAATATTCCTGAAATATTACAACTACTTTAGATAATAATGAAGTAGCGTCTCGTGTGCAAACTGTACATTTTCTTACATTCAGAACTCTTCAAATGTAGTCTTTATTTAGCTGAATATAAAAGTGCTTTGGCAAATCATTAGGTTGTGAAGGATGCTACTTAAATGCAGTTCTTTTGTACATTTTATTAATAGAATCGTAGTCAAAATAACAGGCTATTTTGCTCCAATGTTGCAAGTTATGTAGTTGACTTCAGATTGACTGACTGCCTTTTGCAGCGCAGATTAGATATGGAGATCAAAAATAATTAAAGCTGTCTTTCTCAACTATTTGGTCAATTGTATGTCTTCAAATGGGATATGTGTGCGATAATGGAATAGATGCTGAGCCAGAAAAATTATTGAAATTTTACTTTAATATCTGTACGTTTATTAAGTTGTCTCATTTGGATGAAGATGGAAGTAGGCAATCTTGGTTTTAACAGGATGTGCGATTTCTAGGTTAATCTTCTGTGTGAGGTTAAAAAATAATGTCAGAAGCAAAACCTTTAACATGTAATTGAATTAAGGTATTGAAAATGGACATGTTATGTTTTGAGCCAAAGATTATGGCTTTCTTCTTCCCCAAATTCCATAACTTTTACTATCCTCCTGTGGAAAATCTATCTTTTACTGTTCAAATCTGAAGCTTTCAACCTCACTTTTCCTTGACTATGCTCCCACTAAATGTAAGCCTCTTCCCCCAGTTCTTTTCTGTTACCCCTCTGGTTTGTCAAGTCTGAGAAAGGAAGGTCAAACGTTTTGCAACTAATTATAGTCTGGCCATTCTATTTTCATTAACTGGTTCAACAGTGTCAAAGACTGCTATGCTTTGCTCTGTTAAAACTGTCACTTTATTCTAGGATTATCCTTGAGGACAAAGACTAAATTTCAGTGTGTTTTTTTTAACCACTAGCCATTTCATGAAACCCTTTCATTATCAAAGAGGCGTTAATTGATTTCTTCACAACCAAAGTTAAGAAATAGCACTAAGACTTCATTGAATTTAATCATGGTTGATCTTTTGCCTCTGTTGTTCTATACATCCCTGGGTTTCTTAAAAGACTTGAAATCTGCCTATCTCAAAGGTGAATATTGGGCATCGCAATTCGCTGGGGTGGAAAACTGGACAATCATTATCCTGAGTGAGGAAATTTATCCTCTGCTAAGTCCTAAGAGGTCAACCCCTTACCCTGAGACTATGTTCCAGATTCCCCAGCTTGAGGTATCTCTGTTTGCCCTGTAATGCCCCTTCAGAATTCTCAGGGTTCTAATTTCTGGAGGATTTTAGCTCAGTTTATCTTTCATCAAAGAATAACTCTTTCATCCCAGGAATCAGTCTGTTGAACCTTCACAGTCCTGGTTCCCAGGCAAGTAGATACGTCCTTTGAAGATAGTGAGAATCCAAACTTATTCTGTCAAATGTAAATTGTGTCTTTCAATGTCAATATATCCTTCTTACCAAGGACTGCCAGGAAACTTCAAATGTGATCTAATCACCCTGACTTTTTAGCACCCCTAGACATAAAAGACAGCATTTTATGCTCTTTTGAGTACTTTCAGTACCTGTTCCTGACGTTGCAATGATCTGTCCAGCTGGACCCTGAAATCTTTGTAGCACTTTGTATCTTCAATGTTTTTAGCTTTTACATTTAGAAAATACTATATGTTTTTGGGTCCAAAATGGTTACTTCATCTAAGTTGATGTTAATTTATTCAGGTTGTCTATTTTGTAATGTTTGCTTTCTTACATGCAGCATGAATTTGTGTTATTGGAAAATATAAGTATGTGGTTTTTTTAATGCTATTAATTAAAACTTTTATTCATATGGTGAATAGATGAGGCACTAACATAGAACCTTGCCGGACAGCACTTGTCATTCCCAGGCTGTTGGTCTCAACTGTAGTCTCTGTGACCTCTGTCGAGACGATTTGTCTGATGTCTAACTTTTGAAGGATTCTGAATTCAACTGTTGGATAACAGTAACTCCTCACTTCCTCCCATAATTTACACTCCCCGAAGCGATATTCTGTTCCCTTCCTTAGCCATTGTTGTAGCTTCTCAAAAGCTACAAATTGAGTAGCTGGAAGGTTCATTCCAGCAAGCAAACCTACATCCACACCTATTTATACTTTCATCGCATCCAGTATGACTACTGCAGTGTATTGCTTGGTAGCCTCCTGTCTCTTGCACTCCCCAAGAAAACCAGTTACAGTCAGTTCTGCTACAATGTGTCTTTCTTCAGCGTGAATTGGCGTTAATACGATTGAAGAGTTTAGACCGTTATATGTAGAACGTGAAGTTTCCTTTCCTGTATTGGCTATAATGCGATTCCGATTGATTGATTTTAGCTTAAATGGTGCTGCTATTGTGTGCTTTTCTTACAATGTGAGATTGCATGGGGACAGAACTATCATGTTATATCAGCACCGACTGTATCCTAAACTGTGCGATATATATGTGGTTTTACAAAGTTTAGTATATATATAACCTTGATTTGCATTGGTTCCTGTTCCCCCAAGGCTTTGAATTTAAATTTCTTGTTCATGTTTAAAGCCTTGCGTAACATTAAACCTGGCAATTTTCAGAGCCTACTTTGACTTGTTATTCTCCTTGTTTCACTGACTTTGTACTCTTCGTCTTCCCTAAACTTATCTAATCGGCTCTCCAATTTTTAAGATTAAACATTAAAAAACTTGTCATTTAGTATGGAAGCTACACCATTCTGAACAGCCATCTGCTTCTCAAAGGTTTTAGTAATAGTTTTGTCCAAATTGAAGAATTTTGAACTTAACTAAAGTTTTCAGTGTATTTTGAAGGCATAATTTACATACTGGCGAGTGAACGCATAGAGAGGGCAACCTACTTGATAGCATTTGCTCATCGCCCTGGTAGGTGTATGAGTGCATGTGGCGAGTCTGTTGCTTTGCAGTTGAAAAATGCCATCTGTTCGTGCATACGGTGCAGAACTCTGCATGTGGTGAATTATAAGCGAACCTGCATCCTGCCACAGTAATGCTATACTACTTTGAGCCAAGAGCTCATTAATAAAGAAGAGGAAAATTAATGGTTATGAATGCATCTTACCTTGTCTAAATCATTGTATTTGAGTTCCACACCAGGATTACGGAATCTAGGATGATCCTGCGTAGGACTGAGAACGTGTGCAGTGGTTGAAGTTGAATCTGTTATTTCAGGTTTCAGCTATTTTATTGGCTGAGATGAATATTAGAAATTCTATGGCACAAGTCAAAACAAAAAGAGCTTGGAAACTCTGGTTGCATTTCTTTTTGCTACAATATGCTATGAGAGGGTTAACTGATGAATGCAGTTAATTTGTGTGGTGAAATCTTCATAAAGTAAATATAAAAGTAATCTTTTTTTTCAAACATCGCTTCAAAGTAATTGTATTTGAAGCATACTTGAGACATTTGAAATCTGCTAAGATGCAATATAAGTGCAAGTTCTCAAACAATAATACTTGTTAATCTGAACATTTTGTTCGCTTCTACTGATTCATGTTGAAATATGTGTTTTCAACCTGGAGCATTATAACTTAAAGGCATTGTTAAAACTGCATTAATGTACAGTTTTGGGAATATGATCATAAATCATATGATCACATTACCAAAATTGTACATAAATGCAGTTTTAATATTTAAAATCTTATGCTTATATAAAACCAGGTTTAAACTTTGCATTTTCATCTAATAGCAGTAATAATTGACGCAGTCCTTTGCCACTAAATTGTCAAGATTTCTAATAGCTTGGTCAGTTTATCCTCTGGTCTGTGTTGCAGTCTATGCCAGATTAGTTTGAGCCTGAGGTGTCATAACTGACCTTAATGGATTTGGGGTGGGAAAGTCATGCTGGTTTTCATTTTGCTATATAACAATCCCTGCTGCAAGTAATTGTATGTGCAAGTTTGGTGAGAAGCAAATCATCCAAATTCTGAGCCTGTCAACATTACTGTTTTTGTTGAGGTTTAGAACTTAATGGTTATTTGGATACCAGAAGACACACTGGTACCTTTTTAGAAGAGAAGAAAAATGAAACTTAACTGAAAGTAGTGCTAGGAGGAGCAAATTACTGCAGATGTTGGGATTTTTACTGCAAATGACACATGCTGGAGATAATAGTGGGTCAGATAGCATCCATGGAGAGAAAGCAAGCTGAAGAGTCATCCAGACTTGAAACGCTAGCTTGCTTTCTCTTCATGGATGCTGTCTGACCTGTGGTCTCTTGAAGCTATTGCTAAGTTGGTTAATTGTAAATTGCTCCGAGATAATTCATGTCAATTACATAGCATTGTGTAATTCTGCGCTTTGAAGGCTTGATTTCTGTTTGGTTTCTGGAGTGGCTGTTGTTTATTTGAGCGCTCAAACAGTTGGGGTTGGTACATTATTTGACTGTTGTCAGTGTCTTGACATAGTTCTATGCTACTCTAGGTTAATCATTATTAATGATTGTTATAGACCAGGCCAGACCCCCTCAAAATATGTTAAGAAGGTAGCCTAGATCCTAAGTTTTTCTTATTTTTAAAGGCAGCTGGATATTCCAGGTGTAATGCAACTGGTCAGACCACTTGGCTTTAAGCAAAACAGAATTTATTTAAGCACTACAGTTGAAACATGAACAAAAGAAAACAGAATTTAGAATAACTTAATTATTGGAAACTAAACTGATCTGACGCAGCAACTTAAGTAAGGGGCTGTTCCAATTCCCATAACATCCGATAAACACACCCCTTGGCAAAATGTAAATTCAAACACAGGTTCTTACGGGCAGGGAAGATTTCAGAGAGAGAAACCAGTCAAGAATCATGTGCTGAAGCGTGGAATCTTTTTGCACTGTTGCAGCTTTTGCTGCAGCTACCAGCAACTTCTCTCCTACAACCAAACCAACTAGAAAAAAACCCTGAACTGGGAGGACTGGCCACCCCCTTGACATTTGACAAAGGAAACATTTCAGCACCTCTGTCTTTATGACCTCTCTTGAAACGAAACAAAACCTAAGGACAAAATAATCTTGTTACAGTGACAGCGTCGTCACATGCTTTAATTGCTAAAAGATATTTTCAAGTATTTCTTACATACGCTAGATCAAGTATTGTCATTCTTTTCAATTGGATTACATAGAATCACTACAGTGTGGAAGCAGGCTATTCAGCAGATCAAGTCCACACTGACCCTCCAGAGAGCATCCCAATCAGATCCACCACCTCATCCTTGCATTTCCCTTGGCTAACCAACCTAGCTGCACATCCCTGAACACTTTGGGCAATTTAGCACAGCCAATCCACCTAATCTGCACATCTTTGGACTGTAGGAGGACATCAGAGTACCCAGAGGAAACCCACGCAGACACAGGAGATTTTCCCGAGGCTGGGATTGAATCTGGGTTCCTGATGTTGTGAGGTAAGAGTGCTAACCACTGAGCAACTGTGATTATTATCTCTTAAAGAGCATCCCCCCAGCCCTCCGTTTCTTCCTCTCACACCATCCCAACCAGTACCCTTCCACCAACACCCTCACCCGCCTGTCTGAACTGGTCGTCACCCTTAACAACTGCTCCTTCCAATCTTCCCACTTCCTCCAAATGTGGGCAGCTGCATGGGACCCACCTATGCCTGCATGTTTGTCGGATATGTGGAGCAGTCCATCTTCCGCAGTTGCACCGGCAGCACTCCCCACCTGTTCGTCCGCTACATTGATGACTGTATCAGTGCTGTCTTGTGCTCCCAAGAGGAGGTTGACCAGTTAATCAACTTTACCAACACCTTCCACCGCAACCTCAAATTCACCTGGACCATCTTGGAAACCTCCCTTCCATTCCTGGACATCTCCAGCACTGTCTCTGGCGACCGACTAACCACAGACATATACTACAAGCCCACCAACTCCCACAGCTGCCTAGACGACACCTCGCCCACCCTACCTCCTATAAAAACGCTATCCCTTATTCTCAATTCCTCCACCTCCGCTGCATCTGTTCCCCGGATGACCAATTCCACCTCAAAGTCCCAGATGGCCTCCTCCTTCCACGATAGCAACTTCCCTTCCCACATGATGCCCTCCAGTACATCTCTTCCACATCATACACCACCGCCCTTGAACCCCACCCCTCCCAAAGCAACAAGGACAGAACCCCCTTGGTCCTCTCCTTCCACCCCACCGACCTCCGCATACAATGTATCATCCTTTGCCACTTCTGCCACCTCCAAACTGACCCCACCACCAGAGATACATTTCCCTCCCCACCCCTATCAGCATTCCAAAAAGACCATTCTCTCCACGACTCCCTTGTCAGGTCCACACCCCCCACCAGCCCACACCTGCTCCTGGCACCTTTCCCTACCACCACAAGAAGTGCAAAACCTGCACCCACACCACTCCCCTCCCCTCCGTCCAAGCCCCCAAGGGATCCTTCCACATCTGTCAGAAATTCACCTGCACCTCTACCAATGTCATCTTCTGCATCTGTTGCACCTGGTGTGGTCTTCTCCACATCGGGGAGACAGGATGCCTTCTTGCGGACCATTTCAGACAACATCTCTGGGACACCCGTACCCACCAACCCCACTACCCCATGGCTGAACACTTCAGCTCCCCTTCCAACTCCGTCAAGGACATGCAGGTCCTGGGTGTCCTCCACCGCCAAACCATGACCACCTGACGCCTGGACGAAGAACACCTCCTATTTCGCCTTGGGACCCTGCAACCACACGGGATAAATGTGGATTTTAACAGCTTCCTCATTTCCCCTTACCCCACATTATCTCAACCCCAAGCCTCCAACTAGCCCTGCCCTCCAGACCCATCCATCACTTCCCCCTCTGACCTATCACCTTCTCCCTCACCTTTATCCACCTATCACTTTTTCAGCTCCCTCCCCCTAATCCCACTCCCCCTCCCATTTATCTCTCAGCCCTGACCAACTAGCTCCATCCCTGTTGAAGGGCGTATGCCCGAAATGCAATTCTCCTGCTCCTCAGATGCTGCCTGACTGGCTGTGCTTTTCCAGCACCAAACTCTCAACTCTGATCTCCAGCATCTGCAGTCCTCACTTTCTCCCATGGCTAATCCACCAAGCCTGCACATCCCTGGACACTGGGCAATTTACCATGGCCAATCCAACTAACCTGCACTTCTTTGCACTGTGGTAGAAAATCAGAACACCTAGAGGAAACCCATGCAGTCACAGGGAAAATATGTAAACTCCATGTAGACAGTCACTCAAAATTGGAATCGAACCCAGATCCAGCAGCGTTGCTAACCACTGAGCCACCATGACGCCCCCATGTTCACATTGTGACTGGCATTCAGTAATCCATCATGGGAATTTCTGGATTTTCCTGCTAAAACATAGTGATACTGAGGAAAATGCCTGTAGTGCTAATTCAAGCTGGTGAGCGGATCAGGGGATGACAACAGTCTCTTCCAAAACTCTTTTTTTATCAGCTGCAGACAAAATGGCTAAGAATAAGATTTTTCTGGTCTATGCTTAAGTAGGAGTAAGGATAAAATAAACACAAGGGTCCATGTTCTATTTAATTAAAATACATTTCCACAGCTCAGGCCTATGATTTACAGTATACCCTGCAACGTGGGAAATCTCAGACTATCCTGCCGGTCTGGGTGATGTGCGCAGGAGGAGCAACTCAAACTTGGGTTTTGGAGCTTGACCAACAGCTGAGGATGCATCCATGACACTCAGAGTTTTATGGGTAACTTGTTTCAGGATCCAGTAACACTGTTGCTTAAGGAGGTGCAGGCAAAAAAAGGAATGAAAACTGCCAGACGGAAGAAGGAATCTAAGTAGTAGTGAGGAAAACTTCTGAATGCATCTTGCTTGCAAAAAGGTTTTTGGCTTTGGAAAGCAGTGAGGATGATGGTTCCTTTTGGAAGGCTAGTCGGAACCAAGGCCTGTGCATTGTGAGTAATCCAGTTGTTCAGGTGTTGGGAGAAGAGGAGGAGGAAGTGTGGAAGAGCAGTGGGGATTCCTTTGTGAGACTTTGTATGGACAGAGGCTTCTGTGACTTTGAGATGTTATTTCCAATAGTACATTGCCTATTGGATGCAATTGCTGCAGGGAATTCTGAAAGGGAAGGGTGACCAGGCAAATGTTGTGGTCTGTGTTAGGACACATTGAGAGAAGAAGAAAAAGAAATGAGGTCTTACAAGCAGACTTTAGGGAGTTGGAATGGAAATTGAAAAGCAGGACTTCAAAGGTAGTAATTCCCAGTGCTATGCAGTCGTGAGTATAAGAATAGAAGGTTAGAGCAAATGAATGTGTGGCTGGATAGCTAGTGCACGAGCAGGGATATTCCTGAAGCAGTGGGACCTGTATAAGTTGGGTAGGTTACATAAAGGAGATCGCCATATTGATCAGGAATAGCATGAGGAGGGATTTCTTTTTGAAGGATTACCATATGAGGCTATAAGTGTCAAAGTAAAAAACATAAGAGGCAAATGTTGTGGGGAGTATATGCAGGCCCTTGAACAGGGAAAGATAAAGATCAAATTTCAGAAGTGTCTGAATAACAAGGCAGTGATAAGGGATCTTAACTACCCAAATATTTACTGGGATAGTTTTAACGTACTAGATAGCAAGGAAACAAAACCCTTAAATGGCATCTAGGAAACATTTTTACCCATTTCCATTCGAGAGGTCAGTAACTAAAGAACGTAGAGTGTGAAAAAGTTGCCCCTCGGGTTCCTTTTTAAGTTTTCTCTTGTCTTTAATGAATGCTTTCTAATTTTTGTCTCTCCTACCCTAGGAAAACCCTTGTCTGTTCACCCTATCCATGGCCCTCATTATTTCATAAACCTCTTTATAAGGTCACCCTCAGCCTCCCATGGTCTAGGGGAAAAAGTCCCAGCCTATTCAGCCTCTCCCTATAATTCAATCCTTGTAAACCCTTTCAAGTTTAAAAATATCCTTCCTGTAGAAGGCTGACCAAGATTGTACATAGTATTCTAAAAGTGGCGTCACCAATATCCTGAACATTCTGGCCAATGAAGGCAACTGTATCAATTACCACCACCTCCACCTGCCTTTCAGCATAGTAAATACTGACGCAAAATGTTCATTTAGTACAACTCCACTTTCAAGGAACAATGCAATTGCGTCCTTTATTCTTTGTTCGGTAACACTCCATAGGGCCCTACCATTAAGTGTATAAGTCTTGTCCTGGTTTGCCTTACCAAAATGTAATATCTCTCTGTTTGTTTAAATTAAACTCCATTTGCCACTCTTCGGCCCATTGACCCATCTGATCAAGGTCCCATTGTGCTCTGAGCTAATCTTCACTGTCCGCTACACCACCTATTTTGGTGTCATCTGCAAACTTGCTCACCATGGCTCCTATATTCACATCTAAATCATTTATATAAATGGCGAAAAGCAGTGGACCTGACACTAATCCTCATGGCACACTGCTGGTCACAGGCCTCCAGTTTGAAAAGCAATCACAACCCTCTACCACCACCCTTTTTGTCTCCTACCTTCTGACCAGTTTTCTATCCAACTGGCTAACTCCCCCCCCCCCCCGATCCCATGTTATCTAACCTTACTAACCCAGTGTACCATGCAGAATGTTGAACATTTTGCTGAAGTCCATATAGGCAACTGCTAACCTTCTGCCTTCTTCAGTGTTCTTTATCACTTCTTCAGAAAACTAGTCAAGTTAGTGAGACATGATTTCCCTCACACAACGCCTTGTTGACTATCTCTAATCTGTCTTTGCTTTTCCAAATGCTTATAGATCCTATCCCACAGAATCCCCTCCAGCAACATGCCCACCACTGACGGAAGGCTCGCTAATCTATAGGTCCCTGGCTTGTCCTTACAACCTTTCATAAACAATGGCACCACATTAACCAACCTCTGGTCTCCTGGAACCTCACCACTGACTATCAGTGATATGAATATTTCAGCATGGAGCACAGCAATCACTTCCTTGCCTTCCCACAAAGTTTTGGAAAACACTGTCATGGGGATTTATCTACCTTTATTCATTTTAAGACCTCCAGCACCACCTCTTCTGTTATATGAATTCCTTTCAAGACATAACTATTTATTCCCAAGTTCCCTAGCTTCCATATCTTTCATCACAGTAAATACTGACTCAAAATGTTCATTTAGTATCTCATCCATCTCTTGTGGTTCCACGTTGATCTTTAAGGAACCCTATTCTCACCCTGTTTACTCTTGCTCTTAATGTACTTATAGAATCTCTTTGGATTCTCCTTAACTCTGTTTGCCAAACCTATCTCATGTCCCCTTTTTGCCTTCCTGATTTCCTTCTTCAGTATACTCCTGCTTTAAACTCCTCGAGGATTCATTTGATCCTAGCTGTCTATATCTGACATTTTCTTTTTTCTTGACCAGAACCTCCATTTCACTCGATATCCAGTATTCCCTACACCTACCAGCCTTGCCCTTCATACTGAGCGGAGGCCAATAACTCTTCTTTGGAATGCCAAGATTGGACTCAAAATCAACTCTGTTTCCCACACGCCAGATGATATCATACTTGTGGGTTTCTCTAATGCTTTGTTTTATTTCAGATTTCCAGCGTCTACAGTATTTTGCATTTGAAGCTCATTTATCTGAGGAGACTATTAAAAACATAAGTGCACATAAATCATTTGGTGACAGTTTTTCTGTTTTGCTTTACAGGGATTTTTGTGGTCTTTTCTTGGTCTGCGATTTGGCCAGAGAATTAAAAGTTAATGCCAGTGCTGTCCTTAAGATGTGAAAACCTCTAAAAGTTGTGATCCAAGGCATAATGTTTTTGAAATCATTATGTAGAGTTATTATAAGACCATAAGACCATAAGACATAGGAGTGGAAGTAAGGCCATTCGGCCCATCGAGTCCACTCCGCCATTCAATCATGGCTGATGCGCATTTCAGCTCCACTTGCCAGCGTTCTCCCCGTAGCCCTTAATTCCTCTAGACAACAAGAACCTATCAATCTCGGCCTTGAAGACATTTAGCGTCCCGGCTTCCACTGCACTCCGTGGCAATGAATTCCACAGGCCCACCACTCTCTGGCTGAAGAAATGTCTCCGCATTTCCGTTCTGAAATGACCCCCTCTAATTCTAAGGCTGTGTCCACGGGTCCTAGTCTCCTCGCCTAACAGAAACAATTTTCTAGCATCCACCTTTTCAAAGCCATGTATTATTTTGTACGTCTCTATTAGATCTCCCCTTAATCTTCTAAACTCCAACGAATACAACCCCAGTATCCTCAGCCGTTCCTCATATGCTAGACCTGTCATTCCAGGGATCATCCGTGTGAATCTCCGCTGGACACGTTCCAGTGCCAGTATGTCCTTCCTGAGGTGTGGGGACCAAAACTGGACACAGTACTCCAAATGGGGCCTAACCAGAGCTTTATAAAGTCTTAGTAGTACATCTCTGCTTTTATATTCCAACCCTCTTGAGATAAGAGACAACATTGCATTCGCTTTCTTAATCACAGACTCAACCTGCATGTTTACCTTTAGAGAATCCTCGACTAGCACTCCCAGATCCCTTTGTGCTTTGGCTTTATTAAGTTTCTCACCATTTAGAAAGTAGTCCATTCCTATATTCTTTTTGCCAAAGTGCAAGACCTCGCACTTGCTCACGTTAAATTCCATCAGCCATTTCCTGGACCACTCTCCCAACCTGTCTAGATCCTTCTGTAGTCTCCCCACTTCCTCAGTACTACCTGCCTGTCTACCTAACTTTGTATCATCGGCAAACTTCGCTAGAATGCCCCCGGTTCCCTCATCCAAATCATTAATATATAATGCGAACAGCTGTGGCCCCAGCACCGAACCCTGCGGGACACCGCTTGTCACCGGCTGCCATTCTGAAAAAGAACCTTTTATCCCAACTCTCTGCCTTCTGTTAGATAGCCAATCCTCAATCCATCCCAGCAGCTCACCTCGAACACCATGGGCCCTCACCTTGCTCAGCAGTCTCCCGTGTGGCACCTTATTGACTGAAAGCAGAATATTCCGTAGATATTTTTAAAAAATTCTTTGTTTTTGTCAGTTCAATGCCAGATTTTATTCAGATATCAAACTTCCAAAATGTTTCTCAGTTGAATGTGGTACATGGTTTGGATTGAATGAGTGAATGTTTAAATGGGCTACCCTGCAAGTATTTTCAGATTGCTCATATTTATTCGCAGTTTAAACAATTCTGATCCAAATATAACATTTCTTGGCAGATCTGGATTCAATTATGTTGGAAAGGAGCTGGTGTCTAATTCAGTGTTGACTTTTGAATATGTTTATGACGACTTTTGCACAATACACACCAGAATAAATCTATCTGCGTTAATGACCGATACTAAACAAATAGGTGAACTGGTCTCAAAACAAATTTTGTTTTTAAATCAAACTGATGGTGATTAAAGATTGTGAAATGCTTCTCTTCAAATGGCAAATATAGAAAATCTCAGCAATGGTGGTGCTCCACGACTGGCTTTGACATTTTGTACAGCTTCCTTGAATGGATACAAATCAGGAATTTATCTGGTTAGGATTCAGGACCCAGGTTCCTGTTGTGACACATTGATCTCATATCTTATTTACCAGCTTCAATTTTTATAGTTGGGTTGGCAGGCATCATGCTGCATAACCTTCACTTCTAATTCATGCAAGTAAAACATGATATAGTGTGCTAAAATAGTGCCTCAGTTGTGAATGCTCGAGTATTCAACGTAGTTTCTGTTCTGTTTGGCAGATTAACTTCTTTGGTTACATGTAGATTCTAGAATTAGTGATATCACTCATTCACTCACTGGTTTAAAATAAAATGTATATGAGAGCAGCCAGAAGCTGACCTTGAATAAGAATTATGTTTGACTAGATTGCTAATACATGGTTTGTAGAGCTTAGTTCCAGTGCACATTTTTTTAAGTTCAATCAGTTAGGAATATGCAAGGAATAATATTTGTGCAGTTTCTGAATTTCTTGAATATTTATTTTGTGTTTTCTTTCAATTTAATACTTAAACATCAAGGTCCTATTGGAGTTTAGTGAAGCAGAGTATATCTGAGAGGATAGGTACAGATTGCCTATTTTGTCTGATGGAGGAAAGCAGAACATGCAAGCATTATCTTGAATTTAAAGTAGACCATTTGAATAATAAAACAAGAAACCTTCTGATCAATTATTAGAGGAAATTTTCTAGTCTCCAACCTGTGGTTACCAGTCCGGTGAGATTACCACTATGCTACTGGCACCTGGTCAATCCTATATGTGTTGAAGACCATATTCGAGTAATAGGAATCTTACTCAAAATTACAACCTTTTCCATGCTTATGATCAGGGCAGATACAAAGCTGATCTGATTGAGAAACATTGAAGGGGTGGGAATGAAAGATCAGTGACTCGCATTTTGAACAATCTCTCTGACGATGTGGAGACACATGCAGCCCACACTTTGAGAACCATTGATCTAATTTTAGAACTCTGGAGAGAAAAAAAAAGTCAAAACAATGGCACTTTTTAACGGGAGAAGAACAGAGAAAGGCAGAACATGGTCAGTGCAGGAGAGAGAGAGAGCAAGAAGCCCACACTCTTAACTGACACAGCAGTGAACCTTCGCAGTTACTACCTTTGCTGTTAGAGTCCATGCATCACTGAACATTGGAGTGCGTCTAGGAAATTTTAACAAACAGCGAAATTCACAACAGATCTTTGAGGAACCTGTTTGGGAGAGGTCACAGCACAAAAATGGATAAGTCAATAGTTTTAAGTATGGCCTTGCTGTAAATCTACAATAGAGAGTAAAGTGGGTTATTTATTGATTATATGTTTTAATGAGAGATTTCTCTGAAGCCACAAGTATTAAGTTAGCCTGGAGCAGTGTTTTGTAGAGGAATAAGCCAGTGCTATTTTCTGGGTCTTCAGGTTGGAAGAGTAGTAGAGTGGTATGCTCTTCCTGTCGGATGTGGGAAATGAGGGAGAGTTTACGTGTTACTAGGATTATACCTGCACTAAGTGCCATTGGTTGTGAATCCTATCAGATCGAATAGATGAGTTGGAACAACAGTTAGAGGCAATGAGGAATTTACAAGAGCAAGAGGGTGTGATGGATTGCAGTTATAGGGAGGGGGAAAAAGGTTGCTGCTACAGTCACATAACTCCAGAAAAGGTAAGCGAGGTAGACAGGTAGTGTAGAAGTCTTCTGTGGGTATCCCCATTTCATGTTCTGGAAAGTGTAGGGGGTGATGGATTCTCCGGGTAATGTAGCATGAACAGCCAAGTTCTGGTACTGAGACAGACTCTAATGAGATGAGGGGTACGTCTGATTCCAAGAGATCAATTGTGTTAGGCGACTCTCTAGTCAGAGACACAGACAGATGTTTCTGTGGCCAGCAGCAAAAAAATCAGAATTGTGTTGCCTCCCTGGTGCCAGGAACAAGGATGTCTCTGAGAGGATGCAGAATGTTCTCCAAGGGGAGAGGGACCAGCAGGAGTTCATTGCACACATTGGAACCAATGACATAGCAAGGGAAAAGGATGAGATTCTGAAGGAGAATATAGAGAGTTAGGCAGGAAATTAAAGAGGAGGTCCTCTGGTAGTAATATCTGGATTACTCCCAATGCGACAAGCTAGTGAGGATAGGAATAGGAGGATAGGGCAGATGAATGCATGGCTGAGGAGCTGGTGTATGGGAGGAGGATTCACATTTTTGGATCATTGGGATCTCTTCTGGGGTAGAAGTGACCTGTACAAGAAGGATGGATTGCACCATTGCACAAGAATTGGAAGGGGAGTAATATACTGGCAGGGAGATTTGCTAGACTGCTTGGGAGGATTAAACTAATAAGGTTGTGGAGGTGGAACCCAAGGAGATAGTGAGGAAAGAGATCAATCTGAGACTAGTATAGTTGAGAGAAAAAGTGAGTCAAGCAGTCAGGGCAGACAGGGTCAAAGCATGAGAACAAGGTAGGACTGATAATTTTTAACTGCATTTATTTCAATGCAAGGGGCCTAAAGGCAAATGAACTCGGGGCATGGTTAGGAACATGAATTCATATATATTAATGATATAGAAGATGGTATTAATAGTAACATTAGCAAATTTGCTGATGATACAAAGCTGGCTGGCAGGTTGAAATGTGAGGAGGATGTTAGGAGATTACAGGGTGACCTGGACAGGTGAGGTGAGTGGACAGATGCATGGCAGATGCAGTTTAATGTGGTTAAATGGATGCTTATCCACTTTGGTGGCAAGAACAGGAAGGTAGATTATTACCTAAATGGAATCAATTTAGGTAAAGGGGCAGTACAAAGAGATCTGGGTGTTCTTGTACACCAGTTAATGAAGGTAAGCATGCAGGTACAGCAGGTAGTGAAGAAGGCTAATAGCATGCTGGCCTTCATAACAAGAGGGATTGAGTATAGAAGCAAAGAGGTTCTTTTGCAACTGTACAGGGCCCTGGTGTGACTGCACCTGGAATATTGTGTGCAGTTCTGGTCTCCAGATTTGAGGACAGACATTCTGGCTATTGAGGAAGTGCAGCGTAGGTTCACGAGGTCAATTCCTGGAATGGCAGGACTATCTTATGTTGAAAGATTGGAGCGACTGGAGGGCTTGTATACTCTTGAGTTTAGAAGAATGAGAGGGGATCTGATTGAGACGTATAAGATTATTAAAGGATTGGACACTCTGGAGGCAGGAAACATGGTTCCACTGATGGCTGAGTCCTGAACCAGAGGGCACAGCTTAAAAATAAGGGATAGGCCATTTAGGACAGAGATGAGGAGAGACGTCTTCACCCAGAGAGTGGTGGGTATGTGGAATGCTCTGCCCCAGAGGGCAGTGGAGGCCCAGTCTCTGGATTTATTTAAGAAAGAGTTGGATAGAGCTCTCAAGGATAGTGGAATCAAGGGTTATGGAGGTAAGGCAGGAACAGGATACTGATTGAGGATGATCAGCCATGGTCATAATGAATGGTGGTGTAGTCTCAAAGGGCAGAATGGCCTACTCCTGCACCTATTGTCTATATGTGATTGGGATATCATAGCAATTACAGAAACGTGGTTCAGGGATAGATTTCAGCAAAGGAGGTCAATGGGATTAACTAAGCAAGGGATAGGTGCGGGGGCTGGATCTGGGTAAGATGGCCTTTGGAGAGTTGATGCAGAGTCGAGGGGCTGAATGGTCTCTTTCCACACTGTAGTGTTCCCTGCAAGCTCTCACACTCCAATATTTTGCTCTTATTTTATACTAGTTTTCTGACACTTGGTCAATTTTTTTTTCTGAATTCTAAACTGCTTCTAGTCCTCCTGGGCTGCTTTTTCTGTTATTTTTATATGTCTTCCCCCTTGGATCTAATACTACCCTAATGTCTTTTGGAAGCTGTGTTTGAGTCACCTTTCTTGTTTGGTTTTTATTCCAGATAGGAATGAGTAACTGTAATCTAAAATTAGGTTCCTTAAATGTTAGCCATTGCCTATTCACTGTACAACCATTTTTAGTAAGGTTCCTCAATCTATCATTGCTAATTTATGCCTCATGTCCATTTTATTTGGATACAGATCTCATTCTTAGATTGAACTACTTCACTCTCCATCTTGATGAACAATTCTATCATTTTGTAATTGCTCTTCTCTTCACCACCCCCCCCCCCCCCCCCCCAACCAGTGGACCCCACACAAGGTGGTTTATTAGTCTTTTCTCATTGTATATATGCTATCTATATGGCCTGCTTTCTAGTTAGTTCCTCAAAGTATTGGTCTCAAAACCTCGTGTATGCTGCAGGACATTGTCTTCCTCAATTTATAGCTAGTTTGGTTTGCCTCACTATTATGTAGATTAAAATCACTAATGATTAGTGTTGTAACCTTATTATGTGGATCTTTAAGCTCCTGCTTAATTCTTCCCATACATTTTCATTGTTTGGGGGCTTCTAGACAACCCCATCAATATTTCCTGCCCTTTGGTGATTATCATTTCTGTCCACACAGATCCCACATCATGAATCAATAATTTTTTTTTGCAATGATTTCCTCCACTAACAATGATATTCCACCTGCTTTCCTGAATTGCCTGTCCCTAAATTTAGTGTTGGCCTGGATGTTCAGTTCACACCTTTGGCCACAGTGCAGCCATGTTGCATCAATTGCAACTCTATTATAACCGTGTATATCTATTTGCATTGTTACTTGATCTACCTTATTGAAAATACTCCATATATCAAGACACAATGCGTTAGACTTGTCTTTTTAACCTGGTTAGTTATCTTTGCTTATTTTTGCAGTATGACCCTGTTTGTTTTTGACTGTTGTTTTAATGCCTTCCACTTTGTTTATTTCATTTCAATTCTCATTTGTCCTTTTCTGTCTCCCTGCTTCGGTTCTCACTGCCTGTCATTCTAATTCAAACTCTCCTTAACAGCGTTAGCAAACTGATCCCTTCCCCAATAATTCTGTTAATTATTGTTAAGACTTCATTGGCTCTCTTCATATTGCAAATTTGAAGAATGTTGATCTGTACCAGTTTTGCCACTAATTCCGACTGTTTTGTTTGGGAAGTTTCACTTGGAGAGCATATTTTTAAATACAGAGGAACCTCAATTATCTGAATGAGGTGGATGGGCACCATTTTCGTTCAGATAATTGATTATTTGTTTAACTGATTCAATGCCTCTCCTCGGAGGCTCGGAGTTTTCTGAAGTTTCCTTTCTCCTCTTTCTGCCTGCCTTGCTGCGCCTCTCTGTCTCAGGGTTTGTTTCTGAGCAGACACACAGTTGTGTAGAAAGGGACCTGTAGGATTGCTGAAGCCTCCCGCACTCCTCCCCACCTCCCTATCAGTTCAATGGGATTGACACAACGAGCACTCGCTAAGTCTGCTCCCTCCCTGTTCAGGAGACTAGGCAGCAGCACATGCGTGCGAGCCCTGCTCCCATCTTCCCCCACCTATTGTCCCCTGCCCGCCCCTCCCCACCTCCACCCCAGTCCGACCTGACCACCCCAGCCGCTCCCTTGCCACCTCCAGGGTAGCTTGACTGGACACCAACAGCAAGACTGCTGCTGCCTTTGGGGGGGCGGGGGGGGTGGGTTGAGTCTCAAAATAGCACACGCGCATGCACAACTTTTTACTGCAACTTTTTGACAAGTTCCACCTCTGCCCTGTAAAGGACAATGTGGGAGAGATTATCTGGGGAAGGGGGGTTTAGGGTACACCCTTGTGTAGAACGCCAGGGAAAGTGTGGGGAGAGGGAGGGAGGGTGGGAGGTCAGTCATGTGGAGATGATGCCTGGGCTCCCATCAAAGTCCAGGATTGTTCTCGGCAGCATTTCAATTAGCCAAGTCCATTTTTAATCATTGTAAACAAAAGACGCGATCACCTATTTGATGTAATGTTTCTCTTGGAACCTTGAGATGATCTTTGGATAATCTGAAATTTGGATAATTAATACTTGGATAATCGAGGTTCCTCTGTATTCTGCATTTGTTTCCCACGAATATTTGAGATTTAAATCTGAAATGAAACTGCCTCTTCAATTGCTAAAGCACAGGAAACATTTTGTTGTTTTCTTGCTCTTCCAGACTTCTGAAATACTTTTCCTGACAGCTTTCACATTAGCCAAGTATCGATTTGTTAAAGGAAATTAATTTTTGAATAATCTGAATAGGGTTCCTTGAGGGTTTGATTTTTGGACTATTGATTATTTGTAATTGACTGAATTGTTTAGGCAGTACAATTTAGAAGTTAAAGTATTGTATAAAACTTGATAAAGTCATAAGTAGTGAACAGAGTAACAGACTTTAAGACGACTGAGAATGTTGAAATAGGCAGACACAATTTATTGTAGTTAAATGTGTGACCGTCTTCATACCGATAACCACCTCGGCAAGGAAGAAATGAGAGAGGAAATGCAAAGATACTTTCAGCAGCTAACATCTTCTCTAGAGTTTCTCCATTCGCAGGTAAAGCATGCCTTCAGACCACCGCCCAGCACTCCACCACCTGATCCAACTGATTCAATCAGCTCCTCAGTCACGAGCACGAAAAGTGAAGACGCTAACAACAGCGAAGAGGAGATCGGTTCGCTTTTTGACAGTGGCCTTCCTATGGACATTAAGTCAGTGAGCTCTACCTTGTCTTTCGATCATTTAAGGGATATGAAGGTTCACTGATCAAGCTAACATCACAACAGCCAGTTGGCTTTAAGTTTAACAGCAAAGTGGGAGCAGAAGCAGCAAAGGATGCTGAGTTCATCGAGCCAGCTGCTGCAATGCACATTCTGATGTGCTGGTATCCTCTACTTGAAGCATCTCTGGAAAGATGCCGTGTCAGTTTTGTGAAGTATTTAACTGCCCTTATGTAAGAAATCAGTTTTCTCCAAGGAGTGATGCAAGGAAAGAGTATATTTTGTTTTCAGGTTGGACTTTACTGAAGGAGATTTTGGAGAACTGGATTGTTTCCTCTTGACTTGGAGGGAATGGAGTGGTCTCTAAGGACTGTGGATTTAAGAACTTTACTGGTGAATTTTTTTTTCCACATGAGGATTCTTCAAATACTATTTACTGTAGTGGACTAGTAATTTTTGTTGTTATAATCACTGCATGTTGTGTATCAATAACTTGCTTAAATACTGGCTGTGAGAATCTTATGAAAGCTGGTAATGCCATTGGTTATCAGGAAATGATAAAAGGAGGGAATGAGAAAGTATACAGGGTATGAGCAGGTAGGGAACGAGTTACGTTTTGTGTTTTTTGTGAAACAAAAGGTTCAGCTAAGCATGACTCAGATCAGGTAAGAACTTGCATTTAACAATGACGTGTTGAGGCAAGGGTAGTGGGTTTTCAAGTTGTTAAAACATTCATTATGTAAAGCCATTTAACAAGATGAAGTATCGTTCAGTATGTAAAGTCAATTAACAAGGTGAAAAGTATTCATTATGTGAAGCCAGTTAACAAGGTTAAGAACATTCATTGTGTAATACCAGATGGTTTAACCTTTACTATTGACACTCGCTGATTGTAACGGTCACCAAATCAATATGTATGTTGCCTTATCTGGATGCTCCTTAATGTAAGTGACCATATGATTCATTAAGAATGTGCTGTTCTAGAGAAGATTGAGAACTCATGTCTCTGTGTACATGGGCAATCGTTCTCTCTCCCTCAAGGGCCCGGAATAAAGATGAAGGAGGTAAAACTATGCTGTGTCATTGAGCGTCTTGCTTCGATTGAGGCGGGAACAGGATGACACTGCCATTCTTTTTCCTCTCCTCTTGTGTAGCAGAGCCATTTGTCGTGCCATGGTCTGCTAACCCCTGTGAATTCATCTCTGCAGCAGTATCCAAAATAGTATGTCAGAAAGAAGGATGGTCACAATGGTCTCCTACACTACCTGCCTTCCTGTATTCTGTCTGATGGTCACCCATCCCTTTCTGTCTTTATCTGCAATGTGAATAACTCACTCACCATGCTATTTTTGATAATCTCAGCATTGTGGATGCCCCACAATGATTTCACCTGCTGCTCCAACCCTTTTTTTTGTTTTAAAATTATTTAACCTATTTTTCTACTCAAACTGTTCAAAGATGTTATTACACACCACTGGGGCAAGTGGTACTTGAACCTGGGTCTCCCAGTCCAGTGGTAGGGACACAACCACTCCACCACAATAGGGCCCCAGAATAAGGAGGGCTTCATCCCTGGGTGGTCTTGAACAACCAAACTTGCAGTTAACCACCAAACATGCTGACCCATTGCACCACCGAAACTCCAACTCTTAAATGTGGTTAGCCAGTAGCTGTAGCTGGGCATGCTCCCAAGTGTCCTTGGTGACCATGTGAGCACAGTTTGTGATCTCCCAAATAACAAAGGAGGAGCATATTAGGGGGTAAACTCTGTCACCATGATGGCCCTTAAGATTAAGCTCATTATTTACTCCCTTTAAAGAATACTAATTACATTAGGTATGTTTTCCCCACTCCAAATACTCTCCTTCCCCCGCCCCAGTAATGTCAGAGGGAAAAAAAGCATGCCAATAGAAGGAAAAAAGGAATGCTGGAGCAGAGATTAGTCTAAAGTTGTTGACTTAAATTTACCATACATAAGGCTGAAAGATGTTCACTTGAACGATGAGATGTTGTTTTTTTTCCAGCTTATGTTGAGCTTCACTGGGATAATGCAGCATACTGAGGACAGTCAACATGACATCACGATGAAGGATCAAAAATGAAAATCTAAAGTGGAAGCTAGTCTTTTTTTCAGATGATAACTGTGTATTTTCAGAACTTGGTTTTTAAAACTGCATTGTACCTTGCAATATTTACATATGATTCACAGTCTAAAGGTAGACAATTAAACTTGTTCATCACCTAATTCCTGTGGTGAGGAATTGTTCTAAGGAAAGATTAAATAGACTAATCATGTATTCTCCTGTTTAGAAAAATGAGAAGTGGTCTCATTCATATGTGTAAAATTTTTCCAGAACTTAACGGGATCAATGCAGGTAGGGTGTTTCCTCCTTGATAAGATACTTAGATCAAGGGACACAATCTCAGTAAGGAGCTATTTAGGACAGAGATGAAAAATTTCTTCACTCAATGTTGAATCTTTGGTATTATCTCTTGAAAGGAACAAGGGCGAGGAGCCTTATTCGCTGAGTGTTCAAGATTGAGACTATTGTTTTATGTATTAAAAACCTCAGGAGATTCATGGATAGTGGTGGAAAATAGTATAGAAGATGATAAGTTACGATCTTATTGAATGGTATAACTGCTTTGAATAACCTGCTCACATTTCATACATTCATGACTAGGCAAACTTTTGATTCTAGATAAGGTTCAGTTTCACCCTGTTATGACTGCCTTCATGTGACTATCAAGAAGGACCAATTGTAATACTTTCTTATGGTATTACAATGATTTTAATAGTGACTTTAAAAGCAGTCATGTTAGACTGATTAAAAGTGATGGAAGCATGTCTATCTTTGTTTCCTGTATTCTAGCTGTCTGATATCCTGAATATCTGATTGATATGCAAGCTTGTAAAACTGACAACACACGGTCTCACATCAGATGTGATTCTGTAATTGGACAGCATTTGCTAAATAATGCAGAGTATGCAAAGAATTACACAAACAAAGTTTAGGATTGTCAATTGGTCTTCGGCACAGTGGCATGTACTGGAAACTGCTTACATTAATGCAAAGGATTGGGTTTTTTGCAGACAAAGCATGTACACATATTTTTACATTAACCTACTTTTCTAAGGGATGTTATTACATACCTCTGGAGCAGGTGGGATTTGAACCTGGATGTCCTGTTTCAAGTTAGGGACACTATCCCTGTGCCCCAAGAGAGCCCCTAAGCATTTACACACATTACACAGGTTTCAACTCCGGGTAGGTGAATTTCTAGGCGTAATCAGAGTTAGCCTGCCTCTGGTTAAAACTTAAACAAAACTTAAAAATCACACAACACCAGGTTATAGTCCAACAGGTTTAATTGGAAGCACTCTAGCTTTCGGAACTAGTGTGCTTCCAATTAAGCCTGTTGGACTATAATCTGGTGTTGTGTGATTTTTAACTTTGTACACCCCAGTCCAACACCGGCATCTCCAAATCATAAACAAAACTTGGCAGTTAACTGTCCATGAGTATTGATTGGTGCACTCTCCATGGCATGCCCCTAACAGAGCACACATGCCAATCAATCAGTACTCTCATACAGTACAAATATTGTTTTCTCTTTGCACTGACATTTCTTGTGTGTGAACATACAAACAAGGTTAGACCACTCAGTTCTCAGAGTCTGCTCTGCTATTCAATATGATCATGGCTTAACTGATTTTAACCTCATCTCTGCATTCATGAATACCTCAATAATCTTCTGGTAGTCAAATTTGAGAGTTGTCCTAGTAAGTACAAAGTAAAAGGCTTCAACAAAATGTCACCTTTTCAGAAATTTGGATTTTTTTTTAAGAGGAGATTCAAAAGCAATTAGACAGAAAATGCTCTTGAGTGCCAGCACGTCAGAGAGTTTCTGTTGCAAGAAAAACTAGATTGAGATTTCAAGTAGTTGATTTATATCATCACTGGCCTGAATGACCTATTTCTCTCTCTATATGGATGCTGCTGCCCTGCTGAGTTTTTCCAATTTTATTTGAGATTTTCAACATTTACTGTAGTATAGTCATCCAATATGCTATGTGATAACTTGGAAGAAAGTTCTACTTTTTTAAATGGTAAACTCTTGACTAGGGTAGTAAATGATGAATTATGAATTCCTTTGTGGCTCAAGGTAAATTCACTTGCCTCTTAAAATTATGTTTTGGTAAATTTATAATAACTTTAGTCAGGATCTGCCAGAAAGCTGCGAGAGCAATGACTTTGGTCAATGGTTTGGTTATTTCGCAATGTGCTTTTGACCAGGAAAAGGATTCTGTAATAGCTGTTTAAAACACTTGATGGAGCTACACTACAGTAACTGTCTTGAGTCTTGAGTCTTGAATCAGAGTCATAGCCATACAGCACGGCAACAGACCTTTTGGTCCAACTCGTCTGTGCCGATCAAGTTTCCTAAATTAAACTCCTCCTATGTGTCTGCAATTGGCTTCTTTTAGTTTCTCCAAAATGTCTCTGCTGATATTCATTACTTTTGAGGTTGTCACATATTAGCCCATTGGTAACTTTTTATACTGTTTCAAAGATATGATAACCCATAATTGCAAATTATGTAAAAATGGATTGTATTGTCAACGTTAAGTTTTTTTTTTAGGGTTTCTCACCCCTATCAGCTCTGAAATTGTTCATTGAAGTCATAAATTACATTCTGACTACTGTGCACTATGTCAACTTCTCTTTAACATTTTGGTGTATTTGAAAAAAACATTCTCCTCCACAAGCCCTTCCTTCCAGCTAACTGTTGTCCTTCTTTCTGCAATTGTCTATCTAGCTAGTCTGAGAAGCTTTTCATAACATTTTGTGGGCTTACCACCACACCATCTATCACTATTGGATACGTTTCCACACCCCCCCCCCCCAATGTCTTGTTCATATTTTTGGATTAACTAAACATTATGGGGGTTGAAATCTGAGTTGGAATCGTCAAATTTGCAGGTGACAAAAGCATGTTTGACTTCCAACATCAGATGGATTGAGGCACAGAGAGATGAAAGTGGACAGTTTTTCTGATAGGAATTATGAGGTCATATGTTGAACTTGAAGTTAGGTAGGACTTGAGCAGTCTGGTTCAGCCATGCAGTAAAAGACCACAGTCTGTTGACATGATTTGAGCTTCCACATATATGTTGACACCATGCTCTTGCTCTCTTCTGTTTCCTGATCACTGTATTCCCTCTGTTTGCGTGCTTTTTGAGCATTCAGTCTTCAAGGAGTTGTAATCTTCTCCATTTGAACATCCAATATGTCAAAGCCATGAGATTAGCCATTGCTTAAATGCTTTCTCTGTTGCCAATTCTTTTTATTCAAACTGAATCACATTGTTTAGAAGCCTCTTTTCCATTTAACTTGAGTTGAACTTCTGATCTCATCTTCTCTCTTTCTCAGATACTGCCTACTTACACCTCTCTAGCGTCACGTATTTTTGGTCTGCCTTAACCCATCTGCTGTAGAAAAGTAATCCATACTTTTGTCACTTCCAAAAGTCTGATTTAACCGATTGCCCTTTATCCTCCATAACCCAACCAGTTGCCCATATCCTAATGTGCATTATTAATTCCTGGTCACCCACAACTGATATAATTCTCTGTTCTATGTTGGTTCCCAGTCTTTCAGTTGAATGTCCTCATCCTTGTGTACAAATTCCTTCATCTTTGACCATCATTTGTGCTGTGAATACCCTCCCCAACCCTGACTATGTTCCTCCAACCTTGTCTGGAATTCTGTCTCTAAACCTGATTCTGTCATCCCTGAAGACCTTTGCTGTTTTCTCTCTCTCTCTTTCTCTCTCTCTCTTTCTCTCTCTCTCTCTCTCTCTCTCTCTCTCTCTCTCTCTCTCTTTCTCTTTCTCTCTCTCTTTCTTTCTTTCTCTCTCTCTCTCTCTCTCTCTCTCTCTCTCTCTCTCTCTCTCTCTCTCTCTCTCTCTCTCTCTCTCTCTCTCTCTCTCTCTCTCTCTCTCTCCCTCTCCCTCTCCCTCTCTCTCTCTCTCTCTCTCTCCTCTCTCTCTCTCTCTCTCTCTCTCTCTCTCTCTCTCTCTCTCCCTCTCCCTCTCCCTCTCTCTCTCTCTCTCTCCCTCTCCTTTAAGATTCTGCCTTGACTTAGTTTTTAACAACCTAGTGTCACCTCCTTTGGTTCAATATCAATTTTTATCTAGTTATACTTATGTGAAGCGTTTTGGGATGCTTTTGCTAGATACAATGTCAGTTATTCTATTTAGTAAGATAAATTTAGACAAGCTTGAAAAATTATAGACTAAGTAATGCATTGAATGATAATACAATGAAATTTGATACACAGAAATGTTCTTGCACATCACAAATATATCAGATTATAGTATTTAGCAACCAAGGTGTGGCTTTGCACTTATTGTTTATGTGAACCTGGTACCAAGCAGTTTCTGGTGAAGGTCGAGGACAAATTTTATATCAGTATTTGCAATTGATTTGGTCAATAAGAACACTTTTTATTTTAAAGAGACACTAATGAAGAATAAGTAATTTTGAAAGCCATAACTTTCCCTAGATATGGAATTTCAGGAACTGGTAGTTCTCTTACCCAAATAGCTATTCTTCAGTAAATCTGGACTCTGGGTTCTGATGGGCTATTCTGAGACTAGGGACAGGGTTTATCCAAGCTGCCTGTCATCGTTGGTTTCTAACTGGCCAAGAGTTAAGAACAACAGAACACATTCATTTCAAATTAATAATTTTTCTTCCCCTGTTATAATAATATAATTATAGGTTTATGTTGGAACTATGCATTGTAATGATACAAGATGTCTCTCATTGCCGGATCTGATTACTGCACTTGGTACAGTTTGCCTGATCTGGACTGTGGCACAGAATTTGACCTCCATTTAAAAATCACTCCTTGTGAAGGTCGGGGAAGAGGGGGGTGGAGAGGGGAGAGGTTTGGAATGATAAGTCATTATCAACCGGCTAGCCACAAGCAAAGCTGGCTAAATGTTTGCTTGTGGGGGAAGGTGTGACTTGTTGGTTTTTATTTGGTATGTGTATTAAGTTTGTTGATTACAGTCTGTCTTTCTATAAAGTATGTGCCTACTGCAAATGTTATATCTATACTAGAAATACTTCTGGCTGAGCATCACCAGCTGCTCTTGTAATTGGATCTCAAGTCTCTTGCAATTGAAAGTTGATCTTGACCTTTACGGTCACACGATGATATGACTGGGACTTGCAACAGTGATACTCACGTTGGCTGCATGGCACACTGTAAAATATGGGCAATTGTAAAGCTAAAAATTAGCCTACTTTGCGAAATATGAAAAATTAATTCCATTTTTGGTGAAATTTTCATATTATTTCTCATAATATAATGATATTTTGTTAATTTCTATTTTTTAAACAAGCTCAATTCACTTTAGAGCTGGCTGTAATTTTCAAAGAGGATACTTCTTTCTCTACCTGCTTTTTTTTCCCAATTCAAAGTTGCCTTGGACTGCCATCCCCTTCTTTGAACCACATTTTAAAAAGTTAATATGTTAACCTATGACCTTCCTTTTTGTGTGGAAAGGATTAACTTGGTAAACTTCCAAGCCAAATCCAGGTGGATTGTCTTCTTTACAAGGTAGCCTTTTCCAATATTACATCTTAGAGATGGTATTAGATTTTTAAAAAATGAATCCTAGTGCTTTAAACTGTGATAGCAGATACCTAAATCAACATTTCCCAGGTACTTCAGGAATTGACCTTGAGTGTACCATCTTCACCTTGTGGCACAGAAGTAGTGTTCCTGTGTCTGAGTCAGAAGGTTCAGGTGCATGTCCAACCTGCTCCATATGAGTAAGTTGATTAGGAAGTATCTACTATCTTCATCTTGATTTAATTTAACCTGATTTTAAATTATCCTTGGGATAATTAGGCAAAAAATCTTGTGACTTTATAGATGCACATACAATTAATTTAGACACTAAATTTCACGTAATATGCAATGAAGATAGGTTAGGAACTTACTATTCAAGTGTTGTAAAATGTGGTCACACAAACCTTTTGACTTCAAATAAGAAAAATATACAAGGTGACCATTCCAGAACTGAAACGTTCCTTGTCCACTCACAACTGTGTGGCCAAATTTTTCATGAACGCTATCTACAAGTTCACTGATGACCCACTGTTGTAGGCATCGAACAATGCTGAATCAGAATGCAAGAAGCAAATAGAATGGTCAGTGCCATGGTACACAGATAACAATTTCTCCCTCAATGTCAGCAGAACTAAAAAAAACTGATCATTGACTTCAAAAAGAAAGGAGGAGGACACGCCCCTATCTACGTCAATGGAACTGAGGTGTCGAGGGTCGAGTGTGTCAAGTGACAATAACCAATAATCTGTCCTGGACCTCCCACATAGATGCAGTGGTCAATAAGGTACAACAACATCTCATCTTCCTCAGGTGACTTAGGAAATTTAGGATGTCCATAAGGACTCTGGAAAGTATTCTAATTCAAACTTGTATAAAGTAACTAAGTAATTAATTAACTAAGCAGAGATGGCTGGGCTGATCACCTGCCCAGCTGTAGCTGTATGATGTGGGAGCTGGCTGATCCCATTGTGAATGGCAGTGACCACATCTGCAGCAAGTGTTGGTTGCTGGAAGAACTCCGGATCAGAGTTGATGATCTGGAATCTGAGCTTCAAACACTGCGCCACATCCGGGAGGGGGAGAGTTACCTGGACGCTTTGTTTCAGGAGGCAGTCACACCTGGGAGATTAAGTAATTCACATTCAGTTAGTGATCAGGGACATCGGAGTGTGACTGTAAGTGAGGCAGTTAGGGGGAACCTGAGTTCAGGAGTGAGGAGCCTCAGCCCTTGACCTTGTCCAACAGGTACGAGATTCTTGCTCCCTGTTCGGATGAGGAAAAGGGCTCTGGACAGGATGAGCCAACTGACCAAGGCACCATGGTGCAGAAGGCCATTCAAGAGGGGGGAAGTTAATAGACAAGTAGTGGTTATAGGGGATTCTATAATTAGGGGGACAGATAGTATCCTTTGCAAGCCGGATCGGGAGTCTCGCATGGTGTGTTGCCTGCCCGGTGCCAGGGTGCGGGACATCTCCGACCGGCTTGAAAGGATATTGGAGCGGGAGTGGGAGGATCCAGTTGTTGTAGTCCACGTTGGTACTAACAACATAGGCAAGACTAGGGTGGAGGACCTGTTTGGGGATTACAAAGCACTAGGCAGGAAATTGAAGCACAGGTCCTCAAGGGTCATAATCTCCGGATTACTGCCCGAGCCACGTGCCAATTGGCATAGGGACAAGAAAATTAGGCAAGTAAACACATGGCTAAGGGATTGGTGTGGGAAAGAGGGATTCCACTTCATGGGGCATTGGCATGCTTTGGAACAGGGGGGATCTGTACCGTTGGAACGGTCTTCACCTGAACCGATCAGGTACCAATGTTCTAGCGAAGAGGATAAACGGGGTGGTCGGTAGGACTTTAAACTTCTGAGTTGGGGGGAAGGGGAAAGTGAAAGCAACAGGGAGTATGGTGTTAAATAGAAAGACAAGCAGCAGGATAGCATGTGCCCAGGCGGATTTAAAGTTGAGGCAGACTGGGAATGCAGAAAAAAGCAAGGATAACTTAGGACATCATATGACTTCCAATTTCTCTAATGATAAGAAAGTTAGCATAAAGGCACTTTACCTGAATGCTCGTAGCATTCATAACAAAGCAGATGAACTAATGGCACAGATCATAGTGAATGATTATGATGTGGTAGGCATCGCAGAGACTTGGTTACAGGGGGGTCAGGACTGGCAGTTAAACCTCCAAGGAATTTCAACTTATCGAAAAGACAGGGAGGTCGGCAGAGGGGGTGGGGTTGCCTTGTTAGTTAAGAACAATATTAAATCTATGGCACTGAATGATATAGCGTCAGATGATGTGGAGTCCGTGTGGGTGGAATTGAGGAACCACAAAGGCAAAAAAAACATAATTGGAGTTGTGTACAGACCTCCTAACAGTGGTCAGGACCAGGGACGCAACCGGGAAATAGAGAAGGCATATCAGAAAGGCAAGGTCACGGTGATCATGGGAGACTTCAATATGCAGGTGGACTGGGTAAATAATGTTGCCAGTGGATCCAAAGAAAGGGAATTCATGGAATACTTACAGGATGGCTTTTTGGAACAGCTTGTCATGGAGCCCACAAGGGAGCAGGCTATTCTGGACGTAGTACTTTGCAATGAACCAGACATTATAAAAAATCTTAAAAGTAAGGGAACCCTTAGGAAGCAGCGATCATAATATGGTAGAGTTCAGTCTGCAGTTTGAAAGAGAGAAGGCAAAATCGGATGTAATGGTGTTACAGTTACATAAAGGTAATTATGAGGGCATGAGAGAGGAACTGACTAAAATAGACTGGAAGCAGAGGCTTGCGGGGAAGACAGTAGAGCAAAAAGTGGCAGGGGTTTGTGGGTATAATTGAGGACACTACAGAGGTTAATCCCCAAGAAAAGAAAGATTATCCAGGGAGGGATTAGACAGCCATGGCTGACAAAGGAAGTCAGGAAATGTATTAAAGAAAAAGAGAGATCCTATAAAGTGGCCAAGAGCAGTGGGAAATCAGAAGATTGGGAAGGCGACAAAAACAAACAGAGGATAACAAAGAGAGTAATAAGAAAGGAGGGGATCAAATATGAAGGTAGGCTAGCCAGTAATATTAGAAATGATAGTAAAAGTTTCTTTCAATACATAAGAAACAAACGACAGACAAAAGTAGACATTGGGCCACTTCAAACTGATGCTGGAAGCCTAGTGATGGGAGAGAAGGAAATAGCTGGAGAACTTAATAAGTACTTTGCGTCAGTCTTCACAGTGGAAGACATGAGTAATATCCTAACAATTGAAGGGAGTCAGGAGGCTGAGTTGAGTATGGTTGTCATTACAAAAGAGATAGTGCTAGAAAAGCTAAAAAGGTCTTAAAATTGATAAATCTCCTGGCCCAGATGGGCTACATCCTAGAGTTCTGAGAGAGGTGGCAGAGGAAATAGCGGAGGCATTGGTTGAGATCTTTCAAGAGTCACTGGAGTCACGGAAAGTCCCGGATGATTGGAAGATCGCTGTTGTAACCCCATTGTTCAAGAAAGGGTCAAGACAAAAGATGGAAAATTATAGGCCAATTAGCCTAACCTCGGTTGTTGGTAAAATTCTAGAATTCATCATTAAGGATGAGGTTTCTAAATTCTTAGAAGAGCAGAGTCTGATTAGAACAAGTCAACATTGATTTAGTAAGGGGAGGTCATGCCTGACAAACCTGTTGGTATTCTTTGAAGAGGTGACAAGTAGGTTAGACCAGCGAAACCCAGTGGATGTGGTCTATCTAGACTTCCAAAAGGCCTTTGATAAGGTGCCACATGGGAGGCTGCTGAGCAAGGTGAGGGCCAATGGTGTTCGAGGTGAGCTACTGGGATGGATTGAGGATTGGCTGTCTGACAGAAGGCAGAGAGTTGGGATAAAAGGTTCTTTTTCAGAATGGCAGCCGGTGACGAGCGGTGTCCCGCAGCGTTCAGTGTTGGGGCCACAGCTGTTCGCATTATATATTAATGATCTGGATGAAGGGACTGGGGAAATTCTAGCAAAGTTTGCAGATGATACGAAGTTAGATGGACAGGCAGGTAGTACTGAGGAAATGGGGAGGCTGCAGAAGGATCTAGACAGTTTGGGAGAGTGGTCCAGGAAATGGCTGATGGAATTCAACGTGAACAAATGCGAGGTCTTGCACTTTGGAAAAAAGAATAAAAGCACAGACTACTTTCTAAACGGTGAGAAAATTCGTAAAGCCAAAGTACAAAGGGATCTGGGAGTGCTAGTCGAGGATTCTCTAAAGGTCAACATGCAGGTTGAGTCTGTGATTAAGAAAGCGAATGCAATGTTGTCACTTATCTCAAGAGGGTTGGAATATAAAAGCACCATTGTGCTACTGAGACTTTATAAAGCTTTGGTTAGGCCCCATTTGGAGTACTGTGTCCAGTTTTGGTCACCACACCTCAGGAAGGACATACTGGCACTGGAACGTGTCCAGCGGAGATTCACACGGATGATCCCTGGAATGATAGGTCTAACATATGAGGAACGGCTGAGGATCTTGGGATTGTATTCGTTGGAGTTTAGAAGATTAAGGGGAGACTTAATAGAGATGTACAAGATAATACATGGCTTGGAAAGGGTGGATGCTAGGAAATTGTTTCCGTTAGGTGAGGAGACTAGGACCCGTGGACACAGCCTTAGAATTAGAGGGGGTAAATTCAGAACAGAAATGTGGAGACATTTCTTCAGCCAGAGAGTGGTGGGCCTGTGGAATTCATTGCCGCAGAGTGCAGTGGAGGCCGGGACACTAGATGTCTTCAAGGCAGAGATTGATAGATTCTTGTTGTCTCGGGGAATTAAGGGCTACGGGGAGAATGCAGGTAAGTGGAGTTGAAGTGCCCATCGGCCATGATTGAATGGCGGAGTGGACTCGATGGGCCGAATGGCCTTACTTCCACTTCTCTGTCTTATGGTCTTATGGACTCTCACCAACTTTTATAGATGCACCATAGAAGAAATTATGTCTGGGTGCATAATGGCTTGGAATGGCAACTGCTCTGCCCAAGACTGTAAGAAACTACAGAAAACTATGTACATAGCCTAGACCATAATGCAAGCCAACTTCCCATCCATGGACTCCATCTACACTTCTCTTTTCTGCGGAAAGGCTGCCAATGTCATCAAAGACCCCTCCCCTCATGGTAATGCTCTCTTTCAACCCTTTCCATCAGGCAGAAGATACAAAAGCTTAAGTGCACATACCAGCAAGTTCAAGAACAGCTTCCCTGCTGTTATTAGACTCTGAATGGGCCTCTTTAATTTCAAGTCTAATGTTGATCTTGCTTTTGTGCACCTCCTGTGCAGCTGTTACCTTGTATGCCTCCCGTTGTCTGAACACCCTATGACTGTATTGCCTTTTATGTTATGATCTGCCTATACTGCATACAAAACAAAACTTTTCATTTACTTACAAGTGACAACAATAAATCAATTTAAAATCTAAATTTTAATTTCTGCATTGATCCCCAATATATTTAGGTTTTGAGCATATGAATGTGAGTTCAGTCAAATGGCGAATTTCCAGTTTAATTCATGAGGTGAGGAAACATGGAATGGGATTAAGCATTTTGTTTAAAGGGAAATGATGGGGATCTCTTGTGGTGCAGTGGGAGGTGTCCCTATTTCTGGATCAAGAGACCTCTGTTCAAGTCCCATCTGTTCCAAAGGGGTTTAAATACATCTCTGAACAGGTTGATTTGAAAAATAGGTTAATGGACAAAACAGGGAAATGATTTGGAACACAATAATTTGGAGCTGCTTTTCCACATCACAATTGGATGGCAGTGTAGATGGCACCTGAAGATCTGCAAACAGATTGCTTGACTAAGTGATAACATATTTAAGGATATCTAAGGAGGGCAAGAAATAAAACAGTCTACAAAAAGCTTATCCTTCCAAAAAATTTGGTTTTAAGGATACTGTCAATTCACAAAACAATAATCTTGTTGAATGCACTTTGGTTTGTTTACTTTCCTAAAGTAGGTATTTGTGTTGTTAAGATTATTTTCCAGTTTTAACTGATCTGAAAAGCATGAAAACAATGGAATTGTTTACTTTGCTGTGAAACAATTGCTTGTTGTCCTTTCCATGGTGAGTTAGACTGGAATTCAGTGGCAATCTAATTTGGCTTGAGCACATAGAAAAGCTTTATGGTCATTTATTACAAATTGCGAATAAAATGCTCAAAAGGGCATTTTGTCGCAAGGGACTCACCAACAGTGAGGAAAGAGATGCTGAACCCAAAATTATTAAACATGACCAGTTAATGAAATGAGTATAATTATTTCATATTGTCAATGGTACGCGGTATGGTGGCACAGTGTTAGCACTGCTGCCTCACAGCACCAGAGACCCAGGTTCAATTCCCGACTTGGGCGACTGTGTGGAGTTTGCACATTCTCCCCGTGTCTGCGTGGGTTTCCTCCGGGTGCTCCGGTTTCCTCCCACAGTCCAAAGATGTGCAGGTCAGGTGAATTGGCCATGCTAAATTGCCCGTAGTGTTAGGTAAAGGGGTAAATGTAGGGGTATGGGTGGGTTGCGCTTTGGCGGGTCGGTGTGGACTTGTTGGGCCGAAGGGCCTGTTTCCACACTGTAAGTTATCTAATCTAAGTAATTAATATGTTGTTCAAGACTGTTTTCAAAAATACCACATTATGCACCTAGTCAACAGAGTTTGGGAGCTACAGCAATGATTAATGGGATCTGCACATTGTCATGAAATCCAGCATTTACTGCCTGACTCTCATGGCCACCGCGATGCCCACAGACGCGAAGGCTCTTGACCGTATTTTTGACATGTGCCTTGCAGCAAGTGAAGACACTTTGAGGAATCTGTTGCTTGAGTCCCTTGCTACAAACTGCCCAACCTACCAGGATGTTCAAAGTTAAAAATCGCACAACACCAGGTTATAGTCCAACAGGTTTAGTTGGAAGCACCGACTTTCGGAGCACTACTCCTTCATCGGGTGACTACGACCTGATGAAGCAGCAGTGCTCCGAAAGCTAGTGCTTCCAAGCAAACCTGTTGGACTATAACCTGGTGTTGTGTGATTTTTAACTTTGTATACCCCAGTCCGACACCGGCGTCTCCAAATCATACCGGATGTTGATGTTGTGAGAATTTATTGGCACTATTGCCTTGGAAACTCAAAGGGTGGTGGTTCAGATTCTCTTACCTCATGGTCATTGTGTTACACTTAACACAAACGTCATGTATATTAAACCAAATCTCATCTCTCAGCATTTGATAAATTTGACAGACATTTCCCATAGGCTGGCAGTGTTTTAAAAAGTTTGATTGACTTTGACTTTGTTAGAGAGGTTTATTTCGGTTGTGTGAAGTTGTAATACCCAATTCCTAATACCAATCTATTGGTATAAAGCAGTAAAAAAGATAGGGCACACCACCAATGTGCAACTTTAACACCGTCTCAGTTGCACTGATCCTGGTATTCACAGATCAGTAAAGTTGTGGGCCAAGTGGAAGTAAGTGGTATGTAGTTGATCTTCTTTCCTCCTGTTTAGTAGAGTGAAAAAGTAGATTAATCTACATACTTTCATTTGTAGTAAAACTTGCTGGAAGTTGACCTTTGTTACTTACAAATATGCATTACAAAACAGTTGTAAGCAGAGAAAGTTTTATTCCAATCAGACAATAGAAGCCCACGTGGGTAAGTTCTAGCTTTATTTATGTACTATCCAGATACAGCTTCAGTTTTAATTACATAGACCTGTCTAAACCCAGCCATATAATTCTTGTCTGTCTTCCTTATAAATTACAGAGCCAACATGTTTCATGGCTAAACGCCTTTCTTTAATTTCCTGATCATCATAGTGTTGTTATTACATTGAATTTGGTCTTTGTAAAATCCAAGTTTTAAGAGTGCTAGGGGTGAAGGTGCTCTTTAAATGATTATCCATTAAAATGATTATTACAACATTTTTAAACAATTCCTAAAGACCCCATTGAGTCTCTTCTGTCATTTCTGAGAGATCATGGCCGATCTGATAATCCTCTACTCCACTTTCCTGCCTTCTCTTTGTAAGTCATTATTTCATTACTGATGAGAAATCTGTGTCTCAGCCTTAAATAATTGTCCAATCTCATCAGCCCTCTGCAGTGAAGGATTAAATGGATTCCCTATCCTCAGAAGAAATTCTTCCTTACTTTGTCATATATGTGTGGCCCCTTATACTCTCTGGTCCTCGAGACACACACACAAAAGTTTTCTCACCTACTCTGTACTCAACTAGTCTCATAAGACAGTCTTACTTACCTGGAATCAGTGAACCTGCTCTGGACTGCCTCCATTGCCAGTATATCTTTCCTTAGATAAGGCATCCAAAACTGTTCACTGTATTTCAGCTGTGGTTTGACTAACCTCCCTACTACTTTACATCATTTTCTCTTTTGAAATAAAGGCCAACGTTCCATTTGCCTTCTCTGTTACCCACTGAACTTGAATGCTAACTTATTATGATTCATGAATGAAGACTCCTCGACCTCCAAAGTTTGTGAGAAGATTTATAGCTTGGGTGCTCGTTGTTGTGGAGGAAACATCACAGAAGCACTTCACAGGAGGCTCCCAAGCACTGAGGATGTCACCTAGATAGGGGACGAAACGTCTGCAACACAAATTCCCAGCTCGGCGAACAGAGCCACAACAACTCCTAGACCTCATGTTCCATAGCTTTCTGCAGTCTTTCTGTACTTAAATTTTTATATTCTTTCAGTTCTTTCTGCCAATTCTTTGCCGACTTGCTTAACCTGCTATACCCCTCTGCAACTCTGTCATTCTCATCACTTGCCTTCCCATTATGTGCTCATCATCTTGAGTAATCTAATGCATGGTATCTCTCAAACACCTTCTGAAATCCAGATATATCACATCCAATGCTTACCCTTTATTCTGCTTGTTACCTTCTCGAAGGCAATCAGTAAATTTGTCAGGCATGACTTCTCCAACATGAAACCATGCTGACTGACTGATCATATCATGTATTTCTAAATGCTCTGCTACTACACTCTTTATGATAGACTCTAATGTTTTCCCAATAACAGACATTAAGTTAACTGACCTGCAATTACATGTTCTTTTGTCTCCATCCCTTTTTGCAAAGAAGTGTTACATTGGTTAATTTCAGTTTATTGAGAGGCATGAATCATGACTGTTTGCTTACAGTTTTGCATAAGAGCTCTGTTACTATTACAGTCTATTATGTCACCAGGTCTTTTCCATTTCTATGACTGTCTCTTTGGAGTATGCTAAATCTCTTGCTGTTAGGTTTTCCTCCGACAATCAATTATATAAGGTAAAAACAATGACTGCAGATGCTGGAAACCAGATTTTGGATTAGTGGTGCTGGAAGAGCACAGCAGTTCAGGCAGCACCGGAGGAGCAGCAAAATCGATGTTTCAGGCAAAAGCCCTTCATCAGGAATGAAGGCAGAGAACCTGAAGCAAGGAGAGATAAGCTAGAGGAGGGTGGGGGTGGGGAGAAAGTAGCATAGAGTAAAACAGGTGAGTGGGGGAGGGGATGAAGGTGATAGGTCAGGGAGGAGGGTAGAGTGGATAGGCGGAAAAGAAGATAGGCAGGTCGGAAAAGTCATGGGGACAGTGCTGAGCTGGAAGTTTAGAACTAGGGTGAGGTGGGGGAAAGGGGAAATGAGGAAAATGTTGAAGTCCACATTGATGCCATGGGGTTGAAGTTTTCCAAGGCAGAAGATGAGGCGTTCTTCCTCCAGGCGTCTGGTAGTGAGGGAGCGGCGGAAAAGGAGGCCCAGGACCTCCCTGTCCTTGGCAGAGTGGGAGGGGGAGTTGAAATGTTGGATCACTGGGCGGTGTGGTTGATTGGTGCGGGTGTCCTGGAGATGTTCCCTAAAGCGCTCTGCTAGGAGGTGTCCAGTCTCCCCATTGTAGAGGAGACTGCATCGGGAGCAACGGATGCAATAAATGATATTGGTGGATGTGCAGGTAAAACCTTGCTGGATGTGGAAGGCTCCTTTAGGGCCTTGGATAGAGGTGAGGGAGGAGGTGTGGGCGCAGGTTTTGCAGTTCGTGTGGTGGCAGGGGAAGGTGCCAGGATTGGAGGGTGGGTTGTAGGGGGGTGTGGATCTGACCAGGTAGTCACGGAGGGAACAGTCTTTGTGGAAGGCGGAAAGGGGTGAGGAGGGAAATATATCCCTGGTGGTGGAGTCTTTTTGAAGTTGGCGGAAATGTCGGTGGATGATTTGGTTTGTGCGAAGGTTGGTAGGGTGGAAGGTGAGCACCAGGGGCATTCTGTCCTTGTTACTGTTGGAGGGGTGGGGTCTGAGGGGTGCGGGATGTGGATGAGATGCGTTGGAGGGCATCTTTAACCACGTGGGAAGGGAAATTGCGGTCTCTAAAGAAGGAGGCCATCTGGTGTGTTCTGTGGTGGAACTGGTACTCCTGGGAGCAGATACAGTGGAAGCGGAGGAATTGGGAATATGGGATGGCATTTTTTCAAGAGGTAGGGTGAGAAGAGATGTAATCCAGGTAGCTGTGGGAATTGGTGGGTTTGTAAAAAATTGTCAGTGTCAAGTCGGTCGTCATTAATGGAGATGGTGAGGTCCAGGAAGGGGAGGGAGGTGTCAGAGATGGTCTAGGTAAATTTAAGGTCAGGATGGAATGGGTTGGTGAAGTTGATGAATTGCTCAACCTCCTCGCGGGAGCATGAGGTGGCGCCAATGCAGTCATCATTGTAGCAGAGTGGTGCCGGTGTAATTACGGAAGATGACTGTTTTATGTAGGCACCAAAGAGACATAGCTGGGGCCCATACGTGTGCCCATGGCTACCCCTTTGGTCTGGAGGAAGTGGAAGGATTCGAAGGAGAAATTGTCAAGGGTGAGGATCAGTTCGGCCAAATGAATGATAGTGTTGGTGAAAGGGTACTGTTGGGGATGTCAGGAGAGGAAAAAACGGAGGGCTTGGAGGCCCTGGTCATGGCGGATGGAGGTGTAGAGGGATTGGATATCCATTGTGAAGATAAGGCGTTGGGGGGCCGGGGATACTGAAGTCTTGGAGGAGGTGGAGGGCATGGGTGGTGTCTCAAATGTATGTGGGGATAGGACAGTGTTGAGGTAGGTTAAGGTGAGTTCAGTGGGGCAGGAGCATGCTGAGACAATGGGTCAGCCAGGGTTGTCAGGCTTGTGGATCTTGGGAAGGAGGTAGAACCGGGCAGTGCAGGGTTCCCGGACTATGAGGTTGGAAGTTGTGGATGGGAGATCTCCTGAGGTGATGAGGTTCTGTATGGTCTGGGAGATGATGGTTTGGTGATGGAGGGTGGGGTTATGGTCGAGGGGGCAGTAGGAAGAGGTGTCCTCGAGTTGACGTTTGGCTTCAGCGGTGTAGAGGTCCGTGTGCCAGACTACCACTGCGCCCCTTTTATCTGCTGGCTTGATGGTGAGGTTGGGATTGGAGCAGAGGGATTGGAGGGCTGCGTGTTGAGGGTGAAAGGTTGGAGTGGGGGAAGGGGGTAGATAAGTTGAAGTGGTTAATGTCCCGGCGGCAGTTGGAAATGAAGAGGTCGAGGGTGGGTAATAGGCCAGCGTGGGGTGTCCAGGTGGATGCAGTGTGTTGGAGGTGGGCAAAGGGGTCCTTGGAAGGTGGGCGGGAGTCCTGATTGTGAAAGTAAGCTCAGAGGCGATGGAAGAATTGTTCGACGTCACGGCGTGTATTAAATTCATTGATGCGTGGACGGAGGGGGATGAAGGTGAATCCTTTGCTGTGGACTGATCGTTCGTCCTCAGTGAGGGGAAGGTCTGGAGGGATGGTGAAAACTCGGCAAGGCTGGGAGCTGGGATCTGGTGTGGGTGTGGAGGTGGGAGTGGAGGCGGAGCCGTTAACTCGAGTGGGTGTGATGGCGGGGGGAATGGGGGTGGAGTCATGAGCAGGGGTGGTGTTCCACTCAGGGTTTTGGGGTCCGGGAATGGTGACAGTGGGATCTGTGGGGGGGTGTGTCAGCAGAATGCAGGTGAGTGGCATTGGTGGGGGCAGAAGTGGTGGCAGACACGGCAGTAAGGGTGGTGGAAGTCACTGAGCGTGTGACATCAGCAATGATGTGAGGGGCGGAAGTGATGTCACTTGTGATGTACGTGGAATTGTGATGGGCGGAAGTGGTTGTGGGAGTGGCCATGATGGGGGCGGAAATGACATTATCACTTAGTGTGGGGGTGGCAGCTGCACCAGCCGCATGGCTAATGGAGTCCAAGTAGTTCCAGAGGCCAGGGGACTCTTCTGGAATGTTTGAGGAGCGCTGGTTGTGGAGGTGGGTAGATAAAAGTTTGTTGTACTTACAGTTTTTGAAGTAATTAACATTCCTTCCCAAGCAGGCCTATCACGGAGCGAGAGTCAAAGCAATGCAAAGATACCTTGAGGCTCAAGAGTTTTGACAAGCAAAACTATATCAATGACTAATTTTGGCTAATTCTGTTGTTTCTATTATACTTGTCACATTTGTATAAGCATGATCTCTGGTTTTCAAGAAAAATTCTTTGATTTGAAATAGAATTCTATTTCACTGACATGTCTCAATTCTCTGCACGATGACGTGATTTGCAAGTCTAAGATATTAATAGGATGTGCAGCTACAATTGCTTCATATTTCCCTGTGTAGTACAATTTTTGTCAACATTTTTGATAGGTCCTGACTTCTTTAGTATGTTTTAGTATCATTCCCAACAAAATGAAATTATTAATTTGGCTATACAAAAGCTGTTCACAGCATGTGCATTCCATAGGAAGGTAATGCATGCAATATTTACCTACAAATTATAGAACGGGTTTTTTTTTCTGTTAACTCTCAGCATCAGGTTATGATGTTGACCGATCCAAATTTAAAAATAGAACAGGCAGTGGTTTCTGGAGTCAAAGTATAGTTAGAAATACTCAACAAATTTGGCAATGACTGTGGAGAGATTGATAACTCTGTTTCGGTTTCCACAGATGCTGGCAGATCTGAGCATTTAGATGTTTCTGGATTGTCCTGAACCTTGGAATTGAAATATCAGCTGAGCTGAATTAACAATTCCTGCTCTTATTTATATCACCATTCCTCTCTTTTGTCCAAATTGCTTGGTAGTAACTGTCAGAACCATTCCTAAATAAGACGTTGAATGGGAAGGGTAAATAAACACCGACTTCTCTTGCACTGAAAAGTTCCAACCAGCATCTAGATAAGATGCTTCTGTGATTTTTTTTTTAGTTAATGAATGTGAGTAGCTCTTACCTTCATGCAGTGATCCTACATCAAATAATGACATAATATATGAAAGGCCAAAGGATAACCTCCAGTTGCTTTCATCTGTGTATAAGCTGGCAGTCAACAATCAAAGGAAGGGAGTGGGAACATTCGCCATGCTTGCACTCAAGTAACTCCTTCATACGTCTCAGTTCAAATTGTAAATTTGTATGGGAATCCAGGACCAGGAACTAATTACACCTTTTCTCCATCTCAACATATTATATACATTCAAAAAGAAATGAGAAAAATAATAACCTTCCAATCATCTACACGAGGAAACCTATAATCCTTCAATAACCAAATTAATGTGCTAAACACAGTTATTTGTGACTCCCATGCAAGTTGTAAACACTGAATCTGGCTTAGCTGTGAATCAGTTAACTTTTTTTTTCCAAGAGATAGATTTCTTCAATTCTCAAATTGCCACTCAGCACAGTGGTATGGCGGTGTAGTAATATGTGATACACAGGAACTCAATAATATATCAATTATTGTTGCAAGTTCCTTGTAATTCAGGTTCTGAATAGGTTCATTAAATAAAATACCATTATTAATAACAATAAGCACCCTTCCATCAGTGAGAGACGATGGGAATTCATGGAACGTTGGTGAGCTCAGATGAAATCTGGCTTAGCTGTGAATCAGTTAACTTTTTTTTCAAAAGATGGATTTCTTCATTTCTCAAATTGCAATCCATCACAGAGGTATGGCGGGTGCTGATATGTGATAAACAGGAACTCAATTCAACCTGGCAACCAAAGGTTAAGGTTTTTCATTTTGATTGATTTTTAAATAGTGAGCAGTGACCTGATTTGTATTAGTAATAGATGACTGAAAAACCGCAGAACCAGTGCTATTTTGAGTAAGATTTTAATTGACCTGTGTCCCCACTATGAAGAAATCATGCAGAAAATGGGCTCCGTTTCTTCCTCTCCTGACGTCCCAAACAGTACCTTTCCACCGACACTCATTCGTTTGGCTGAATTGGTCCTCACCCTTAACAATTTCTCCTTCGAATCCTCCCACTTCCTTCAGACCAAAGGGGTAGCCATGGGCACCCATATGGGCTCCAGCTATGCCTGTCTCTTTGTTGGCTACGTAGAACAGTCCATCTTCCGTAATTACACCGGCACCACTTCCCATCTCTTCCTCCGCTACATTGATGACTGCATTGGCGCCACCTCGTGCTCCTGCGAGGAGGTTGAGCAATTCATCAACTTCACCAACACATTCCATCCTTACCTTAAATTTACCTGGACCATCTCTGACACCTCCCTTCCCTTCCTGGACCTCTCCATCTCCATTAATGACGACCGACTTGACACCGACATTTTTTACGAACCCACTGAATCCCACAGCGACCTGGATTACACCTCTTCCCACCCTCCCTCCTGCAAAAATGCCATCCCGTATTCCCAATTCCTCTGCCTCCCCCATATCTGCTCCCAGGAGTACCAGTTCCACCACAGAACACACCAGATGGCAGCCTCCTTTAGAGACCGCAATTTCCCTTCCCATGTGGTTAAAGATGCCCTCCAACACATCTCGTCCACATCCCACACCTCCGCCCTCAGACCCCACCCCTCCAACCATAACAAGGACAGAATGCCCCTGGTGCTCACCTTCCACCTTACCAACCTTCGCATAAACCGAATCATCTGCCGACATTTCGGCCACCTCCAAACAGACCCCACCACCAGGGATATGTTTCCCTCCCCACCCCTTGCCGCCTTCCACAAAGACCGTCCCTCCATGACTACGTGGTCAGGTCCACGCCCCCCCTACAACCCTCCAATCCTGGCACCTTCCCCTGCCACCGCAGGAATTGCCAAACCTGCACCCACACCTCCTCCCTCACCTCCATCCAAGGCCTTAAAGGAGCTTCCACATCCATCAAAGTTTTACTTGCACATCCACTAATATCATTTATTATATCCGTTGCTCCCGATGCGGTCTCCTCCACATTGGGGAGACTGGACGCCTCCTAGCAGAGCGCTTTAGGGAACAACTCTGGGACACCCACACCAATCAACCACACCGCCCTGTGGCCCAGCATTTCAATTCCCCCTCCCACTCTGCCGAGGACGTGGAGGTGCTGGACCTCCTTCACCGCCGCTCCCTCACCACCCGACACCTGGAGGAGGAACGCCTCATCTTCCGCCTTGGAACACTTCAACCCCAGGGCATCAATGTGGACTTCATCAGTTTTCTCATTTCCCCTTCCCCCACCTCACCCCAGTTCCAAAATTCCAGCTCAGCACCGTCCCCATAACCTGTCCTACCGGCCTATCTTCTTTTTCACCTATCCACTCCATCCTCCTCCCTGACCTATTACCTTCATCCCACCCCCACTCATCTATTGTATTCTATGCTACTTTCTCCCCACCCCCACCCTCTCATTTATCTCTCCACCCTTCAGGTTCTCTGCCTTCATTCCTGATGAAGGGCTTTTGCTGGAAATGTTGATTTTCCTGCTGTTCGGATGCCGCCTGACTTATATTTGGTGACTTAGCATCCACAGCCTTCTGGGGTAGAGAATTCTACAGGTTCGCCATCCTCTAACAAATTTCTCCTCATCTCGGTCAAAAATACCTACTGCATGTTCTTAGACTGTGACAGTGTTCTGTATTTCTTGGTTGGAGGAGCAGCAGCCCAGCATCCAATCTATTCAGCTTTCTCAATTTAAATTATTTCGATGAGAAATCAATTGTGCCCATAATTCAGTCACATTAGCATGTGGGATGAGGTTCATTAGAGATTCAGGTTCCCCCAATTCCAGCTGCTATATGTCCCTCCATTCTCGGCCTGAATGTCTTGGTCATTTTTAATCTCTAATTCCCTTGCCCACTTCAAGCTCCTTGCTGTGACTTGATCTATACTGGTGTATCAGTCCCGTGGTCAAATTTGCTTTGCCTGTGTGACATCCTCATCTCTTACATGCAAATTGCCCACCTTGAAACAATATAGAAAGAGGTGCTGGGATTGATCCTTAGTCTTTCAATTTCAGTTCTACAGCAACGGCATTCATGCCACAAAGCTTGAAACCCCACAAGCAAGTAGAGTAATAAATGTAGGGTTTTTTTCTGAACTTTAGTAATCTGTCCTGTTTCAGAGCTGTTTAACCCTACAGCAATTTAAGCAGCTCAGATATTTACTTAAATTCAAACCCAGAGAGAAAATTCCCAATTTAATCTTGTCCCTTAACTCATTTATGTCTTAAATAGTGAACTTGTTTAGATTCCTGTGCCTATAAATTAGGAATAGTCTATTTGTTTATAATTTTAATTCAACCTTATCCTTACTTTTTAATTCTGTCCATCACTTTGCTGTTCATCTATTTTTGGTACTAAATGATTGTTATATGTTTGCATATTTTTAACCTGATACTTAGTCCATATATCAATTATTGTTGCAAGTTTCTTGCAATTCGGGTTTTGAATAGGTTCATTGAATAAAATACCATTATTAATAGTAATAAACACTCTTCCATCAATGAGAGATCATGGGAATCCATGGAATGTTGGCAAGGTCAAGTGAGATCATTTGATCTCTAAACAATCTGATTCTGGAAGGGAAATGTCTGCCACAAATGTCACACTTGCAATTGCCCCTTGTTGGTATTGCAGGATGATCTCTTCTGACATTTTGTGTTTTCTTTTTGGTTCTGAAGCCATGAATCACAGTGATTGTGAATTCTGCCCAGAGCTGAGATCCATTTGCGTTCTGATGACTGTTGATTGCCTTCCTGAAATTTTATTTCATTTAACAAATAAAATTCCTCAATTATTAACTGTGTGGGTAACTATTCTTGGGAATTAAGTGGTGGAAGAAATAATTTAACACAGATCCAAAAGTTGAGTTCTTTTGTATGTAATTTTAGAAGATTGATTTAAATCTCCCTCGCCTTTGCACCACATATGTTTATGGTGACAGTCAAATTTTGGGTAGATGGGCATAAATACTTCTTTGAAAACAGATGGACAGGTAATGACCATTTGTTATCTTATTGGTTTTGCCAGGTTTTGTTTCTCTCTGCTCAAACAAAATGTGAACTGATGAGGGGTGACTCTGTAATATCGCTGTAATATGGCTTTAGTCAAGTTCCCTGATGGCTTGGTGGATAAATACAAACCTGAACTTTTTCCCATGGATTGTAGTTATTGCAAATCCCTACTTAGCCTGGAGATGATGGTGATGAGCTACTTTCTTGATCTGCTGTAGTTGTTGAGCTGTAGGGTCATCCGTATTACTGTTGGGAAGGTAGCTGCAGGATTTAGACTGTGCAGAAGTGCAAGAATGGAGATTTAGTTTCAATGATGGTATGTTTGCTGGGGAACAGGTGTTCACATGCATTGGCTATCCTTGTCCTTTTTGGTGGTAGAGATTACAAGTTTAGATGTTGGTGTTGGAAGACCCTTGTTGACTTGCTGCAGGACATTTTATAGATCGAAATAGCGGTATACACTGTACATTGATGAAGGAAGTAAATAATGAAGTTGTTGGATGGAGTGCTAATCAAGAGGAATGCTTTGATTTTGGTGTGGAGCTTCTGTATTGTTAGAGCTGTACCAATTCAGGTACTTGGAGTGTTCTATTGAACTTGGGACTCATGCGTTCTAAATGTTGGACAATTAGAAATTCTAAGCTTCTGACCTGCTCTTATAGCCACAGTACCATATGGCTGGTCCAAAGGCAGACCCAGGATGTTGATAGTTGGAGATGTAGCGATGATAATGCCATTTAATGGCAAGGAGCAATGGTTAGATTTTTCTCTTGTTGGAGATGTCACAGCTATGTTGTGAACGTTAATTGCCACTTAACCATGGATCCTTAAGGAATACTCACTTGGACACAATACTCCAAATTTGATCATACTAAAGCTCTTTATTAAGACTTGTGGAAATCCTAGTTTTGTAGATCAGTGTATAATCCAACCTCAAGAGTTGTGACTTTGTATGTATCCCATGGATAAATTATCGTTTTGGTGCAGATCACCAAATTTATGTTGCAATCTAGCTAAGGGCCATTAACAGCAATTTTAGAGTAGACACCATGTGAGATTCATGTTGTTACCCAGAATGTATGAGATTTCACAGTTTTGACAAGTAAAAATAAACTTTGTTACTGTTCCAAGGATACAATTTTTAAGCTAACTTGTCAAAACTAACCTGAAGCAGATAAGGATAACAAACGATGATCCAACACCACATTGAGGACATGAAACAGTAAATGTGGTCAGGACAGAGTTCCAGTCATTTCTCAGTGCTCCCCCTGACATTAATGACATTGTGCATCCTAAAATTTAAATAAATTTCACAAAGGAATCCAGTTCTTCACTTTCAAAAAACTGACTCTGAAACTCTGACATGAACATTTGTAATAACTGTTCACATCCTGGTAGTTCAGTCTGCTTTATTGTGACTGCACTCTCCGAATTGTTAAAAGTTGCTATCCAGTCCCTACTCTCAGACAGAACCCCAGTTTTGTGTGCAGACAACTAGTTCCCCTGTTCGTACTGCGTCAGGTTTCATCTGAGCTCTAATGTTGTTCCTGCTGCCTTTTGGCTTTCTTTTGCCTCCCTTTCTGCTGCACTGAATTATCAATGTCTCTTCTAAAAGAGCCCCATCCCCATCGCTACTGGAATTTTTCCTGAATTTCAGCCCCAGTACGAGCTGCACCTGCTGGTTCACAGGACTTCTCTTGAGTCTTTACTGTGCAGATCTATCAAACAGTTCCAAGATTTGGAGGTGCTAGTGTTGGACTATGGTGTACAAAGTTAAAAATCACACAACTGCAGGTTATAGTCTAACGGGTTTATTTGGAAGCACTACCTTTCAGAGTGCTGCTCCTTCATCAGGTGGTTGTGGGTTGTGGGTTGTGGTGGCCTGATGGAGTGGTGCTCTGAGAGCTAGTGCTTCCAAATAAACCTGTTGGACTATAACCTGGTGTTAAATAATTCCAAGGACAACTTCTAAATCCCAGCTTAATGTCCGTCAATCAGATTCTCAGCAGCACTTTTCCTGCATGAAGCTTGTTGTCTCTATATCTATCTCCTAATGCTAAATTTTGAACTGCTCTTTGGTGACCCTTTTAACTATTTTGAGTAACCTGTTGAAAACCTTCCAAATGCCCTACATTTGTTCCAGGGTAAATCTGAATTTAGTTACTTAGCAAACGATGGAACTCCTTATTCCTTGAATGAATATTTTCAGATTGCTGCATTACACAGTACAAATGGATGCAAAAAGCAAAGTTCACTCTTTTGTCTATTCACTATGCTGTTGTTAGTAGTCAGCTTCATGCATTTGTGGGGCAAAAGATTGTTTTACTTGCTGGGTGCAATAGGTTGTGAAGAGAGTGTATGCTGCATTAGCTATCTGTGCTGACAGATAACAGCCTGGGGGAATCAAAAGCAGCTAATTTGGGCCATTAGTAGTTGACTGTGGAATGGTTGTGGTAGCGGCTCTTGTGATGACAAGGCCTGGTGTGGGAGGGCTAGGGGGGAACATGGGAGAAGGTGCTCTGGCCTTAAAATTATTGAACTCAATATTGAGTCCTGAAGGCTGTAGAGCCCCTAAATGACATGATGTTCTTCCCGCTTGTGTTGAGCATTGCTGGAGCACTGCAGCAAGCCTGAAACAGTTGTTGGTCAGGTAACACAGTGTTGAAATGGCAGGCAACAGGAAACTCAGCCACTTTTGTGGACAGAGCATAGGTGTTCTGCAAAGTCATGTCCAGTCTGCATTTTGTCTCGATGTACAGGAGACCACATTGTAGTCAACGAATACAGCAGACTGGCCTTTACCCATTACTTTGTCCAACTATTTATCACACACCCATATGCTCTCTTGCACACTAGAGTGAGGAAGGCAGAGTGAATTCTGTATGGGTAGAGCACAGAAATATCAAGGAGCAGAAAATGGTAGTGGCTTTGTATTTCAACATTCTTTCCTCCTCCTCTCCCTTCCTCTCAAAAAAAAAATCTGTGGTGGTAATGTTGGGAAGATATTAAACTGTAAGTAAGAGATGCAAGCAGTAAATATACAGCTTTAATGAGCAACTTTAATTCACATATAGATTGGGCAAATCAAATTGGTAACAATACCGTACCGGAGGATTTCCTGGAGTACGAGAAAGCTGGTTTTCTGTATCAATGCACTGTGTAATGTGAAAGGAATAATTATTCATCAAGCTGTGCAAGGCTCCTTGGGGAAGAGTGACTGTAATGTGATCGGATTCTTCATTAAAGAATGAATGTGTCATAGTTGATTGAGACGAGAGTTCTGAATTTAAAGGAATAGTCTGAAGCATGAGCTGGCCATGATAAATTGAGCAATGTTACTGAAAGGGATGATATTGGATAGGCAATGGCAAATATTTAAAGAGTGCGTGGAGGAACTGCAACAATTATTTGTTTCTGTCTGGCACAAAAATAAAAAAGACAAGATCAGGCCACTTTTCCTAACATGGGAAATTAGTCATACTTCTGTATCTAAGCGCCGTCCTGTTGGCTCCCCTCAGTTGAAGCAAAATGCTTAGAGACATAGTATAGTATTACCTTCTTCATCTTTATTCTGGGCCCTGGGGGGAGAGAGAATGATTGCCCATGTGCACAGAGACATGAATTCATGGCCTTCTCTGGAACAGCATTTTCTGAATGAACTATATAGTCATTTTACAGGCAGGAGCATCCAGATCACAACATACATATTGGTTGGGTGACTGTTATAATCAACGAGTGTCAATAGTAAAGATTAAGCCATCTGCTGTTAGACAATGAAAAACTGGCTTCACATAATGAATACTTTTCACCTTGTAAAGTGATGTTACATATTGAATGCTATCTCACCTTGTTAAATGGCTCTACATAATGAATGCTTTTCCACCTTGTTAACCCATTACTCTTGCCTCCAGCACCCCATTGTTAACTGTAAGTTCTTATCTGATCTGAGTCATGCTCAGCTGAATCGCTTGTTTCACAAAACTCAGAACTTAACTCTTTCCCTGCCTATACGCATTCTCATTCCCTCCTATCACTTCATGATGACCAATGGCATTACCAGCTTCCAAGCACCTGAGTGAATTTGACTAATGCATTGTCAAAAAATTAGGAATAGGCTGTGTGGTTCAAAGATGTACACTGAATTTTTAATCCTCCTTTCCACTTGCTCTCTCCTCTGTTAAATATTCAGTACATTTGTGAAAATTATTATAATTTAAAATGTTTTAATACACCAAAATGACTTCTCTTTGCTCGTGGGATATGGGTGATTTGTTACCCAATCTTTAATTGGGGCGGCTCAGTGGTTAGCACTGCTGCCTCACAGCACCAGGCACCTGGGTTCAATTTCAGCCTCTGGCGACTGTCTGTGTGGAGTTTGCACATTCTCCTTGTGTCTGCATGGGTTTCCTCCGGGTACTCTGGTTTCCTCCCACAGTCTAAAGATGTGCAGGTTAAGCGCTCCTCAAACATTCCAGAAGATTCCCATGGCCTCGGAACCTATTCCACTATTAGCCATGCAGTTCGAGACACCACCCACGCCCTCCACTTCCTCAAAGACTTTCGTTTCCCTGGCCCCCAACGTCTCATCTTCACCATGGATATCCAGTCCCTCTACACCTCCATCCGCCATGACCAGGGCCTTCAAGCCCTCCGTTTTTTCCTCTCCAGACGTTCCCAACAGTACCCTTCAACCAACACTCTCATTCGTTTGGCTGAACTGGTCCTCGCCCTTAACAATTCCTCCTTTGAATCCTCCCACTTCCTCCAGACCAAAGGGGTAGCCATGGGCACACGTATGGGCCCCAGCTATGCCTGTCTCTTTGGCTATGTAGAGCAGTTGATCTTCCGTAATTACACCGGCACCACTCCCCACCTCTTCCTCCGCTACATTGATGACTGCATTGGCGCCATCTCGTGCTCCCACGAGGAGGTTGAGCAATTCATCAACTTCACCAACACATTCCACCCTGACCTTAAATTTACCTGGACCATCTCTGACACCTCGCTCCCCTTGCTGGACCTCTCCATCTCCATTAATGACGACCGACTTGACACTGACATTTTTTACAAACACATCGACTCCCAAAGCTACCTGGATTGCACCTCTTCCCACTCTACCTCTTGCAAAAATGCCATCCCGTATTCCCAATTCCTCCGCCGGATCTGCTCCCAGGAGGACCAGTTCCACCACAGAACACACCAGATGGCCTCCTTCTTTAGAGACCGCAATTTCCCTTCCCACGTGGTTAAAGATGCCCTCCAACGCATCTCGTCCACATCCTGCACCTCCGCCCTCAGACCCCACCCCTCCAACCGTAACAAGGACAGAATGCCCCTGGTGCTCACCTTCCAGCCTATCAACCTTCGCCTAAACTAAATCATCCACCGACATTTCCGCCACCTCCAAGCAGACCCCACTAGCAGGGATATATTTCCCTCCCCACCCATTTCCGCCTTCCACAAAGTCCGTTCCCTCCGTGACTACCTGGTCAGGTCCATGCCCCCAAACAACCCACCCTCCAATCCTGGCACTTTCCCATGCCACTGCAGGAACTGTAAAACCTGCGCCCACGCCTCCTCCCTCACCTCTAACCAAGGCCCGAAAGGAGCCTTCCACATCCATCAAAGTTTTACTTGCACATCCACTAATATCATTTATTGTATCCGTTGCTCCCGATGCGGTCTCCTTTACATTGGAGAGACTGGGCACCTCCTAGCAGACCGCTTTAGGGAACATCTCCGGGACACCCGCACCAATCAACCACACCGCCCTGTGGCCCAACATTTCAACTCCCCCTCCCACTCTGCCGAGGACATGGAGGTCCTGGGCCTCCTTCACCGCCGCTCCCTCACCACCAGATGCCTGGAGGAAGAACGTCTCATCTTCCGCCTCGGAACACTTCAACCCCAGGGCATCAATGTGGACTTCAACACTTTCCTCATTTCCCCTTCCCCCACCTCACCACCCTAGTTCTAAACTTCCAGCTCAGTAACTATCCCCATGACTTGTCCGGACTTGTCCTACCTGCCTATCTCCTTTTCCACCTATCCATTCCACCTTCTCCCTGACCTATCGCCTTCATCCCCTCCCCCACTCACCCATTGTACTGTATGCTACTTTCTCCCTACCCCCACCCTCCTCTAGCTTATCTCTCCACGCTTCAGGCTCACTGCCTTTATTCCTGATGAAGGGCTTTTGCCCGAAACGTCGATTTCGAAGCTTTGTGGATGCTGCCAGAACTGTTGTGCTCTTCCAGCACCACTAATCAGGGAGTAAAGGGTCTTGTGAGGGAGCCGTGGTTTAATAAGGAATTGGAATCCCTTGTGAAAGGGAAGAGGGTGGCCTATGTAAAGATGAGGCGTGAAGGTTCAGTTGGGGTGATTGAGAGTAATAAGGTAGCCAGGAAGGATCTGAAGAGAGAGCTAAGAGCAGTGAGAAGGGGACATGAAAAGTCCTTAGTTGGTAGGATTAGGGAAAACCCAAAGGCTTTCTATAGGTATGTCAGGAATAAAAGGATGACTAGGGTAGGTATCGGTCCAGTCAAAGATAGTAGTGGGAAGTTGTGTGTGAAGGTGGAGGAGATTGGTGAGACACGAAATCAATGCTTTTCGTCAGTATTCACTCAGGAACAGGACACTGTTGCTGATGTGAATATTGAGTCACAAGTGATTAGAATGGATGGCCTTGAGGTACGTAGGGAAAAGGTCTGGGGAATACTGGAAAGGGTGAAAATAGATCAGTCCCCTGGGCCTGATGGCATTTATCCTAGGATCCTCTGGGAAGCTAGGGAGGAGATAGCGAAGCCATTGGCCTTGATTTTTATGTCGTTGTTGTCTACGGGAATAGTGCCAGAAGACTGGGGGATAGTGAATGTGGTCCCCTTGTTCAAGAAGGGGAGCAGGGATAGCCCGAGTACCTATAGGCCAGTGAGTCTCACTTCTGTTGTGGGCAAAGTCTTAGAGAATTGTAAGGGATAGGATTTATGAACATCTGGATAGGAATAATGTGATCAAGGATAGTCAGCATGGTTTTGTGAAGGGCAGGTCGTGCCTCACAAACCTTATTGAATTCTTTGAGAAGGTGACCAAGGAAGTGGACGAGGGTAAAGCAGTAGATGTGGTGTATATGGATTTTAGCAAGGCGTTCGATAAGGTACCCCATGGCAGGCTAATGCAAAAACTACGGAGGTATGGCATTGAGGGGGAGTTGGAGGTTTGGATTAGGAATTGGCTGGCTGGAAGGAGACAGAGGGTAGTAGTTGATGGTATAGGTTCATCTTGGAGTGCAGTTACTAGCGGTGTTCCACAAGGATCTGTTTTGGGACCATTGCTGTTTGTCATTTTTATAAATGACCTGGAGGAGGGGCTTGAAGGCTGGGTGAGCAAGTTTGCGGATGACACAAAAGTCGATGGAGTTGTGGACAGCGAAGAAGGATGTGGCAGGTTACAGCGTGATATAGATAAGTTGCAGAGCTGGGCAGTAAGGTGGGAAATGGAATTCAATGTAGCTAAGTGTGAAGTCATTCACTTTGGTAGGAGTAACAAGAAGATGGATTACTGGGCTAATGGTAGACTACTTGGTAGTGTGGATGAGCAGAGGGATCTTGGTGTCCATGTACACAGATCTTTGAAAGTTGCCACCCAGGTAAATAGTGCTGTGAAGAAGGCATATGGTGTACTGGGCTTTATTGGTAGAGGAATGAGTTCCAGAGTCCTGAGGTCATGTTGCAGTTGTATAAGACTCTGGTGCAGCCTCATCTGGAGTATTGTGTGCAGTTTTGGTCGCCATACTATAGGAAGGATGTGGGGGCATTGGAACGAGTGCAGAGGAGGTTTACCAGGATGTTGCCTGGCATGGTAGGAAGATCGTATGAGGAAAGGCTGAGGCACTTGGGACTTTTCTCATTGGAGAAAAGAAGGTTTAGGGGAGATTTGATAGAGGTGTGCAAGATGATTAGGGGTTTAGATAGGGTTGACAGTGAGAACCTTTTTCCGCGTATGGAGTCAGCTGTTACTAGGGGACACAGCTTTAAATTAAGGGGTGGTAGGTATAGGACAGATGTTAGGGGTAGATTTTTTACTCAGTGGGTTGTGAGTTCATGGAATGCCCTGCCAGTAGCAGTGGTGGACTCTCCCTCTTTCTGGTCATTTAAGCGGGCATTGGACAAGCATATGGAGGTTATTGGGCTAGTGTAGGTTAGGTAGGCTTCGGTCGACGCAACATCGAGGGCCGAAGGGCCTGTACTGCGCTGTATTTTTCTATGTTCTGTGTTCTAATCCAGGTTAGGTGAATTGGTCATGCGAAATGCCCAGTGTTAGGTGCATTAGTCAGGGCTAAATACAGGGTAGAGGGATAGGTCTAGATGGGTTACTCTTCGGAGGGTCGGTGTGGACTTGTTGGGCCGAAGGGCCTGTTCCCATACTGTAGGGAATCTAATCTAATCTAATAAGACTGTGACAGCCAATATTTAAGGAAGTTATTGATACACATCATACAATGATTATAACAACAAAATTACTAGTCCATTATAGTAAATAGAATTTGAAGAGCAGTTTTGCGTGGAAAAAAAATTCACCAGTAAAGTTCTTAAATCCACAGTCCTTAGTGACCACTCCATCCCCTCCAAGTTCAGTGGAAATAAGCCAGTTCTTCAAAATCTCCTTTAGTAAACTCCAACTGAAAACAAAATTCACTCTGTCCTTGCATCGTTCCTCTAAAAAATCTGATTTCTTGAATAAGGGCAGTTAAATACTGCACAAAACTGACGAGACTTCGATCCTTGCAGATGTGCTTCAGATGGAGGATACCAGCACATCGGAGTGTGCAGTGGAGCAGCTGCAACCGCAGGCTAGGTGAATGCAGCATTCTTTACTGCTTCTGCTCCTGCTCTGCTGTTAAATGTAACAAAGCCAAATGGCTGTTGTGATGCTAGCTTGATCAGTGAACCTTCATATCCTTTAAGTGACCGAAAAGACAAGGTAGAGCTCACGTGGTTTAATGTCCATAGGAAGGCCACTGACAAAACTCATACCGACCTCCTCTTTGCTGTTGTTAGTGTCTTCACTTTTTGTGCTCATGACTGAGGAGCTGATTGAATCTGTTGGATCAGGTGGTGGAGTGCTGAGCAGTGGTCTGAAGGCATGCTTTACCTCTGAATGGAGAAACTCTAGAGAAGATGTTAGCTGCTGAAAGTATCTTTGCATTTCCTCTCTCATTTCTTCCTTGCCGAGGTGGTTATTGGTATGAAGACGGTCACACATTTAACTGCAGTAAATTGTGTCTGCCTATTTCAACATTCTCAGTCGTCTTGAAGTCTGTTACTCTGTTCACTACTTATGACTTTATCAAGTTTTATACAATACTTTAACTTCTAAATTGTACTGCATAAACAATTCAGTCAATTATAAATAACAATCAATGGTCCTAAAATCAAACCCTCAGGGAACCTTGTTCAGATTATTCAAAAATCATTTTCTTTTAACAAATCGATACTTGGCTAATGTGAAAGCTGTCAGGAAAAGTATTTCAGATGTCTGGAAGAGCAAGAAAACAACAAAATGTTTCCTGTGCTTTAGCAATTGAAGAGGTAGTTTCAGTTCAAATTTAAACTCAAATATTCATGGGAAACAAATGTAGAATATTTTCACCAAACAAAGCTTCCCAAATAATACAGTCAAAATTATGGGGACAACTTTGGTAGAGATCAACATTCTTTGAATTTGCAATATGAAGGGGGCTAATGAAGTCTTAACAATAATTAACAGAACATAAGTTCTAATATACTCTAGAAAATCTTAACAAAATAGCAAACTAAAAATGCACTCTTCGTTTTGTGAACACTGCATTAAAAATGTAGCAGCAAAGATATTGTAATATAGTACTCTCATCCGGCTAAAGCAGGACCACTGATGCAACTTTTTTTGAAACAAGCATTGTAGAATTTGAAACAAATAAAGGGCTCAAGGCACTCAATCAATTAGTTTTAAGGTTACAAGTTTGATAATTTTGACAAGGACATAATGCTGTCCAATTTCTATGTAGAAACATAATCTGCCCCATTACACAGCCCACAAAACACATTGAATTGAGCTCCTGATTCAAACAAGGCAAAACAGTTACTTAAAACAATTTTCTGAACCTGTATTTTAACAAACTAAAATTTTTAAACATCAAACCCTCTCAGCATGGCACAATTTACATTGAAGCTTTCCTTTTTCAACCCAAGTATTAGTACAACCTTAATTTCAGCATTTTCTAGCGTTTATTTTGCATCATCTGGCTGAAATTACACTTATAAAAAGAGAAAGCCCTCGCAGCAGGCCACGTGGCGCAGCAGTCCAAGCCACACTCTCCACCCAGAACAAAGACTCAGAGCCTCAAATTTCGCCACGAGGGATTTTCACCCCTTTTTCCCTTTACTCCTCACGGGGGCTCGAACCCCACTTAAACAGTGAACCCGAACCACAATTGAACACACAAAGCTTGAACTCCAATTAAACACAGAAAACCCGAACCTCGCTTAACCACAGAGAGCTCGAGCCTCAGCACAGTGCGGAGGACTTGAACCTCAAACACCATCCCGCTTCTGCAAGAAACTCTAATCCCAGTACTGCACTGAGGTCTCGAACCTCAATCACACCCCCCTCCCCCCAGTGCCGCGCAGAGGACTCAAACCTCTGCTTACCAGTGTGCTTGCAAAACCATGTTTCTCGACTGAACTAATTACTGTTGAGGAATCCGTAAAATAGAGAGTGATTGAACGAGGGACCCGTCTCTGGCATACAGGAATATTGAGGGGGGCTAAATTTAAAATCTTACCTTGTGGGCCTGACTGTCTCAAGACACCGATGTTCTGGGTGACTGCTGACACCATCCGACGTAACTATTCATTTGGATCCTGCTGACTAACCCAATGTTGTCCCTGTTGTTAACAAAATTTTTAGCTGATCTGAGTCATGCTCAGCTGAAACTCTTGTTTCACAAAACTCAGAACTTAACTCTTTCTCTGCCTGCTTATACCCTAATTGTCATATGCATTCTCATAAGGACGGGACATATTGACCAGAAAAAGCAGTAGACCTGAGGATTAAGAGCAATTTAGCTTTCAGCAAAGGAGGACAAAGGGATTGCTTAAGAGGGAGAAAATAGCGTAAGACAGTTAGCTTGTGGGAAGCATAGAAACTGATTGTAAAACCTTCTTATTGGAAGATGAAGAGTAGAAAAATTAGCAAATGCAAATACAAGTTTCTTACAATCTGAAATGGAAAGTTATAATGGGAAACAAAGAGAAGACAGACTAATTAAACACACATTTTGGCACAATAATCTACATCCCAGATCACTTAAGTATGTGGCCCCAGAAATAGCATACATATTGGTAGTCCTCTTTCAACACTGTATAGACTGTGGAATAGTTACTATGGATTAGAACTGTTAATGTAACTCCACTATTTAAAACAAGGAGGGAGGAGATAACAGAACCATAGACTGATTAGCCTGGCATCAGTAATAAGGAAAATGCTAAAGTTAATTATAAAGGACATTGCTTATTATGGAAGGTTGAGTTATAATGAAAACTTGGGACTTTTTTCATTGGAGCATAGGAGGTTGAGAGGCAACCTATTAAAGTTTATAAAATAATGAGGGGTATAAATAGAGTTAATAGTAGTTATCTTTTCTGTAGGATAAGGGGTTTCAAGACTAGGGGGCATATTCTTAAGGTGAGAGTTATATTGATCATCCATTTTGAATAGATTTAAGACAGACGTCAGAGGCAGGTTCCTTATTCAGAGAGAGGTAAGGGAGTGGAATGCCCTACCTGCCAATGTAGTCAACTCAGCCACATTAGGGGCATTTAAACAATCCTTGGATGAGCACATGGATGATGATGGGATAGTGTAGAGGGACAAGCTGAGAATAGTTCACAGGTCGGCGCAACATTGTGAGCCGAAGGGCCTGTTCTGAGTTTGTATTGTTCTATATTCTAAAGTATATCATAGAAACATGGAAGAGAGGAAAGAGATTTAAAAGACATGAGGGTAAATGTTTTACACACGGGGTGGTTCTTGTGTGGAATGAACTTCCTGAGAAAGCGGTGGATGTGAGTACAGTTAATGTTTAAAATACATTTAGATCGATAGATAGATGAATAGGAAAGCTTTGGGGGGATATGGGCAAGTACAGGCAGGTGGGGCTAGTTTAGTTTGGGATTGTGGTCGATATGGACTGGTTGGACCGAAGGGTCTCTTTCCATGTTGTATGACTCTATTTAATAGCAGAATACTTGGAAAACAGTGACAGGATTTGATAGAGTCAGCATGTATTTATGAAAGGAAAATCATGCTTGACAAATCTATTGTAATGTTTTGAGAATGTAGCCTGTGTTCTCTATAATGGGAAGCCTGTGGATGTTTACAAAATGCTTAGATTGATGGTAGTGCACTGACATGGATAGAGAAGCTGTTGGCTGATAGTAAACAAGATTAGAAATAAGCAGGTCATTTCCTGAGAAGCAGTCCGTGACTAATTGGGTACCATAGGGAATAGGCTTGGATCCCATTTGTTCTCCTCTGCTATCTCCTTCATAATCTGGGATATAGTCCATCTTGGAGAAAGTGAGGACTGCAGATGTTGGAGATCAGAGCTGAAAAATGTGTTGCTGGAAAAGCGCAGCAGGTCAGGCAGCATCCAAGGAGCAGGAGAATCGACGTTTCGGGCATAAGCCCTTCTTCAGGAATCAGGGCTGAAGAAGGGCTTATGCCCGAAACTGCGATTTTCCTGCTCCTTGGATGATCCCTGACCTGCTGCGCTTTTCCAGCAACACATTTTTCAGCTGTAGTCCATCTTGTCCAGGTTATTTATCCATCTTAAGACCTTTCAGCTTTCCTAGTACCTCCTCAATGATGGCCACTACACACCCCTCTGCCCTGACTCTCTTGAAGTTCTGGTATGTTGCTGGTGTCTTTCACTGTGAAAACTGACGCAAAGAGCCTTTTCAGTTCCTCTGCCATTTCTTTGTCTCCATTATTACTTCTCTGGCCTCATTTTCCAGTGGTCTAATCCACTCTTGTCTTTCTCTTACCTTCTATATATCTTAAACTCTTGCAATCCCCTTTTATATTATTAACTAACTTACTCTAATTTCATTATCTTACCGTTTATTGCTTTTTTAGTTGTCCTCTGCTGGGTTTTAAATGCTTTCCAACCTTCTGGCTTCCCACTAATCTTCACCAAAACTATATATTTTATCTTTGATTTTATGCTGTCGCTGACTTCCCCTGTCAGCCATAGTTGCCTCATTTTCCTCTTAGTATATTTCTTCCTTGGGATGAATTTCTGCTATGCCTTCTGAATTTCCCACTACACACTCCAGTCATTGCTGCTCCACTGACTTCCGTACTCATCAGTTCCCTTCCATTGAACTCCCTTATGTCTTTGTAGTTACCGTTACTCAGTTGTTCTGTAACATTATATTTGATTCTAGTTTCTCCCCCTCAAACCACAGGGTAAATTCCATGATATTCCATGGTCACTGCTCCCTATGGATTCCTGCACCTTAAACTTCCTATTCAAGTCTACCTTGTTACACCAAATCCAGAATTGCATGTTTCTAGAATGCTGTACCAGCCGCATCTCCAAAAAGAATCTTGTAGACATTCAGCAAGTTTCTTTTCTTGAGATCTATTACCAACCTGATTTTCACAATCCCGTATGATTATTGTAGTAGAAAAGACATGTTAGAAAGGCATGGTTTTCTTGCCCACATCCTAACTACTGCTAGGAGGCCTGTTCATAACCCCCGTAAGTGTCTTTTTTCCTTCTGCAGTTCTTCAACTCTACCAATGCAGATTCTATGCCTTCTGACTCTGTCACTTCTTGCTGTTGATTTAATTTCATTTCCTACTGCCCCTACAATCCTGTTCCTCTTACCTTTTGCTTGTCTTTTTTTTTAGGAACAGGTATCTTTGGATATTTAGTTCCCAGCCCTGATCCTTTTGCAGCCATTCTATATTATTCCCACATCATCGTACCTACCAATTTCTGTCAATTCAAAAATTAACACCTTGAAATATTTTACTGTATGCATTTATATACATTAACTTCATGAATAGTAAAGAAAATTTGCCAGTCCATTCTGGGATTCACTACCCCAGTGCATTTTCTTTTGTTTCTATCTGATTCACAATTTGATGTCCCCTACAAATGTAATTACTTTGTTATCTGTGCCCTGATCCAGATCATTACTTAGTATAATGACCAGAACAAGAATTTCTGAAGTCCTTTGAGTTATTATTGAAAATATTTTTTTATCATTCAATGAAGGAGTATCCTGTTTGGTTTGTCCAACAGGAGCTTTTTTTAAATCACTGTTAGATAAACTTTGCCACCTGTACACAGAGATTTGCATCTGGAAGTATTAGAATTCTGTATTAGGATAGTTTCTTTCAGATGAAATATTAAAGCCAGAACCTTGTTACCATCTTGGGAGGATGTAAAATATGTCTTCTACACTGCAAAGAAGGGATTTCTAACTGAAGTTATTTCTAAATCAACAAATTATACAATCTTATCACTTATTTGTTATTTTACGGAATCTTGCTTTGTGCAAATTAGCTGTTGTATTTCTTATGGTAATGACTATACTTCGGAAGTGCTGTATTGACTCTAAACTACTTTAGGACATCCTGAGGTCTTGAAAAGCTGAGTATGCTGCAGCAAGTGAATCAGCTCTGAATTCCCCAAGGCTTCTCTGATTTATGCTTTGGAGATGTCAGAGTGTGATAGAAAAATCCTAATTTGGCTCGCTGAGGAAAGTTGCAGCAGCATTCAAGGAGTTTGCTGCTACCTGTCTGTCTTTTGCTTATCATTTGCTTTTGTGCTATTTGCACCAATTACTGCTTGGTTCAGTTCTACATTCTAACAGTGTTTTTTTGGGTAAAGAAGTTTCTTGTGAATTTATTAGTAACTGTCATATTTATGTCCTCTAGGTCCAATCTTTTCTGCAAGTAGAAGCCTTCACTTTTCATCAACCCCATGTAATCTTTTCATAATCTTGAATGCCTCTATCAAGTCAGCCCTCAGTTCCATCTTTTTTAGATGGAGAAAGCTCTACCCTGTTCAAATATTGCAGATAGGTGTAGACTCTGTTTGATTTTAGTGTGATCAGTTGATGTAATGTTTGGTGCAAAATTCAAATCAATAACTCTGGATTTTTGTGTGTTATATATTTTGTCTATTTTAATATTTCTGACACGTTTGCAGAACAACAGTGTGGCAGTAATATGGTTGTTCTAATGGCAAACAACATCAAACTACATGAATCACATCACAACCCATACTCAGGTTGCTGCAATTTCGCAGTTTAGTTCTGTATTTTATCATGCATAGTTGATAATTTCATTTGAGAGTACTGACCCAAGTAAACTGCTTCAAACCCAATATTTGATATGCTGCTGTACCCTTTTCCACGCTTCAGCTGTGTACAAACTAGCTGAGTGGAGATGGCGTGTTTGGATTACATAGTTGAAAGGTCACATGAGCTGGCCTCAATAACAGCAATTAATCACCAGTTCAATGTTGAAGCGGAGAAAACAACTGGTGTTATGTAATGCTAACTGGAGTTCAAATATCATTGGCTGGTTCTGCTACACGCCCCTGGAATCAGTTTCTTAGAAAGTAATGTTTTCTATACATAGTAACAACAGTATGCAAAATAGTGCAAGTGCGTTACTCCTTAAAGCCAATTTATTTACTTAAAACTAAATTATTTATTTCAAAACTTTGTCCTGTGTGAGATTAAAACTAATTGTTGATGAAATTTATGCAATGGATACAAAAAGTCAGTCTTACAATCTCTGGATATCACTTTGTTGTAATCAAGAATAACAACTCCTGCTATAGAATTTGATGATGGAAGTATTAACTTTTCTTGTCTACAAGGTTATCAATGAAGAAAAACTTCATTTATGATTTTCCTGCACTTTAGAAATGGCAGCATATGTATGACACATATGTATTTTATATTTTAGTGTTCTGTTTGCGCTATTACAATTTGTTCCTCTGGGAGCAGACTGTCCAGGTTTATTCTTGGGATGGTGTAATTCATTATGTGGGTAGATTGAAGAGAATGATGAGCGGTTATCTCATTGGAAGATAGCAAAATATAGTTAGATTAATGATTAATAGCATATAAGATCAGACTAATACTTTAGGGGCGTAAGTTCAAATACACCATGGCAGCTAGGGAATTTAAATTCAGTGAATAAATCTGAGAGTTAAAGATACTCTGACTGTGAAACCTGCCATCCTTATCTAGTCTAGTGACTCCAAACCCAATGTAGCTTATTCTTAAACACACTCTTAACTAGCCAAGCAACCACTCGGTTCAAGGGACTTAGTGATGGAAAGCAAAACAATTTGTAAAAACAACTTGCAGGTCTCAGTGGGTAGATGGAGGATGGGTTTTCCCTAAAGCTGCGTAGTTTTGAACCATGCTACAAAGTCTAGCATAAGAGGGTGACCATTTAGAACCGAGATGAGGGTGAATTTCTTCACTTAGGAGTGAGATAAATCTTTGGAATTCCCTATCCCAGAAAGTCATGGTAGCTTGGTTATTGAGATGCTGGGAGAGGCATGTAACAAGTCAGCATTGCTGTGAAAGTGGATTGGGAGGAGTGTACACTAAGTCACTATCTGTGAAGCACTCTGAACAAGAAAAAGGAGGAGCCTGCATCATAAACAGTGAGAGACAGCCCCAAAAAGCAGCTTCATAAGAGTGCATTAAGCATAGACAGCAGGTGCATGAGGAGCAGAAGAGAGTGTGGGACAGCAGCTTCTCAAGGAGAAGAGTGGGCTTGCATGAGAAGAACAGCAGGAGGAAAAAATAAGAGACAGAAAGCTTCTTCATTTTATTTCTTCCTGTAAGAATCAAATTGTGACATCACCGAAAAGCTATTGAAGGGAAGGAAAGTTTAAAAAGAATCTAAAAGAAATGAGAGCAGAAATTCAGAATAGTGAAGGGGTGACTGATTATCAAAGCGTGGCAGGAAGGCATGAAAAAAATATACAGAGTGACGAATAAATTTGAACAATAGTTTCAAAAGTCAAAGTTTAAGACACTCTGAATGCATGCAGCATTTGTAACAAGATACATAAGTTCATGACACAATTGAAATAAATAATTTTGACTTGATAGCTGATACGGCGATGTGGTTACAGGGAGACTAAGACTGGGTACTCAATATTCAAGGTCTTTTTTTGACTTTCCAGAAGAATAGGCAAAAAAGGAGGTTGGGTAGCTTTACTAATAAAGGAAGATATCAGTGCGCTGCTAAGCAATGATGTAGGTGCATTAGATCATTATATATCCTATATTTTCTTGGAAATGAGCAATGTTAAAGGAGAAGTCATGGATAGGAGTCACCTATAGATTGCTGAAGAGCACCCCTCCCTGTAGGACAAAGTGTTAATTGGTAAATAATGGAAGCATGTGAATAGGGCTCTGCAATTGTCACATACAGTTTTAGTTTGCATATTGACTGGGTGAATCAGATAGGCGAGGGTGATATGGAAGATGAATTTCTACATCATGGGTTGTCTTTTCAACCAGTATTTTGCAGGATCTACCTGGGGATATGCTGTTAGATCCAGGCACAGTAAAAGGGGATTAGTAAGTAATCTCTTAATTAATAATCCTGCGCACACAATTTAAAAATCAGTATGAAGGAGAGCAACTTGACCAAAGGGCAATTGCAAAGATATGAAGAAGCAATTGCATAAAGTGATCTAGGAAGTTAGACTAAGGGGAAAGTCAATGGATGAGCAGAAACAGACACTTGAGAAGGTATTTCCTATTGCTCAGCAAAGGTTTATTTCCATAAAAATAGAAGGCTCTGCGAAGGACGAACTACCTGCATTTAACAAAAGTAGCCAAAGAGAGTATTCAATCAAAAGCTAAGGTGTATAAAGCAGCAAAAACCTAGCCTTAAGACGGAAGATTGGGATTGTTTAGGAAACAATAACGATTGACTAAAAAGCTAATGAAAAGGGAAAAATTTAATTATGAAAGTAAATTGGCAAGAAGTATGTAAAAAAAAAAACAGGAAGAGCTCCTTTGGCTTTTTTAAAAAAAAGTAGCTAAAACAAACGTAGGTCCCCGAAAGAACTGGGGAATTGGTAATGGACAAGAGGGAAATGGCAGATAATTTTAATCAATCCTTTACATTTGTCTTCACAGTGGAGAACTCTATAAATATGCCAAAGGTTACAATAAGAAAAGTGCTAATGGAAAAAAGATCTTATACAATGAACAAAATATTTGGCAAACTAATGGAACTAAAAACAGACATGTTAGGACTAGATGATCTGCACCCAAAAGTTTTAACAGAAGTGGCATCTATGGTATTGGACAGAAAATTCCAGAATTTGCTAGATTGCAGGAGAGTTCCTGTGAATTGGAGCAGTGCTCAAGTGACACCATGTTCAAGAAGAGAGGGAGATGGAAACCAGGAAACGTATGCCAATTAGCCTAACATCTGTCATTGTCATGAAGTTATAGAGAACTGCAGCACAGAAAAAGGCACTTTGGCCCACTATATCTTGCCAGGCAAAAACAACTACCTGACTAGTCTAATCCCATTTTTCAACACTTGGCCCGTAGCCTTGTATGCCTTGGTATCACAAGTGTATAATTAACTGGGAGAAAGTGAGGACTGCAGACGTTGGAAATCAGTGTTGAAAAGTGTTGTGCTGGCAAAGCACAGCTGGTCAGGCAGCATCTGAGGAACAGGCGAATCGAATGTTTCAAGTATAAAGCCCTTCACCAGGAATGAGGCGAGTGGCCCAAGGGGACTGAGAGATAAATGGGAAAGGCTGGGGCTGGGGGAAGGTAGCTGGCAATGCGATAGGTAGATGTAGGTGGAGGGTGAAGGTGGTCGGTCAGAGAGGAGGATGGAGTGGACAGGTGGGAAGGAAGATGAACAGGTAAGACAGGTCATGTAGGTGCTGCTGAATTGGAAGGTTGGATCTGGGATAAGATGGGGGAGGAGCAGACCAGACAAATACTCTTAATCTCATCAGTTACCTCATCCCCTGTCTCCCAGGACAGATGTTCTCAAACCTTTGTGTACTATAGATAAAAAAATGTAATGCCACAGTAATGGAACTTTATATATGTAATGTATATAAAGAACTGTGTATAAAGGGGCTCTTGTAAGAACTGTATACCAGGATTCGATTGCTGTCTTTAACTTGTGGCTTCTGAATAAAGAGGTTATTTTCACCGTTGACCAATTTCAGTCCTTATTTGAACACAATCACAGTTCTTACATGCATTGAGTTCCAGATTCTCACCACCCTCTTGGTGAAAAGTAATTTCCTCCCACCCTCTCTCATCTATTGTCCCAACTTTAAATTTTTAGGAACCATCGACAGATGACTACATAACAAATAAGGGAGAAAGTTTATTATGGAAATAGATTGGGGAAAAAAATATAAACAATTAAGAGTTCCTATGGGTACATAAAAGGAGCAGCCAAAACAAATGTTGGGACCTTTGGAAGATATAGCTGAGGAATGGGCGGCAAGGTGGCACAGTGATTAGCACTGCTGCATCACAGCGCCAGAGACCCGGGTTCAATTCCCGCCTCAGGCAACTGTCTGTGTGGAGTTTGCACATTCTCTCAGTGTCTGCATGGGTTTCCTCTGGGTGCTCCGGTTTCTTCCCAGGTGCTCCGGTTTCCTCCCACAGTCCAAAAATGTACACGTTAGGTGAAATTGCCTGTAGTGTTAGGTGAAGGGGTAAATGTAGGGGAATTGGTCTGGGTGGGTTGCTCTTCGAAGGGTCGGTGTGGACTTGTTGGGCCAGTTTCCACACTGTAAGTAATCTAATCTAATTAATAATGGAGAACAGGGAAATGGCAGATAATTTGAACCAATATTTTTTAATGGTCTTCATAGTGGGCAACACTATAGAAATACCAAAGATAACACAAGTAAAGTGGGAAAATGCTACAGTCCATTAAGCAAAAATAAAACTTGATACAATGCAAGAGTTTATGGTTTTGTTAAAGGGAAATGATATTTGACAGATTTGTTGGAGTTCTTTGAGGATATAATGTACAGAGTTGATGAATGGGAGGCAGTAAATGTAGTATATTTGGATTTCCAGGATGTATTTGATAAGGTGTCACAGAGGGTTATTGCACAAAATAGGAGCTCACTATTAGGGGTGATGTATTGGATTGAACAAGTTGAAGACAGTTGGAATTAGTGGATTGCTTTCAGGTTGGAAAGACATATCCTTATGGCACTCCACTAGTTAAGCCCTGGAGCATCAATTATTTACTAACTATATGAATGATGTGGAAGAGGAGTCAGAGTGTAATGTGACCAAATTTGCTGTTGTGAAAATAGAGTTATTGCGATGAGGATATGAGAAATCTGCTATGAAATATGAGTTGAGTGAATGGGCAAAAATGCTTAATGTTAGAAGATGTGAGGCCATGCACTTTGATAGGACAAATGAAAAGGCAGACTATTATTTAAACAGAAAACACTGCAACATGAAGATCTGGGTGTTCCTGTACATGACACAGTAGGCATTAGCATAGAGGTGCAGTAAGGAATTAAGAATTAAAAATGGAATTTTTTGGCCTTTACTGCTAGAAGGTTAGACATTAACATCAGGCAAGCCTTGTTGCAACTGCATATGATGTTGATGAAGCCACACCTGGGAACCATTGTTGGTTATACTGAATTAGTGGTGCTGGAAGAGCACAGCAGTTCAGGCAGCATCCAAAGAGCAGCGAAATCGACGTTTTGGGCAAAAACCCTTCATCAGGAATCGGATATGCTGTCATTGGAGTAGTTCAGAAGAGATTCACTAGACTGATTACTGGAATGAAGGAATTCCAGTAATCGATGCCTAAATATTAGTTGGAGGTTAGAAGAATAGGGGATGATCTTATGAACTACAGACACTGGAAATGCAAAACAGAAATTGCTGGAAAATCCCAGCAGGCTTGAGGAGAGAAAACAGTTAACGTTTCTGGTCCAGTGACCATTCTTCAGATTCTGAGGTGGCCTAATAGAATAGATATTGAGAAGATGTTTCCACTAATGGGAGAATCTTCTAGGGAATGTAGAATAAGGGGCCGGGGGGAGGTGGGGGGCCCAGGAGGTGGGGGGGGCAAGCTTGAAGGACTGACTTGTTCTTTTCCTATTTCTTGTATTGTTGTATTCAAAATAGACAGTGATAGGTTTCTAGATATTAAGGATATCAATGGATGTGGAGATGATGCAGGACAATTACATTTGAGGAAGTAGATCTGTGATCTAGTTGAATGTCAATTATTCTTTTTTCCTACATTCAGGTCTGGTTTTGAGATAATCACTTGCCCCGTTACACTTCTAATATTACATCCTGATTTGAAGTACTAAAAACATTCAGAATCAATCAATATTTTGAACTGTGGTTTGCATACATGAGCCATTAGGAGAAAGTGAGGGCTGCAGATGTTGGCAATCGGAGTGAAGAGTGTAGTGCTAGAAAAGCACAGCAGGTCTGGCAACATCCAAGGAGCAGGAGAATCAACGTTTCGGGCATAAGCCCTTCATCAGCAAGGGCTTATGCCTGAAACGTTGATTCGCCTACACCTCAGATGCTGCCTGACCTGCTGTGTTTTTCCAGTACCACATACATGAGATATTTCCAGCTTGATTTTAGATGGCCTGTTTAGGGCTGATATCAGTAAGCATCAGTTCATAAGAAGGATAATGACAATAGGAAACTTCTATTTGTTCATACTCCAAAAAATTATGAGCTGTCGATGTAGGGTTATTTCAAAACTGCTGGATTTTTGTTACATGAACATATTGAGGGATATGGAGCCAAAGCAGGTAGATAGAGTTTAGGTAAAATTTAGTGATCTATTTGAATGGCAGAGTATAACTGACTGATCCACTCTTGTTACTGAGTTTGTTTCTCCATAAACCACCTTAAAATTCACCAAAAAGAATCTTGCATTCATCTTTTCATTTAATTTGGAGAGAGGTCAGTAGAGTCAGTGAGATATGCTTGTCCTTTGAATGGTGTATTGATTTTGAAATATTGAACTGTTTTTCTCAGAAGATTCAAACTTCAGAAAGGAATATTTATAAAGTGCATTATTTGACTCGCTGGTAGAGCTTATGAGTAAATGCCATTAATGTTATGTGTCAGGGCTTTCAGAACTATTTGCAGCATTTAAAAAATTTTCATTCATGGAAGGTGAGCATCGCTGGCTGGCTGGCTGGCCAGCATTTATTGCTTATCCCTAGTTGCCCTTGAGAAGGTGAGCTGCCTTCTTGACTGCTGCAGTTCACAGGTTGTAGGTTGACCCATAATGCCCTTGAAGGAATTCCAGAATTTTGACCCAGTGACCGTGAAGGAACAGCAATATATTTTTAAGTCAACATGGTGAGTGACTTGGAGGGGTGCTTGCAGGTGGTGGTTTTCCATGTAGCTGCTGCTTTTGTCTTTCTAGTTAGAAGTGGTTGTGGGTTTGAAAGATGCTGTCCAAGAATCTTTGAATTTCTTTAGTGCATCTTGTTGTTATTAGAAGTGTGCACTGAGTGTCAGTGGTGGAGGGAGTGGATGTGAGCCCAGTTGAGTAAACTGCCTTGTCCTGAATGATGTTAAGCTTCATGAGTGTTGTTGGAGCTGTACCCATACAGGCAAGTGGGAAGTATTCCATCTGACTTCTAACTTGTGCCTTGTTGATGACGAACAGTTGGAGTTGAATTATTTTCTACAGTATTCCTAGTCTAGACCTGCTTTAGAAGCCACTGTATTTATATGAATACTCCAGTTATGTTTCTGATCAATGTTAACCCCAAATTTGTTGATACAGAACATAGAACACATAGAACATTGAACATTACAGCACAGTACAGGCCCTTTGGCCCTCGATGTTGCGCTGCCCTGTTATACTAATCTGAAGCCCATCCCACCTACACTATTCCATGTATGTCCATATGCCTGTCCAATGACTACTTAAATGCACTTAAACTTGGTGCATCTACTGCCGTTGCAGGCAAAACATTCCATACCTTTACTACTGTGAGTAAAGAAACTACCACTGACATCTGTCTTATACCTATCTCCCCTCACTTTAAAGTTGTGTCCCCTCGTGTTTGCCATCTCCATACTTGGAAAAAGGCTCTCCCTGTCCACCCTAGCTAACTCTCTGATTATTTTTTATGTCTCTATTAAATCACCTCTCAACCACCTTCTCTCTAACGAGAGCAGCCTGAAGGCCCTCAGCCTTTCATCGTAAGACATTCCTTCTATACCAGGCAATATCCTAGTAAATCTCCTCTGCACCATTTCCAAAGCTTCCACATCCTTCTTATAATGCGGTGACCGGAACTGTACACAATACTTCAAGTGTGGCCGTACCAGAGCTTTGTATAGTTGCAGCATAACCTCCTGGTTCCGGAACTCAATCCTTCTATTAATAAAGGCCAAAACACTATATGCTGCCTTAACAATCCTGTCAATCTGGGTGGCAACTTTCAGGGATCTGTGTATATGGACACCGAGATCTCTCTGCTCATCGGTACTCCCAAGAATCTTACCATTAGCCCAGTACTTTGCATTCCGATTACTCCATCCAAAGTGTATCACCTCACGCTTGTCCACATTAAACTCCATTTGCCACCTCTCAGCCCAGCTCTACATCCTATCTATGTCTCTCTGCAACCTACTACATCCTTCGTCAACAACTCCACCGACCTTAGTGTCATCCGCAAATTTACTAACCCACCCTTCTAAGCCCTCATCCAGGTCATTTATAAAAACAGCAGTGGACCCAACACCGACCCTTGTGGTACGCCGCTAGTAACTAGACACCAAGATGAACATGTTCCATCAACTACAACCATCTGTTTTCTTTCAGCAAGCCAATTACTGATCTAAACTGCTATGTCTCCCACAATCCCATTCCTCCGCATTTTGTATAATAGCCTACTGTGGGGAACCTTATTGAACGCCTTGCTGAAATCCATATACACCACATCAACTTGTTTACACTCATCTACCTGTTTGGTCACTTTGTCAAAAAACTCAATAAGGGTCATTAGGCACGACCTACCCTTCACAAAACCATGCTGACTGTCCCTGATCAGATTATTCTTTTCTAGATGGTTATAAATCCTATCTCTTATAACCTTTTCCAACACTTTACCAACAACTGAAGTGAGACTCACTGGTCTGTAATTACCAGGGTTGTCTCTACTACCCTTTTTGAACAAGGGAACCACATTTGCTATCCTCTAGTCCTCAGGCACTATTCCTGACAATGATAATTTGAAGATCAATGCCAAAGGCTCAGCAATCTCTTCCCTTGCTTCCCAGAGGATCCTAGGATAGATCCCATCTGGCCCAGGGGACTTGTCTATTTTCACACTCTGCAGTATTTCTAATACTTCTTCCTTGTGAGCTTCAATCTCTTCTAGTCTAGATGCAAGTATCTCTATCTTCCTTGCCAACATTTTCATTTTCTATAGTGAACACTGTCGAGCGCCCTAACGGAGTTTTCACATTTTATCCTAACATAAGCCGCCGCCGCTGCCTTCTTGACCAGGGATTCCACTTCCTTAGTAAACTACAGCTCACACGTTCTATATCTTCCTCCCTGCCTGACAGGTACGTACCTATCCAGGACACACAGGAGCTTTTCCTTGAATAAGCTCCACATTTTTAATGTGCTCATCACCTGCAGTTTCCTTTCCCATTCTACGCTTCCTAAATCTTTCTTAATTGCATCGTAATTTTCCTTCCCCCAGCTGTAACTCTTGTTCGGTGGAGTACACCTATCCCTTTCCATCACTAAAGTAAACCTGAGAGAATTGTGATCGCTGTCTCAAGTGCTCACCTACTTCCAAATCTAACACCTGGCCAGGCTCGTTACCCAGTACTAAATCTAAAGTGGCTTCACCCCTTGTAGGCCTGTCTACATACTGTGTCAGGAAGCCCTCCTGCACACACTGGACAAAAACTGACCCATCTATAGTACTCGTACTGTAGTGATCCCAATCAATATTTGGATAGTTGAAGTCCCCCATGACAACTACCCTGCCCCTCTCACTCCTATCAAGAATCATCTTTGCTATCCTTTCCTCTACTTCTCTGGGACTATTCGGAGGCCTATAGAAAGCTCCCAACATGGTGACTTCTCCTTTCCAGTTTCTAACCTCAGCCCATACTACCTCAGTTAATGAGTCCCCAAACATCCTTTCTACAACTGTAATTTTGTCCCTGATCAACAATGCCACACCTCCCCCTCTTTTACCATCTTCCCTGTTCTTACTGAAACATCTGAATCCCAGAACCTGCAACAGCCATTCCTGCCCCTGATCTATCCATATCTCCGTAATGGCCGCAACATCGAAGTCCCAGGAACCAACCCACGCTGCCAGTTCACCCACTTTATTTCGGATGCTCCTCGCGTTGAAGTACGCACATTTCAAACCAGGTTCTCGCTTGCCAGTGTCAGATACTTGATTTTGGAACTCCCTACTCTCATCCTCTTCTGTACCTGTCCTACAATTTTGGTTCCCATTCCCCTGCTGTATCAGTTTAAGTCCACCTTTAATAGCTTTAGTGAATTTCCCACCCAGGATATTGGTACCCCTCTGGTTTAGATGAAGACCATCCTGCTTGTAGAGGTCCCACCTACCCCAGAAAGAGCTCCAATTATCCAAAAACCCGAAACCCACCCTCCTGCAGCATCCCTGTAGCCACGTGTTCAACTCCTTTCTCTCCCTATTCCTCACCTCACTAATGGGGGAATTCGGTGATGATAATGCATTAATGTCAAGGGACAATGGCTAGATTGCCTCTTATTGGAGGTTGTAATGTTATAGACTTCATAATTATAATGATAGTTCATGGATTGAAAGAATTGACAAAGATAAACTGTTACACATGGAAAGAAGCAGCGATAACTCTATGGAATAAAGTAGTAAGGGACAGGACAAACTTGTATAAGAATTGAAAGCAATTAGCCATGTGTGGAAAAAGAGGGAATCAAAGCTACATGAACAAAATTGTTTTGACATCTGCTTGATAGCTGGCTGTTCTATTGCCACAACGATAACTGATTGCTCTGCAGAAGAATTTGAGGAGTTAATCACAGGGAAGCTGTGTCTTAAAACTGACAGTCAATGCCAAATGTAACAAGGAACAACAAAGCTACTTCTATCAAGAAGGCAAACATGCAATATCACGGATGAAAAATCTAAAAAAATCATATCGTGGACCTGAAGGACGAAAATCTATCTAAGAATCAACAACAGAACCCTTCATTAGCAGAACATTGAAGAGCACTGTGCAAGGATTGAATCCTGAACACGTCCAGAGACAGACACTGTTCATTGGTAAATTCCATCATTAATCAGGGGCACAGACAGACCTTAACCTCACAACTAATGCATTGTATGAGCTGAGATGACACACTTTGTTAAAAAACCTGAAGATATCTTGAGAATGTGACCTAAAAAAAGTTCTGGCATTTACATATTAACAAACCGAAACTTGCAAAGCCATTCTAAAAGCTAAAAGACTTAATCTGAGTTTGTTTAATATATTTCAGCTGCTTGACACTGTAACCCTTTAACTATAAACTCTGTGTCTTATGGTCCTGCTCCACGACCACCTGATGAAGAACAAGCACTTTGAAAGCTAGTGCCTCCAAATAGACCTGTTGGACTATAACCTGGAGTTGTTATTTTTCACCATTAATCAGGTAACAGCCAAGTTGAGTTATGAGGCTTAACCTATTTATTGAGTCTTATTTTGGTTCCTACCTGCAATGAAATTTAAATTATTGTTTTCGTCCCTGAGTGTGAGATTTCTTAATAAGTAGCCAAATTAAAAGTAACTTGTGATTTACTACATAAGGTAGTTATTGCCTGGCATTTGTACAGCACAAACGTTGCTTCCCACTTGTCAGTCCGAGCTTGGATATTGTCTGTGTCATGTTGCATTTGAACGTGGCCTACTTCCATATTTGACGAGTCACAAATGGTGCTGAACATTGTGCAATTGTCAGCGAACATCATCACTTCTGACCTAACGATGGAGGGAAGATCATTGAAGCAGCTGAAGATATTTGTACCTAGGACACTATCATGAGGAATTCCTGCAGAGATGTCTTGGAGCGAAGATGACTGACCTCCAACCACCAGATTCATCTTCCTGTGTGCTAGGTACGATTCCAAATAGTGGAGAGTTTACCTCTGATACCCATTGCTTCCAGTTTTGCTACGATCTTTGATGCCACACTCAATCAAATGTAGCCTTGATATCAAGGGATGTCAATCTCACTTTCCCAGTGGAATTCAGCTCTTTTATCCATGTTTGAACCGAGGCTGTAATGAGATCAGGAACTGAGTGGCCTTGTGATCTTGTGTACTTTCCTATTTGTTGTGTGTATAACTTCTTTCCAGCTTCTGTGGTATGAAATAGCATGTTATGGGTGCTGGTAACTTCACTGAAAAGCAAATCAATTCTGTGGGAATATGTTTTTTGATCAATGCACATTTGAGTTTTACAGGAAATATCAGGTTCAGTTGAATTTTACTTGCCATTTTTCAACATTGGGAGAACATAATGTTGAGATCTTTCAGAGTTTTGTTTGTTGCCTTGCCATTTCAGTGATCACCAATGAGTATCAATCAAAACCATTGCCTTTCCTGAATGGTTAGAGAGTGGAACTGAATCTGCTGTCCTTATAACAATGCTACCTACTGGAATGCTAGATTTCTCATTTTGTGAAGCCATAGAATCACATAAACATTGCAGTGCAGGAAGAGACCATTCGGCCCATCTTGCCTGCACTGACTCTTTAAGTGAGAGTCATTATCTAGTGCCAAACTCCTGCGTTTCCCCCATACACTTACAATTTTTTAAATCCAAATAATCATTCTCTTGGATGCCTCAATTGATCCTGCCTCCTCTATACTTCCAGGCAGTGCAATCCACGCTCCACCTGATCAGAGTGAGAAGGTTTTTCCACACTTCATCCTTGCTTCTTTTGCCGATCACTTTAAATATATGCTGCCTTTTACAAGCAGAGCAAGTTTCTTCCCATCTGCTCTATCCAGCCTAGTCAGGATTTTGAAAGCCTAAATTAGATCTCCTCTTCTGCACTCTTTCCAATGCATTCACATCATTCCTATAATGTGGTGCCCAGACTGTACACAGGTCTAACAAGTTCACCATCATCTTGCTTTTGTACTCTAGGCCCTGTTAATGAAACATTCGCTGCTTTACTTACTGCTGTCTCTACCTGTCCTGACACTTACTAAGATCTATGCATATACACACCAAGGTCCTTGTGCTCCATGACCACCCTTAGCATTGTGCTGCCTATTTCGTTTTGTCTTTTAATGATCTTCACAACACAATGGATGACTTCAGATTTTTCTACACGCACACATGCACACACCCCAATTTTGACCCAGAGGACCGCCACGACAAACCTTACTCCAACCCTAACATATCCACTGACCGTTACCATCTGTTTCCTATAACTCGGCTCATTGTGTATCGATGGTGCTACTGACCATTTTATTCCATGGCCTAAAACATTCCCCATGAATCTGTGGGTGGCAAATGTTATCAAAAAGTCCATTTACAGCACATCAACATCACTACCCTTATCAAACCTTTCCGGTACCTCGCCAAAAAAACTCCCAAGTTAGTTGAGCATAATTTTCATTTGAAAATTCATATTGATTCTTCTTAATCAATTCACCTTTTTCATGTAACTATTAATTCTGTCTCAAATCATTTGTCTGCAGATGCTTCCCCATCACTAAAGTTAATCTGACTGATCTATAATTACTAGGCTTATCCTTCTAACTTTTCTTGAACAATGCTGTACAGTTTGCAATTTTCCAGTCTTATGCCATCTGCCCAAAGTCTAGAGAAGAATGAAAAGTTGTGGCCAGTGCCCCTAAAGTTTCTCTCACTCTTCCTTCAAAATCCTTGGATGCATTTTATCCGGTCCTGATTCTCGATTTGAGGAATGCATGGGGCTGCAGAGACCTTAACCTTTTTGTTTTCTATGGAGATTCTTATGTTGTTTCCTTGTGATGTTAAAGTAAGTTCTGTATCTGTGTGTAATAATAGTAATAAGTTTTGCAACCCAGTGCCACATGTAATCTGTTTATACACTCTTTAATTCCTTCATTAAACTTTTTTCAATGTCATATTACTAATTAACGAGTAGGAGGCATCTGGACTAGGGGCTTGTTATGTCTTGTGGTTTCCAGAAGTTGTAAATTATTCATTTTGAAACCTGCTATTCTAAGAGTTGCAAACAGCATTTTTTTTTTAAAAAGCTGGCACAGCTCCAAAATGGGTGATAATTCAAAATAATACGCAATTAGAAAGCAGCCCTGTTGACCACAAGGCAACTGAAAAAGTTAATCTCTTGTTATGTTGGATGTCTGCATTTTGGGTCCAGTTTTCATATTTGTGTTTTGTTTCGCTGTGAAACATTCTTAGATGTGCTAACACCATTTCATTGGGTTCTGTGATGACTGTCAGGTTCAATGCAAGATTTGCACACACTGCCACTGTGGTGCTTGTAGGGTCAATTCAATGTTTCGAGATTTGTTTGCTTTCATCAATCCATTAACGTCATCTTTGCCTGCTCCCAATGACGTTTCTTGTTTTGTTTGGTGCCTTCCCAAATAGACCTTCCACATTTGGTTCAGTCACAAGCCCATGAGTTGACAGGGATATTTAATCTCTTCAGGAGTACTTTATAGATGTCCCTAAAATATCTCCCGAGAGTCTCCTGTTGTGACTGAGTTCCAAACAAAAAAAATACTTAGTGTCAGGCATATGAATGACATCCCAACAGAGAGAATTGGCACCATTAGTGCCTCAATACAGGGCATATGAAAGCCTATGAATTTTGTCACCTATGTCTGCCTTTGTCAAGAGTATGTCTGACAATATCGAAATGATTCAAATTTATTCAATTAGTGTTCTTATTCATAATGACCAACAGAAAGAAGAGGACTGTGGTACCTATATTATGCACCAAACTAGAAAGATTTTGAAGTAATGAGAACTGCTATTGGATCAAGTGTATTTTGTGAACCTTCAAAATTAAAACAAATCAAATGAGTATTAGTTCATTTTTACTCCTCAATCTTGACAGTAGCATGTGATGTAGTGGAATTAATCCGTTGGTGGCATTGTGCACACATTGTAGCAAACTGTACCACATTAATCACAATGCAGCCTTTGTTGTTGATGTGCTCTCTTGAATATCTGACTAATAGAATTATAATATTGAAAGCTGATGTAAGAAACATTGTTTGGTTTTGGGTTTGTAGCAAGGTTTGTCCCTTTCAAATTTTAGGCGTTGTTAACATCTCCAATTTACATTTTAATAATTGTAAAAGGTTTATGGGAAACTATTGCTAAAAATTGATTGAAGAAGTAACTTGGTAACATATCATCTTTTTTGGTTCTTTGCACAAAATTTGATTACCACTAAAATCATTTCCTGCACTTTAAACTTGTCTACATGTAATAACAGTTTCTAGTGGCTGCCGTCTTTATTCAATCCATGGAAGGTCTATGTGGTTCAAAGACTGGTTTTTTGTATATGTGGCTCTGCTTTTTAAAAAAAAATGATATTCTGTTCAGTGATGCTATTACACACGTCTGGACATTTTTTACCACCACCAAATCACCCCTGTTACTACCTAAAATAAATGTTTAACAGGTATTAACTCTGCAACAATCTCAAATGTGGGGGTGTGTAGGTAAAGAGCAAGGTAGTTAAATTTCAAGGAGTTGGAGGGGTTAGAGCTGATTCTTCCCCTCCATATAAACTCCAGCCACCTGCCTGCAGTGGATTCTGGTTAATAGATAGCCCCCGAGTCTCCACTGAAGATTTCTTTGGTTTGTGGAGCATTCTTTTTACTTACTGATAGTGCAATTGACCAACAAAAAACTTGTAGTGCAGTAGTCATAGAATCATTCCAAACAGTGTGGAAACAGGCCATTAAGTTTCTGGATGCATTTTGTCTGCTTGTTTGGGTTTGTTGCTGAGAAATCGGCGGACTGTGTTCATTGGGTATCCATTCTTTTTGAATACACTGTATAGGTGAATTTCCTATGCTCTTCGTAGTTCCTCTGTGCTGCAGTGTGTAGTGGCTCGTTGAAATAATATTCTAATGCAGCTCCGTTTGTGGGTGTTGGGATTATTGCTTCTGTAGTTCAGTATTTTGTCCTTATGTTTTTCTCTAAGTTTGAAGTTTCCTGTTGGCTGTTCGCTTTACTGCAGCATCTAGGAATGGCAGTTTGTTGTTGTTTTCCTCCTCTTTACTGAATTTTATGTCAGTAAGGGTATTATTGATGGTCTTGAAGGTTTTCACAAATTTGTTTTGTGATGACAAAGGTGTCATCCACATAGTGGACCCAAAGTTTGGGTTGGATGGTTGGCAGAGCTGTTTGAGTTTCTGCATTACTGCCTCTGCTAAGGACCCTGATATCAGAGATCCATTGATTTGTCTATAGGTTTTGTTGTTGAAGATGAAATGGATGGTAAGGCATAGGTCCACTAGATTGACGATATTGACCTTGCTGATGAAGTTGGTGGTGTTTGGTGTATGTGTCTTTGGTTCTTCTAATAGTGTCGGCAGTGTTACTTTGGCCAGGTTGATGTTGATGTGAATAGGGTGGTTATGTCAAAGGAGACCATTATTTGAACCTCTTCTGTCTTGGTATTGTTGGTCTTCAGGAATTCTTGGGTGGAGTGCTTGGAGTGGCCTGAGGCTTCTATTAAGTGTTTTAGTCTTTGGTGTACCTGCTTGTCTAATCTGTAAGTTGGTGTTCCAGGTAGCAAGACTATGGGTCTGAGGGGAGCTCCTGGTTTGCGAATTTTGGGTAAACTGTAGAAGCGTGGTATGTTGGATCCATCTGGTTTCATTTTTTTGATAGTCTGTCTGTCTTATTTCTCCAAATGTCTGAAGTTTTCTCAGTAGGGCCCTGATTCGGTTCTCTAGTTGTGGAGTCGGGTCTATTGCCACTTGTTGGTAAATGTTGCTATCTCCAAGCAGTGTGTTCACTTTTTCAGTGTAGTCACTTTGATTTAAAATGACTGTCAATACTTTGAAATACCAGCTGGAAATGATAGTCCATTTAGATTGGCCACATTGCATGTGAAGTAATGTACAGAGCAGGAACTTGTATATCAAATTTAATAAACCTAATTGGAGCCTTTGAGGGATAACTGACATAGTGAGTAAGGAACACTTCAAATTTGAGGCGACCACTTATTCAATTTGAGAATTGTTTAGATGGTAGGAGATTGAGAGCAGGTGTATTGGGTATATACTTCAATTAGCAGAATCTGGCAAATTGAGCCTCCCATATCCCAGATTTTTATCTGAATGATAGGTAAAGGATAAAGGAGTTTAAAAAAAAATCAGATATCCAACTCCGTTGAAAACAAATGAGGTGGTCCAATAAATCATACAGATGGAAGCAGAAAATTTAAAGGAATGTTGATAGATTAAATGGATAGGTGGATTTTCTGAGGACATTCACTTTGGACTTAAGAGTGTGTGATCATAGTATTTTCTAAATGGCAGGAAAATGAGAATTGTGGTTGAACAATGATTTAGAAGCCCAAGTACAGAAAGCATAAAATGCTTGTGGAAAGGTACAAGAAAATGTAAAAGTTGGCTTTAATCTTGGAATGGAAAATGAAGGAGTGGAGATTGGCAGGATGTGGTGGGGGCTGTTTGTTCTCGTTGCATGGGGCTCTGATTGTGCCTTGTTTGAAATATTACATTATTTTCTGGATGTTGCCCTTTGGAAAGGATGTAATGACTTGGAAGACAGGTAGTTTGTATTACAATAAAAGGACTCAGTTACCATGTTAGGCTAGTCATGTATTACTAGAATATTAAAAAAAGTGATCTAATTGAGTTATTTAAGATGATTTCAGATGTTGATGAGATAGATAGAGAGAAACTGTAGGTAGACCTGAATAAAGGGGTACATTAAAACTAGTGTAGGTATTAAGGATGTATTTTCCTTAAGGATGTATGCCTCAGTCTTTTTGTTTGATTGGAAGTGTTTTTGGCACCTGCTTTTTACACTACTTGTTTCTCCACATAACAAAAGTCATATGTTTGTCAAAGTCTTAATTCTCCAATATCAGTTATTTTAGTTGTAAATTTAACGAAGTATTGCATTAGAATTGCTCGTTTAAGATTTCTTTTTGATAATCTGTGCTGGGTCCACTGCTTTTCATCATTTATATAAATGATTTAGATGTGAGCATAAGAGGAATAGTTAATAAGTTTGCAGGTGACACCAAAATTGGAGGTGTAGTGGACAGTGGAGAAGGTTACCTCTGATTACAATGGGATCTTGATCAAATGGGCTGAGAAGTGGCAGATGGAGTTTAATTTAGATAAATACGAGGTGCTGCATTTTGGGAAAGCAAATCTGAACAGAACTTATACACTGGAGAAAGTGAGGACTGCAGATGCTGGAGATCAGAGCTGAAAATGTGTTGCTGGAAAAGCGCAGCAGGTCAGGCAGCATCCAAGGAGCAGGAGAATTGACGTTTCGGGTATGAGCCCTTCTTCAGGAATGGAAGACAGCAATTCTCAGTTGCAATGGTCAGCCATAATAATACTGAAAGGTGTAACAGGCTGTTCCTATTCTTATGTTGTATAAAGATGGACTTTAGTAAGGCATTCGACAAGGTTCCCCATGGGAGACTGATTAGCAAGGTTAGATCTCATGGAATACAGGGAAAACTAGCCATTTGGATACAGAACTGGCTCAGAGGGTGGTGGTGGAAGGTTGTTTTTCAGACTGGAGGTTTGTGACCAGTGGAGTGCCATAAGGATCGGCGCTGGGCCCTCTACTTTTTGTCATTTACATAAATGATTTGGATGCGAGCATAAGAGGTACAGTTAGTAAGTTTGCAGATGACACCAAAATTGGAGGTGTAGTGGACAGCGAAGAGGGTTACCTCAGATTACAACAGGATCTGGACCAGATGGGCCAATGGGCTGAGAAATGGCAGATGGAGTTTAATTCAAATAAATGCGAGGTGCTGCATTTTGGGAAAGCAAATCTTAGCAGGACTTCTACACTGAATGGTAAGGTCCTAGGGAGTGTTGCTGAGCAAAGAGATCTTGGAGTGCAGGTTCATAGCTCCTTGAACATGGAGTCGCAGGTAGATAGGATAGTGAAGAAGGCGTTTGGTATACCTTTCTTTATTGGTCAGAGTATTGGGGTTTAGGATGCACCTCTCTGTAGAACTCCAGGGAACGTGTGGGGAGAGGGAGGGCAGGAGGTCAGTCATTGGGAGGCGGTGCCTGCTTAATCACTAAGCAAAAGCCCGATCAATGTTGGAACCACGTCTTTGATGTAATGGTTCTATCGGGACCTCGAGATCTCCTTCGGATCATCCGATTTTCGGGTAATTGGTTTTCGGATAATTAAGGTTCCTCTGTTGGGGTTTATAAAATCATAAGGGGCATGGGTAGGATAAATAGACAATGTCTTTTCCCTGGGGGTGGGGGGAGTCCAGAACTAGAGGGCATAGGTTTAGGGTGAGAGGGGAAAGATATACAAGAGACCTAAGGGGCAACTTTTTCACACAGAGGTTGGTGCGTGTATGGAATGAGCTGCCAGAGGAAGTGGTGGAGGCTAGTATAATTGCAACATTTAAAAGAGCATCTGGATGGGTATATGAATAGGAAAGGTTTTAAGGAATGTGGGTCAGTTACTAGCAGGTGGGACTAGATTGGGTTGGGATATCTGGTTGGCATGGACGAGTTGGACCAAAGTGTCTCTTTCCATGTTGTACATCTCTATGAGGTTAAAGTTTAAAAAAGTGAAACAGTTGCTTGGTTGTAAGCTGACTTAAATCACATAGAGACTTTCTCTGTGAATTGAATTTATGTAAAATATAAGGAAACCACAAATGATTTTAAGACACAAAGAAGACAACCTACCTAAGGAAGGAAAATATCAAGGCATACTAAATTGATTCATTTTGGGTTTGTTGCTTCTTGGCACAGCAAAGGAAAAAGAAGGAACTCAGAGTGGAATGGGAATGCAGTTAAGAGTGAGGGAAAAATATTCCGGGAGTTAACACTGAGAAGATGGATGAGCAGAATTTGGCTATTTGGCCCATTGAATCTACTCCACCATTCGCTATGGCTGATTCTCCTGCCTCCTCCCCATAACCTTTTGATTCCCCTACTAACCAAGAACCTATCTATCTCTGTCTTAAATACATTCAACTTTGCAGCAATGAGTTCCACAGATTTACCACCTTTTTGCTGCAGAATTCCTCCACATCTAAAGGGTCACCTCTTCACTCTGAGGTTCTGTTCTCGAGTCCTAGTCTCTCCTATTAATGGAAACATCATCTCAGTATTTTGTAAACTTCAATGAGTTTACCCCCCACCCCTCCCATCCTTCTAAATTCCGAGTATAGATCCTGAGTCCTCAATCATTCCTCATATGACAAGCTCTTTGTACGCAAGATCATTCTTGTAAACTTCAGGAATACCTCCAACACCTGCACATTTGCCCTCAGATACAGGGCCCAAAACTGCTCAATATTTAAAATGTGGTCTGATCAGAGCCTTTTCAAGCCTCAGGAGTACATCTCTGCTCTTGTATTCTATCCCTCTTGAATATAACTTTGCATTTGCCTTTTCAACTGTGATGTGAACCTACATGCTAACCTTAAGAGAATCCTGAACCAGTATAGCTAAGCCCCTTAGTACTTCAGATTTCCGAAGCCTTTCCCCATTTAGAAAATAGTCTGTGCCTCACATTCTCGCGCTGTATTCCACGTGCCACTCTTTTGCCCAGTCTCCTAGCCTGTCCAAGTCCTTCTGCAGCCTCCTATCTCCTCAACATTACCTGTCCTTCCAACTATCTTTCTGTAATTACCAAACTTGGTAACCATGCCCTCAATTCCTTCTTCCAGATTGTTAATGTGAATAGTTGTGGTTCCGTTATGGATCCCTGAGCAACTCCACCACTCACCAGCTGCAATCCTGAAAAAGACCCTTTTATCCCCACTCCCTACCTTTTTGTCAGTTAGCTAATTCCCTATCCATGCCATTTGCCTTGCTCCTCAAACCATAGGTACTTATCTTATTTAGTAGCCTTCTGTGTGGCACTTTGTCAAAGGCCTTCTGGAAATCCAAATAGATCACATCCACTGGCTCTCCTTTGTCTAACCTGCTCATTACCCCCTCAAAGAATTCTATCAGATTTGTTGGGCCTGATCTCTCCTTGACGATCTCATGCTGACTCAGCCCGATTTGACCATGCACTTCCAAGTCCTCAGCAATCCCAAATTTAATAATGAACTCTAAACCTTAGGCAATGTCAGAGGTAAGTTTAACCAACCTGTAATTTTCCACCTTCAGACTTCCTCCCTACAGATAGATCCATTTAAAGTATCACTTAGCATGATGGACAAGAAGGGAAATTGGATTGCCAGCAATTTCTTTTTTCTTGAAAATAGGGTCAAAGTAGCAAGAAATTAAGTGCTTTGCATTTTTCACAAGGCTAGCATTAACATAACAACTTAGAACAATTAGACGATCTCAGTACAGTGTTTTTATTATACGATTTGTACATTGAGGTTTGCCCTTTCATTAAAAAGTGCCTAACAATGTTCTTTTGAAACAATCATCCTCCTGTTGAAATGAACTTTGTTCCAGAAGTTGTACTTGTGGTGCAATAACATTTTGTGTGCAACATTTAAGTTAGTTGTTGTAAATTCTCTTTGTATTCTGAAAGCTCAGTAAAATGTGATTACCAAATAGTTTATAATGTTTAAAATGTACATGCCTGTGGACTAAATGAAGTAATATTCCTTTAGTACTCACTGTATTTATCTGTCAAATTATCACCAGTAAATAATTGTTTTGGAGTTTCTCATAACTGCATTAATAAAATTGGAAAATAGAACTATAGTAATGACTAAAATTATTTCACAACTACTTGATCACTCCATAATGTTTTTATAAATTGTCCTGAAAATTGCTTATTAAACCAAAATGCTTTGGATTTTGCCTTTGTTCCTGGTTACTTGCTATTGATTAAGTTTGACAAGATGGTCATGTTACTAAATTTTTTATTCGTCTTTGCTATTTTGTCATCTTCTGATTCTCGCTGCTTGTACAAGGATTTCAAGTTGCGCCTGTATTAAAGTTTTAACCCTTTCACTAAAGAATGTTTGCTCTCAAATTGAAAATATTTATTCTCTAACTTGCATTTTTATTTCTAATTAAAACATGCAAACTGTATTGACGCTTCTGACAATGAATATTGTAAAGAGCTGATATACAAATTAATTATCTTATAATACTATTGACCCGAAACATTGACTCTGCTTTTTTTCCAGAGACGATGCTGAGTTTTTCCAACAATTTCTGATTGTTTTTGAGTTTGCTTTTATTAAGAAAATATTGACTCTAAATGATCTTTAGTCTAGCTGGAAGGTTTTTTGGATATTTTGGTAAATAATGTATTTTTCTGAAAGAAGACAAAGGTATCACCTCATTGTGCAGAGTCTTCAGGAAAAAAAATGATTTCTGGAGCACTTCACTGTAGATTTTAATTCTGAACTGACCAGTTTTTTCCTCTAGGTGCTGCAGAGAGACAGATTTATGATTTAATTTTTATGATTGTCAAAGCTAAGATTAGCCACCATCTTAGTAGTGAGCAAAGGGATCAGGAAGGTCCTTGTTCCAAACAAAGAGGAGTAAAAGTATGATATGAACTAAATAAGTGGAAATATGAGGAAGCTTTTCATAAAGTGAGAACTAGAGTTAAGAAACTAAAAACAGTAATACATGAAAATAAATGGAATTTGGTACTGATATTGTTTTGATGCTAAATTTTCATCTGAATTTGATATAACAATTGTGCACATGGTAGTTAAAACTTTGAGCTGTCAGCAAATCTTGTGCATTTGCATTAGTTGATAACAGCAGGTTGCAAACTTGAGAACTGAAGGATTGCTTTAAGTTGACAAATGCTTCTCTGCTGTCAAGCTTGTATGTTATTGATGTGGCTATAGTGCGGTTGAACTGTAGACACTGAGCCAGCACTTGTTAAGTACATCATGTTCAGAAGGACCTCACACAGCATTTGAGAGCTGCACAAATTTTAAAATGTTCTTAAATCTGTTGCATCAGTTTGAAGACCTTGGACTTGACTACTACTTTGGTAGTCCTTGCGGGAGAAAACAAAATTTGCAGAATATAATAAGCACAGGATTTGAAAACACTTGCAGATCTTGATTTTCAGGTACTCATTTCTTATGTGTGAAAGGTTCTTTCAATCATATAGTGTATTTCCCTAGATTCATAGCTTGTTGAGAAAGGAATTGCATTAAAAAGTGTTCTGTTTCAAGCTATTGTGAAGGTCTACCAGACTCCCATCTTGAAGTAATTGTTAATTTTGGACACTGCAAGGCGTTGCAACATCAATTTCTACAGAAACTTGCAATATTTCATGTTGCTCTGTGAAAAAGCTACCTTTATTTCCTGAGACAAAAGTTGTTACCTCATTGCTGTCAATATTGGCTAAGCATTTCCTCCTTCTGAAGACATTAATCAAATCTGTTGAGAAGCAGAAAATCCTTTGCTCCTACTGCTTGAATACTGATTGGTTATGTTAATCTTTAGGGAACCTATATCAGATGAGGTTTGTTTTTCATTTAAACTGCTGCTGTCAGAATATCTGCAAGCAAATCTATCCTAATTTTGCACCATGGACATCTTTCTTTACAAATGTGGTGTATAAAGTCCAAAATTACAAAACCACTACGATTATTATCTAACCAATCTTGTCTAGATACATATAACATAACATTTTTTTATCCTGAGTATTCCTCCTTATGAAAAGTAATGTTTGAATGGAATGTGTTGGAATATTGCATGAAATTCTGGTCTCCTTCCTATTGGAAAGATGTTGTGAAACCTGAAAGGATTCAGGAAAGATTTACAAGGATCTTGCCAGGGTTGGAGGATCCGAGCTACAGGGAGAGGCTGAGCAGGCTGGGGCTGTATTCCCTGGAGCGTCGGAGGTTGAGGGGTGCCCTTATTGGGTTTATAAAATCATAAGGGGCATGGATAGGGTTAGTAGACAAGGTCTTTTTCCTGAGGTCGGGGAGTCCAGAACTAGAGGCATAGGTTTAGGGTGGGTGGGGAAAGATATAAAAGAGACCTAAAGTGCAACTTTTTCACACAGAAGGTGGTCCATGTATGGAATGAGCAGCCAGAGGAAGTAGTGGAGGTTGGTACAATTGCAACATTTAAGAGGCATTTGGATGGGTATATGAATAGGAAGGGTTTGGAGGGATATGGACCGGATGCTGGCAGGTGGGACTAGATTGGGTTGGGATATCTGGTTGGCATAGACTGGTTGGACCGAAAGGTCTGTTTCCATGCTGTACATCTCTATGACTCTGTTTCATTTTTAGAATCATATTCAAATCTTAATTGTTGCTTAATAAAAATCAAAAGAACTGCAGGAGATCAGAAACAGAAACAAAAATTGCTGGAAAAGCTCAGCAGGTCTGACAGCATCTGTGGAGAGAAAGAAGAGTTAACATTTCGGGTCATAGAATTATATAGCACAGAAACAGACCCTTCAGTCCAGCCAGTCCATGCTGAACATAATCCCAAACTAAACTAGTCCCACCAGCCTGATTCTGGCCCGTATCTCTCCAATCCTTTCCTATTCATGCACTTATCCAAATGTCTTTTAAACATTGTAATTGTACTCACATCCTCAGGAAGTTCATTCCACAAGCAAATCATCCTCTGTGTAAAAGATTTGCCCCATATATATTTTTAAAATCTCTCTCCTGTCACCCTAAAAATGTGCCACCTAGGCAAACATCAACTACCATTCTGTCTATAACACACATGAACTTATAAGGTTGCCTCTCATTGTCCACCCTATCTAACCCTCTGATGATCTTTTATGTCTCCAGTTAAGTCACCTGTCAACCTTCTTTCTAATGAAAATAGCCTCAAGTCCCTTAGCCTTTCCTTATAAGACCGTTTTTCCCCCTCAAACCAGGCAATATTCTAGTAAATTGCCTCTGAACCCTTTCCAAAGCTTTGACATCCTTCCTATAATGTGGTGACTAGAACTGTACACAATACTACAAGTGCGGCCACACCAACCTATCCAATATTGCTTGATAACTCAAACCTTCCATGCCGGACACCGTCCTGCTAAATCTCTTCTGAACCCTCTCCAGCTTAATAATATCTTTCCTATAACTTAGCAACCAAAATGGAACACAGAAGACCGTTTTCACCAATGTCTTGTACAATCCTCAACCCCCAACTCTTAAACTCAAAGGATTGAGCAATGAAGGCAAGCATGCCAAATGCCTTTTTAACCACCCTGTGCATATGTGACGCAAACCTCAAAGAATTATGTACCTGAACTTTTGGGTCCTTCTGTTCTACAACGCCACCCAAGGTCCTACCATTAATTGTATAAACCTTGTCCTTGTTTGTTGTACCAAAATACAATACCTCGCATTTATCCAGAGCTACCATTTTTCAGCTGACTGACCCATTTGATCAAGATCCCTTTGTAATCTTAGAAAACCTTCTTCACCATCTACTGTACCACCAATTTTGGTGTCGTCAGCAAACTTACTAACCATGCCTTCTATATTCTTGTCCAAATCATTTATATAAATGACAAAGAAAAGAGGATCCAGAACTGATCCCCATGGAACTCTGCTGGTGACAGGCCTCCAGACCAAAAAGCAACCCTCCACCACCATGTAAGGGGACAATAATATTCCTGGCGAGGAGTTGTGCTCATTGGCTAAGCAAGTTTAGACAGGTAATTGACACAGCATAAGTGGCCAGCTCCCAAAAAAAGTAATGTGTAGGTGGGGAGAGATAGGTAGAAGTCAGAGTATCCAGGAAAACAAGCTATAGTCATCTTGGGAGAAAACGCCTATGTCAGCCCGAGGGAAGAACAAATTCAAAGACAGCACTTCAAAACCACCGTCCCTGCTCCTCCATTATACAGGACAGATTCAGGATCAGTGACTCATTCTCATCTCACAGTCAAATACTTTCTTTATCCAATTAACTGATGTACCTAAACTGCTGCTGCTTAACACACTCAAAACGATATTAGAAAATTGATGCAAATCGTTAACTGCCTATATTAGGTAACTATGATCACAATCCCCCAAAGTCAAAACTGGAGAATCTACATCATAAAGGATGTTTTTCAGCAGAATTGGTATGCTCTGCACAGATATGAGCAATCTCATAAATGATGGATCGGATTAAATTAGTGCAGTCATGCATATTAGTGAGCATTAAGGAAGTTCATAAATATTCCCATCCATAATGATGGCAGAGCCATGTGAGTGCAAAAGACAAATATTTGCAACTGTCTTAAGCTAGATAATAAGTAAGTGGATAATACATCTGTCTGTCCTGAGATTCTGTTTCCACCCCCGTCACAGATACCAGTACTTGTGTAAATAATAAATTCTGTATGAGAACAAGAAATGGCTGAGCATACTGGACTCAGCAAATGGGTCCTGATAATACCCTGCTATGGTGCTGAAAACTTACGGTACAGAATTAGATTAGATTAGATTAGATTACTTACAGTGTGGAAACAGGCCCTTCGGCCCAACAAGTCCACACCGCCCCGCCGAAGCGTAACCCACCCATACCCCTACATCTACCTCTTACGTAACACTACGGGCAATTTACCATGGCCAATTCACCTGACCTGCACATCTTTGGAGTGTGGGAGGAAACCGGAGCACCCGGAGGAAACCCACGCAGACACGGGGAGAACGTGCAAACTCCACACAGTCAGTCGCCTGAGGCGGGAATTGAACCCGGGTCTCTGGCGCTGTGAGGCAGCAGTGCTAACCACTGTGCCACCGTGCCGCCCGAAGTTAGCCTTTACCAAGTTGCAGAAATGAAGCAACAACAGTGGCATCGACTTGACGATGTGGAGAACAGCTCAGCTTTGTCCTATTTACAAAAAAACCCAACAAATCCAATCAAGCCAAAAATCTTCCCACTGGTCTACTCCATTATCAGCAAAGTGATGGAAGGTGTTGCTGACAGTAGCAATTCCTTACGACTAGCTTGCTCATTTGTGTTAATTTGAAAATGATAGCACAGAACTGCGAGAAATGAGTAGATGACCTGTCTTTGGACAGACTGCCATTGTTGTCCCATGTCAGTCAAAGCAAACACTCAGAAACACAGTATGGCTTTACCTCCTTCAGCTTTATTCCGGGCCCTGGAGGGAGAGCGAATGTCCCTGTGCACAGAGACATGAGTTCTCAATCTTCTCTTGGACAGCAGATTCTTAAGGAAATATATAGTCACTTATAGGGAGCAGCCTTAATTGATTGGATGACTACTACAATCAGCGAGCATCAACAGTAAAGATCAAGTCATCTGGCATTATACAATGAATGTTCTTAACTTTGTTAACTGGCTTGACGTAATGAATGCTTTTCTTCTTGTTAACTGACTTTACATAATGAATGTTTTCTCATCTTGTTAAATGGCTTTACATAAGGAATGCCTTTTTACCTTGTCAACCCACTACCCTTGCCTCCAGCACCTTATTGTTTACTGCACATTCTTATCTGATCCAAGTCATGCTAGCTGTGCCTTTTGTCAAGCAACCCTAAACTCTACTCTTTTCCTACCTGCTCATACCTTATACACTTTCTCACCATTACAGTTAATATTCAGCAATGCCTAAAAATCATGAAAGGAAGAAAGTGCAAATAGTCCATGGAGCCCTTTGTCACTAAGATGTTGAGATGCGTCCAATCTATCTCAACTCCATCCCTCCTTACCAAATCTCCTCCTCCTAAGGTGTCTATATGGGCAAGTCTTGAACTCATCTTTCTCCTATCTCTCCTATTTCCCTTCATGCTCTCTCTGAATTTATCATAACCATTTCTGCTCCCATTGAACTGCTGACCACCTAGTTTCCTGTCTCGATTCTTGTATTAGTTAGAATTGCCAACAGTTCCTTCACCTCTGGTATTGTTCTATTTTCCGTCAAATCTTCTATCACTCCTCAGGAAAATAATCCATGACCCCTTTATCTTCTCTCAAACTCCTAAGTATGTTGCCTCCTAAATCCATATCTATCTTTCCCAGAACTTGTTTGGTACTTAAATCACTCCAATCAGGTTTATCCCCCTGCACGGTTTGAATTCTTGCTGAATTCTTCCTTTTGGAACCAGTGGATTGAAACGGGAGAAATGTAACACTAAGTTTTTTTTAAAAAAAGGATGGGGAGAAGAAGCAAAACAAGAGGTCAGTTGGCTTGGCAAGAAAATGGGGTCTGGGGTGAGAATTAGCCTAGATAAAAGATTAGTTGAAGGACAGAAAATAATAAAATGGTTCATTTTATTTGGTTGGCAGATTGTAATTAGTGGGGTGTTGCAATGATCAGTCCAGGGCTTTGGCTATTTTGTCTGTATTAATTGCAGAGGAACCTTTATTATCCAGCATTCAATTATCCGAATTTCGGATTATCCAGCAAGATCCCAAGCTCCTGATGCTTGGCTAAACTATGCTATCCGGCATTCGATTATCTGAATTTCGATTATTTGAACAAAATACTCCTCAGCCGTATCATTCGGATGATTGAGATTCCTCTGTACTTGTTTGAAGGGGCTGAGAGTAATGAATCCAAGTTTGCTGCTGATGGCATATTTAATGGGAAAGTGAGCCATAAGACGATTACAGTCCCTGCACCAAGAAATTCAAAGGTTGCATTTTCTAACCAGTAACACATCCTTTTGTAGCCAAGAAAGAAGTTGGAGAATTAAGAGGAACATGAAAAATTGGAACAACATTCTATACCTTAAACCTGTCCTGCCATTCAACTGGATCATAGTTGATCTTATTCTATTGTGATTTTCCTGTACTACCCCCATATCAACAGATAGATATCTTTAATGTCTGGAAGTCTATCAATGTCTATCTCGAATATGCTCTGACTGAATGCCATCAAGCCTCTGGGTAGAGAAATCTAAAGATTCATTATCCTCTCAGTGAAGAAATTCCTCCTTTTCTCAGTCAAAAATGGCTTACTTCTTGGTCTAAGGTTATATTCTTGGCTCTCGACATCTCAGCTGGGAGAAAGATTTTCCTGCACCTCTCCTATCAAGTTCTATAAGAATTTGGTATGCTTCAAAGAAATTGCCCCTCTCACTTTTATAGTTGAGAGAATTTTCTTCCAATTTCTCAGTAATATTTCCAAAACAGGTGGAGGTGTAGAATGTAGTTGTTGTGGCTCGTATAGAAACTAAGAATCTATGTGGAAATGGGAATAATATTCTGTTGAGAGAAAACCTCAAATATCTGGATTGTTGAACACACTCATTAATTGACATAGGTATAAGCAGATTTAAAGGTTGAAGGAGTGGTCTTAGACAAATGATAGTGTTAATTGGAAAAGAGAAGAGCTGGGATAGGGTTCACTTAAGTAAACCTGAGACCTTGTAAATTAAATTACTCAGGCAGTCAACAGGGCTTCATACTATTAAGGTGCAGGAGGATTTAGATAAGGGTAAATTCAACAGCAGCAAGCAAACTATCAAGATACTAGAACATAGCAGTGTTTTGAGCTTTAAAAAATAAGTGGAATGGACAAAGTAACATACAAGGAAATAATGTTTATGATGATATCAGGGAAAGTTAGAAAATGGTCGATATTAGACACTGAATCTTTGAAACATTTTCAGCCAATTAATTTCTATCTGTGTTTCATTTAATATTTTGATCTAATAACTATTTTTAATACGTAACTGCAGAGTAACTAAGGTGAGAACTATATATTCAGATGAACTCACTTTCAGAAGAAACAGGTAGATGGAAAAGGAGGGAGAGGTAACCTTGACACTTAAAATATGGGATTAACACAGTAGGGTGAGTTAATCTTTGCTCAAGAAATGACGTAGAACCAGTTTCGATGGAGCTAAGAAATGACAAGAGACAGAAAACATTGGGAGCAATTGTTTCTAGACCACCTAACAGCATTAATAATATAGGGAAGGCCACCACTTTGACTTGTAAAGTTCCCAATCTACCTCAGAATAAAGTGAGGACGTGCCGTTAAAATTCACACAACACCAGGTTATAGTCCGACAGGTTTATTGGAAGTACGAGTTTTCGGAGCATTGCTCCTTCGTCAGGTAACTAGTGGGGCAGGATCATAAGGCACAGAATTTATAGCGCAAGATCATAGTGTCATGCAACTGATACAATATATTGAACAAACCTAGATTGCTGTTAAGTCTTTCATCTTTTAGAATGGATTGCAGGTTTCGATTGATTAATATGCAAATCCCAGAACTTCTTTCAAGTCACATTCCTGAGATAACTTAAGGTTTTATAAACAAAAAGTGACATCTCAGCTCAGATAATGCATTAAAGATATGAGGTTAGAGTCTGTCTGCATTCCAATCTTGAGTCAGACTGGTTCTGTTTCCAAAGTAGGAATTTATAAAATGTCACATGGATTGACTGCCTGCAGATTGTGATTTTTGAGAATATATCTGCAAACACAAATCTGCAAACACAAGAATAAAGTAAGATATCTCCAAAGGATATGCAACTCTTTCATATTGCTGTTGTGCAGTCGGAACACAAGTGGTATTCAATGTGAAAAGGATTCTGCCATCAAACACAAATGTGTACAAGCAATCCCAACTTCAAATAGGTTTTGTTCTTGAGTCTGTTCACAAGTAGATTTAAATGTAAGTTGGAGCACAATGTGGGATAATATAGTCTTTCGTAAATATGAGAAGATGTTTGCATGTCTGATCATTAAAATGGACGCACCCCTATATGGAATCATGTTTGTAAGCCTGAGCATTCATTGGTATGACTATTTGTAAACTGGGGACCCCTGTAATATGAATTTGTTAGTGTGATACTAGGTGTACTTGGCCCTGAGCAACAAACCCATGTTTGTGAAACTATCAAAACAGTGGGTAACAGTAAATTAATTTTGTGACTAGAAAATTTTACCACCAATAGTCCCAAATATACGTAAACTAGGAAAGGGGCCACAGTAGACCTGGTATTAGGGAGGAGATCAAAGTTCCAGTGTGGGAGCATTTCTGGAGCAGTGACTATAATTCACAAGTTTTAAATTACTTCTGGACAAGGATAATGGTAGTTCTTGGTGAAAGTACTAAACTGGGGGAAGGCTAATGACATAATATAAGGCAGGAACTAGGGAATGCAGATTGGGTATGACTGTTTGAGGGTAAACCCACAACTGGCACATGGAAATCTTTTAAAGGCCAGTTGAATAGAGTTCAGGACCAGCATACTTCTGTAAAAATGAAGAATAAGGATGGCAAGCTTTGGGAACTTTGGTCAACAAGAGAAATTGAAACTTAGTCAAAAAGAAAAAGGAGATATTTACAAGATTCAGGAAACTAAAGATAGAAAGTGTCCTCGAAGAATAAAAGGATAACAGAGAAGTCAAGGAATTAGGTGGGCTAAAAGGAACCATGAAATATCCTTGGCAAACTGGATTCAGGAAAATCCTGTTGGCTGTTAGGAGGCCTGTAGTAATCTATGTGCAATCCTATCATAGTGATTGCATCCTTCCTATTCCTGAGCTGCACGAGATGGTCTTGCTGGATGACCCCTCCAAGATGTCCTCCCTCAGTATAGATATGGTATTCTCCCTTATATGTAACATAATCCCACTTCCTTTTTGCGTCCCTCTCTGTGTTGCTTGAAGCGTCTAAATCCGAAATATTAAGTATCAGTCTTGCACCTCTTTGCAATCGCTACAACATCATAGTTGTAGCTCTAAGTTCATCTGCCTTACCTGACATTCTTATTCTTAAAACAGATATGCTTCAGACCACCAGTCCTGCCATGTTCAATAACCTCCCCTGTCTTGTTGAACTTAGTCTTTTTCACCTTAGTCTCAGACTCCTCCTCAGTAATTTTACTTGTTGACGTACTGCTCTGGTTTCCAACTCCCTGCCACACTAATTTAAACCTTCCTGAGTGGCATTAGCAAACCTCCCTGTCAGTATATTAGCATCCATCCAATTTAAATGCAACCCATTCTTCTCATACTGGTTCAACCTGCCCCAGACTTCATCCCAATGGTTTACATACCTGAAGCCCAGCCTCCTACATCAGCTTTTTAGCCACTTGTTTAACTGTACTGTCACTGGCACGCGGCACAGGAATTAAGCCCTGGATTTCAACCCTAGAGGTCCAACTTTTCAAATTCCTACTTAACTCCCTGAACTTGCTTTGCAGGATCTCCTCATTCTTTCTGCCTCTGTCATTAGTACTAAGGTGGACCACAACTTTTGACTCTACATCCTCCCCCTTCAGAATATCCTGTGACCACTCGACCATCCTTGCTGCCAAGACACATCTATTTATGACCCGGACTATAGTGCCCCCTATCACCACTGCTCACTTTGCTACTGTACTACAGAGACAGTCATGGTGTCACTGATCTGTCTGCTGCTTCTACCAGGAGTTGCAGCTGAACATATTTTCAGCATTTGTAGTCACTGGTTACTGGAAACATCCTTGATTTCTCACTTTGTTGCAGGAGGAGCATTCCTTGGGGCCGAGTTCTCCTTCTACTTCAAATCTTATTGGCTAAATCAACCTTATCAACGACAGACAATAATCCAAGAACTGATTATGCAACCTTATCTAAACTCTGATCCCTCACTTCCAGTCTCTAGTCCAAGCAGGCTACTACAAAACGTAAGTACTTTATCTCTCTCTAGACACTACCTATTCAGTCTGCAAACCTTGTTCCCTGTGCAGCCAAGGTATGTCACTTTTTGAGTCGTAACATCATCTCCAGGGCTCCATTGCTAGAGTCAGCTGTATGTTCATTCTGACTGACCTCACTCCTCAGATATTTATCCCGCTGCTGCTTTTCAAATCCAAGTTCACTCTCCTTCACTATGTCACATCTACTGTTGCTGCTCAAACTGACATCTGTGGGCTTACTTGAGAAAAGGTGTTCTTAGCAGAGAGGAATTTCAGCAAAGATACATTAAACCGAATAGTGCTACGATGTCATGTTTGTGTATAAGGAAGCATTGACTTGACTGAGCATGCATTACACTGGAGATTTTTCTTACTAAAACAAAAGGGGGTTCTCATTGAAGCGTATAAAATTCTGATACAGTTGGGCAAACTACTTTCTGTGCTGGATGAGATGTGGTCATTAGTCTGAACAAGGGGTCATGGGGTACACTATTTTGGGCTAAGGTGGCATGTTTCTTTACTCAGGATGGCGAATCTGTGGCATTCTCCACCACAAAAGACTGTGGAGACTAAGGTATGAAGTATTTTCAGAAATGTCTAGATTTCCAGCGACCGAAGATGTCAGGAAATGGGGAGAGACTGGGAGTATGATGTTGTGATTCAGCATAAGGTATGATCCTGTTGAAAGGCAAGCAGGCTTGAATGGCCAACTTGTCTAATTTTAATGTTTCTATGTAAACACATTGTATATGTTTCTTTTGTTGATAATATGAAGAGATTAGTGAAAGTAAGCTGATTCCGTTAAAAGCAGAGACTGTGAAATTATAATGGGCAATAGGCAAAAAGAAACAACACCAAATAGATATTTTATGTGTCTTCATGTAGAAGAGAAAATAATTTTTGGAAGAAATGCAGAACCAAGAGTCTAGCAAGAATAAGGAACTTAAAAGAAATTAGTACAAGTAAAGCAACGGTTCTGGTGAAACTAATGGAAGTTAGTAGCAATGAAACCCCTTGACCTAACAACCTAGGTTTTAGAATTTTACACAGTACTGTTAGGATAGTGGGTGCCTTGGTTTTTGAATTGCCAGAATTCCTAGCTTCTAGAATATTTGCCAAACCTGGAAGATAGCAAACTGAAACTTGCTTTTAAGAAAGAAGGAAAAAAAGGGGAACTACAAGCTAGCTCGCCTGACATTAGTGTTAGCCAAATGATAGATTCTATTATTGGGGGGTGTGATGAGGATACTTAGGAAATCATAAGATTAAGCAGAGTCAGTGTAGATTTATGAAAGGGAAATGATATCTGACAAATCTAGTTGGGTATTTTGAGGATGTAACTAGTAAAACATATACAAGGGAAAAACCAGTGAAATATGACGTGTTTGGATTTTACAACACATTTGATAAGTTGCCTCAAAGTTATTACTCTGATGGGGTGGGTGGGATGTTAGCATGGGTTGAGGGTAGGACAATGGATCAGCAAATGGACAAAAAGAAATAGGACATTTGCAGGTTGTTTGACTATAAAAAACATAGTGTAACAGCATTACAAGGATCTCATAACATGGAGAAAGTGAGGACTGCAGATGCTGGACAGTCAGTCAAAAGTTCTGGTGCTGCTAAAGCATTGCAGGTGAGGCAGAACCCAAGAGGCAGGAGAGTCAACTTTTCAGGCATAAGCCCTTCTTCAGGAATGTGGAGGGGGAGGGGGCTAAGAGATAAATAGAGGTGTGGGCCAGGGGGAAGGTAGGTGAGTTGGTGATAGGTGAATGAGGTGGGAGGTAATTGTGTTAAGCCTGTGGGGAGGGTGGAGCAGACAGATAGGAAGGAAGATGGACAGGTCAAGAGGGCAGTGTCGAGTTGGAGGACTGGATCTATCACCATCCCACCTATTGCTTCCCCTGCTCCACCACTCCCCACATTTATCGATCAGCCTCCCTCCCCCTCCACAATCCTGATGAAGGGTTTATGCCCAAAACATCGACTCTCCTGCCCCTCGGATGCTACCTGACCTGCTCTGCTTTTCCAGCACCACACTTTTTGACTTTCATTACATCATACCAAGAATCAGTTTGGTGTATTTTCTCTTTTCTCATTTAAGTCCACAGAGGTCAGTCAAAGCAGCAATGGAGCCAAGGTAAGTGAACCTGGACATGAACAGTGGCAGCCGGATAAATACCTAAGGAGTGGGTTCAGTCAGAGTGAACGTGGAGCTTAATCTAGGAGTGGAACTCTGGAGGTGACATCACAACTCAGTTTCATAGGCTTGGCTGCTCAGAAACCAGGTTTGCAGACTGAGTAGTATCTAGAGAGAGATAAAGTACTTTTAAGCCTCACTATTTTCATTCTATATTAATGACTTAACTGAGGGGATTGAGTGTATTGTCAGCAAACTGGGGTATGATGCAATATTATTTGGGGAAAATGAGCAGTGGAGGGGCATATTAAAGGGGCATAAGTGGGCAAGAACATGGGAGATAGAACTCAATATGGCAAACATGAAATTAGAAGGAAATTGTTATGGCAGACTTTGTTGTAGAGATTAGAGTGAAAAAATGAAAGTTTACTATTTTAACTTATACTGTGTGTAAAGCGGGAAGATATAGTTTTAGCTTCATTTCATTTAGTTGTTTTTGGGAATGAGAAGGCTAGTCCTGTTTGTTTCCCTGTATTTTAATGAGGTTTTACAGTTCTGGAAGTGAAGGGATAAGGGTTAGGAGTTAGTACATTGTAAAACATTTAAAAAAAAACTAAACTCCACTATTGCCTAGCAACAAGGGTCCAGAGACACCAAAAATTCAGCAAAGTAATGGGTGTGTACCCCAGCAAACTGCTAATAAGTTGAGGTTTTGCTTTGGTTTGCTCTGAATTTAAAGTAACAAGGAATTTAGTTTGCAGTCTGGTTTTGGTGTCACTGGGAGAGGTACAAACTGAAGTAAATTTGTATATGTAGAAATTTGCTGGATTAAAATAGACTGGGGCTACATAAACTTGAACAGAAATCAAAGTTTGGAAATAGCGGTGTACATCATTGAAGGTTTAGTCTTTTTATAAGGATATTGCTGGGACACAGGAATAGTCTGAATTTCTGGTGACTGTAACTAAATCTTTCCAACCTTTTGTGTTCAGTTAGTTAGAGTCAGAGATGTACAGCACAGAAACAGACCCTTTGGTCTAACTTGTCCATGCCGACCAGATATCCCAACCCAATCTAGTCCCACATGCCAGCACCTGGTTCATATCCTTCCAAACCCTTCCTATTCGTATACCCATCCAGATGCCTTTTAAATATTGCAATGTACTAGCCTTCACCACTTCCTCTGGCAGCGCATTCCATACACGTACCACCCCCCGAATGAAAAGTTGTCCCTTGGGTCTCTTTTATGTCTTTCCCCTCTCACTCTAAACCTATGCCCTCTAGTTCTGGCTTCCCCGACCCCAGGGAAAAGACTTTGTCTATTTATCCTACCCATGCCTCTCATGATTTTATCAACCTCAAAGAGGTCACCCCTCAGCGTCCGACACTCCAGGGAAAACAGCCCGAGCCTACTCAACCTCTCCCTATAGCTCAAATCTTCCAACCCTGGCAATACACTTGTAAATCTTTTCTGAACCCTTTCAAGATTCACAATATCTTTCTGATAGGAATGAGACCAAAATTGCACACAATATTCCAACAGTGGCCTAACCAATGTCCTATACAGCTGCAACATGACCTCCGAACTCCTGTACTCAGTATTCTGACCAATAAAGGAAAGCATACCAAACGCCGCTTTCACTATCCTATCTACCTGCGACTCCACTTTCAAGGAGCTATGAACCTGCCCTCCAAGGTCTCTTTGTTCAGCAACACTCCCTAGGACCTTACCATTAAGTGTATAAGTCCTGCTAAGATTTGCTTTCCCAAAATGCAGCACCTCGCATTTATCTAAATTAAATTCCATCTGATCAAGATTCCATTGTAATCTGAGATAACCTTCTTCGCTGCCCATTACACGTCCAATTTTGGTGTCATCAGCAAACTTGCTATACCTCTTGTGCTCACATCCAAATCATTGATGTAAATGATGAAAAGTAGTGAACCCAGCACCGATCCTTGTGGCACTCCACTGGTCACAGGCCTCCAGTCTGAAAAACAACCCTCCAACACCACCCTCTGTCTTCTACCTTTGAGCCAGTTCTGTATCCAAATAGCGAGTACTCCCTGTATTCCATGAGATCTAACCTTGTTCACCAGTCTCCCATAAGGAACCTTGCCGTATGTCTTACTGAAGTCCATATAGATCACATCTACCGCTCTGCCCTCATCAATCCTCTCTGTTACTTCTATATAGTTCATGTTTTGTTCCTGTTTAATAACTTTTTTTTTGTGATCGTATACACAGATGTCTGTTGTAGATGTGCTCACTAATTGATCTCCATTGTTTTTTTTCAAAAATAAAAAATGAAGCTTGTGTCTTTTGAGCCAGGTTTCACTGTAAGCCTTTTCCAGTATTAACGTTAGATTGTGGGTGGCACAGTGGTTAGCACTGCTGCTTTACAGCGCTAGAGACCCGGGTTCAATTCGTGCCTCGGGCGACTGTGTGGAATTTACACATTCTCCCCGTGTCAGTGTGGGTTTCCTCCAGATACACCAGTTTCCTCCCACAGTCCAAAGATGTGCAGGTTAGGTGAATTGGCCATGCTAAATTGCCCGTAGTGTTCGGTGAAGGGGTAAATGTAGGGGTATGGGTGGGTTGCGCTTCGGCAGGTCGGTGTGGACCTGTTGGGCCAAAGGGCCTGTTTCCACACTGTAAGTAATCTAAATCTAAATCAGATGAAGGGCATTGTTGCAGCCACACCTGAAGTACTGTTTGCAGTTTGGTCTTTATACCCAAACAAGATTATCCTTTGCTTAAAGGAAATTAGATGAAGATTCAGTCGACCAATGCTGCCCAGTTGCCCATTGTGATCATCATATGAACCGATGAAATGCGCAATTATCGGGAGAGAAAAAGTACTAGAGAAACTAATGGGCCTGTAAGTCAATAAGTCCCCTGGACCTGATGGGTTGCATCTTAGAATTTTAGTCGTATTAGCACAGAAACCGAACATCAAAGTTAATTTGTTAATGAGGAATATATATTAGCCTTTATTTCAAAAGGAATGAAGTCTAAAAATAAGGAAGTCTTACTAAAACTTGCACATCCGGAATACACTGAGCAGTTATCCCCTTATCTAAGAAAACACATACTGAAATTTGAAGCAGTCCAAGACAAAGTTCACTAGATTGGCTCCTGGTATGGAGGGATGCACTTATGAGGTGAGATTAAGTAGGTCAGGTTTGTACTCATTCGAGCTCAAAAGAATGAGAGGGTGACTTTGTTGAAATATACAGAATTCTTGAGGAGGCTTGACAGGCTTAGGCCAGAGGGTGAATCTCAGAGTAAGGGGTTTCCCAATTAAGATAGATGAGACTTTTTCCTGAGTATACTGAATTTTTTACTGTTGAGGCTGAGTCATTAAGTATATTCAATGCTGAAATTTTTAATCAGAACAGGAATTAAGGAATATTGGGGGTAAGGCAGGAAAGTGGAGTTGAGGGGTATATATAGCTAACCTATGAACTGAATGAATGGCAGAACGGACTTGATGAGACAACTGGCCTACTTCTGCTCCTGTAGTTTTGTGTGTATTGATGCTCATTGCTGATCGAATATATTCAGCCCTAAATAAGCAATGCAGGTACATCTTCGGACTGCTGATGTGGTGCTATCCACAGATAAATTTCAAGCAGTGTTCTGTGCAATGCAGATTATTCAGCTTGCTTAGAGTCATAGAGCTGTACAGCATGAGAACAGACTGTCCAGTTCAACTTGTCCTTGCCGTACAGATATCCTAAATTAATCCAATCCTAATTGCTAGCATTTAGCCCATATCCCTCTAAACCCTTCCTATTCATATTCCCATCCAAATGTCTTTTAAATGTAATTGTACTGGTCTCTTCCACCTCCTCTGGTAGTTCATTCCATACACTTACCATCCTCTGCACGAAAAAGTTGCCCCTTATGTCCCTTTCAAATTTTTCACCTTAAACCTATCCCCTCCAGTTTTGGACAACCACCAAATGGGGAAGATACCTTGTCTATTCACCCCATCCATGCCCCTCATGATTTTATAAACCTTTTATAAGGTTATAGCTCAAACCCTCCAACCCTGGCAACATCCTTGTAAATCTTTTCTCAGCCATTTCAAGTTTCACAACATCCTTCCTATAGCGCAGAGACCAGAACTGCATACAGTATTCAAAAAGTGGCCTAACCAGTGTCCTATACAGCAGCAACATGACCTCCCAACTCCTGTACTCAATGCACTGACTGATAAAGGCAGGCATACCAAATGCTGCCTTTGCATGGATTATGAACAGTTCCTAGTTATTAATGTGTTTAGAATTTTCCCATTGTGCATTATGACTCCTGCTATCCAGTTTACAAGCTTGTTGCTGTTCTCAACACACTAATTTGGAAGAGTCATCTAGCCTCAATATTAGCTTGCTTTCCCTCCATGGATGCTACCTGACCCACTGTGGTTTTCAGTACAGATTCCAGCAGTAATTTGCTGCTACATTTATTTGACATTATACTTAGCTATTCTTTTGGCAAATTAAATTTTAGATTCTCACTTTTTTATACTTGAACTCAATGGCTTATTCTAATTTTACAATAGGGGGTTATTTTCTGTTTTGAAGCGTTTCCTTGTAACTTGCCATGTACCTATGAACATGTAGATATGTTCTACTGCATTTTTTTCAAAACAGTTGTAAAAGTGAAAACAAGCACTTATACCTCCGTGAGTGGTGAATTGTAAAAGTTATCAGTGTTTGCTGTGGTACGTAAAGTCCCAACACTTTTAGATTTATTGCCAAGTATGGACATTGTACTGCACTACAAACCTTCCTCCAGCCCAAAAAATGTCCATTCACCATTACTCTGTTTTCCATCAGTCAGCAATTTTGTATCCAAGTTGCCATTGTCCCTTTTATACCACGATCTACAACTTTCCTCATGTCTGTTGTGAGGCACTGTATCGAATGTCTTCAGGAAATCTATATACATCATGTCTTAAGTGTTGCCCTCATTAACATTGTCTGTTACCTCTTTTTAAAAAACCTCCAAGTTAGTTAAACACTATTTCCCCTTTAGAACCCACTACTGCAATTAGAGTAACTGATCTATAATTGCCAGGATTAGTCTTGCAACTGTTTTTCAATAAGGCCGTAATGTTGGCAATTCTCCAGTCTATTGGCACCTCCCAAGTCCAGGGAAGTCTGAAATATTATGCCCAGTGACTACAGTTTCTACCCTCACCTCATTCAAAATCCTTGGGTGCATCTCACCCAATCCTGGTACCTTGTTAATTTGGAGTGCCAAAAATCTGTTCAAGTCTTTTTAATTCATTTTGGTTCCTCCTAGTGACAAGGTTTCTTCCTTCTCACCATGGCCTGGGCAGTATATTGCTCTCTTAAAGACAGGCGCTAAGTATTCCTTTAATACCTTCAGTCATGCCGTCTACCTTGGACTGTCAATCCTCTTTTTGTTTTAGTTTCTGAGGTCCTGACCAAATATGGTTGGTTAAAACTCTGAAGGTTTAGGTAAAAGCGAGAAAGTTTAAACTCTGTTATACAAATCAAGAAAGAGGTTATCAGATTCTCCTAACTGGGAATTGAAAAATCAAATTGAGTGCTACATTAGGATGCTGGTGAATTTAATGGGCTTGTATTTTTAATGTTATGTATAAATAGTTTGGTTGATTCCATGTTTTTAAATACATTTCTTTTGTGTGATTAGCTTCTTTTATTGAAACCAAATCTGTAGCATTAGAAAGACCAATTTTGTTTTAAAAACAGGTAAATGATCTGTCCTCTATCAAGCCAGGATCTGGTTTCAATAAGATCAGTTTGGTTCATAACAACCAAAAGCAAACTGCTTGCTACTGTATAAACCCAATCTCTCTGATTTACACTTGCGTGGTAGCAGGCGAAAGAAAACGGTGACCCCAACTTTTATGCGGGGTGGGGAGAGGACGAGCACCCCCCGTACATTGTTGATCTTAAAGTTTTTGTCAAAAGGCCAGACTTATTTTTCATCCAGTTCTAAATTGCCACCGCCGTTTAGCCCCGAGCATATTGCAGCTTCGGGCAACACCTCTTCTGATCGATTTCCGTCTTGCTGCATGCAGTTTCTGAATGGTCCATAATGACGGAGTCTGTCTGACATTTATTTTCCAGCCACCAATCGGCGTCTGCATCAGGTGATTGACTTAGAGGTTGTTTGTGCGATCAAATATTTCAGCATACACTGTACGCTGCGTTCGCAGTCCTGGAGCTACTAACGAGATAAACGGATAGAAAGGTTATACTTTGGCTTTATTAGAGATACTGAGTAAACTCAAAATGAGACTCGCAAGTGTAGCAAACACAACGAAGCCTCGAGACGGGTCGGTGAGGGAATATCTACTCTGTAGTAATTGTCAAAAGGTATTGTATGTAGTCGGAAATCTAATGTGATGTGTTGCAAGATGCACCTATGGTTTCTAACGTTCTTCCTTAAAAATGTATTTTTCACAGATTGCTTTTAGGATTATATTAAACGAAAGGTACTGCTGTGCAGATGTTATTCTTGGGCTAGTATCTAAGTAGTATTGGGCTGAACAAAATGCCGCCCTTATGGTAGGAAAACATCGAGTTATTTAAGGAACGGGAAAGGCTATGCTTCTTGCTGACCCAGTAGAAAAATACGATGTGTGATTCTGACCCTTGCAAAGCCAAAGGAGCGACAATGCCTGAAAACCAGAATAGAGTATCTGATCAAGGTGGTTAGTAACACTGCAGGAGAATCCTAGACAGATATTAAATCCACGGCTTAGGTCGCCTAAAATTTGGTTGCCTGTGGTTGAGTGGAGGGAGCGAGGAAACGAATCAGAATAGGTGAGTTTATATTGGAGGGGCGCTAGAGGGTTAGTGACTAGAGTTGTGATAGATGGTTGGGACTTGGCATGGAATAGAATAGGTAGCAGAAGTTTGGATAAGGTTAGGAAGCTAAACAGGAAAGCGTTAGAAAAGGTTAGCACGAACGTGACAAAGTCATGTCTGCTTGTTACCGACCTATTCACTTGTAAGACAAATATCTTTAGTTGTTAAATTTCAAACACTCGCATAGGTATTTTTGTTAACTCTTTCATGGATACTTTTGTGTCAATTAGAATCATACTGGGTGTTTTTCTGTGGTTCAAAGCCTTTTATACCTGACAGTGCATACTAACTTAGTCACATATAACTAACCTGTTAGTTATTTTTTGGTCTGTGTCAATATATTAATATTCTATGTAACTTTGACAAGATTACTATTGAAAGTTAAAGTATGTCAATAACAACCTACAAATAACACACACCTGTTTCTGATAACTTGTAATAATGCAGATAGCCCTGGCTTATGAGATAGCAGTGAAATGAACTAGACAATATGATGGCCTATTGCAGGTCCAAAACAAGTTATTCTTGCAGGTTCCAGAGGTGGAAACCTTGCTGCTGAGCCCTATCTTCCTACACAATGCAATTAAACAAGTTTCAATCATGAGGTTATGATGGATGTACCAGCTTCAAAATCTAGGATATTTTCTGGCTCATGCACAACGCTTAACTAAACCTTCATCTATCTTGTTCTCTGCACTTTCCCCCTTTCTCTTCCTCGGCTATTAATCAGAATACTGACCAAAGTCCAAAAGATTACATGCTTTTTATTGTCCATTACTGACTTCATCCCTGTCCTCCGATAACATCTTAACTATATTTTTCTTTATGGTATTTTATTCTAGGTTCGTGGAAATGGTTCTGCTCAAGGCTATTGGAGTACAGCCATGTCTTCCAATGGCTTCACTGTGCTTTCACAGTCACTGTTAGTATATTTCAGGGGACTTATTAAAATCATACCTCTTCCACATTTGGCAGTCAGATCTGCAAATGATTCTTGGGTTTGCTGGTCTCACCAACTTTTGGTGTCTCACTCACCAACCACCTGCTTAATAACACCTGTGGAGAGAAAGCAGAGTCAACATTTTGAGATGCGTGACTCTTCAGCTGTCAATTCTTGGTTCTGAAAAAGGGTCAGTGGACATGAAATGTTGACTCTGCTTTCTTTCAACAGATGAGGTAGAGACCTGGTAAGTTTCTCCAGCGATTTCCAGCATCTGTAGTTCTTTGTTTCTCACTTAATATTAGGACAGGTGAGACAAAAGTTTTTAATTCAGCCTAACTGAAAATATAACTCCATCCTCTTTGGTAACTTTGAGCACTTGTACATTGCTCATCCAGATTCTGCCAACTTTTCTGGTTTTCACTCCAACTGTCAGGCAATTTGATACATGCGGTTATTTGGATGCTACTTATGTTATACAATGTTAGAAGAATTAATTCTTCCTGACGTTTGTTAGCATATTAGTGGTCATAGGGATTAAATAGAATTTTTACAGCAACGTTGTGCAGTTGATAGGATAACTGTTTAGGTTTCCTGTAATCTCTCTCTTTTTCCAAGTCCTGAGAATGAAATTACAATAAAGACCTTTTTTGTTTGTCATCAGCAACAAGTGGACACAGTAGGGAGGAGAACTGGGGACTTATTTGAATCGTCCATGCTCAAGTATAAGTTTATTTGAGTACATTATCAAAGTACCTTTTAATTCCCTGTTGGTTTAACACTATAATTAATTGGTTTGGAAGAAAGGTTGGAAATAGTCCAAGTGGAATGCATTCGTTGATCTGGATCATATGAAAAACATTTTTGTACCTTGTTTATCAATAATCCTTGAAAAGTCATATTTATTATCTTTTCCTGGTTCCCTTGAAGGTATTGGTGGGCCTTCTATTTGATCTGCTGTAACCTTTGTGATGATGCTCCCACAATGGTGTTGGGTTGAAACTGTCTCAGGAAATTAACTCCATGATATTGCTGCACTGCATCTTGTAGTTTAGATATTTTCTAAACAGCCAGTTCAGGGATGATATTGCATGCCTCTGGAGCAGATTGTGCTTGGATCTCCTGGATCTCCAAAGTTATGGTGAAGGAAGTGAAATTTGACACTGTTGTGATTATGATGATCTAGACCAAAGCAGTTTGCCTTTTGGTTTGGAATCATGATGAGCTTCTATAATGGTGGTGTTGAATGGGGGAGTATTCTATTACACTGCCGAATTAAGTCTTGCAAATGCAGGAGGCTTGTGCCTAATCAGTATCTCTGCTTTTGTGGCTGTTGACTAAATATGGCTGATACACTTCAAATTCTGGCCTATGCAGTTTGAAAGGGGAGAAATTGGAATCAGATGGAACAGGATTATAATTACAAAGACATGAGAGAAGAGCTGGCCAGAGATGGGTGACAAGGTAGCCTAGCAGGGAAGACAGTGGCGCAGCAATGGCAAGAGGTTCGGGGGATAAATTGGGAGGCACAGCAGAAATTTATTTCAAGAAGAAACATACTAAGGGGAGGGTGAGGCAATCGTGGCTGACAAGGGAAGTAAGGGACAGTAGAAAAGCAAAACCATAGGATATGAGAAGTCAGATGATTGGGAAGCTTTGTAAAAACCAGTAATGGACAATGTTTCAAAAAAAAAGAAATGAGGGTAAGCTGACTAGTAATATAAAAGAAGATTGCAACAGTATTTTCTTCGATCTATACAAGATAAGAGAGATGCAAAAGTGGACATTGAACAGCTGAAAATGTGGCTGGAGAAGTAGTAAGGGGAAAGAAAGTAATGTCAGAAGAACTGAATAGCTATTCTGTATCAGTTTTCACAATGGAAGATAGCAATAACATACCAGTACTTCGAGAATCGGGGGACATCAAGGGACAGACAAATAATGGCCATCACTAAGGAGAAGGTGCTGGGGAAGCTGAAAGATCTGAAGGTGGATAAATCACCTGGACCAGATGGACTGCACCACAGAGTGGAAGAGATTGTAGAGGCATTGGTGGTGATTTTTTAGGAATCAGTAGAATCAGCGACTATCCCAGAAGACTGAAAAATTGTTAATGTAACACTTCTATTTATGAAGGGAGGATGGCAGATTATAGGCCATTTACCCTGATGTTGGTCATGATAAGATTTTAGAATCCATTATTAAGGATGAGAGAACGTGAAAGTGTGTAGTAAAATAGGGCTGAAGTAGCACGGTTTTGTCAATGGGAGGTCACTCTTGATGAATCTAGTAATTCTTCGAGGAGGTGATAAATAAGTGAGGCGAAGGAGAGCCAATGGACATGATCTATTTGAATCTCCTGAAGGCCTTTGACAAAGTGCCGCACAGGAAGTTGCTAGATAAGATGGCGTTAGGATCTGGATTAGTGGTGCTGGAAGAGCACAGCAGTTCAGGCAGCATCCAAGTAGCTTCGAAATCGACGTTTCGGGCAAAAGCCCTTCATCAGGAATAAAAATAAGGGCTTTTGCCCGAAACGTCGATTTCGAAGCTACTTGGATGCTGCCTGAACTGCTGTGCTCTTTCAGCACCACTAATCCAGAATCTGGTTTCCAGCATCTGCAGTCATTGTTTTTACCAAGATGGCGTCAGGGGCAAGGTACTGGTGTAGATAGAGGAGTGGCTGACTGGCAGAGAGTGGGGAGCCAGGGGTTCTTTCCAGGATGGCAGTCTGTGACTAGTGGAATTCTGCAGGAATCAGTGTTGAGACTGCAAACTATTTACATTATGCATTAACAATCTGGGTGAAGGAACTGAGGGCATTGTTGCTAAGTTTGGTTATTACACAAAGATAGATGGAGGGCCAAGTAGTGTTGAGGAAGCAGAAGACTGCAGAAGGACTTGAACAAACAAAGAGAATGTGCAAAAAAGTGGCAGATGGAATACAGTGTGGGAAAGTCTAAGGTTGGAAGAATAGAGGCATAAACTATTTTGTGAAAGGGGTAAGACTTCAGAAATCTGAACCACAAAGGCACTAGGCACTCCTCGTTCTGAAGGCTTGTATGTCGGTTCATTTAACAATTAGAAAGGCAAATCGAAGTTAGCATTTAAAAGGGCTAGAATACAAGAGCAGTGAGGTAGTGCTGAGGATCTATAAGGCTTTTGTCAGACTGTGTTTGGAAATTGTGAGTAGTTTTGGGACATGTATCTAAGGAAAGGTGTGCTGGTTTTGGAGGAGGTCCAGAGGTGGTTTACTGGAACAATCCCAAGGATGAAGGGCTTATCATAAGAGGAACAGTTGAGGATTTGGGGCCTGTACTTGATGTAGTGTAGAAAGATGAGGGGTGATCTTGTTGAAACATGTAGAAGACTGAGGCCTGAATTGAGTAGATATGGAGATAATGTTTCTCTTCATAAGAAAAGACTAGAACCTGATGGCGCAGCCTCTTTTGAAGAACTGAGATGAGGAACTTCTGTTGCAGAGGGTAGCAAATCTGGAATTCATTGCTGTAGAGAATGTGAAGGCCAAGTCATTGAGTACATTTAAGACAAAGATAACATTGTGATTGGTAAGGGGATCAAGGGTTAAGGAAGAAGACAGGAGAATGGGGTTGAGAAACAAATCAGCGATGATTGAATGGTGGAGCAGATTTGATGGGCTGAATGGTCTAATTCTGCTACTATATCTCAAGGTATATTCCTGCTTTATATGGTATCATAAAGCCCACCTCAAAGTCTTTGAAAAGGGAAAGTTTATTTGTTCAACGCAAATGGATCTTTAGTAGCACTGGCTGTATGGTTAGAGGATACACTTTTATAGCCTGAAAGCATTGTACCATTTAATGCACAGTATAATCTATTAATGCCATGATCGTTTAATTGTCAGAAATGGCTCGTCCATGCCAGCCAGGTATCCTATCCTATCCTAACCTAACCTAGTCCCATTTGCCAGCACTTGGCCCATATCCCTCCAAACCCTTCCTATTCATGTAACCATCCAGATGCCTTTGCAATGTTGCAATTGTACTAGCTTCCACCACTTCCTCTGGCAGCTCATTCCATACATGTACCACCCTCTGTGTGCCCTTAGGTCCCTTTTATATCTTTCCCCTCTCACCCTAAACCTATGCCCTCCAGTTCTGGACTCCCCCACCCCAGGGAAGAGACTTTCTCGATTTGTCCTATCCATGCACCCCCATCATTTTATAAACCTCTATAAGGTCACCCCTCAGCCTCCAACGCTCCAGGGAAAACAGCCCTAGCTTACTCCGCCTCTCCCTATACCTCAAATCCTCCAACCCTGGTAACCTCCTTATAAATCTTTTCTGAACCCTTTCAAATTTCACAACATTCTTCGGATTGGAAGGAGACCAGAATTGCACGCAACATTCCAACTGTAGCCTAACCAATGACCTGTACAGCCGCAACATGAGCTCCCAACTTCTATACTCAATGCTCTTGCCAAACGCCGCCTTCCTATCGATCAGCGACTCTACTTTCAAGGAGCTATGAACCTGCACTTCAAGGTCTCTTTGTTCAGCAACACTCCATAAGACCTTTACCATTAAGTGTATAAGTCCTGCTAAGATTTGCTTTCCCAAAATGCAGCACCTCGCGTTTATCTAAATTAAACTCCATCTGTCACTCCACAATCCATTGGTCCATCTGATCAAGATCCCATTGTAATCTGAGGTAACCTTCTTCGCTGTCCACTGCACCTCCAATTTTGGTGTCATCTGTAAACTTACTAACTATACCTCTTATGCTCACATCCAAATCATTTTTATAGTGGACCCAGTGCCGATCTTGTGGCATTCCACTGGTCACAGGCCGCCAGTCTGAAAAACAACCCTCCTCCACCACCCTCTGTCTTCTATCATCGATCCAGTTCTGTATCCAAATGGCTAGTTCGCCCTGTATTCCATGAGATCTAACCTTGCTAACCAGTCTGCCGTGGGGAACCTTGTTGAACGCCATACTGAAGTCCATATAAATTATATCCACCACTCTGCCTTCATCAATCCTCTTTGTTACTTCTCCATTCAGGCAGTTGGGAGCGTTCTATAAAACACGTGTGATAGTGCCTTGGAAGGGATAAAGAGGGTTTGGGGAACTGAAAGAGAGACATATGTTGTAGAATATCCAATTTCTGACCTGCTTTAGTATCCATAGCATTTGGGTAGCTTCAAGGTCTCCAATAACTTTATTACATCTATCATGCTCTTGTTTTTTTTCCCCAAAGAAAGACTGAGGATACATGAGTTTATCTACATATTTCATCAAATATGCTTCATAGTTGCATTAAGAAAATTAATCATGTTTTTCAGGTGCAATAATTAACTTCTATAAGGAAGCTTCCCTCTAGATTGCTTCATCTAAAAGTTTTCCTTATTACACTGAGGCCAGTCTCCTGTTTCAAATAAGAAATAAATATATTTATAATGAAGTATCAGACTTTGTAGACTGCTTAACATTTAATTACACATATATAAATAGTTTTATTGTTACAAGGTTTTCGAGGCTATCCTAAAGTTAAAATTGAACTAATGATTAGTTCTACACACCTGACAAAATTTTGCTAAAACTTATGCAGTTTCCTCCCTGCTACTCGCTTATAATATTTTCTAGTCCACTGTTCAGAGATGTTATTGCACACCTCTGGAGGAGGTGAGACTTGAATCAGGACTCTTGGATTAGAGATAGGGATGCTATCACACCACCACCAGAGTCCTTGCTACCTGCTTAAGCATCACTTCAGCAAACCCTAAGCACCTGAGTGAATTTGACTAATGCATTGTCAAAAAAATTAGGAATAGGCTGTGTGGTTCAAAGATGTACACTGAATTTTTAATCCTCCTTTCCACTTGCTCCCTCCTCTGTTAAATATTCAGTACATTTGTGAAAATTATTATAATTTAAAATGTCTTTAATATACCAAAATGACTTCTCTTTGCTCGTGGGATATGGGTGATTTGTTACCCAATCTTTAATTGGGGTGGCTCAGTGGTTAGCACTGCTGCCTCACAGCACCAGGCACCTGGGTTCAATTTCAGCCTCTGGCGACCGTCTGTGTGGAGTTTGCACATTCTCCTTGTGTCTGCATGGGTTTCCTCCGGGTACTCTGGTTTCCTCCCACAGTCTAAAGATGTGCAGGTTAGGTGAATTGGCCATGCTAAACGCCCAGTGTTAGGTGCATTAGTCAGGGCTAAATACAGGGTAGAGGGATAGGTCTAGATGGGTTACTGTTCGGAGGGTCGGTGTGGACTTGTTGGGCCGAAGGGCCTGTTCCCATACTGTAGGGAATCTAATCTAATTGCCTTTTAAGGAAAAATCAATGATCGTTTCATGGAATGGTTTATTGGCATACTGACATTGCTGTAACAGAAAAACAAAGCCTTTAGATAATGAACAAAGCTATTGGGAAGTTCTGATACGCAATTACACTTTTGTATCTGAAAAAAGAAATTAAGTTTCTTAATTAAATTCTGAAAGTAATGAATGCCTGAACCACGGTAGCTGTAATACAAACAAAGGCCATTTTGAAGTTAGTTGGAGAATGTGACCTTGCAGCACATGGAAATATAGCCCATTCAGCCCTGTTTGGACTGACACATATCTTAGTTCCACTTACTGACCTGTGATTCCTTTGTGCACTTGCCAAATTTAAAAAGAAGTTTTGTCTTGACTATTTCCAATCAGAATTTAAAAACTTGGTAGACTTGAGTTAAATGGATATATTACTTTATCACCGTCCAGTTATTCCACCTTTCTCCTAAATAACACACCCTTACACAAAAAGTACATGGATCAATATTATCACAAATTCCTTTCCTAAGGAGATCAAATTAAAGCCCAGAGGGGCAATGAAGGAAACTATTTAAATGTAACTGTTTCACAAAGGGCATCCAGAAAATGCAAGCAGTCACGCAAGGCGACAATGGAGGTGGTCCTGTTCTTAGTTTGTGCGGTACCTTTTACCACTTTCTCAAATTGATGAAGGTAGATCAATGGAAGTTTTTTATACTGACTTCAACAAGACGGTCAGCAAGGTTCCGCGTGGTAGACTGGTTAGCAAGGCTAGATCATATGGAATCCAGGGAGAGCTAGCCATTTGGATACAAAATTGGCTTGAAGGTAGGTGACAGAGGGTGGATGTGGAGTGTTGTTTTTTGGACTGTGACCAGCAGTGTGCTGGAAAGTTCAGTGCTGAGTCCCCTGCATTTTTGTCATCCATATAAATGATTTAGGTGGTAACATAGAAGGAATGGTTAGTGCGTTTGCAGATGACACCAAAATTGGAAGTATAGTGGACAATGAAGAGGATTAGCTCAGAGTACGACAGGATTTTAATCCTATTATAGCGCAAACAGCTACAAGAACAGGTCAGAAGCCAGGAATACTGAGGCGATTAACTCACCTTCTCACTCCTCAAAGCCTATCCACCATCTACAAGGCACAAGTCAGCAGTGTGATGGAATACTCCTCACTTGACTGGACGAGTGCAGCCTCACCAACACTCAGGAAGCTTGACACCATCCAGGCCACAGCAGCCCGCTTGATTGGCACTACATCCGCAAGTATCTCCTCTCTCCTCCACCAATGCTCAGCAGCACAGTATACTATATACAAAATACACTGCAAAAATTCACCAAAGATTCTCAGGTAATAGATATATGGGAACACCACCAACTTCAGGTTCCCCTCCAAGCCACTCGCCATTCTGACTTGGAAATATATTGCTGTTCCTTCGCTGTTGCTGGGTCAAAACCCTGGAATTCCCTCCCTTATGGCATTATGGGTCAGCCCATAGTAGATGGAATGCAGCAGTTCAAGAAGGCAGCTCACAACCACTTTCTCAAGGGCAGCTAGGGATGGGCAATAAATACTGGCCAGCCAGCGATACCTACGTGCCACAAATGAACAATTTTTTTAAAAACAGGCTGAGTAGTGGCATTTTAATTTGGATAAATTTGAGGTGTTACGTTTTGGTAAGACAATTCAGGGTAGGCCTTCGGCATTTAATGGTTGTATTTTGGGGAGAGTTGCTGAACAAAGAGACTTTGGGGTGGATGTTCATACATCCTTAAAAGTGAAGTCACAAGAAGACACGTTAGTGAGAGCGCATTTGGTATGCTTGTTTTATTGGACAGTGCATGGAGTATAAGAGTTGGGATGTAATGTTGCAGCCGTACAGGATATTGGTTAAATCACTTTTGGAATAATACATTTAATTCCCTACGATAGGAAAGATGCTGTTAAACTTGAAAGATTTCAAAAAGGATTTACAAGGACGTAACTGGGGTTGAGCAGAGACTAAATAGGCTGGGCTATTTTCCTGGGACAGGATGGACCTATAACTGTTGGAATTTAGATAAATGAAATCTAACCTTTGAAATATATATTTTGAAGGACCTTGACAGGGAGGATGTTTCCCTTGTGGGAGAGACTAGAACTAGTGCACAAAGTTTAATAATAAGGGATGGAGGTAAGAGTTTTTTTGTTCCCCTGAGGTTTGTTATTCTTGGTGTTCTCTTCCCCAGAGAGATTTAAATTCTTGATTTCCAAATGTCAAAGGGGTGAGGGTTAGACAAGAAAGCCAATTTGAGGCCACAACATGATCAGCCATACATTTTTCAAATGGTGGAACAGACTTACTGAGTAGCTTACTCTGTTCCAAGTTCAGGGTGGCTCGGGACCCGGGTTCAATTCCAGCCTTGGGCAACTGTCTGTGTGGAGTTGCATATTCTTTCTGTGTCTGCGTGGATTTCCTCCCACAATCCAAAGGTTAGGTGAATTGGCTATGCTCAATTGCCCATAGTTTTCAGGGATGTGTAGGCATTAGTCATGGAGACATGTAGAGTAATAACATAGGGTAATGGGTCTGGGTGGGGTACTCTTCAGAGGGTCGGTGTGATCTTGTTGGGCCTGATGGCCTGTTTCTACACTGTAGGGATTCTATGATTCAAGTTCTATGTTATATTAATTTAAAATATGCCAAGACTATTTACAGTCAGAAATAGATGATGAGATAAATTGTGTTATCATAGAATGATATAACAATTGAGGCATTTGCATGGGATTTGGATGATTTAGTTAGAAATGGCAGGGATATGGGGGAAAAAGCAGGAGATTGCTATTAGGTAATAGAAAACAGTGCAGACATGATGGGCCAAATGGCCTTTTCCTGTGCAGTAACAAATCTGAGATTCTGTGGAATGAAGTCCATTGTGTCTGCATCAGCTCTTTCAAAGTATTTCAAAGAATGATGATGCTTCCCCAGCCTTGCAAACCTATCCTTTTCAAACAGTTCCTTTTTGACAGTTACTATTGAATCTGCTAGCCTAACTGACCACTTGTTTTTGGAAGGTGGGATAAACCATAGATTATTTGGTGTTTCTTGCATTCCTAAATACAAGTAGTTTGCTCAGCCAGTCTAGCACACTGGTCATGTCAGCTGTTAATTTTTGAGCCAAATCTTTTTTTTTCTCTATGACAGGTCCCAACTAAATTGTTTCATGTTATTTAGTGTAGATGAATTTAACCCATGAATTGATGTGATGTTTGTTTCTTACTAAATTTTAAGTTGTTAGGCTTAAAATTGAGGGACTTCATTTACATGGGTTGATTGAAGAATCTGTGTCATTCTCCTTAGGTAAGAAGGAGATTTGATAGAGGTGCTCAAAAACATGACAGATCTAGACAGAGTAGATAGGAAGGAACTGGGAGACACTGGAAGAAACTGGTTTCGGGGTTGAGAACCTACATACACAGATTTAAGGTGATTGGCCAAAGAACCAAAGATGACATGATAGGTTTTGTTTTGAGCAACTCTGCTGCTTCTCTGATGCTGCCTGACCTGCTGTGGTTTTCCAGCACCACACTTTTTTTGACTTGTTTTTATTCAGCTACTGTCTGACTGTATAGTGGAGGTATACAATTTAATCCTGGCTTTCAACAGGAAATTGGACATGTACTATAGAGAGGAATTTCTAAGTCTGGAAAAAGAACATGGTTGTCAGACTGGCTGAATTGCTCTTACAGAGAATTGGCATGATGGGCCAAATGGCGGCTCTTGTGCTGCAAGTTATTCTATTTCTATATTTATGCAAACCTTTGTGTTGCTGCAGTGGTGAAAGGGAGTGGTTTGACAAGCTTTTACCTTGAAAATATTGAAAATATTGGAATAAAGTTTTAATTATTGTTGTTGAGTTATTAGCCTCCATTTTTCTGAGCATTATGCTATGGTGTATTGGTTACAGGTGCGTTAAGATTTTACTGATATTTTGTGCTGAAATAACTTGCTACAGTTGACAGATGTTGAACCACTTGCCTTATTTCTAAGTAGTTATAATTTAACGGATGCCAGGTATCTCAACTGATCATTAAACAAGGAGCAGGAGGAACAAAACAAGGCTGTCTCAAAGCAGTTCAGTTGTTGACGCAGTGGTTGTAGAACTGCATGTTCTCGGCACCAGGCCAGTAAATATATTGGAGCAATGCCACAGTCAAAAGTGCAAATGTTTTTGAAATCATGCAATCTCATTTATATAAACTTCAGTATAGCTTTGTATTGTGTATAGATTCGTCTCTGTCCTTTATTGTGGTGAATTGTAGAAAAACTACTGTGAAATTACGTTGCTTCAGTGGGTTTTAATCTCGCACTAGGAAGCTACTTGAACAATGTGTTCTAGGCAGTGAGCCAAGTTGCTTTAGAACATTCAGCTCACAGCTGATCCAGTCTTCATTTCAGTGAGATTGTGGTATTATCAAAAATAAACTGATATCACTAATCTGTGTTGTTGATACTGTTTTGTACTAAGTTGTTTTCTGTTACTCACTTAAAGTGGATAAATGTAGGACAAATTGTTGATGCTTTGTTCCTCCTTGCAACTAAATTCGACATAGTTTAATTATGTTTCTTATTAATAAATAAATTCAATAAATCTATGTACTGTTATCTCTCTTTCCAGGAAATGGGAGTGAGAATCCCCAGGCCTTTGGGTCAAGGACCAAGTGAATTTATCCCTGAAAAAGAAGTAAGTATGTTTCTCCAGCAATTGAGTCTTCACCTTTTAAACTCTAATGTATATGATGTATGACTCTGATTCTAACTTGGAAAGTGCAGCAATGAAGGTAAATGCATCATGGGCTACATGCAAGTATACAGTGGAGTAGTGCTTGTCAGAATGAACTGTAAAATCCCTATAGCCAATTACCTGAATATCATAACTATTTAAATTTGCATCCACTTATTCTTCTCTGCAATCTGTGAAAGGCAACAGAAAAGCTTTATTTCTACTGTGTGTTGGTGTGAATACAAGTGAAAATTATTATTTTTAAACAGATCATCCAATTAGGAAGAGAAGATGCAGAGACACGCCTACTGTTCATTGAAGCATTTGCTACTTTGGGTCGCCTGGACAACATCACCTTGTTGATGGGATTCCATCCACGGTACCTTGACAGTTTTCTCAAAACCCAACACTACTTGATGCAAGTGGATGGTCCATTGCCATATCATTATCGACACTACATTGCAATAATGGTGAGTTCCTTCAGTAGCATTGTTCAGGTCATGGATGAAGTGTACAATTTCTTGTTAATTCATCATTATGTGAAAAGAAAAGAGCTTAATTAGTCCAGTCCTTAAAGTAATGAATTCAACAGAAGATCAGGTGTAGAAATACTTTATCCATTAGGTATGAAAGCAAATGTTGACATGCACATGATCAAAACTTGCATCACTCTGTTGATTTTTAAATTCTCATTTTGTTTTTATGTTCTTCTATGGCCTTACTCCTCCTGTCTTTGTAAGCTCTGTGCCTCCACAGCTCTGATAAATTTGCACTCTTGTGATTTGAGCTTTTATGCATCCTTAATTGTAGTCCGTCCATTTTTGCTGATTTTACTTAATATTACCTAACCCTCTTATACCTTCTCTGGAGCTCTCTGCCTCGCCACCTCATTTCCTTTTTACTCCTTTAAAGCACTTTTATAAAACCTATTGTCATGATCCACTGGACTATAGCTGAAAATAAAGACCCACTATTCCTGGAGTAGGAAATGTTAAGATTTAATGAAACTGCTATGTATCCCAGTTTGCCTCTGACTCGTTGCTACTTAGGATAAAAGCAAGCCTTGTGAGGTTTCTTCAGTGTAATAAAGAAAACTATTTATGGTAACAATCTTATCCTTAACCAGAGCAGTAGGAGAATAGGATTTCAAATTTCTGTTCTTAAACTATATACCCATTTTAAAATTCATTGCGCGCACACAATGCATACAGACACAAGCTGACATAACACACCAATAGTAAGTGGTGGGGAAAAATAGAGAAACATAGTTCTGTATCACCAGTTTTTTAAAAAAAGCATATAAATTTCAACTGGCTGGGTTGGATTTACATTCCTATTCTTTCTTTGGTAATCCCTTGTCATTGTTTGCGTGTGGTGATCAGTCTTTATTTCACTAGTTATTTGGCTGGACCTTTTCCTGGTGTGCTTTAGTATTCTTCCTCTCAGCAGCTTTTCCCTGTTTTTATGGCAGAGAGTTGTAAGTCAAGATTTCAAAACAAGGGAACAGAGAGATTGAAGCAGCCTCACTTTGTCAAGTTTTATTCATCATCAAATCTGTGTCAAATTGTAACATGACCAATTGCAGGCTTTTTTTTTACTATGCTGTGCTTTCCTGAGCCCACAGCATTGAGTGCCAATCGAAAAAAAACAATCCGAAGATTGTCTCCAAACAGAGTTGTCCTGAACACATGTGGGACTACTTTTTCTGGGTGCACTGTCCCCAAATTAACGTTGTTGCATATGGGTTGATTAGCTTTACTTGCTTTGCAAGTTGAATTTTTTCTTTGCTTTGTTTGTAAGTCGTGGCCTTTGTTTTTCATTTTCGGTCCATAACGTGGTCTCTTGCACCATTGCTTTAATCACACTTTTCGTCATCTGACCTAATATTTCCCTATGTGTCGTAATGCTCCTGTGAATTGCTTCAGGATGCTTTCTATGTTAAAGGTGCAGTATAAATATGTCTTTGTATGCAGACAACACTTTGCATGGTTTAGCTAGTTACCAAATACTATGATTGTGGTTTGCTTCCTATTGACAATGTTTATAGCTTAGTAAAATGACACATCAGGCTAGGTGGCTTAATGTTTTGCTCCTTTTTCAATAATCTTACTGCTTTTAGGGCTTATTGTGATGAAAGCTGGTTTGTTTCTCTCTTTACCTTTTGGATCCATTGCTTGTTTCTGATCACGGGATTGATGACATTTTCCCCTGCCGTATCAAAGATCTAAATAATTCTTACTTCCTTACCAATACAGACATTGGATTCATACACAGAAGCACAGGTTTATTGCTGCCAAATTGGCTGTCAAAGCCCTTGTGGAGTCTTTGTCCTGGGCCCACCTATTTTCTTTGCTTGTAGGATGCATTTAAAGATTTAGATGCACTTGGTATTTGATTCAGCTTTAGCGGGTGCCACATGAACACCATAGCTGTCGATACCTAGGTGACTTCTGTTTGCAAGGCTGCAACTTAATGATGTGAGAGCTCTTCAAAAAGTCATTCTCACCTTTTTCTTATTTCTTTGGATGGGAAGTGGGACATTGGAATTTCCATTTCCAGCTGTGCAAATCCTGACAAAAATTCACTTCCTAGCATTCTTCCCACCTGAACATTTTCCTTGCTAAAATCTAGTAATCTGCTTAAGTGCATTTTGTTTTTTGTAAATATAGATCAGACTCCTCAGCATGAAAAAATGGTTTTAGTATTGCAATTTCTACCACTTTAAAATGTTCACTTTTAAACTTGTATTTGACAAACTCAAGTTCAGCAACTAAAAAGTAAGATAAGTTTGTTTGTAAATGTTTAAGTAACATATGTTTCAGTATTCGCAATACATGTATTGTTACTTTTCTTTTGCATGTTTGCTTCTGCATTTATGAAAACACAAAAAAGGGCAAAGGGCTATTGGTACATAAGTAGAGTTTTTAGAGTTCTTTTAATCTGTTGTACTGTGCCATCTTCCCTGTGCATAATTAATGCTAACTCAAATGTTATTTCCTAATATTTGAAAGCAAAATGTAGTTTACTTTGGATTTTGGTGCAGGAATTTCACAACAAAGCACAATATTTTTCTTAGGTTCTTATAGGAAAACAAAGTTCATGTCTATTTTGCCAAAACTAATTTTGTTACTTTAAAATGAGAAGGGAAGCTGTGGTAGAAACATTTCTCATCTGTAATGAAAGGCAATAGTGAGTGTATTACAGCCAGTGAGTGTTATTTAGAGGATAAATTCTGATTTATGTTTTTTGATAAAATTTCAAATATCTTAAATGTTGGACCTTTGGCTTTATTAACAGGCTGCGGCTCGACACCAGTGTTCCTATCTTGTAAATATCCACGTTAATGACTTTCTGCAAGTTGGTGGGGATCCTAAATGGCTAGCAGGATTAGATTCAGCTCCGCTGAAGCTTCAAGCTTTAAGTGAAGTAAATAAAATTCTTGCTCATAGACCATGGCTTATTACCAAAGATCATATTGAGGTGAGTGAGTTAATATTGAGTAAACAGTCTTATTTCAACTTGTGTTTGAATCTGTCTTGCACCAACCAAAGGCACATTTGTAGCTTTTTGCCCTCAACTGTATCATAAATATTACTGTTTACAGTGAGAGCCATACCCTTTGCACAGGCTAACATCTATCAGACTGATAATTTCTTTATCTATCTTGATGTCTCATCTCCTTGCATTGCATATCCATTGGATAAAACAAAACTGCCTCCCTCCCTCTGTTTACTTTCTCCAACCGCTTGGTCCTCTACCCAGCCTTGTTTGAGATGCCTTTCTCATCTGTAATTTTTTTTCCTGACAGATTAATTTCCATTAGTTCTTCTAACCCCTCAATTTCCTTGTGCAGCACCCAAATTTGAACACTAGGTTTGAAGTGTGCATGGTGTAGGACTTTCCACGAAATGTGGTCAAAAATCTTACAAGATCTTTGAAATTACAAAATCAAAAATTACTAAGAATTTGCATTAATAATGCAACAGAAAGGCAGGTATAAGAATTCCATTCACTTAAAAACCTCAGTGTTGAAGGCACAGCTTGGTTTCAGAATGGGATTAAAGGGAAAGAGATAAAGAGATTGGCAGCTCAAATTCCAGAGCTTTGAGCCTCTTATGGTTGAAAGCATATTGACCTTTTTGTATCAAAACAAATGACCAAAGCATGAATCCAGTTAGAGGAAGAAAGAGTTCTTAGAGGGTTGCAGTACAGGGGGGGGGAAGTGCACAGACACAGGGAGAGGTGAGACTATGGAGAGATTTGTACGTGAGGACAAGTATTTTGAGGATTTATTAAATCATGGCCCAATGCAGTGTTATAGCAGCATAGTGAACAAGACTTAGTTTAAGTTAGAAATAGACAACAGAGTCATGGAAAAACTTAAATTTATGGAGAGTGCAAAATGATCATCTTTGAGAGTCTGGAGGTATCAAAAGCATAACGAGGGTTTCAGAATCATCTATATCTCTTTCTTGCTTTCTTTCTTGCTTACTTACTTACTTATATCATAACTTTAACTTACTAGTGAAGAAGTGACTGGAGCCATACCCTCAATTTAGAGGAATTGAGAAAATTTGGGGAAGTTTGAAGAGAATGATATGAAGCTATTATTAGCATAATTAGGTGAATTTCTTGTCTTTATTTCAGAAACTCCTAAAAGCTGAAGAGCATGGCTGGTCATTGGCTGAGTTGGTACATGTGGTCGTACTACTCACACACTATCATTCTCTTGCATCATTCACATATGGCTGTGGTATCAACCCTGAGATACATTGTGATGGAGGCCATACCTTCCAACTCCCTTCTGTTGGTAGTTGCTGTGTATGTGATTTTACAAATGGCAATGATGTTGTGGAAGACCTACTGAATGGCCAAGAAGGAACCAAAGTAAGCTCAAAAATGGTAAATCCATTTCTTATTGCATGCAAATTACATTAAAAATTCATTTATATGATGGACTTATACATATACAATAAAAACCTAAATTAAAACAAAGTGCCTATTAATGTAAATTTTGGGAACATTAGTTTTCTCTTCCCTTAATACGACTGCCTTTATGCAAAATTGCAATGAAAGTTTTTTTAAGAATCATAATTATCAAGACCGAACTAGTGATCTCAACAACAAAATTAAGTGCTGTTACTCGAGTCATGCATATGATCATTTTAGAAATATTTGTTTTTAACAGGGAACAGAGACTGTTTGTGAGGTAGAAGTTCTGATGAAGAAAATGAAACAGCTGCAAGAATGTCGAGATGAAGAGGAAGCAAGTCAGGAGGAAATGGCCACACGATTTGAGAGGGAAAAAATAGAAAGTCTCTATGTAGCACCAGCAGGTGAGAATAAGATAGTTGTGTAGAAGTAATATAAATGTTAATTTATCATCACCTTATGTAAAGATTGTGTTTGCAATTAATTCTGTGGTACAGCTAAAAACGGCACTGAAGATGTTTACTCAATATAGATACATAATGTGGTAATGTTACTGAACTAATAATCCACACATTAAGAATAATGTTCTGGGAATCTGGCTTCATATTTCACCAGAGCAGCCGCTGGATTTTAAATTCAATTAATAAATCTGGTATTGAAAGCTGGTCTCAGTAATGGTAACCAGGCACTATCATCAGCTGCCATGCCTGCCTGTAACTTCAGATTCTTAGCAATGTAATCTCATGAAAGAATAAATCATCAAAAATAAAATAGAAAATGTTAGTATGATAGTTTTCGTGTACACTGGTTATAAATATTTGGAGTAAAATAAGGTATGTCTTTATAGAGGACAAAGTGAGGACTGCAGATGCTGGAGATCAGAGCTGAAAATGTGTTGCTGGAAAAGCGCAGCAGGTCAGGCCGCATCCAAGGAACAGGAGAATCATGCCCGAAACGTCGATTCTCCTGCTCCTTGGATGCTGCCTGACCTGCTGCACTTTTCCAGCAACACATTTTCAGCTATGTCTTTATAGAACCAAGGTTTTGCCTGTAAAATAAGTATATTTTATTTCTAAATTTCCTTTCTGTTCAAATCTGGAGATTTGGAGACATTTGTTCTTATGAGACTGTAAGACATAGGAACAGAAGTAGGCCATTCGCTTCATCAAGTCTGCTTCACCCATTCAGTGAGATCATGGCTGATCTGATAATCCTTAACTCCACTTACCTGCATTTTCCCCATAATCCTTAATATCTTTGTTAGAATATACTGGTTGTGATGTATGCAAGTTATTCTCTTATTTCATTTTAAACTTTTAACATCACCTGTAAAAATTCCTGTGTATTTATTAATAGAATAAAGCTTTAATATTTGTGATTTAAAAGCTAGGATAGTGAAAGTCCATGGTATTAATTGAAGTAGTAGATTCTGTAGTAATTGAATGACAACATCAGTCTCTGTTTTCATTCCTACTCAAGAAGGTGAAGAAGCAGTGGATACAAGGGATGTTTCTCGCCGTTTTGAAGACCCAACCTACGGTTACAAAGAATTTCCCAGACAGGGCGAGCAAAATGTGCCCACATTTCGAGCTCAGGTGCAATTCTACAATTTTTTTTTCTCTCCAGTTGATCTAAAATATACCAGTTTGTTGTGCCACACAGTTTTAGCACATGAGCCTCTGTTCATAATTTGTAAATATACTCATACAAGTTGGGTGAGATGATGAACAAAGACTAGTTTGCTTTCTCCTTCTCCTTCATCCTATTAAAAAGGATAGGACAGGAATCAAACTACACTAACAATTTAAAACCTGCCTAGTGATGCGTTTCTTGTACATAGTTGTGAGGCACTGTTTAGAGCATGAATGATGAACAGTTCTTGAATCATATAAGGATTTGGAGTAGGCCATTCATCTCACTTGAGCCTGCTCTGCCATTTAATAAGATTGTGGATTATCTTATTGTAGCCTCAACTTCACTTTCCCACATATCCTTGATACGCCTCGACTCCATTGTTAGTCAAGAATCTTGTCTATTTCTGTTTTAAAAGAGCCAATCACCCTACCTTCAATGGTTTGAGGTAGAGACTTCCAAAGTTACTCAGTCCTCTGAGAGGAAAAAAAAAGAGTAACTTCTTGTTTTCAGCAATATCCGCTAGTCCTAGTCCCTCCAGAAGGGAAACATCCTTTCATTTTCCGCCTCTCAAGTCTCAAGGTCTTGTGTTTCAGTAAGGTCATCCGTTCTGTAAGATGATCAAATTATGAATGTTTTCATAATGCTGTGTGCTTGTGGGTGTTCGTGAGTGTTGCCATTGCACAGAGGAATGATGCTACTGCAGAGGACTTGGAGTGAGTAACATATAAGATTTCTAATGCAATGAGGTGAGCTGGCCTTCTTGCTTTCAGTGAGTCCAACGTCAAAACATTTTAGGAAGATCTCCAACTGATTTAGCAAAAAGATATGATGAAATCTTATTCCAGTACAAAATTTGGAATAGATAGCTTTTTATTTTACTGTCAACATTATTCACCAATCCAGAGTAGTCAATAGGGCATTGTTGTTATTGGTTAAACCAATAGTCTTGGACTTTGGATGGATATTTGTTCTTTCATAAATTTCTTGCTAATTAGTACTCATTCATGAATTGCTAAAATGCTAATACTAGATTTTTAACATTGTAATCTTTTCGCAGGATTATACTTGGGAAGATCACGGGTACTCCCTTGTTAACCGTCTTTATCCAGATGTTGGTCAGCTATTGGATGAAAAGTTTCAGATCGTTTACAACCTGACTTATAACACTATGGCAATGCATAAAGATGTTGATACCTCAATGCTCAGGCGAGCCATCTGGAACTATATCCATTGCATGTTCGGAATAAGGTCAGTTTACAGACATTTCTGTATAATCCCAAAATTTAGAGAACTACTCCATATAAATAATGTTATCAATTTTTTGTGACAGATATGATGATTATGATTATGGTGAAATTAATCAGCTATTGGATCGAAACTTTAAAGTTTATATAAAAACTGTAGTCTGCTGTCCCGCAAAGACTACAAAAAGAATGTATGACAGCTTCTGGAGGCAATTCAAACACTCTGAGAAGGTATGAAGGCTTAAGATGGAAATTGAGTATTTCTTGTAAAATATAGTAAATTTTTGTTTAAGATGTGTGATTCCTTCAGTGCTACACATTTTTCCAATATGTTGCTTCAATCTTAGAAAATGAATACTAGACCATAGACGTAGCAGTGAAGTGGGCAGTTTGACACGTTAGGTCTTCTCTGCCGTTCAGTGAGATTATGACTGATCTGATAATCCTCAACTCCACTCTCCTGTCTTTTCCCTCCCCTTTAATCCCCTTATTGGCCTGTCAGTTTTGGCCTCAAGTGTTCTTAATGTCTCTGCCTTGACAGATGTCTGTGTTTTAAAAAATAAATTCCAGTTTCCCTATCCTATGACAGAAGAAATTCCTCCTCATCTCTCCATTAAATAGGTTACCTCTTGCTCTGAGATTATGCCCTCTGGTCCTAGAATGTATCACAAGGGGAGACGAATTCTCAGCATCTAGCCTGTCAAATCCCCCCAAAATTTTGTATGTTTCAATAAAGTTGCCGTTCATTCTTTAAATTCCACTTCTTTTAAGCTGGAAACCCAATTTACATAATATCTCTTCAGAGGAAGATCCCTTCGTATCTGGAATCAATCTAGAGACCTTTCTGGACGACCTCCAATTTCAGTATATTTTACCTTGGGTAAGGGGACCAAAACTGTTCACCGTATTTTAATTGTGATCTGACTTATGCCTTGTATAGTTTTGAAAACCTTCTCTAATTTTTCTTTTCCATTCCCTTTGAAAAAAAAACGTTCCACTTGTCTTCCCTATTACCCACTGAACTTGGATGCTAGCTTTTTGTGATTCATGCACTAGGGCCCCATATCCTTCTGTGAGTTAGCTTTCTGTAGATGTTCTCCATTAAGTAATATTCAGCTTCACTACTCTTCCTGGCAAGTGCATAACTTCATGTTTTCCCATATTATTTTCCATCTGCCAAATTTTCACCTGATCATATAAACTGTCAGTTTATCCCTCCGTAAACTTGTCATCCTCACTACTTGTCTTCCTATTATGTTTATGTCTTACATAAACTTTGTGATAGTATAATCACTTTTTCTATCATCCCAGTAATTTATGTATATTGTAAATAATTGTGGCCCCATCACTGATCCCTGTAGCACTCTAGGAGTTGCCAACTAGAAAATGCCCCTTTTATCCTGACACACTTCTTTAGTTAGCTAATCTTCTATCCGTGCTCATACACTACCCTCAATAGTATGGGCTCTTATTAAGTAGCATTATGTGCAGTACTTTGTTGAATGCCTTTTGGAATTCCAAATACATTGCATTCACTGGTTTCGCTTTATCTATCCTTTTGTTACTTCCTCAAAGAATTCTATCAGGCATGATTTCCCGACATGAAGCCATGTTGACTCTGCTTGATTCTATTCTATATTTCTAAATGCTGTGCTATTACAATGTTTATACGGTCAGTTCTTCTATAATGGATGGTTGTATTCTTGTGCAACCCTGCAGTGCATAAAAATTGCACTTTAGAAGTAGTGTTTAAAATGTTGGTGCTATGATCGCATTACAGCCAGCATATTTTAAAGGTTTGCTGTTTAAAAACAGCATCCCCAATTTGTCAATCATGTTACAGTGAATTCACATTGATGAAACATGTGTTATAGCAGAACGATCTGTAATAAACTCTTAACATTGCCCAGTGATTTTTTTTTATGGCAACCTGTTTTTATTTTGTCTCCCACCTTTTTTTGAACAAAGATGTTATATTGGCAGTTTTCCAGTCCTTTGGAAAGATTGTTACCAATGTTTTCACTGTAACTACTTCCTTTAAAATCCTAGTATGGAACTCATCAAGTCTAGAGATCATTTCAGTCTTTAGTTTCCCAATACTTGATCTCTAGCAGAAGCTATTTTGTTTCTTTCTCTTCGTCCTTTGATTCATTTCTAATACAATCAAGTCTAAATGTAAAAGTATCTTTAGCTTTAGCATTGCAAGTTTTGTAATGTTGACTGTAGTGGGGACATTTCAAGTTCAGTTCCCACATAGTTCCCTGTAGACATCATAGCACGGTATATGCAGTCCTTTTTGTTTTGAGATTTTAAACTACATTTTTCTAGAAAGTTTAAATGGTATGTAATACCTCCTTTCAAATTGATTTAATATTTCCATACAATAGCTGGAACTGCCAGAATTCTGAAAAAGTCTTAGCACTTTCCTTTAACTCTGACCAAATTCTTCCAGTGAAGTTGAAGCAACTTTGTGAAATAAAAGTTGAATTGCTACAGTTGACCTCATTACATCTAGATGAAAATCTCTCACCAGGAATTCTTACCCTATTTTATTATGCAGTGAACTCTACTTGAGGTACATATCAGAACAACTGGTGAGGACATTACTGGGGTTCTATCTTGTTGGATTTGTAGACAAATGGCCTGCTGACAGACTTTACCGTTTCATATATATGAAAATGAACTAGCATTTATATTGTAAATTTTTTTTGACGACCCTGGGATCTAAGGCATATAACTAATGTGGCGATATTTTTAAAAAACTTTCACTGTAACAATTTTGACTGGTAGTGGCATTGGGTTATGTTAGTGTATAGATTGAGTCATGTCTTTCACTGAGTTCTCAATATAATAAAAAATTCTGAATTGAATTGATTTATTTTAATGTTAAATTGTTCTTTTTCCCTAACTCTTTCAATTGTCACTTTTGAAAGAATTTGTTTTTAGAACATGTTTTTCCTTCCTCTAGATTCATGTGAATTTGCTTCTTATGGAAGCTCGAATGCAGGCAGAACTTCTTTATGCTTTGACAGCCATTACACGATATCTAACATGAAAAGCCTGCACTTTCATAAGCATCCATTCTCATTGAAGGAATTGCCATTCATTTGAACCAAAGTAGGCAAATTATCCATAAATTCCATTGAGCCATAACACACATCATGAGAAAAGTGTTACTTCTTGGTGCGTAGTGGCTTGCCTGTAACTCTGGACCTTTCACCAAAGGAGCAGAATGGAAGACTGTGAAAAACCAATGTGCAACCTGAGTATTTGATCATCTGTGTGTGTTTTGACAACACAAAGTAATTTCTAACACTTACAATGATTTGCAGCAATGCAACAAGCTGTATGCTTTTGTCTTTTTAGACTAGGTTATAATGTGTGGTTGCTGTAGGTAACTGGAGTTGGAGTATTTTTTTTAAAAATTGGGGTCTGGAAGATTTGTATCTCTAGGACCTTTTTCTATACATTGGAAGTTGTTGGTGCTGCTATTCCTGTCAGTGGTTGCTGCAATTGCTGGCTGGCCCTGTTGAGTTAAGACTATCAATTTGAATATTGCAGCTACCTGAGCCTGTATTGTGAACTCCAGTGATGAGTCACAGTTTGAGAGACTGTACTGACATTTATAATTGTTAGATTTCTAACACATCGCTGTATAATTTTTGAAATATGCAAGTATTTCTATAACTTGTATTCTGCTGTAAACCTGCAGTGTGATTCTTTTTACATTTGTTTCAAAGATTGATGTAGTAGCGATAGATACAATTCAGTTTTACCCAAAGTATTGTCTTGAGACAAGAAATGTATTTTGAGTTTCTGTCTTCCTTGCAAAATTTACACACTGTAATGCTTTATGAATGTTTTGTATTACAGTTAATGTTTATAACTATTGCTATTTGTGAGAGAAGGTTCCGTTACCTCTAGCACAATGAAAGTTTTCTGTTACTAGAGCTTTGTCCGGAAGCATGATTCTAGGTGACAGGACAATAGTTTTTAGAATTACAGCACAAAGACATAATTTTTTTTTAATGTGATATTTTAACCATCAACAGCTTATCTAACAAAGCTGGAAATGTTTTGTTTACTGATGACCAGTGCTTGATTAAAAATATCAGCATGAAGTCTTTTCTGTTATCATAGGTTTTTCATCAACTTAGTGGTTGTAATACAAAATATTAAACTTGTTTTTTTTAAATAAATGTCAGTATTGACATTTCAAATGAATGAAATAAAATTTGTTGCCAATGTACCTGTTTCAGTAAATTGCCAGATATTATTGTAGTTAATATTTAACAGATGCAGCAAACTCTCTCAATTAAAACTAATTTTGGATTGTGTAGAATAGCATTCAAATTTTTTTTAAATCCCAGTGAAATTGTAATGTCTAGGAAGTCATTTATGCACAGCAGAACCTTTCTCGTCTGAGGACACTTGTAACCAGCAACTATGAAAGTGTAGTTGATGAGCAGTGAAAGGTGCCACTTAGGACCATGGATGCATGACTACATATGAATTCAAATATGGAAAATTTTGAGATTCTACTGTGTTTCCTTCTCAAGCTCCTGAAAAAGGTTTGTGGAAAGTAAAATGATTTGATCTGAAAACTCTTTCGAGAATTTTTGTTCTGCAAGCCACGAGCTCATGACCAACAAAGATCACAATTGAAGGCTACTCATTATATTAGAATGAAAGTCAGTTCAGATGGGTTTGCTCAGATGGAAAAAATTTAAGAGTTCACTTCCACGATCCCATACAGGAGGAAAGAAAAGAATCAAGAGGGTGTGGGCTGTGGGGAGTCTTTAGGCTGAGCAGGGTGTCAGGTACTATAAGACCACCATGTTCTGAATGTATCAGTGATCTGTGTTAAATTAGACTTTGTACTATATTTTCATTGCGCAATTTCAGCCTGAAGTTTGTTCTGCCAGCTGTGTAGTATGTTTTGTGGAACCAGCAATCTGGTCCAAATTTACTGCACAATGCTATTTGGAATTGTACTAAATAGGTTTGCACTCTGGTTAGAGTACAGAAGATTGGATAAACTTTTCATCCAGCTCTTTGTCCAGAAAAAGAAACTCCATTTTCTGTGATTTATTCCACGTTCACATTAGATATGGTTTATTTTTAAGGATAGTAATGGGTTAGTTCTTGCTGATGTAGCAGAATAATCTCCTGTAAAGAAGAGGTGTTTGGTGTGGTGGTAATGTCACTGCACTAGTAATCGAGTGCCCCAGTCTAATGTTCTGGTCACGTGAGTTCCAATCCCACCAGGGCAGATGGTAAAATTTGAATTCAATAAAGCAAGATCTGCAATTAAAATGCTGTCTAATAGTGACAATGTCACCATTGTCAGTTGTCAAAAACCTGTCTGGTTCACTAATGTCATTAATGAAAGAACTGTCATCCTTACCTGGTCAGGCCTACATGTGATTCCAGACCCACAGAAATGCAGTCAACTCTTGACTGCTCTCTGATATGGCCTAGAGAGCCACTCAGTTCAAAGGTATAGAGGAATGGGCAACAGATGCCAGCCTTGCCAGCAATACCCATATCCCAAACAAGAATTTTTTTTAAAAACCTTTTTTCTAGAATGTTTTCCCATTGATGGAGGTAAAATATGGGCCCATCATGTTTGGGGTTTGAATCTTTGGGATTTGAATTTTTTTTAATTCTTGGATTAAAAGTCCAACTGTGACTGAAAAAATTGTCAATTGTCATAAAAACTTGTGATTCACTCCTGTCCTCAAAAGCAGCAGTTTTCCTTTACTAATCTGGTCTTGACTACGTGGATCCATGTCAGCAGCAATGTGGTTGATTTTTAACTGCCCTCTGAAATGTCTACAAGCCATTTAGTTGTATAAGTTGTATACTGCTAAAAAGTCTCAAAGGAATGAAACTGGTCAAAATGCCAGGCACTTAAAAATGGCAATGAAAAGCCTCTTGACCCTGCAAAAATCCTCCTAACTAACATCTGGGAGAAAATTGGGAATACCTAAGGAACAGTCTGACAGTAGTCATACCCATGGAATCATACCTTATACAATGTCCCAGGAAATCGTGTAACCATACCTAGGTACGTTGTGTTCCTGTAGCAGGCCAGACCCATCAGAGGTGATAGTGATATACATTTGGAAGGGAGTTGTCTCAGATGTCCACACCCCATGAAGTGGCTTCAAATCCAGCATAGCTAAGGAAACCTAATTATTGCACCCCACCCTTAAAATCAGCTGTTGAATCAGTGCTCCTCCAGGTTGAACACCACACGGAACAAACACGAATGGCACAATGTACTTTGGGCAAGGACTTCAATGTCCAACATCAGGAGTGGCTTGGTAGTATCTCTATTTTGAATTGATGGAGTCCTAACAGATGTAACTGTTAGACTTGGGATTACAGTAGGTGGTGATGCAAAAACATACTTGACAAATCTGGAATTTAATGAGAATATAACCAGCAGAGTTATAAAGGGGAAGCAGTGGATATGGTTTGATTGGAGTTTTAAGAAAGCTTTTGCTAAAGCCTCGCAGTGTAGTTTAGCATGTAAAATTAAAGCACATGGGATTGGGTATAGTATACTGACATGGATAGAGAATTGCGTCGAAAGGTATGGTGCTGGAAGAGCAAGGCAGGTCAGGCAGCATCCAAGGAGCAGAAGAGTCGACGTTTTGGACATAAGCCCTTCTTTAGCCCTGGTGAAGGACTTATGCCCGAAACGTTGACTCTCCTGCTCCTCAGATGCTGCCTGACCTGCTGTGCTTTTCCAGCGCCACTTTTCGACTCTGACTGTCCACCATCTGCAGTCCTCACTTTCTCTCATGAATACAGATCTGTCTGGCAGATAGGAAACTGTATGTGTGAACAATTGTTTTCTCCTAGGTGGCAGCCAATTACTAGTGGGGTACTACAGGCATCACTGCTTTGACCCCTGCTATATATAACCATTTAGATGATGGAGCTAAATGCAATATCTCCAAGTTTGCAGAGACGAAGCTGGGTGGGAAGGGTGAACTGAGGATGATGCAGAGATACTTTCGTGTGATTTGGACAAAATGAGTGGGCAAATGCATGGTAGAAGTATAATGTGAATAAATGTGAGGTTATCCAATTTGGTAGTTAAAAACAGGAAGGCAGATTATTTTCTGAATGGTGATCGATTGAGAAAGGGGTGATGCAATGAGAGATAGGTAGCCTTGTACATCAGTGGCTGTAAGTGAGTATGTTTGTGCTGCAGTTGTATAAGGTGTTGGTGTGACCTCATCTGGAGTACTGTGTGCAGTTTTGGTCTCCTTAACTAAGAAAGGATAGAGAGTCATAGAGATGTACAGCATAGAAACAGACCCTTTGGTCCAATCTGTCCACGCCGACCAGATATCCCAACTCAATCTAGTCCCACCTGCCAGCACCTGGCCCATAACCCTCCAAACCCTTCCTATTCATATACTCATCCAAATGCCTCTTAAATGTTGCAAATGTACCAGCCTCCACCATATCCTCTGGCAGCTTATTCCATACTCGTACCACCCTCTGTGTGAAAAAGTTGCCCCTTAGGTCTCTTTTATATCTTTCCCCTCTCACCATAAACTTACGCCTTCTAGTTCTGGACTCCCTGACCCCAGGGAAAAGACTGTCTATTTATCCTATCCATGCCCCTCATAATTTTGTAAACCTCTACAAGGTCACCCCTCAGCCTCCGACGCTCCAGGGAAAGCAGCCCCAGCCTGTTCAACCTCTCCCTACAGCTCAAATCTTCCAACCCTGGTAACATCCTTGTAAATCTTTTCTGAACCCTTTCAAGTTTCACAGCATCTTTCCAAGAGGAAGGAGACCAGAATTGCAAGCAATATTTCAAAAGTGGCCTAACCAATATCCTGTACAGCTGCAACATGACCTCCCAACTCCTGTACTCAATACTCTGACCAATAAAGGAAAGCATACCAAATGCCGCCTTCATTATCCTATCTAACTGTGACTCCACTTTCAAGGAGCTATGAACCTGCAATCCAAGGTTTCTTTATTCAACAACACTCCCTTGGACCTTACCATTAAGTGTATAAGTCCTGCTAAGATTTTGCTTTTCCAAAATGCAGCACCTCACATTTATCTGAATTAAACTCCATCTGCCACTTCTCAGCCCATTGGCCCATCTGGTCCAGATCCTGTTGTAATCTGATGTAACCCTCTTCGCTGTCCACTCTATGTTGGTGTCATCTGCAAACTTGCTAACTGTACCTCTTATGCTCGCATCCAAATTATTTATGTAAATGACAAAAAGTAGAGGACCCAGCACCAATCCTTGTGGCACTCCACTGATCACAGGCCTCCAGTCTGAAAAACAACCCTCCACCACCTCCCTCTGTCTTCTACCTTTGAGCCAGTTCTGTATCCAAATGGGTAGTTCTCCCTGTATTCCATGAGATCAAACCTTGCTAATCAGTCTCCCATGGGGAATTTTGTCAAACGTCTTACTGAAGTCCATATAGATCACATCTACTGCTCTATCCTCATCAATCTTCTTTGTTACTTCTTCAAAAAAAACTCAATCAAGTTTGTGAGACATGATTTCCCACACACAAAGCCATGTTGACTATCCCTAATCAGTCCTTGCCTTTCCAAATACCTGTACATCCTGTCCCTTAGGACTCCCTCCAACAACTTGCCCACCTCTGAGGTCAGGCTCACCAGTCTATAGTTCCCTGGCTTGTCTTTACCACCCTTCTTAAACAGTGGCACCATGTTGGCCAACCTCCAGTCTTCTGGCATCTCACCTGTGACTATCGATGATACAAATATCTCAGCAAGAGGCCCAGCAATCACTTCTCTAGCGGAGGACAACAAATTTACCAGGATAGCAGGACTGACATTTGAAGGGAAAGCAGATCATTTAGGGCTATTCACTGGAGTTTTGAAGAATGAGATGGGATCTCCAAAACCTATAAAAATCTAATGGAACTAGATAGAGTAAATGCAGGAAGGTGTTCCCAATGATCAGGGACTCCAGAACTAGGGGTCACATTCTAAGGATATGAAGTAGGCTATTTAAGAATTCAGTGAGAAATTTTGTCATCCAAGGAATGCACCAGCACATCTAGAATTAAGATGTCAATCTGGTAAAGCTATAACACACTATTTGCATGCCAAATATAAGCAGCGAGGCATAGACAAAACTAGGCAATTTTACAACCAAAGATCAGATCAAAGTCATGATACATTGTGTTGTGAATGTGATTAACAGTACAGCTTGCTGGAGGAGGAGGAGGCTCCATAAATATCTACATTCTCAGTAATTGAAGAGCCCAAAACATCAGTACATTTGATTAAAGCTGAAACATTCGCAGGTATCTGCAGCCAGAAGTGTCATGTGGATGATTCATTTCTGTCTCCCCTGGAGGTTTCCAGTATTGTACATACCAGTGATCAGTTAATTTGACTCACTCTATGTGATACTAAGAAACTGCTGACATTCTGGTAATTGTACTACAGACTTGTGCTCCAAAAGACGCCACACTCCCAGCTGAGTTATTTCAGTACAGCTACAACACTGACATCTAATAGCTGTGGCAGATTGCCTTTATACATCCTGTACACAAAAAGCAAAACAAATTAAACTTGGTCAATTACAATCCCATCAGTCTACTCTCGATCATCAGTAAAGTAAGATACCATCAACAGTGGTATCCAGCAGCATCTGCTCAGCAATAATCAGTTCACTGACACCCAGTTTAGGTTCTGTTAGGACCACTCAACTCCTGATGTCATTACAACCTTGGTTCAAGAATGCACAAAGGAGCTGAATTCCAGAAATGAGGTGAGAATGACTACCTTTGACATCAAGGCTGTTTTTGATGAAATGTGGCATCAAAGCAACTTCATAAAACTGGAGTCAATGGGAATCAGGTGGAAAACCTCTGATTGGAGTCATACCTGGCACAAAGGGAGGTGGTTGTGGTTATTGGAGATCATTATCACCACTCCAAGACATCTGCCCAGGGGTTCCTTAGGGTAATCTCCTTGGCCCAAGCATTTTCAGCTACTTCATCAATGATCTTCCCTCCCTCATAAGGTCAGAAGAGGGTATACTTGCTAATAATTGCATAAGGTTCAGCACCATTTGTGATTCCTCAATTACTATGTTCAAGTGCTGCAAACCCTAGACAACATTCATGAAAAGAAGCAAATAATATTCATGCCACACAAATGTCAGGCAATCACCATCTCCAATGTGAGAAAATCTCTTGAAATTCAATGGCATTACCATCACTGAACCCTGGATGTTGTCATGAAGTAAAAACTGAATTTAACTAGCTGTATAAGTATTGTGGCTAGTAGAACAGATAAGAAAATAGGAATCCCGCAGAAAGTAATGCTATTCCTTATCCCTAAAGGTCTATCCATTATCTACAAGACACAAGTCATAGATGTGATGGAATACCCCCACTTCCCTGGATGAGTACAGTTACAATAACATTTAAGCAGCTTGACACTATCTAGGTCTAAGCATTGCACTTGATTGGCACCATGTTCACAAACTTCATTCCCTCAATTGCCGATGCTCAGTAGCAGCAGTGTGAACCACCTTGAAGAGCTCAGCAGCAATCCACCAAGGCTCCTTCCAAACCAATGACCATTACCATCTAGAAGGACAAGGGTAACAGATACATAGGGACACTGCCATCACCAAGTTTCCCACTCACCCATCCTGACCTGGAAATGTATCGCCGTCCTTTCAGGGTCAAAATCCTGGAACCACCAATAGCATTATGTGGGTGTACCTCACCAAAAGGACTACAGCCGTTTAAGAAGACAGCTCACAAACACATTGTCAAGGGCAACTAGGGATGGGCAATAGACACTGGTCCAGATACATCCATGAATAAATGAACAGCTTTGTCCCCTTCAAAAAATGCTGCAAGTGTCTTGCTCATCAATATTTTATAGATCTCAAAGGCTTTCTCTTCCCACAACATCACGACTGGTTCTGGTTCTGGTTATGTCTCTGGGAGTCCAAAGTGATTGCAATATAATAGTAACAGAACGTACAGTCATACAGCACAGAAATAGACCTTTGGTCCAACTCATCTATGCCGACCAGTTATTCTAAACCAATCCCATTTGCCTGTTTTTGGCCCCTGTCCTTCTAAATGTTGCCTATTCAGAACCTTTCTAAATTGCTTTTAAGTTTTGTAATTGTACCCACCTCTACCACTTCCTCTGGCAGCTCATTCAATACACGCACCAGTCTCTGTGTGAAAAAGTTGCACCTCGGGTCCTGTTTAAATATTTAAATATTAAACCTATGCCCTGTTTTTCTGGACTTCCTTACCCTTGGAAAAAGACCTTGGCTATTCACCTTATCTATGAACCTCATGATTTTATAAACCTCTATAAGTCAGCCCTCAGCTTCCGATGTTCGAGGAAGAAAAATCCCAGCCTATTCAGTCTCTTCTTATAACTCAAACCGTCCAGTCCTGGCAACATCCTTGTAAATGTTTTCTGTACCTTTTCTAGTTTAACAACATTTTTCCTATAGGAGGGTGACTAGAATTGTATACTGGCCTCACCAATGTCTTGTACAACTGCAACATGACATCCCAACTTCTGTACTCAATGGTTTGACCTATGTTGGCAAGCTTGTCAAACGCCTTCTTCACAACTCTGTCTGCGTGACACCACTTTCAAGCAACAATGAACCAGCACTGCTAGGTCCCACTGTTCAACAACACTCCCTAAGACACTACCATTAACTGTGTAATTCCTGCCCTGGTTTGCCTTATCAAATTTCAACACCTTGCATTTATCAAGATTAAACTCCAAGTGCCACTTCTCAGCTCATCGGTTTATTCAGTCAAAATGTTGTTGTACTCTTAGATAACCTTCTTCACAGTTGACTACACTGCCAATTTTGGTGTCATGCACAAACGTACTAACTATAAATGATGAACAGCAGTGGACCCAGAACCAATCATTGTGACACACAGCTGGTCACAGGTCTCCAGTCCTCTACTACTACCCTCTGACTTCTACCATCAGGCTAATTTTGTATCCAATTGGCTATCCCTCCTTGGATCTCATGTGATCTAACCTGACTAATCAGTCCACCATGCAGGACCTAATCGAAGAATTTGCTGAAGTTCTTGAAATGCAATACCTATCTGGGCATACAATTAGGCATGACTAATTATTTACCCTATTAACATTTTTTATTCATTTGCAGGATGTTGAAATCATTAGTTAGGCCTGTAATTACTGCCATTCCTTAATTACCATTTTACTTCTGGACAAAGAAATAAAATACAGAACTGGTTGAAAACCTGAAACAAAAACAGAAGCTTATGGAAATAAAGCATTTTTCAGAGAAGATAAGTTAACATGTTAGCCACTGGGCCCTTTTCAAATTTGAATATGAATTAGACATATAGATATGACCTGACAAGAACAGAATGGGGAAAAGCATACAGTATTGCAGAGAAATCAATAGTAGAAAATCATAACAGATCATCTTGGTCAGATATCAACCCAAAAGTACTAATATTCCCATATTCATTTTCCAAGTAAAAATATTTATGGATTTTCTTCAAATAACTTGTTTTGTTGAATTGATGGCTTTCTAAAATGGCTTATATTAATATTTTTCCAACTAAATCCAAAACTCTATGGCTGAATTTTCTGCCTAGTAGTGAATGAGTTGCAAATTGTGGGTGGGCAACTGCAAGCGATAGAAAATTTATCTCATGTATATTCAAAAATAGGCCTAAAATCTTTGGTACTATGGCTAGCAAAGAGTCAGTCAAGCAGAATATTTCACACAACAGTGGACTCGAAGTTGCAGCTGTTTCCTGAAGAACAGCAGCTGTACTTCCTCCCAGCATTTACAAAAAAAACCTAAAATTAGTTAGCACTGTCACATTGAAGGGTGCATGAACAAACAGATTACTTGTTCATGTCACAAGACAATATTGTGATTCTGGAAGTTTTTTTTTGCACAGCTAACGTGTATCAGTTACATCACTGCTCATTTGTAGCTGATGAACTATTTTTATAAATTCCAAAGGACCTGGCCCATGCTCTCGCACAGTGTGGTGGCATGCTGGTCAAGTTTGCAAATTTACTACCATCATTTGCCTTTAACTTTCCTCAACTGTGGACAATTTGAACCAAAATCTAGATGAAAAGTAGTGGGCATTTTTAGTAGCAGTATAACAACTGACTAGAGAATTAAATTGGACACAAAATGGATAGAAACCTTGTGATGTTGCAACAAACAATCTCTCAGACATTTTTCCACTTAGTAACACACCCACTTTTACAACAGCCCATTCTTAATTGCCATTTTACTTCTGGTTAAAGAAATAAAATACTGAACTGGTTGAAAACCTGAAACAGAAAACATTTTGTACAGCATTTTGTTTTAGATAAGATAAGTTAACACATTAGGTGCTGGGTCCTTTTTAAATTTGAAAATTAATTTAGACATATAGGTACGACCTGAAAAGAGTGGAGTGGGGAAAAGCATACAGTATTACAGAGAAATCAATAGTAGGATGGCATAACATCATCTCGGACAGATAACTATCCGAGAGAACTATTGCTGCATAAAACCCAACTATTATTCTTCAAGTTCAAAATATATACTTTATATAATACATATCAACAAAGTATAAAATTAATTTCTTTGTTATTTTCAATATCTTAATCAAATCTCCCTTAAGTCTATGCTTTTATTTTACATAAGATACCCAGCTCTCAGCCGAATGCAACCGCAAGATTTTTTAACCAAAAATAAGCAAAGTGGCTCTCCTCTGATTCTGTCTCAGACCTTCTATATCTTTCGCCAACTGAAAATAAAATTAAACCTATTTTAGTTCAAGTTAAATAATTATTTTGTTTCATTTTCAATCAAACAACATATTTCCCACTGTTTCCATCTTTAGAATTAAGCTTTATGCATTTAGTATGAAACTTCAGAGACCACTGTTTGTAGCACCTGTTCAGGTATTTAATAAACTTTAATGGAGGCCTGCATCCTGCACAGATACAGGGCCTTGGTGAGGCCGCACCTTGAATATTGTGTGCAGTTTTGGTCTACAAGTCTGAGGAAGGACATTCTTGCTATTGAGGGAGTCCAGCAAAGGTTCACCAAACTGATTTCAGGATGGCAGGACTTACATATTAAGAAAGACTGGATCAAATGGGTTTGTACTCGTTGGAATTTAGAAGAATTGGTATGGGTGAATCTCCTAGAAACATATAAAATGCTAATGGGACTAGACAGGCTAGTTGTGGGAAGAATGTTCCCAATGCTGCTAAGTGCAGAACTAGGAGTCACAGTCTAAGAGTTAGGGCGTGCAGATACTAGTGTTGGACTGGGGTGGACAAGGTTAGAAGTCACATGACACCAGGTTATAGTCCAACAGGTTTATTTGAAATCGGACCACTGCTCCATCATCAGGTGAAGTGTGACTTCTGACCTAAGAATAAGGGATAAGCCATTCAGGACTAAGATGAGGAAGAATTTCTTCATTCAGAGAATTGTGAACCTATAGAATTCTCTACTATGGAACGCTATTGGGGCCATTTTGTTAGGTATAACCAAGAGGAAGCTGGACGTGGCTCATATGGCTAAGAGGATCAAGGGGTATGGAGAGAAAATGGGAGTGAGATACTGAAATTGCATGATCAGCCATGATCGTGTTGAATGGTGGTGCAGGCTTGAAGGGCCAAATGGCCTACTCCTATACCTCTTTTCTATGTTTCTATATCCAGTATGGACCCTGACCATATGATATATATAATAACATCTAATGTCATCTACCAGTGCATTATCTTGAGGTCTAATTAGTCGTTTTTTTTTCTCTGTTCAGTGTTTAGCTACCAGCACAAATATTGTCATCTATAAGTATACAAACTGTTTTACAAGGAGATGGTGGAGGGATGGTTTAGATAAAGAGAGAGTGGCATAGTGGTAATGCCACTGGGCCAGAAAATCCAGGCACACAGTTAATGCTCTGGCAACTGGAAGAATTTAATTTCAAATAATAAAATATGGAATCAAATGCAAGTCTTTGTAATGGTGACAATTAAACTTTTAGGGGTGTATGGGAATGACATGAGTTAACCTGTAAATCCATATGAAGTTCATTTTCATTTATTCTTATTGAAGGAGATAGGTTAAAAGACTGCATAAACATGATCAGATACTGATGCAGAAGACAGAGTTTCACATTTGAACCACCATTAACGCTAAGATTAGATTCCCTACAGTGTGGAAACAGGCCCTTTGGCCCAATAAATGCACACCGACACTCTGAAAAGTAACCCACCCAGACCCATTTCCCTCTAACTAATACACCTAACACTATGGGCTATTTAGAACAGCCAATTCATCTGTCCAGCACTGTGGGAGGAAACCAGAGCACCAGGAGGAAACCCACACAGACACGGGGAAAATGTGCAAACTCCACACAAACAGTCACCCACAGCTGGAATTGAACCTGAGTCCCTAGTGCTGTGAGGCAGCAATGCTAGCCACTGAGCCACTATACCACCCCTGTGGGGCCTTATTTGGAAATAAAATATGAGGATGACCCCATACCACATAAAGAAAGACAAAGAAATGGAGTTTAGTCAAGGATGGGAATGAGGCCTGGCTTGGGAGGGAAGATAGGGAGTGGTGAGACTAGCAGTAAACAGGCACCTTGCCACTTCCAAAATGTGTAAAAACCAAAGTGTTTGTCTAAAACAGACCATTTTGGAATTTGAATAATGTTCTATTGCCATGACTGACAATGAAATATCTGATGAATCCTCATTGAGTTACAGTTTTACATCAGATTAAAATCTGGGGTGGAGTCTCCTAACTTCAGCTCAATAAACGATTGTTGACCTGTACTTCGAGGCTCCTGAGGTTATTTTGTAAAATAATTTAACACAACAAAATTATAAACCCATCTGATTTACCAGTTTTGTTTAGGCAAAGCAATCCCAGTGTAACCATATTTGACTCCACACCATAACAATGTGATTGACTCCCAATTACCCTCTGAAATGGTCTAGCAAGGCACTCCATTCAATAGTAATTTGAAATTAGCATAAATGTTGGCCTTGTCACTGATTTCCACATCACATCAAAGACTGAACAAATAACATCTAATTTTGGATCATTAGTATAGTTAGTAAAGAATAATAGTCTTAACATCAATCACTTCAGGAGTTCACAAATAATTAATCTCCACAGAAAATGCTTTCTTGTAATAACAATTTTCCCAGAATGAAAGCAATTTCTTCTCCATCTATTCATCTGCCCTCCAATCACTTAATAATATACATGAAATTACTGTGCAGAAAGCTTATAATTACCTTCATGCAGCAACCTAGTAACTTTCTTAAGAAACTTTAATCAGGTCGCTGAGATATGGCCCTCTTTCAGGAACTATGTTCAGTTGCTAATAACATCCTCCCCGTCCATAGTAGTCATGATTTGGAGATGCCGGTGTTGGACAGGGGTGTACAAAGTTAAAAATCACACAGCACCAGGTTATAGTCCAACAGGTTTAATTGGAAGCACTAGTTTTCGGAGCATCGCTCCTTCATCAGGTGGTTGTGGAGGATACAATTGTAAGACACAGAATTTATAGCAAAGGTTTACAGTGTGATGTAACTGAAATTATACATTGAAAAATACCTTGATTGTTTGATGAGTCTTTCATCTGTTAGAATACCATGATATTTCATAGAACACAGGGGGCTAACACCTTCAACATATTGTCTGGCTGATACCAATTGTTACAATTAACCTGAGAATGTAACTTTTAAAAAAAAGGTTTCGTGTTTTACATATGAAAGAAGTGAAACTCTCATGGTCATTCTAACAGATGAAAGACTCATCAAACAATCAAGGTATTTTTCAATGTATAATTTCAGTTACATCACACTGTAAACCTTTGCTACAAATTTTTGTGCCTTACAATTGTGCCTTCCACAACCACCTGATGAAGGAGCGACACTCTGAAAGCTAGTGCTTCCAATTAAACCTATTGGACTATAACCTGGTGTTGTGTGATTTTTAACTTTCTCCGTCCAGGTCATCTTACAGAATATCTAATGATCCCAGAAATTTATTTATAAATAAAGTCAATGTAACTTGCCTTTTGTTTGGTATTAGTGCATCATGAAAACAATGTCCTATCTGTAGTGAGATAGTCATAGAGTTGGAAGAACATGCCAAAACACGGTCGAGGTGGCAAACTAGCCATGTGCCAAGTGCTCATTTAGTTCAGCTCCCATCTGCTTGAGTACTGTTGAGGTATTTCCCAGAGATCTAGCAACCCTATCTTATCCTGTCAAGATAATAACGCTGGCAGCTACTTTTGAATTTCTAATGTGTATAGTGCATTAAGGGCAACTGAATAGGCATTCTATGAGGTGCATTGGAAAATTTCACTGTTAGGTTGCTCGTAGTTTGAATGAAGACTGATGGAGTGGTTTTAAAATAGCTAATTTGTTTTGTCCTGGCAGTGGACATTTTCTTTCTTGAGAACATTTTTATAACGGTCCATGGTCTCCTAACATAAGCAAAGTATTGCTAGCACATTCATCCATGGCCTGTTTTCTCATGGTTTTTTGGCTGCTATGTCAACAGCTTTTATTGCCTTGAGTAAAACTTGTTTCCAATCTTGTTCTCTTCAGTCAAAGATTACACAACACCGGAATATAGTCCAATAGGTTTATTTGAAACTGCAAGCTTTCAGAGCCCCCCCTTCTTCCCCAGGCAGCTAGTGAGAGAGAATACGTCGGAGACAGAATTTATAAATAAAGGATCAAAAAGTCATACAACTTATGCAAACACATTGAACAAACCTAGAAGGCTATTAAGTCTTTAATCAATTAGAATGGAGATGCAGATTTTGATTGATTGATATGTAAATCCCAGAATTTCTTTCAAGTCAATGCCCCAAGATAACTTAAGACTTTATCAGTTTAAAGCTGACATTTCAGGTCAGACAATTTTAGGTTTTGAGTCTGTTTATGTCTCAACCTGGGTTTATTTCCAAAGTAAGAATTTATAAAATGTCACATTGACTATCTATAGATCATGTGCTTTTTAAACAAAATAGAATGTACCTGCAAATGTAGGTTTATGTGACTGTGTGTGGGCATGTGCGTACGAGGGAGAGAGAGAGAAAGAAAGTGTGTGTGTGCGCACACGCACATGATTGAGAGAGTGTGTGTGTATATTTGTGTGCTTGAGATTGAGTGCATGTGAGTGTGAGGGAGTATATGTGCTTGAGAGAGTGTGTGCAAATGTGAGGAAGTATATGCCTGCGAAAGAATGTAAGTATCTGTATGAGAGAGGGGTGTGTGTGTGTGTGTGTGTGTGTGTGTGTGTGTGTGTGTGTGTGTGTGTGTGTGTGTGAAATTGCATAGTGTAGTGAGGTTAGCTATAGTTTGACGTGAACCCAAGGTCCCAGTTGAAGCCATCCTCATGGGTACCAAACTTGGCTATCAGCCTCTGTTCAGCAACTCTGTGTTGTTGCGTATCCGAAAGTACGCTTTGGAGGACACCTATCCGATGATCTGAGGCTGAATGTCCTTGACCGCTGAAGTGTTCCCCAATTGTGATTCCTGTCTGGCTATTTCTGCATGGTGTCCATTCATCCGTTGTCATAGCATTTGCTTAGTTTCACCAATATACCATACCTTTGGGACATCTTAGCTGCAGCGTATGAGATAGACAACGTTGGCTGAGTTGGATGAGTATCTGCCGTGCATGTGGTGGGTGGTGTTGCCATGTGTCATCATAATATCCATGTCGGCATTCTAACGTATCTTGCAGTAGTTGCCATACAGGGTTGTGTGGTGTTGTCGTCCATGTTGTCCTGAAGGCTGGGTGGTTTGCTGTGAACAATGGTCTGTTTAAGGTTTGACAGTTGTTTAAAGGCCGAGACATGGAGGCGTAGGAAAGATCTTGTCGAGGTGCTTATCCTCATCGATAATGTGTTGCAGCTGTGGAGAACATGGCATTGTCTATCTGCTACCAGGATATACTGGACGATGAAGGGTATCCTATCGGTTGCATCCTGTGTCTGTCTTCTGAAGTGGTCATTACTGCCTTTCGCTGTGGCAAGTTTGAACTGGTGATTGATGAGTTGAGCATCATATCCAGTCCTTATGAGAGCGTCCCTCAACACCGTCATGTTCTTCATCATCGGAACAGAGTCTGTGTATGCATTGAGCTAGTTCTTAGGGGATGGCTGTTTTAATATGTTGAAGGTGGAAGCTCGAGAAGTGCAGCATCATGAGGTTAACCGTGGACTTGTAGTAGACCTCACAGCTAAAATGCATTGTCTGACCTGATATACTGATAAAACCTAAAGTTATCTTGGGGCAGTGACTTGAAAGAAATTCTGGGATTTGCATATTAATCAATCAAAACCTGCATCTCCACTCTAACTGATTAAAGAATTAATAGCCATCTAGGTTTGTTCAATAAATTTGCCTAAGTTGTATGACCCTTTGATCTTTTACTTATAAATTCTGTGTCCAATGTATTCTGTCTCACTAGCTGCCTAAGGAAGGAGCAGGGCTCTGAAGGCTTACAAAACGCCTGTTGGACTTTAACCTGATGCTGTGTGATTTTTTAATTTGTCCACCCCAGTCCAACACTGGCACCTCCACATCATGTTCTCATCAGGATTATCTGCAGTTAATCCTGCATTCTTGTACATAACCAGTTTGTCATCTTCTAACTCTGGGAACAGACATAGGTTAAAAATTTTAATAAATGAATGATCAATTTGTAATAGTCATCCATTTTCTAATTCAAGACATCATAAAATCAGTTAAGAAAAAGAAATTTATTCACGCATAGGATTGTAGGAAATCACTAGAAATTCCCAGAAACCAGGCAATTTGGAAAAGGAAAGTAAGAGAACTTAATTATAGAAAGGGTAGCATTTTCAGGGAGCTGGCGAACTGTCATAGGATGAATGACCTCCTGTACTTTCAAGTTCTGTGATAGTTTTTTCTCTACTAATGGCTTGCAATGTCACTTTTATACACTGCACTGGGACCCTCTTGTCTTGGGGACATAAATACAAACCATTTATTATATTTTCTGTTCATATACTTCACTGGTGAGAGACAATCTGACACTCGCATTAAATCAAAGTGTCACAGAGACTTTGAATAAACTCAAAATTAAAACTATTCATAATGTACAAAAATATATTTACAATTTTCTAAAATTATTATCAATAGATCAGATCATTGCTGTATCTTACACTGTACATTAATACAAAGAAAAACATTCACAAAGGCCAAACATCAGACTCTACAAACCAATTGCTTAAAATGCCATATGTCCATGAAGTGGGATAAATTTTTAAGTTCATATCATATACTTTCAAGACACTAGGGATTTTGATTTTCATAAAGTAAATTAAACTATGAAGCCAAATCTAAACAAAATGCTATTGCGATGTGACATTCAGTAGTTATATATTACTATTTAAGAAATCAATATTCAGTATGTTAGATCAAGCAAATCAAAAAACATGTCGAGTTTTGTTTTCCTTGGCAATAAAATATTAGAATAAACCTTTTGAAGGGGAGCAGTTCTGCAGTGACGAAGATGGTAAAGCTTCTGGGTGCCTGTGGTAATGCTGAATCCTACACAGTAATTGTTGAGCCACAGGTACAAATTCAGATTCCCAACACATTTTGTGGTGTTCCAGCAGTCCTTCATCTGAACCATTGATGGCAACATTTAATGCAATTTCTTCATCTAAGAAATAAAAGAGGAAAATGACAATTTTCAAGTAAAAATCAAAATCAATATTTTGCCTCATTTATTGATTAAGCTTAAATAGCCAACTAGTTATTTAGTACTAGTGATGCAGCAATTGATTCGTGTACAAGTCACTTAACTACAAAGCCCCAGTGTTAAATCACAGCTTTGGTTGATATTCACACTTGGACTCCTCAGGCTCTCCGGCAAAAGGCGAGGATGATGTCAAGGATGTTTCACTTTGCAGTTCCACATAAACCACCAATGATAACCAGGGAGATATTGAAAATTTATTTATAAAATCTTAGACTTCCAAAAATGTAAATTACAGGTTACTAAGCAGAGAATTTTTATTTTAAATGATAGTGATAAGAGTTTAATGATGGACTATTTTGCAAAAGTATAAGGTAGCTATTTTCCTGTGGGAATCTTATTTATTTACTGTGTATAAAGTAGAGGTAACATTGTTGAAGTGTTATTTGAGTTTCAATATGTATAATTGGAATATAATTATAAATAAATTTGCATGTTCTTTTAAACTATTCAGGTTTTTTCTCCCAGTTTGTCTAATTGAGATTACACACCCTAAAGTGTGTGTAATCTAAGCCACTTAGTGTCATATTGAAAGAAATCCTTTCAAAGTCAGTATGGATACAGATAAGCTGGCTTGAAGTCTCAAAGATACACAGTCAATAGGTAGATCACTATCTCTGCTTCAGTCACATAAAGTTGTAGAAATCATCACCATTATTAAAAGAGGCAAGAAAAACAGCAACACGAAATGGAATAAATAATAATACTTACCAGCCAATAACATTTACTGTTGTAATATATAAATTTACTGGTCCCTTAAAAATAGAGTCATAGAATCACAGAGCTGTACAGGATGGAAACAGACCATTCAATCCAACTCATCCGACCAGATATCCTAAATTAATCTTGTCCCATTTGCCACCATTAGGCCTATATCCCTCTAAACCCTTCCCATTCATATACCCATCAAGATGCCTTTTAAATGTTGTAATTGTACCAGCCTCCACCACTTCCTCTGGCAGCTAATTCCATACAGACACCACCTTCTGTGTGAAAAAGTTGCCTCTTAGTTCCCTTTTAAATCTTTCCTCTCACCTTAAACCTATACCCTCTAGTATTGGACTCCTCCATCCTGGGATAAAGACCTTAACCATTCACTTCAGTTATGCCCCTCATGACTTTATAAGCTTCTATAAGGTCACCCCTCAGCTTCTGGCACTGTAGGGAAAATAGCCTCAGCATATTCAGCCTCTCCCTATAGCTCAAGCGCTCCAACCCTGGCAACATCCTTGTAAATTTTTTCTGAACCCTTTCAAGTTTCACAACAACTTTATTATAGCAGGGAGACCAGAATTGAATGCAGTATTCCAGAAGTGGCCTGACCAATGTCCTGTAAAGCTGCAACATGACCTCCTAACTCCTATACTCAATGTACTGACCAATAAAGGCAAGCATACCAAACGCTTTCTTCACTATCCAGTCTTCCTGCAACTATACTTTCAAGGAACTATGAACCTACATTCCAAGGTCTCTTTGTTATCATTAAGTATATAAATTCTGCCCTGGTTAGCTTTTCCGAAATGCAGCACCTCACATTTATCTGAATTAAACTCCATTTGCCACTCCTCAGCCCACCAGGCCATCTGATCAAGGTCCCGTTGTACCCTGAGGTAACCTTCTTCACTATCCACAATACCTCCAATTTTGGTGTCATCTACAAACTTACTAACCATACCTCCTATGTTCACATCCAAGTCATTTATATAAATGACAAAAAGCAATGGAACCAGCACCAATCCTTGTGGCACAAGCCTCCAGTCCAAAAGGCAACCATCCACCACTCCCTGTCTTCTAACTTTGAGCCAGTTCTGCATCCAAGTAGCTAGTTCTCCCTGTATTCCATGTGATCTCACATTGTTAATCAGTCTACCATTTGGAACCTTGTCAAACACCTTACTGAAGTCTATATAGATCACATCCAACACGCTGCCTTCATCAATCCTTTTTGTTACATCTTCAAAAAATTCAATTAAGTTAGTCAGGTACGATTTCCCATTCACAAAACCATGTTGACTGTCCCTAATCAGGACTATTAGTCCTTACCTTTCCAAATACATGTAAATCCTGTCCCTCAAAATTCCCTCCAATAACTTCCCCACCACTGGTGTCAGGCTCACCGGTCTATAGTTCCCTGGATTTTCCTTACCACCTTTTTTAAGTAGTGGCACCACATTAGCCAATCTCCAGTCATCTGACACCTCACCTGTGATTACTGATGATTCAAATACCTCAGCAATGGGCCCAGCAATCACTTTCCTAGCTTCCCCCAAATTCTTAGGGTACACTTGATCAGGTCCCAGGGATTTACCTACCTTTACACATTTTAAGATGCCTAGCACCTCCTCTTCTGTAATATGGACATTTTTCAAGATGTTACTATTTATTTCCCCAAATTCTCTAGCTTCCATATCCTTCTTCACAGTAAAACACTGATGCAAAATACTTGTTTAGTATCTCCCCATCTTCTGTAGTTCCATACATAGGTGGCCTTGCTGACCGTTAAGGGGCCCTATTCGCCCCCCAGTTACCCGTATGTCCTTAATGTATTTGTAGAATCCCTTTGGATTCTCCTTAACCCTATTGCCAAAGATGTTTCATGTACCCTTTTTGCCCTCTTGATTTCCCTCTTAAGTATATTTTTACTGCCTTTATACTCTTCTAGGGATTCACCTGATCCCTGCTCTCTATATCTAACATATGCTTCCTTGTTTCTCTTGACCAAAACCTCAATTTCTCTAGTCATCCAGCATTCTGTACACCTACCAGCCTTTCCTTTCACCTTAACAGGACCATACTATCTCTGGACTCTCATTTTCTTATTTTTGAAGTCTTCCCACTTCCCAGCCATCCCTTTACCTGTGAATATTCGCCCCAATCAACTTTTGAAAGTTCTTGCCTAATACTGTTAAAATTGACCTTCCTCCAATTTAGAACTTTAATTTTTAGATCTGGTCTATCCTTTTCTATCACTATTTTGAAACTAATAGAATTACGATCACTGGCCCCAAAATGCTCTCTCGTTGACACCTCAGTCACCTGCCCTGCCTTATTTCCCAAGAGTAGGTAAAGTTTTACTCCTTTTCTAATAGGTACATCCATATACTGAATCAAAACATTTTCTTGCACACGCTTAACAAATTCCTCTTGATCCAAGCCCCTAACATTATGACAGTCTCAGTCTGTGTTGGAAAGTTAAGATCCCTGTCATTAAGCGTCAGTCCAACTGGTGAATGCCATGTACATTCTCCACACAGACTTTCCACTCTAATTAAACCTTCCCATCCTGTCCCTGAATTTCCCATGTATGAAGAAAGCTTCAGCCTAAATATTTCAAGCTATCTGCTTCAGTCGCACCATTTTCTCAACATTACATAAAAAGTCCTCCTAAATTGTATGCTTGATCTGATTGTGGTTAATTTATATTTATGATCCTTTGCTCATCCATGGTGTAAACAATAACAATACTTTGCTATACAAGTTAAAACAGTAACCCAATATACAATATTACTTATTTTTAAACCCTAGAATTAACATTATATGGGTAATGTACTGTGATTGGACTCGCTACAGTGAACATCAAATAGCAAAAGCAAACACAGACTTCTTATTGACTTTCACCAAACATTAATGACACAATGGGCCATCAAACTTCAATAAACTTCACAAAGGATTACAACTCAATTTTTGTGGATCTGGCCACAAAATACTCTCTTAAGACGCACTCTGTTATGGATTGCCTCAACAACTGTGCATTTTCTTTTATCCTCCTAATTTCATACTCCCAATAAACCCAAAACTGCACTCCAATACTTATTCACTATCACAACTTTAGCTTTTGGCCAATAGTCAGTTTGACCACGGCAAAAATTGCTCCTGTTTTTCCTTCGAGTTGTAATATTGCTCGTTTACATCAAGCAAATCCTGCTTATGATTTTTCAACACTCACTTTTTCAGCTGCATGGAAATATCAATAATCACAGACTTTTTTCAGAGCCCTTCACGGTTTCGCCCAAGAGTCAGTAACTCTTCCACTCTCAGCTCCCCAGGATTTCTTCTTCATAGTTTTATCTCCAATTTTTAGCTGCTTACCTACTCCGAGAGCATCCTCTTAAGCTTGTCTAATAGCACAGAGCCATTGAACTACTCTTGACTCCTTCTCTGTTGGACAGATAAAAATTGCCACTCCTAACATGGAGTCTTTCCTTGTCCCTGTCTCTTTCTCCAATTATCAATGACCCTAGAATTTTTTTCAGAGACCCCAAGCTATCTTGAGGGACCTATCAAAAACCTTGCAATAATTCCTGCCCCTATTGCAAGGTAGAATTGACTGTTGCAACCTTAAACCTCTGAAGGTCCTTGTTCTCTAAATGTTACATTCTTAATGCTGAAAATGGACTTCATCCTACCCCATGTGTCAACATTTGTTTGATATACTGTTGTAAATCTCTTTGGGAACATCTTATATTAAGTATGTGATATAAATATATATAGAGTAGGAGTGTGTCTTTGTAACAGGCTATATCAGAAGATGAGTATAGGCCAGAAATTCCCCAGGATGGGTTACTTCATTGACCAGCTGACAATGAACAGGTTGCTAAAACACAGAGTGCAATCTGTAGCTATAAGTTAATTCTATGAATTGTTCATTCACTGTTCATTACTTTTAAAAAGAAAGGAATGAAATACTGAAATCGGGTATTCTACACAATTCCCAAATTGATGGATACAGAGGTCAGCCTCATTAAACATCAATTTGACTGTATATTTATATATTACAGAAACTATCACAGGCAAAGTGGTTTTAAGGTTCTTACTTAAATATGCTGGAAGGAGTTCCAGAAGTTCATCAGTTTCATTTTCTCCAAAGCACAACACAGTACTGGTTATTTTTTCACTATAGTTCCAAAGGGTTTTGCAGACCAGGCTGGCCAATTGCCAATCGGTAGGCCCGAAGTCTCGCAAACAGTCAATTAACCTAGAATATCAACAAAATATAGCACAGTCACTCAAAAATATATTTTGAATCAACAGCTATTTTACTCATAGCATTTGAAAACAGATTTTAGTTCGAAATCTGTGGCCTTTCAGTGCATCCCGATCATAGCCCCGGCAGGAGCATGCTAAGGGTTTGAAATTAGTTTCCTATCCTAGGTTAGTGCTGCAATTTTACAAAACCTCATTAGGGGTAGAACATCTTTCACATTCTTAAAACATTACTGATCAGAATAGAGGTAAGCCTATGAACTGCCAAGTCTGAGAGGTCTTGTGTTTCTTGCATTTCACCAGTAATAGTGCATCAGACTCTGCCAAAGATATGTCTGGAATCCCAAAGTCCTGAAGACATGCAAGATTTTTTTCCTATTAATTAAGTGCTTATACAGTGGGTTGCAGAAAACAGTGTAAAGATCTGAAAATATGGAGGGTGTGGCGGGGGCAAAACATTTTTACCAACCCTAATTCATAATTCCCCACTCTTTTATAAGTGCAACCTTTAGCTAAAGTTTATGCCTCTTTATTGGGTGAGCACCCTTCATTTACCTGCCAATGAAAGGAAAGTTAAGGGTCATCCATCCTTCTGATCCTTCGAAATTCTAGTGGGATCAGATGAAATGGCCCAGCATCTTCATAAAACAAAACATATTTCTTTACAAAATGATCAGGGACATGAAATTCCACAGGCGTGCTTCAGTTTCTTGCTGTGGCCCTGGCAAGAGGCCAGCACAATCTTTTAGGAAATGGCTGTCTTCAATGTTCATACTTCCTTGGGCATTCTGCGTGACTCCCACCAGTGGATATGGAGAGCTCCCACAGAAACTCAAGATCCATTTTCTTAAAATGAAACTATAAATTAAATGGGGTTAAATTTCCCAATGATTTTATGGCTAATCTGTTTCTTGGAGGCTTTAGCAGACCTTCCCTCTGGTTGTTGATGGTGAAACCTTTTTTTGAAGATTCAACATCAATAAGACACAGATAAGTAATTAATTTGCATTGATACTCCAATTCACCCAAATAAACCAACAACTGAGTAAAAATACTGCAGTAACAAGCCAGGTGATAATACCTGCATGAAAAGAGGCATTTATTGTAATATCAGTTAACATAAAATGTAGAGTTTTATACTTACTTTTTTATCCCTCCATCCTGTTTCAATATGGGCCGTTTGTTTTTATCGACTGTCAGATTTATAAGCACTCCACAAGCAGCAAAACAGACGTCCTGGTGTTTGGCATCCAATAATGTGATCATAAATTTATCGACTAAATTATGGGAAATAAAACAATAATTTTAGCAAAACAAAATTTCCTTTTTTTTTGGTAGCTGAATGTTAGTTAAGAAAACTCCTTAGAAGCCAAAAATAAAGAAAATACTTAGTTACGACAGGAATCAAACCCAGGTTGTCAGGGCATATGTGTCTCTGTTTCCCCTCCCCTTGTGAGAAGTTTAAAAATGAATTAGGAGCAGGAGTTGGCTACTCAGCCCCTCAAGCCTTCCCCACCATTTACGAAGTTCATAGCTGATCTTATAACTCAACATCCCCATCTATCCCAATAATTTTGCTGATTGAAACAATCCATCTAAAATCCATCTACTTCTGCTTCAAGAAAACATTCAGACTCTGTTTTCAGTACCTATTGAAGAAGTGTTCCAAAGACTTTTTATTTAATATTCATTCACAGGCCATGGACATCGCTGGTTAGAGCAGCATTAATTGCTTATCCCTAATTTCCCTAACGGCAATTGTCAAGACATTGCTATTGGTCTGAAGTCACATGCAGGCTAGACTGTGTAAGAATAGTAGATTTTCTTTCTTAAATGACATCAGTGAACCAGATGGGTTTTCCTGAAGATTAAAGATGGAACATAGAACAGTGCAGAAGAACATGCCCATCATGTCTGTGCTAACCATGATGCCATTCTAAACTAAACCAATCTCTCTACACATAGTTTGCTTCTCTCTGTTCCCTGCCTGTTTATGCTTCTGTCTAAATGCCTCTTCAACAGTGCCATTGCATCTGCTTCTACCATCTCCCCTGGCAGTGTATCCCAGGCACCTGCCACCATCTGTGTAAAAAGCTTGCCTCGTACATCTTCAAACTTTCTCCCTCTCACTTTAAACCTATGCTCCCTAGTATTTGACATTCCTATCCTGAGAAAAAAAACACTCTTACTATTTGCCCTGTCCATGCCTCTCATAATTTTATGTATTTTAATCAGGTTACCCCTCTGCCTCTGAAGCTTGAGTGAAAACAATCGATGTTTGTCCCACCTCTCTTTATCCAAACTCCAATCCATGCAACATCCTGGTAAACTTCCTTTGCATCCTCCCCAAAGCCTCCGCATTCTTCCTATAGTGTTGCGATCAGAATTGCATGCAATACTCCAAATATGACCAAACTAAAGTTTTATATAGCTGCAACCTGACTTACCAACTTTTATACTCAATGCCTCAATCAATGAAGGGAAACATGCCATTCTCCTCCTTTACCATCTTATCCACTTGTGTTACCACTTCTCGGGAATGATAGACTTGGACTTCAAGATCCCTGTCGATATCATTGCTGTTAAGGGATCTGCAATTTACCATATAATTTCCTTTTGCATTTGACCTCCCAAAATGCATCACCTCACACTTGTTTGGATAAACCTCATCTACTATTTCTCTACCCAACATTCCAACTAATCTATATCCTACTGTATCATTTGACAACCTTCCTCACTATCCAGAACTGCAGAACAGAGTCTTCACGTTGTCTGCAAATTTACTAATCAGACCACCTACATTTTCATCCAAACCATTGATATATATTACAAACATCAAGGGTCCCAGCACTGATCCTTGTGGAAAACCACTGGTCACAGACATCTTCATCATGTCCTCAAAAACTCAATCAAATTTGTGAGACAAGACTTCCCTTGCACACAGTCATGCTGACTGTTCAGTATAAGTCCATTGACAATGGTTTCACAGTCATCATTAAACTCTTAATTCCAGATTTTTATTGAATTTAAATTCCATTATCTGCCATGGCAGGATTCAAATCCAGAACATACCTGGGTCTCGGCTCGCTAGTCAAATGACAGAAACACCAGGCTACTGCATCCCCTCTGTGAGAAAGTCTCTACATCTGTCTTAAATGGGCAACCACTTATTTTGAAACAGTGATCCCTATGTCTAGATTCTCCCATAAAAGGAAACATCCTTTTGACATCCACCTTGACAAGACTCCTCAGGATCTTGTAGGTTTAAATCTTATAAACTCCAGCGGATATAAGCTGAGCCTTTCAAACCATTCCTTGTAAGACAGCCCACCTATTTCAGGTATTTCTCTAGAAAATCTTCTCTAAACTGCTTCTAATACTTTTAGATTCTTCTTTAGAAAATTCTGTAAACAGTACTCCACTTGGAGTCTCACAAATGCCCTGAATAATTGCAACATAACCTCCCTTAATTTCTATTCAATTCTTCTTTCAATAAATAATGGCACTTTTTTCCCAGCCTTTCTAATTATTTTCTGTACTTGTGTTATAATCTTTTATATTCATGTACTAGCCCACTCAGATCCTCTGCATCTCAGAGCTCTGCTCTTATCATTTACACAATATGCCCTTTTTAAAATTTACCTGCCAAAAGGAATGATTTCACATTTTCCTACATTATATTCGATTTACAAAATCTTTGCCAATGTACTTAACCTATTTATATTGCTTCGTAACCTCAAGTCCTCTTTAGAACTCACTTTTCGACTAATCTTTATGTCATCAGAAAATGTAGCAACCAAAACCTCCATCTCTTCATTCAAGATGTGGAGGTGCTGGTGTTGGACTGGAGTGGACAAAATTAAAAATCACACAACATCAGGTTATAGTCCAATAGGTTTATTTGGAAGTACAAGCTTTTGGAGTACTGCTCCTTTGTCAGGTAGCTACTGGAGTAGGAACATAGTACACAGTATTTATTGAAAAACATCATAGTATCATACAACTGATGCAATACATTGAACAAACCTAGATTGCTGTTATGTCTTTCATCTTTTAGAATGGGTTGCAGGTTTTGATTCAATAATATGTAAATGTCAGAACTTCCTTCAAGTCACATTCCTGAGATAACTTAAGGTTTTATAAAAAAAAAGTGACATCTCAGATTAGACAATGCATTAAAGGTGTGAGGTTAGAGTCTGTATGTATTCCAATCTTGAGTCAGACATAAATGATTCTATTCCTGAAGTAGGAATGTATAAAATGTCACATGGATTATAAAAAATATTGACTGCTTACAAATTGGGTACTTTTTGAATGAAATTGAACATATCTGCAAATACAATTCTGCAAATGCAGATTCACTCCCTAGACTTATATGTCTGTGTACACGTGAGGGAGTGAAAGAGTGCGTGTGTGTACGCACACGCGCATGCTAGATGGAGTGTGTGCATGAGTGTAGTGGAGTATATGCCTGTGAGAGGGTGTGTGCTGAATGTAAATGTTTGGGGGGGGTGTGGGTGCTTGAAAGAGAATGTATGCATGAGAGAGGTCTGCTTGAGTGTGTAAGTATGTAAGAGTGTGTGTGTCTGTGTGCTTGTGTGTGAGTGCATGTGTGAGAGTGTATAGTGTAGAGGGGTCACCTGTAGTGTGACATTAACCCAAGATCCCAGTTGAGGCCATTCTCATGGATACCGAACTTGGCTATCACCCTCTGCTCGGCAACTCTGTGTTGTTGTGTATCCTGAAGTCTGCCTTGAAGGATGGTCACCCGAAGATCCAAGGCTGAATGCCCCTGACCACTGAAGTGTTCCCTGACTGGGAGGGAACATCCCTATCTGGTTATTGTTGTGCAGTGTCCATTCATCTGCTGTTGCAGTGTTTGCTTGGTCTCGCCAATGTACGATGCCTCAGGGCATCATTGCCTGCAGCGTATGAGATAGACAACATTGGCTGTGTCACATGAGTACCTGCCACGTACATGGTGGGTGGGGTACCTACGTGTAATGGTAGTATCCATGACACTATGACACGTCTTGCAGTGGTTGCCATGACAGGGTTGTACAGTGTTGTGGTCGATGTTGTCCTATTGGCTGGGCAGTTTGCTGCAAACAATCATCTGTTTAAGGTTTGGCGATTGTTTAAAGGTGAGAAGTGGAGGCGTAGCAAAGGTCTTGGCAAGATACTCATCCTCATTCGATAAAGTGTTGCAGGCTGCGAAGAACATGGCGCAATTTCTCTGTTCCCGGGAAGTACTTGACAATGAAGGGTCCCCTATTGGGCGCAACCAGTGTCTGTCTCCTGGGGAGGTCATTATGGTTTCTCGCTGTGGCATCATATCCTGTTCTTATGAGGGTGTCCCTTCTTTCAAGTCATTTATATAAATTGTGAAGAGTTCAGGCCCCAACACTGATCATTGTGGCACTGTATTTGTTCGAACTTGACAAGCAGAAATTGATTCATTTATGTCTACTCTCAATTTCCTGTTAGCTAGCTAATCTTCCATCCATGCCAATATTTTATTTCATTCTCTGAAATAATCCATGAAGTAGCGCCCTATAAAATACCTTCTGAAAATCTAAAAACAGTATATCTACCAGATCCCCTTTATCCACGTATGTGTTATTTTCACAAAGAACCCAAATAATTTGGTTAACCATGATTTCCCTTTCACAAAACCAAGTTCACTCTGCTTGAATGCCATGAACTTTTAATTACTCTGCTATAACATAGTTAATAATAACAACTTCTAACCGTTTCCCTGTGATAGATGTTAAACTAGCTGGCCTGGAGATTCCTATTTTCTGTCTCCCTCTCTTTTTGAATAAAGGAGTCACATTCATTGTCTTTCAGTCTAACAGATCCTTCCTAGACTATTGGAATTTTGCAAAAAAACTTAAACCAATGCATCAAATATCTCACTCTCCATTTATTTTAAGACTGTAAGTCGAAGTCCATTATGACCATTGCACTTGTTAGCCAGCAGCTCTAACAATTTGTTCAGTATCTCTTCCCTGGTGACTTGTAATTTTCTTCAGTTCCTCATTCTCTTTTATTTCCTGATTTACATCTATTTCAGGGATGTTGCTTATATATATTATAGTGCAGACCATTGAAAAATAGCCATCCAATTCATCTGCCATTTCCTTATTTTATTTTATTAATTCCCCAGACTCACTTTCTTTGGCCCAATACTCACTTTGTTAGCTTCTTTAAAAAATCTGGACAAATCCTACAATATGTTTACACATTTCTAGTTTACTTTTTCTTGTACAGGTAATTCTTTTATAATGCAATGGTTGCATTCTTGTGCAACCCTGCATTTCAGAAAAATCACACTTTAGAAACAGTGCTGGAAGTGTTGGCAATGTAGTTACATTACAGCCAACACACCTTTTAAAATTTCATGCTTTAGAAACAGTGTCCCTAATTTGGCAATAGCATTACAGTGAATTCACGTTAACTAAACATACATTATAGCAAAACAACCTGTATTCTAATTTTTAACCTCCTTGTTAACCTTTATAATTTCATCATGTTCGCAGCACACTCATATTCAATGAATCACTTTTTACATAGAATAATAGAACCATTGTGTATTATAGCAGAGAAGGCAATAATTCAGACTTCAAGGCTGCTAGATATTTTGAAGAGCAATTTAATTTGTTTGATCACCATGCCTTGCTCTCCAAATTCCTGCAATATTTTTTATTGCAAGTTTGTTTTTTATTTATTCTTTGTATGTACATGCTGACAAGACCAATACCTAATGCCTATCCCTAATTGCTCTTTAGATGGTGGCACTGGGGCCACCTTCTTTTTGAACTAATGCAACTGTGTAGAATCTGGTAAAGGGGCACCACTCTGAAAGCTTGTGATTCCGAATGAAGCTGTTGGACTACACCTTGGTGCCGTGTGACTTTTGAACTTGACCACCCCAGTCCAACACCAGCACCTCTACATCACTGTGCAGAATCGTTACAGCATTGTTAGGGAGGGAATACCAGGATTTGATCCAGTACTTACTCATTTCCCTTTTGAAAATCACGGTTGAATATGTTTTTAACAACCTATCAGACAAATCCATCCCAAATCCTACACGCTCCATACAAATGTTTTCCCTTGATTCATTTCTGGTTCTTTGTCAATCATCTTAAATTTGATTATTGATCTTTCAGCCACAGTAAACAATTTTTCTTTATTCACTCTATCTAAAGCCTTCATATTTTTAAACATCTCTAATTAATCTCTTCTTAATATACTTTAAAGAGAAATCAAGTTTCTGTCATAACTGTAATTTCATTCCTAGAACCATTCTAATAAATCTCTTCTGCGTCCAAAATCTTCTTATTCATCCTAAAGTATATTTCCCCGAGGTGGACATTATTGCAGCTCTGGCTGAATAAGTGTTTCTAACTTACAGGCATTACTGCTCTATGCCTTTTTTTTCTGGTAGAGGGGTCAAGAACTGGCCAACACAGAATTAAGGCAATTAGCAACAGAACAAAAGGCAAATATGGAAAACCATTTTTTTCACAGCAAGTGGCTAGAACCTCAACTGGACAGCCAGGGAGCTGCAGACATATTCAATTGTGTGTTTTCAAAAGGGAAGTGTAAGAGGGGAAAAAAGGTATTGCAATTAAAAATTGGAAAGGGAGTGGGACTAACTAACCTGCTTTTGCAGATGAAATAGACTATTTTATGATTTGACAGTTGCAAAAAAAATCAAGATCTAGTCTGGGTAGGTAAGATAATGGAATTGAAACCACAAGCAGATCAGTCATGAACTTATTCAATGACTTTTTTTTCATGTGACTGCCCATTTCACCAGCCTCTTGAAATTAATTGCTATGCTCCTCACTGTTTGCTTCCCTGTCACATTCAAATTTTGAAAGTGTGCCCTGCTCTCACAAGTCAAAGTCATCAATGAAAATCAAAAAACCACAATGCTCCTAGCATTGAACTTTGGACCATTAATCACAAATAGTTTAAATTCCTTTGGAAACATTGTATCCCATGCTACTACTGTTCAATTTGCCACACTTATCTGGTAATTTTAAAAATGCCTATTGAAAGTCCATAACCTCAACAACTGCACTGCCCTCCTCTTCCCTCTTTGTTAACCAATTCAAAACTCAAATGAAATTCATCAAACATAATTCGCCCTAAACAAATCCAGCTACACTTTGTTAGTCCGCATTTACCCAAGAGTGTGATACATGTCTCCCAGGTTACTGGCCTGGAGTTTAGCTGGGAGGCAATTGTCATACGGGGGAGTGATTTTCAGATTGAAAACATCCTTGATAAATGGTTTTTCTGAACTATCAGCAGTTTTTATTTGCACATTAATTTTAATTTCACTGTCTGCTTTCCACCACAGGCAAACTGAATGACAGGCTGGATAAAGAAGGAATCCTCCAGTACAAGACCACAGCCAAGCTTGGAAGCATGGGGAGATTATCAAGATTGCAGAGGGAGGAAGCAGTGACGAGGGTTTACAAGAACAAATTGCAGCCAGTGGAGTGCTACACAGAGGAGAGGAGCATACAGATCACAAATGTGTGTATGTGTGTGCAGGAGGTTTAACTGTGTACCTTTGTTGGACCAAGAGGAAATTATCATGATCATCTTTGCACTCAAGCAGTGCTATATAGGCAATTGCTATATGCATTTTGCTCTTCTGACATGCTTTTAACTGTCAGGTTTTCCAGCACTTGAAAAACAACTGACACATTTAAAAAATAGAACAACAAAAGGAAGAAATACAACTTCACTGTAAAATGAGCATCCCACCTCCCACACGTAGTTTCAAAATCTGTTCCTCATCTGACCGAAGTAATCACGGAGGTGGGTGTGTTTCGGCAGCTGGACTTCCTGTTTCAAGGGGATTTAAAATTTTAACCTCTAACCTGACCTGAAAGAACTTCTGGAAGTTATGATTAAGCCCACGATGTCTAAAAGCTTCCCTTTTGTTGATATTATACTCTCTGTCCTGCAACTAATTAAACTTCGCTTTATTCTTTCATGAGTTGTGAGCATTGCCACTGTTTTATGCCCATTTATGAATAAATTGAATGAATAAAAAATAAAATTAAGATTATATAGGAGTCTTCACACTGCCAACTGACCACCTGATCCTTCCTAAGGAATCCTAGTATTGTCCAATAAGTAACTCCTGACTTTTCAAAGCCTGTCCACCATCTACAAGGCCCTTTTTGGGAGCATATTCCTTAGTTGACTGGATAAGTGCAGCTCCAACAACATTCAAGCAGATTGACACCAACCAAGTCAAAACAGTCACTTGATTTGCACCACATCCACAAATATTCACTCTCTCCATCACTGATGTTCAGTAGCAGGAGTGTGTGTACCTTCTACAAGGTATACTGCAGCAATTCACCAAGGTTCATTAGACAGCAGCTTCAAAACTCACTATCCACTATCGCGTTCATCCCAAAGGTGGCAAATAGATCTGAACACCAGCACGGGGAGAAAGTGAGGACTGCAGATGCTGGAGATCAGAGCTGAAAATGTGTTGCTAGAAAAGCGCAGCAGGTCAGGCAGCATCCAAGGAGCAGGAGAATCGACGTTTCGGGCATAAGCCCTTCTTCAGGAATGAGGAAAGTGTGTCCAGCAGGCTAAGATAAAAGGTAGGGAGGAGGGACTTGGGGGACGAGCGTTGGAAATGCGATAGGTGGAAGGAGGTCAAGGTGAGGGTGATAGGCTGGAGTGGGGTGGAGGCGGAGAGGTCAGGAAGAAGATTGCAGGTTAGGAAGGCGGTGCTGAGTTCGAGGGATTTGACTGAGACAAGGTGGGGGGAGGGGAAATGAGGAAACTGGAGAAATCTGAGTTCATCCCTTGTGGTTGGAGGGTTCCTAGGCGGAAATATTCTATAAATATTTCCTTCCTGGAGAGAGCCAAAGTGATGACTAATTACTGTGACATTTGCAGCCACTGATAATGCAGGTCTACTTGACAGGAGGTCTTCTTTCAGGAGCTGCAATGCCAGAGATCACTGATTTGGAAGTTTTAGCTTCCTGTAGCACTGGTGCGCTGTCATGTTATGGAAGCTAATCATGACTGTAAACCCTGTGGATGAGGTATTGCCTCTTGCCAACTGGTACTCTGTGCTCATCACCCTTTCTTATGGAACTGCTGACGTTTAAGGACAAAGCGAAAGCTATCTCTTCCTTTTTTGCTGGTGGCATTACTACTTCTCCTCACCTTGGTTCAGAAGAATGCCAGTGAACAAAGGATTTCATCTGAACAAGGAAACAGGTAGGTGATCACTATTGTAAACATTTCTTGCTTGACACTTATACAGCCCCTCAAGTCATGTTGTCCTCATGCCTGATTTTTCTAGGAGTTCCACACATTTTTGACAGCCAGAAATCAAGATTAAAGAAGCTGTTAATAAGCATTCAATATATTTAAATTATCAACCTGCCTGTTCCCCAGGTGATTAGTGATTTTCATACACTGCAGATCATGCAGAAATCAACAGGACTAATTAATTCATAGATAATTTCAACCTTTTAATCTGCTTCTCATTCTCAAACCCTCCCACATTGTCAGGTCAAAATACCTTCCAGTGTTTCAGGTTCACAAAATATGAACATACAAATTAAGAGTAGGAGTATGCCATTTGACCTCTTCCGTCTGTTTCACTATTCAATGAGATCATGAGTGACCTGATTGTGGCTTCACTTTCCCACCTTTCGCAGATAACAATTGACTCCCTTGTTTGTCAAGATCCTTAAAAAATATTCAAATCTGTTTCCACCATGCTTTTAGGTGCACCATTAAAGATAAGATAATCGAATCACTACAGTGTGGAAACAGGCCCTTCAGCCCAACAAGTCCGCACCAACACTCCGAAGAGTAACCCACCCAAAGCCATTCCCCTAAATTTACCCCTAACCAAAATATCTCTGAACACTATGGGCAATTTAGCATAGCCAATTCAACTAACCTACATGTCTTTGGATTGTGCGAAGAAACCAAAGCACCCACAGGAAACCCACGTAGACACAGGGAGAATGTGCAAACTCCACACAGACAGTCACCCAAGCATGGAATCAAACCCAGGTCCCTGGCACTGTGAGGCAGCAGTGCTAACCACTGAGCCACTATGTCACCCATAAATAATACCAGAGTCCCATTTGCAAAGTACTATCTAGATGTACCACTGGGATTTGGCTCCTTGTTTTCAAACCACTACTTCCATTTTTGTTGATATCTGCCAGGATCTCCAAAGAACAGGTAATCCACTTTTATGGATTGTCAGTGAAAGTGAAATTTACCAACAAAGTAACTAGTCAAATTAAATTTTAATACAAATTTTTCATAATGAAAAGGGATACAGAGTAAGCACATCAAAGTAAAACATTCACCTTTCAATTGTGTATTTTCATAGTTACACAAAATAACAAAAGGCACTAAAAGCAAAAAGATTATGTTTAGTCAACAAAAATGCAAAATCAACTGTTGGAAATATTCTGAACAGGAAAAAATATAAGCCAACTTCTTAATAGTATGTATCTGAATGGAGAATAGTGCAGTAACTTGATCAAGGCTTGAGAAGGAATTAAACATCTTTACAAATGTCATAGTACTATAAATAGTAGAAGAGCTTTGCAAATAAGTAATGAATTTTGCGAAAGTAATTCAATTTACTTAAATAAAACAAAGAACATTTAGATGCTGGAGATCTGAAACTGATTTACTCAAACCACAATTTTAAAGTCAATTTTGGTGATATGAGACATAGCAAAAGGACAATATTCTTAATATTTGTGAAACCTAAAACACAGTAACACAATTGGATTTTCTAATCAATTACTATAAACTAAAGAGAACAAAGAATAAAGAAAATTCACAGCCCAGGAACAGGCCCTTTGGTCCTTCAAGCCTGAGCCAATTCAAATGTACTGTCTGCTCTTCCAGCACCACTAATCCAGAATCTGGTTTCCAGCATCTGCAGTCATTGTTTTTACCTCTGTCTAAACCTGTCGGTCAATTCCTAAGCATTTGTAACCCTCTGCTCCCCACCTACTCATGCATCTGTCCAGACGCATCTTAAATGAATCTACCGTGCCTGCCTCTACCACCTCTGCTGGCAATGCGTTCCAAACGCCCACCACCCTCTGTGTGAAGAGCTTGAATATATCAGAAGTAGAACAGATGGTTAGTAAATATTAAGTAATTAGAACTAAAACAGAACTTCTTTTCATGTAGTAATTACAATGCAACTTTCTCAGAGATCATTTGCACTACAATCAACTTATAAAAATGCTTATTGTTAATAACATTCTCACTTACCATTATTCTGTACAATGAAGTTACGGACCTCCTTAGACCGAGAGAGATTTCCAAAGACCCGGGCAGCTTCCAGTATTGCATCCATATTGTTACACAATAAAAGCTTCATCAACACTACAGAACAATAAGGAAAGACCTGTGTTATTGAAAAAAAAATTAAGGTGCAATCTTTATACAGAAGAATGTGGCTTGTCAATTACATTTTTAAGTTGGACATCTCTTGTAAATAACCTTAAATACTGGAGGGTCAATTAAATTTGTGTCCACTTTGATATTTAGAAAGCTGATCATTTAATTTCAACCTCTGTTTTAACTTTCTTGAATCAATTGTTTCAATTTATGTTAAGGTCCTACTACTGAGGATATATTGGTGGGGATGGTGGCAGAAGTGGAATTTGTGGACTTAGCCCCTACCAAAAGTGTGGAACTGATTTACTGATTGGCAAACGTAGTTACATCTCTTTTCCTGAGTCCCAGCATTATCATCCCAATTCCAAGTTTCCTGACCAATCAGATACAGCAGGCAGGCTAATGCATCCAATCTGACAAAGGAAACATTTCTCATTAAAGTAATAATGACATGGGTTACATTGGCTAAACTGGACATAGCTATAGCAACCAGAGAGGAACAGACAGGAGACCCAGAAGTCTGCGCCCTGGATCTCTTGCTGTTACCTTGAAGATCTGTTGTAGAATCTGAGGGGCTGTAGTTAGGTGGACTTTACCAAATACAGGAGGAGGAGAAGGAGGACATCTTCTCCAGCAAAGCAGATTCTGGATAGAAGAGACCAAGAAAGCAAGCAAATGAAATGTGCACCCTTCAGCTTGGAGACAATATACTATTAATCTATGAGAGCGGAACAAATGAATGGTGTTACAGTTTCAAACATCAAGTCCCAATGTCTGATTTTCTGCACATTCTCTTGCACAGCAGTCCTCAGGACTGCACACCTTGCAGCTACACCCATTCTGCTATCTCCAAACTTTTCACTTCCCACCTGAACAGCCAAACTCACACTCACCCTCAGATACAGTCCTCTCACAACCAATCTCACAGTCACAATCCAAAAATGTTGTCCTCCCTATTCTGTAAAAAAAAGTCTCACAAACACTCATACCTCACTAATTTCTATACTTGCAGTCGAGAACAAACTTGATAACAGGCAGAAACCAAAGGAGATGGAAAAGAGGGAGAAGGGATTGCATTCTTCAATGACAAGCACCTTATCAGCCACAGTCAATGCAAGATCAACTGGTTCAATGGGAAAAAGCAGATGTCATTTTCCAACCTGGAATGACAGCTTCAGCCTCCTGATGCACTGGTGATCAGATATGTTGAAAGAGATGATCCTCTGCCTCTAGGCTGTGTGTTTAAGGTCTCAAATCAATCCAAATGAATGCCAGTATTCATCCGTCTATCCTGTAGTGGGGCATGTGGCTGAGGAGAAGGAAGTTGATGTTGCTGCTGGCATTTTTGTTTCTTCTCCCATTGCCTCTCATGAAAGGTGGAAGGTGAAACTGCATAAGTTATTGCCAATCCATGGTGAAAGCTCGCAGTGGAAAGTGGAGTGACAGTAAGTGAAGTTCTAGACAGGCAAAAGTCCTTAAAATAAGTTGGCAATGACCTGTTAAATGATATAACCCTTTGAGAGAACAGATGGTTTAAAGAGCATATTCTTGCCTGTCCTGAGATGGGACCTTTCCATATGACAGATCAAAGCCTTCACAGCTTTGATCAATTTCACTGAAAAAGCTCTCCCCATTGTGCAATCCTGGTCCATTGCTGCCATCTCAACCAAGAATTCCATCTAACACAATCTTCCTTCTTGCTTTCTTTTCTTTGAATACTGTACTTTTGGACAGCAGTGCCTAATCTGGCCACAGATTTTGTATAATTGCCTCTTTTCTTGTCTTATCACTACTCTAGATTAGTGCAATTTACCTTTGTGACTTTAATTACAGCTATTTTTGTTTTGTTTTTGCAACTTTTTTTAAAAAGCACATAAATAAAAGCAATCACCTGAGTTTAATCATAATCCTCTTTAACTATCCATTTGTCACCTATCCCATTGGTGATCATATTTGAAGAGCTTTGTGTCATCAGATAAATATTAATCAAGCCACATAAATTTAAAATTATAGTTGATTATTTATTGCTAATTTTACCAGGAATCCTGACATTGCTGGCTAAAGTCAGTCATTGGGAAAAAAGAATACTCAAAGGAAATGTATATTAAAAGTATCACAATACTCATGAAGGAATGAATGAATGGATGGATAGATGAACAGACAGATAGATGGATGACAAATTAAGAGGCAATAATTCAATCTTTCTTCCAAAGCAGACATAATGTCAGAGTTTAGGATCTCATCGTGCTGGCAGCTATAAATGTAATGTGTATGCTATTTCTCTATGTTGTAGCACTTTGGTTCGAAGTCACTACACTGAAATGCTTAACAAATAGAACAAATATACTGCCTATTTCACTGTCCTGGTTAACAGAATGTGAATGACGAGTTTACATACGAAGCATAGTAGGATGAGAAAGTAGAAGGTAGATGCAAAATGAATGAATCCAAGTATGACACACTAGACAGCTTCTGTAATCACAACGATGTACAGTAGTTTGATGTCATTATAGCCAATTAATGTTAAGTTTGTGACATGGACTAAAGAAACCCAAAAACTTAGAAATGCAATCATAAGAATAAACATGATTTTTTTGTATCCGCTACCCCTACAAAATTGTGGAGGATGCATTTGGAAGGCACATCAAACTAATTTTTTCATGTAAATAATAACTTAGCTCAGGCTGAGGCCATTAAGCTGCTACATTAGAATTTATAGCAAAAATATTGCCAAATGAAATTAAGGGTAATGTAGTCACCTGGCTAACAGGTTTTGTGGAAGGCAGAAAGCAAAAGGTTACATGGTGACCACATAGAGGGCAGAAAACGATGATTTCCAATAGATGGATATTTTTCAGATTAGAGTTGTGAGCCATAATGTTTTATGTTGGACTCCCTTTTCCTTGCTATACAGATCAGTTAACTAGAAAATGTAAAACCAATTTCAAATATTATTTTTATATAAAAACAAATTCTTCTTTTAACATTTATTTCCCGAAAGATCAATTGGAAGAGGGAGCTTTTTAGCACCAGTTAACCTCTTCCATGAATGACTGTTAAGAGATGTTGAGGATAGCAGAAAATTCTTCGACTCTACATTCCTCTCCTTTAGGGAATAACATCTTAATGTTTATCACTCAATATTGATCTTCAGCAAAAAACTGAATACACAAAATGACTAAAGCAAATTACTTTTGAGATGAATTGTCTGTACACCCAATTATTTACAATCTGATAGTGACACGGTGGCACAGTGGTTAGCGCTGCTGCCTCACAGCGCCAGAGACCGGGGTTCAATTCCCGCCTCAGGTGACTGACTGTGTGGAGTTTGCACATTCTCCCTGTGTCTGCGTGGGTTTCCTCCAGGTGCTTCGGTTTCCTCCCACAGTCCAAAAATGTGCAGGTCAGGTGAATTGGCCATGCTAAATTGCCCATAGTGTTAGGTGCAGGGGTAAATGTAGGGGAATGGGTCTGGGTGGGTTGCGCTTCGGCAGATCAGCGTGGACTTGTTGAGCTGAAGGGCCTGTTTCCACACTGTAAGTAATCTAATCAAAGTCTTCTGTGACTGCAGCCCTTGAGTGGCGTCCTGATCATAGCTGTTTTTATACTGACCATCTATAGTTGGCTAGTCACAGAAAGATACAAAACATATCTTTGGCATGTACCAACACATTCCCCACACAATGAATTTTTAAAGATCAAGAAAAGTTGATGAAATTCTAAACGAACCATAATGATACAAATATACAAACAAGGAGGAGTGGGCCATTCATCCTCCCAAGTCTGCTCTGCAATTCAATATGATCTGATCTGATTGTAACGTTAACCCCACTTTTCCATCTATCTTAATAATGTTTCACCTCTTCTTCGCAAATATCTATCTACCCTCTACCTTAAAATATTCAAAGATTCTACTTCCACCACCAGTAGCTGCACGTTTTTGAAGAAATCTTTAACTTAGCATCATTAAAATAGTTGTGACAATGTTAGATGAGGAAATTATGATAAGTGTACATTCAGCTATGTGCAGCTGCCTAGCTTTGACAGCGGAGTTCTTCACTTGGTAATACGACAGGTTGTTGATCGTTGCTGCAGCATTCATCATCAGCTCTTCACACTTCTCAATTGTCTTGCATTCTAGTTCAAAAATAAAAAAATGGATCAACACATTAATGAAGAATAACTCACATTCAACTGACTTAAGATCTTCATTGTGAATTTTTCACTTGGTTTCTGTTGGACTATTAGACAGTTGCAAAAGACTTCAACTCATTTAGAAAGAGGAGAAGGACCACCTTATGCATTACAGAGGTCTTTCTTATGTGTAATAATGACACAAAAACAGTACTTTGAGACACAAGTCTCTAACCCTTGAATAGTCAGTACAAATCCATTTAAAAGCAAAGATGGGCATTATGTCAGGCAGGGCTCCCTGATTGGACCAGATTAGCAGCCCCAATCAGGGAACATATTCTATGATGTCCACCTGGCTGACCTCATTACAATCACTACAACTACATCTGTGCTAATATGTCATTGTTCATGAATTTGCCTTTGTATACAGTGTGTTTTGCTTTATCAGAATATCCTCAAAACACCTCAGTCAATTAGTTATTCAGGTGCTGTCTTTTTTTGTTTTACAGACAAATGTGTCAGCCAAATTATGCAAGATCCCATAAACAACAAATTAATAAGTGACCAGTTAGTTCGTTTTAATAGTCATAAAGTAAATGCATTAAACTGTCAGCCTATTTCAGTAATGGGCTTTAACCAAATAACCCTCTGATTGAAAGGGTCTCTCAATGACAAGCTGAGAGTGAGAGATAAAGCAAGCATTGTGAACTGATTAATTTGATTATCACTTAATTCTTGCTTAACTGAAATTAATCTTTATAGATGACACAACTCTACCTTAGCAAAATAAAACTATATTTTGCATTACACTCCTTGGCATATTGTTTATAAAACCATGTATGGTCTGATTTAATACAGTAATGCTTTAGGAGATCTGATAGTTTGGTTAAAAGTGAGGTGAACGTTAATGTTTACATTTAGTTTTATTCAGTATGATTATCTAAGCGGTAATTAGAACATATTATACTGTTATCACCATACTCAGTTGTTACTCAATGGTCAATGTTCTCATATTGTAACTCCTGATTTCAAAGCACTCATTTTTACATTAGTCAGTGTGGCATTATTACGCTGATACGCCTCTTTAAATATTCTTTGAATTTAAAAACTTCTGACAAACATTTAGGCCTGAAATTGTGCACAATTGAGAGGGTCCCTGATTTAGCCAAAATGACGTGAGAGACCTGGACCAAGAAGTCTTACCCATAACTTGGCCTCCACAATTCTCCCAGGGTGGGTAACAGGGGTGAGTGACACTTTGGACAGGCATTTTTCAAGGAGGCAGCTGCATATGTCTTCAGCTATCTTTAATCTGATCTGATTTTCATACGCAAGAAATATGAAATATGAATGGTGCACGTTAACCTGTTAGGAGAAGGTCTAAACTTCAAGTACAAATCCATTTGGAGATATAGGGTACCCTTTTGAAAAGCTATGGTTTGCTTTTGAATAACAAAAAATAGGGCGGACCTCACAGTTTTACCACCTCAGGCTAAACTGTAAACATTTTTGAAGCCAGTCAGCAATATATAGAGGACAACAATGCTGTTACAGTAGTCCCTTTTATAGATGCATAATCTACAACCGAACACAACAGGAACAATAGTGATCTTCTTTGGAGTTCATACTGAATCATACAACATTAGTCAATAAAACAATAAGGAAAGCACAGGTATGGCAGCCAAATCTATATAATTAGATTATAAAAATTAATAATACTTTGGAGTATTCTAAAGACTGCCAAAAGGATTCAGATGATGCATTCTTCAATTTTTGAATAGCAAAATGTTGAAATCAGTGAAATACATCATATTTTTTATTTTTGAAGACTGAAAGTTGATTAATGCAGAGTCAGATTTTAATCAGAAGTCTTTACAGAAGAACAAAAGTTTAACTTCATCAGTAATAATAAGATAATAATAATAATCAACTCTAACATAAATCCCATGACTCACCAAATTAATTGAATAGCATTTTACTAATGAAGTGAAACATTTTTTAAACATGCAAAAGATATTAGAGAAATGCTAGACTAACCTAGTACTTTAATAAGCAGATCCACACAATTCTGGTTTCCAGAGAATGCAGAGCCAACTTCAGTGCTTATGGATAAATTAGCAATCACTCTTATCAGCTTTACTAGGATATCTTCTACCTCAGAGAGTCTCTGGTTCTTGGATCCATCTATTTCATTCTTGTTCTGTGCCTTTGCTGGGGTGATTTTTACTTTAACATCTAGTTCGTGGTACGTTTGAAATAGAGTCAGTAAAGTCTCGACACTGTGCTTCTGTTTGTAAAGTTCCTCTCTTGCTTTATTGTTCTTTGCAGTCATGTTTCCCAAAATAAAAACCACACGGACCACTAAATCCTTGAGGAACAAAAGCAATACATAGATATGAACTCTGATTTTAAATGTTATCCTAAAATACAAACAGGCCAACTTTGAAACAGGCATAACTTGTTTTCACATAACAGGTGGAAAGTGTAGCCTATCAAAGTGAAATTTTCATTTTAAGGTCATAATCATGAGGTCATGGCAGAGGCAGTACATTTCGATCATCACCAATATGCTGAAATACATGATGTCTTATTAAGAATAAGCTTTATCTTCTAGATATATAAACAGAATTTCTCATAATTGCAGTCTGCTAGGGAACAGGCAATTCTGGATTTGTAATGAAGCAGACTTGATTAAGGAGCTTAAGCTGAAGGAACCCCTGGGGGCAGTGACCATAATATGACAGAATTCATATCTGCCCATGCTGTTTGACATAAAGAAACTGAAATCTGTTGTAATGGTTTTACACTCAGGTGTAATACAAAGATATAATAAAGGAGCTGACCAGAGTTGATGGAAGGGGACCCTAGCAGGGAAGATGGTTGACAGCAATGGCAGAGGTTTTGGGGGCTAATTCAGAAGGCACAGCAGAAATTCATCCCAAGGAAGGAGAAGGACAAGGTGACCATGGCTGACAAGGGATGTCAGGGAGAGCATAAAAGCAAAAAAAAAAACAACAGTGTGGTGACAATTAGTGGGAAGCCAGAGGATTGGAAAACCAATAAGAATGGAGATGGACACCACTGCAGTGGTTTCCTTGATATATGAAAATGTACATCATCGCAACCCAGAAAAATTGTACTAAGAATGCATACAGACAAAGAGAATGTTCAGTTATATAATCAGTTTGAATTTTCTGGTTTTATTGTGAAGACTGAGTTGGAGAAAATCAAATTCAACTGGGCTAAAATAAGTTATTTGTCAAATTCTGAGATTGAACTATCATAAATTCTAAAGAAACATGTCATTGTTTTCAATGGGGATCTGAGAAGCACAGAAAATACCACTGTCAAACTGAAAATCAAGGATGAGAATCAAACAAAATGTTGCAAGGCTCGATCAGTGCCTTATACAACTAGACCAAAGTTCAAAGCAGAATTAGAGAAGCTATCACGATTGGAGTCCTTGAACCCAAAATTTGATGTTTTGGGCTACATCTATCATACTGGTGATGAAGAAAAGTGGATCGGTATGTATCTGCGGTGATTTTAAGATCACTATTAATCCAGTACCACCTGCCGAGCTGTATCATCCTCACTTTCTCCTTTAATTAATAACTGTTTGCTGGACTAGTTGGAAGTCCTTAGTTAAGCTTATCTCCAAATAAAGATAGATCCTGAGTCACAGGAATACTTGATGATTAGTATTCATAAAGGACTATTTAAATTCAAGAGACTTCCATCATGAATCACAACTGCTTGTTTGCGGCAAATCAAACACTGTGCACAACTGATGCTTTACAGTTTGCAATGCTGGAGAACTTTGAGTTGTCAAGCGGGCTTGTTCCACTATTTTAACAAAAATTGGCTCAGTAGTTTGGATAATGATGTTTCATTATCTGAACAAACTTTTCTGCCAAACCATTTGTGGCTGGTTGATAAGGAGCTGATAGGATATGTTGAATTCCATTCTGCTTTACTTAGTCCTTAAACTCTTGTGATACAAAATGTGAACCATTCTCACAAGTTGTTCTGTAAAACCAAACCATGCAAAGATCTTTCCCAGTTTTTCAATGGTTTTCTCTGAAGATGTCGCCTTCATGATGGCAACTTCAAGCCATTTAGTACATGCATCAGCACTGTGAAAAAACATTTGTCATTCAATAGGTCCAACATAGCCAATGTGGATTCTTTGCCATAGCAGGCCTTTCACTCAGTGTTGCATTGCTAATGGAGATAGGCTGTGAACTCTTGTGCAAACTGCACATATTCAAATTGAGCCCTGACCACCAAAAATATCTTCTGGCTGTCTCCTACATTTTGACAATGCTACATTGACCTTCATGTAGTTGATTTAAAACATGTTATCTTAGCTGTGGTGGAATAATGACTCTCACCCCCCAAAACAAACATCCTGCTTGAACAGATAGTCCTCGCCTCTGTGTGACGTATGGCTTCAGTTTTGGGGTTGTTGCTGTAATCTTACAACAAAATACCATTTCCATTACTTTTGATGGTTGTGGATCATTTCTAGTGTACTTCTGAACTTGTCCTGCCGTCACTGGAATGTTCTCTACTTTTTTGAGTAGAAAATATCTACTTAAGGACTGCTATAATTGATTCATTCGGCTTAGGTAATCTGAAGAGCATATAGCAGTCCTATTTAAAATGGATTGTGGATACTTAAATCTATAGGTGTGAACTGATAGCAAAATGCCCATCTCTGCACAAGTCTCACTGCTAGAAAAGGTATCCCTGTATTAGGACGAAATATTGTGGTCAGTAGTCTGTGGTATGTGAGTAGGATAAATTCCCAGTCATACAGGTATTGGTGAAATCATCTCATACCAAAAAAAAGATTCCTAGAGCTTTTCCTCCGTATGTGCGTAGTTTGTTTCTGCATTGTGTAACGATTTTGATGCAAAAAGAACTGGCTTCTCCTTACCATTGGATAATACATGAGAAATAACTGCTTCCACTCCTTACAGTGGTCCTTACATGCTACTTGCAATTGTAACTTAGGGTCTGGCCTGGTCCATAACTCTTTCATTGCAAAAAGAGAGGGATATTGTGTATTTTTATGTATGATGGGCTATAACAGTCTAACATAATGATGATGCCATTGCCATTTTGGGTGAGAAACAGCTTAAACTAACTTTGCAGCCTGTAGAGTGAACGTCTCCATAATAAATTTCCTGCTGTTTAATGCTACAGCCTCCTGGTCTTTCTTGGAACTTAACAGTATAACATTTATTATATTTGTGATGAAAATGTAATTTATTTACTTTACATCACAGTTTAAACAGGAAAGCATCATGTAGATCATTTTAATATTCAAACCAAAACAAAATCACATCAGTCTGTCAGTCTGTAATTATATAATGAAAACTATTCTTTCGTAAATATACAAGACCAAGTCAGTTTCTCAGGCATGTGAGATGTTGAAATGCAGGAAATTCAGTTGCAGTAAAACTAACCTGCTTCCTTTGGTGTCTGTGGAGGATATCCAAAAATAATTGGTAGCAGCTAGTGCATTCTGACAATGCAAGACAACAGTCATTGTAGGCTGAAAGTTTGCTATAAATTGAAGAAAATGAAACACTATTAGTCTGTTAAGCTATAATACCTTTAAGTGCAGTTTCTCTGACCTGTACCATATTATTTTTTTCTGAGAGAAGATTTGATTTGTTTAATGACAGGTATACCAAGAAAAAGTGTCATATATTAGATTCTGGTTGGGACACAGGAAGATTCCAGCCTTGGGTGCCTGTGTGGAGTTTGCACATTTTCTGGTGTTTGTGTGGGTTTCCACTGGGTGCTCTGGTTTCGTCCCACAATCCAAAGATGTGCAGGGTAAGTGGATTGGCCATGCCAAATTGTCGATGGATTTGCAGGTTAGGTGATTAATCATGATAAATATGGGTTACAAGGATAGGGTGAGGGTCTGGGTGGCATGTTCTTAAGAGAGTCTATGTGGACTTGATGGGCCGAATGGTCTCTTTCCACACTCTAGGGATTCTATGATTCAAAATACCACTTGATTATTAATAAGCTACCAAATTCTTACGACTTAATACAGGCTCAAACAACATAAATTTATGTTCCATTTGGTCTTCTTACAAATTCTGTGAATAAATTATAAGACCCATTGAACACAATTATATTAAATGCAGGCATCAACCACTCCCCTTCCATAATTATTTTATTTTGATTTATTCATGGGATGTAGTTGTTGCTGTCTGGGCCACCATTTATTGCCCATAAATAGCTGCCCTTGAGAATTCAGTAATGAGTGACTTTCTTAAACTACTGCAATTCAGCTCGTATGGATCAACCCCAATGCTGTTAGCGAGGGAATTTCAGGATTTTCATCCAGCTACATTGAAGGAATTGTGATATATTTCCAACTCAGGGTAATAAGTGGCTTGATGGTGAACTTTCAGGTGGTGATGCTCCTATGTACATGCTGCCCTTGTCCTTCCAAATGGAAGTGTTTTTGGGTTTGAAGGTACCTTTGATGAATTTCTGCGGTACATCTTGTAGATGACACACACTGCTGCTACTGAGTGTCACTTGTGAAAGGAGTGAATGTTTGTGAATGTGGTCCCAAACAAGTGGGCTGCTTTGTCTTGGATAGGTCAAACTTCTTGGAGCTGCACTCATCCTGGCAAGTAGAAAATATACATCACGCTGCTAGCTTCCACCTTGTTGAGAGTGGACAGGCTTTGGAGAGTCAAGAAGTGCATTTCTCTTCTAGCTTCCAACCTGCTCTTGTAATCACTATATTGATATTGCTAGTCCAGTTCAGCTTCTGGTCAATGGTACCCACCAGAAAGTTGATAGTGAGGGAATTCAGTGATGGTAATGCCATTGAATGTCAGTGGGCTACGGTTACATTTTTCCTTGTTGGAAATAGCCATTACCTGGTACTTGTGGGGTACAAGTGTTACTTGCCACATGTCAGCCCAAATCTGGATATCGTTCAGGTCTTGCTGCATTCGGGAATGAACTGCTTCAGTATATCAGGAGTTATGAGTGGTACTGAATATTGTGCAATTATCAGTGAATATCCCCACTTCTGATTTTATAATAGAAAGTAGGTAATATAATAGATAAAGCAGCTGAAATGGTTAGGCTAGGACACTAACCTAACAAACTTCTGCAGAAATGTCCTGGAGCAGAGATGACTGACCACACATAACCACAAGCATACTTGTTTGTGCCAGGTCTGACTCTAACCAATAGTGATTTAACAAAAATAGAAATTATTGGGAAAACTTAGCAGGTCTGGCAGCATCTGTAGAGTGACAGCAGAGCTAAAGTTCTGGGCCCAGTAATCCTTTTTCTGAAGAAAGGTCACTGAACCCAAATTGTTAACTCCACCTTCTCTCACCATTTCTTGCCAGACCTGCTGAGTTTTTTACTGATTTCCAGCATCCACATTTCGCTGTTTTCTTTGTTTACTGGTGATTTATGTCTGATTTCCATTGATTTGAAGTTTATAATGGTTTCTTGATGTCCTACTTTGTCAAACACAATGTTGACAACGGCTATCACTCTGATCTCACTTTTGTCCATGTTCAAAATAATGTCATAATAGGTCAGGAGCTGGGTAAACTGGGTGGAACCTAAAGTGGATATTAGGAAGTAGGTTATTGCTGAGCAGGTGTTGCTTGATAGCACTGTCGATGACACCTTCCATCACTTTATTAATGATCAAGAGTAGACTTACAAAGATTAATTAACTAGGCTGAATCTATCCTGCTTTCTGGGTACAGAACATACCTGGGCAATTTTCAACATTATTGGCCAGATGCCAGTATTGTAGCCATACCTTAACAGCTTGGTTAGGGGTACCAGCAAGTCTGGAGCACATGTCTTCATATTATTTCTAGAATGTTGTTAAGGCCCTTAGCCTTTGCAGCATCCAGCCATTTCTTGATATTACATGGTGTGAATTAAATTCGTTGAAGGTTAGCATCCAAGACAGTGGACACCTTAGATGGAGACCAAAATTAATTACCCACTGAGCACTTCTGGCTGAAGATGGTTGTAAATACATCGGCCTTTTTTTACAATGATGTTTTTTGCTTCCCATCAATGAGGATGAGGTATTTGCAAAACCTTCTCTTCCTTGTTTTAATGTCCACGACCAATCATGACTGGATGTGATAGGACTGTATAACGATGTTTGGTTCAGAGCGTTCCACTGGAGCATTAAGGGATCTGATGTGATTTGTATTTGCAAAGCAACTGTTGTAGGATGAGCTTCTTGGAATTCCATGGGCACCAGGCTCAATGGCAGGCACTGGAGAGAATCCAAAGATTCGAAATGTGTACGTATGAATTAAAGTGGCATATTGCAAGCATTTGTCAGCAAATGCAGCCAAAGATAAACAGGTTGTTTGTCAATCTTCAGAGAAATTGTGACATTTGTAATCATTCCTTGAAGACCCCCAGTGCAGGACAAAGTGCCACATGCGCTAGATCACAAACTGACTAGTCCTAGATGAGTTAGGGATCCTGACCGAAGTGTTAAATGCAGCTAATGGAACAGTGATCCCTCCTGCTGTAGTGCGTTTATGATTCAGAATTCTCCAAGGATCATTCACTTCAACCCACTTGACGATCATATCAATCATATTTCACTGCTTGCACAAGATTAATATTCCCTAAGCACAGCTCTTTAGCAACTATTGTACATATAATTAAATGAAGACAGACAAATAATCACATGAGAAATAGCAAGAGTATTGACACATACAATTCATTTCAGGACATCAATGACTCATAAGTTGTGAGACATCAGCTGATTCATTTCCATTCTTTCCAGCCCACAATTTTTGTATTAGCACAGCAGAATAATGAGAAGGAAGTATCTTCTGCAACAATTTTACTAGTGAGACTGATTATTGTGTTAAAATGGAAGTGTCCCTTAATAAGGTTACTTTTTGGGTTTAAAAACTCAAGAAGGTTGTTAAATTGTTATAGATTTCTTTTAGCAATTTAGTAAGTGTTGGATAGATACAGCATAGGATAATGAGTTAAGTGAGGATCTGCACCTTAATCTGGTGGTGTACGTCAGTAATGTGTACTTGTTAAAGATGGCAGTCTGGCCAAACCTTTCTTTCCAGATTTATCCTTGAAATGGCTCATGTGATTTTTCTGACTGACTAAAGCAATTATCATAGTTACCTTTTATATAAAAAATTCACATTTAATCAGATTGATTGTCTCCAATATAAATCTTATAATTCTTTTTAAATTTGAATTTAGGTGAAAAATGTACCAATAGCTTGTCTTATAGGTCATGAAAATGTACTGTAAAGTAACAGAAAATATTTATATTGAAAACTAAAAATAGCTAAAGCAAATTAAAGTACACTTAACCCTACAAGAGAAAGCAAAGCACAAATACCAGTTTCAATATGAATCATCCCATGTGTACAAAGTAGAACAGAGGAACATTTAAAATGTCAAGAGAAAGGAATAATTGCAGTTCTATTGTCAACTTCCAATACTGCTTTTCAGTTGCCCAGAAACAAAGAAATGCAAACTACAATATTATAACCCTCAATTACAGAAAAGTATCCAATTTAAAATTTGTCATTTCACACTTAACAGATCAAGATGTGTCTTATTAACAACAATCAATCCACCCTACAGTAAAACAGAAAATGCTGCAGGTTTTTAGGTCAGGTCGATAGAGAGATAAAAAAGTTAACTTTTTGTCAGGTCATTGACCTTAAACATTGGTTAGAAGTTGTATAGGCCTGTAATTGGGCATCAGAGTCAGGCCACAACATGCCCACCTTCATTCAGCATGAGATAGACAACGTGCAAATAAATGTTCCCACATCATTTAATGATTGTGGTATTTCCATGTGTGAGTCCTACATGTTCTCTGTTTCTAAATATTATCTGTGGAGGAAAGTGGGGAGTGGGGTGTGGTTCAGCTTTTATTGCCTGTAAATCTTGTGGGTCAGGTGGCTGTGGCTTTTTAAAGGTGGATGTCACTTTTAAAAGGAAAGCGACACTGAAGAAAATTCTGTATACTGAAACAGCAGAAAAGAACATCACATCAGTGGGTGAAGGTTCCAGAGTAACAGATGCAATGCTGAAGGCAGGCAAAAGGACACATTCAATAGCTCCACAGCAGTGTATCGTGGTCTCCTGGTGATTCCCAGGGCTGACATTCAGAATTAAGTGGCAGCAGGTCACCAGGGAGTTCTATTCCTGTTTCTGAAAAGAGTACCACAAGAAATCTAATGTGGCTTCATGAGCTGTCAAGATCAGTAAATGAATGTCCTCATGATTTTCCTCATTTATATAGATGATTTGGATGTGAGCCTAAGAGGTATAGTTAGTAAGTTTGCAGATGACACCAAAATTGTAGGTGTAGTGGACAGCGAAGAAGGTTACCTCAGATTACAATGAGATCTTGATCAGATGGGCCAGTGGGCTGAGGAGTGGCAGATGGAGTTTAATTCAGATAAATGTGAGGTGCTGCATTTTGGGAAAGCAAATCTTAGCAGGACTTATACACTTAATGGTAAGGTTCTAGGGAATGTTGCTGAACAAAGAGACCTTGGAGTGCAGGTTCATAGCTCCTTGAAAGTGGAGTCGCAGGTAGATGGGATAGTGAAGAAGGCATTTGGTATGCTTTCCTTTATTGGTCAGAGTATTGAGTACAGGATTTGGGAGATCATGTTGCGGCGGTATAGGACATTGGTTAGACCACTTTTGGCATATTGCATGCAATTCTGGTCTCCTAACTATCAGAAGGATGTTGTGAAACTTGAAAGGGTTCAGAAAAGATTTACAAGGATGTTGCCATGGTTGGAGGATTTGAGCTATTTGGAGAGGTTGAGTAGGCTGGGGTTGCTTTCCCTGGAGTGTCAGAGGCTGAAGGCTGACCTTACAGAGGTTTGTAATATCATGAGGGGCATGGATAGGATAAATAGGCAAAGTCTCTTCCCTTGGGTGGGGGAGTCCAGAACTAGAGGGCATAGGTTTAGGGTAAGAGTGGAAAGATATTAAAGAGACCTAAGGGGCAAAATTTTCATGCAGAGGGTGATACGTGTAGGAATTAGCTGCCTGAGGAAGTGGTGGAGGCTAGTACAATTGCAACATTTAAAAGGCATCTGGATGGGTATATGAATAGGAAGGGTTTGCAGGGATATGGGGCGGGTACTGGCAGGTGGGACTAGATTGTGTCAAGCCCCTGGGAGTGGTCATCCACAACAAGTTTTCTTGGACTCTTCATGTGGATGCACTGGTTACAAAGGCCCAACAATGTCTCTTCTTCTTCAGGCAGCTGAGGAAATTTGGCATGACAGCGAATACCCTCATCAGCCTTTATAGGTGCGCCATCGAGAGCATTCTGTTTGGATGTATCACACCTGGTTTGGCAACTGTACCATTCAAGATCGGAGATGGTTACAAAGAGTGGTGAAAACTAGGCCTGGACAATCACAAAGGCCGACTTCCTGTCTATAGAATCCATCTACCAGGCCTGCTGTCAAGAAAAGGCTGCCAGCATTCTTAAACATCCATCCCACCCCGGCAATGTTTTCCTACAACCTCTACTACTGAGGAGAAGGTACAGAAGCCTGAACACACGCAAGCCGGTTTCAAAACATTTCTACCCTCCTGTTGTTAGAATACTGAATGGACTCACAAAATCTTAACATTTGCCTGTACCTGTATTTGTGTTTTTGCCACTGTTTACCTATTATTTACTTATCTATGCTACTTAACTTTTTTTTGGCAGCAGAGAATGGCGGGTGCTGGGTGCAAGTGAAGGCAGAGTGCAAAGCCGGTCGGGAAAGTAAGTGATTGTTATTTAAGAACTTACCTTGACGCCAACAGTCTTTTTGCAGCAGAGAACGACGGGTGCTGGGCGGAAGTGAAGTCAGAGCGCAAAACCGGCCGGGAAGGTAAGTGATTGTTATTTGAGTGGGTGTGTTCTAGACCCCAGGTCCTACAAAGTAGGGCCTCCCTCCCACCCTCCTCCTCTAACCTAAATTAAAAGTCCACAGACTTGCGCCAAAAAGAGGGTCCAAGGAAGTTCCTGTGGAGTGAAGAGTGAGGCTTTAGCTCAGGAGTCTTTGACAAGGAGGTTCAGTGAAGTGATTACGTCACAGTTGAAGAGGGTGAAGACATGACTGCCAAGCTGATTCAGTGTGCTACGTGCCTGATGTGGGAGGTCAACGACTCTGGTGTGTCTGGCTCATATAAGTGTGGAAACTGTGTGCACATTCAGCTACTGACAGAGCATATTGCAGCACTGATGAAAGAACTCGAGGACCTTAGGCTCATCCGAGAGAACGAGATCTTTCTGGAAAAGACCTTCAGTGAGGTTATTACACCGACCATACCAGAAGAGAACAGAAGAGAGCAGACGATGAGGAAGGCAGAGAGGAGACAGGTGCAAGAGACCCCGGGGGGAAGTACCTGTCAGGAACAAGTTGAATCTTTTGGAAACAGCAGAGACAGATGACACTGCCAGTCCACGAGGCGGCCAGGTCTATCAATCAAAAGTTGGCGTGGAGACAGAGTGAAGAGTCAGACATCGCACAGATCCGTGGTAATAAGGGACTCCATAGTGAGAGGAACTGACCAGGGTTATTGTGGCAGCAGGCGGGACTTAAGGATGGTGTGTTGTCTTCCTGGTGCCAGGGTTAAAGACATCACAGACAGAGTGCAGGAAATCCTCAAGGACGAAGATGAAGAGCCAGAGGTGGTGGTACATGTCGGCACAAATGATGTCAGGAAGAAGAGGAGGAACATACTACAGTGGAACTTCGGGGAACTCGGAAGAAGGCTGAAAAGCAGGACGGCCAGGGTGGTTATCTCCGGTTTGCTTCCAATTCCCTGGGCTGGTGAGGCGAGAAACAGGGAGATAATGGACTTGAATGTGTGGCTGGGGAACTGGTGCAGGAAGCAAGGATTTAAACTCTTGGATCACTGGGGTATGTTTTGTGGTAAGCATAAATTATACAAGAGAGACGATTTGCACCTTAATAGGTTGGAGACCAGCATTCTGGCAGGCAGGTTTGCTACTGCAACACAGCTGCGTTTAAACTAAGTAGCGGGGGGGGGGGGGGGGGGGGTGGACAAACTGGAAGTTTAAGAAGGAAATTGAAAAGGAAAGGAAAGTTAGAACAAGGGAAGTCAAGAAAGACAACTATATCAATGAAGCAGAAAACTCAAAAAGGGATCATGCTGTAAGGTTGAGTGAAATAGGAGTTGATGGGAAGGGTGAGGGCAGTAACAAATTAAAAATACTATATACGAATGCACGAAGCATTAGAAATAAGATGGATGAACTTGAGGCTCTTTTGGAAATTGGCAGATACGATATTGTGGGGATAACTGAGACGTGGCTTCAAGGGCCTGGGAAATGAATATTCAAGGCTACACGTGCTATCATAAGGACAGACTGACGGGCAGAGGGGGTAGGGTGGCCATGTTGGTAAGGGATGATATTCAGTCCCTTGCGCGGAGGGACTTAGAATCAGGGGATGTAGAGTCAGGATGGATAGAGCTGAGAAATTCTAAGGGTAAGAAGACCCTCTTGGGAGTTATCTACAGGCCCCCAAACAGTAGTCTGGATGTCGAATGTAAGTTGAATCAGGAGCTGAAATTGGCCTGTCGCAAAGATGTTACTACAGTTGTTATGGGGGATTTCAACATGCAGGTATACTGGGAGAATCAGGATGGTATTGGACCTCAAGAAAGAGACTTTGTGGAGTGCCTCCGAGATGGATTCTTAGAACAGCTGGTGCTGGAGCCGACCAGGGAGAAGGCAATTCTGGATCTGGTATTGTGCTACGAACCAGAATTGATCAGGGACCTCGAAGTGAAGGAGCCATTGGGAAGTAGTGACCATAATACAATAAGCTTCAATCAGAAGTGACAATATTTCAGTTGAATAAAGGGAACTATGGAGTTATGAGGGAGGAGCTGGCCAAAGTTCAATGGTGCAATACCTTAGCAGGGATGACAGTAGAGGAACAATGGCAGATATTTCTGTGTATAATGCAGAAGATGCAGGATCAGTTCATTCCGAAAAGGAAGGAAGATCCTAGGAGGAGGCATGGGTGGCCGTGGCTGATGAGGGAAGTTAAGAAACATATAAAGTTAAAAGAGAAAAAGTATAACATAGCAAAGATAAGTGGGAAAACGGAGGACTGGGTAGCTTTTAAAGAACAACAGAGGATTACTAAGAAGGAAATATGCAGAGAAAGAAAGGTACGAAGATAAACTGGCCAAAAATATAAAGGAGAATATTAAAAGCTTTTTTAGATATGTGAAAGGCAAAAAAAAGGTTAAGACTAAAATTGGGCCCTTGAAGACAGAAACAGGGGAACAAAGAAATGGCAGAAGAATTGAATTGATACTTCAGATGTGTGTTCACTGGGGAAGACACAAGCAATCTCCCTGAGGTAACAGTGGCTGAAGGACCTGAACTTTAGGGAATTTATATTTGCCAGGAATTGGTGTTGGAGAGACTGTTAGGTCTGAAGGTTGATAAGTCCCTGGGGCCTGATGGTCTACATCCCAGGGTACTGAAGGAGGTGGCTCGAGAAATCGTGGATGCGATAGTGATTATTTTCCAGAGTTCGATAGTTTCGGGATCAGTTCTTGCTGATTGGAGGGTGGCTAATGTTGTACCACTTTTTAAGAAAGGTGGGAGAGAGAAAGCAGGAAATTATAGACCAGTTAGTCTGACCTCAGTGGTGGGAAAGATGCTGGAGTCTATTATAAAGGATGAAATTACGACATATCTGGATAGTAGTAACAGGATAGGTCAGAGTCAGCATGGATTTATGAAGGGGAAATCATGCTTGACTAATTTTCTGGAGTATTTTGAGGATGTAACTCTGAAGATGGACGAGGGAGATCCAGTAGATGTAGTGTACCTGGACTTTCAGAAAGCTTTTGATAAAGTCCCACATAGGAGGTTAGTGAGCAAAATTAGGGTGCATGGTATTGGGGGCAAAGTACGAACTTGGATTGAAAGTTGGTTGGCTGACAGGAAACAAAGAGTAGTGATAAACGGCTCAATTTCGGAGTGGCAGGCAGTGACCAGTGGGGTACCGCAAGGATCAGTGCTAGGGCCGCAGCTTTTTACAATATATGTTCATGATATAGAAGATGGTATTAGCAATAACATTAGCAAATTTGCTGATGATACTAAGCTGGGCGGCAGGGTGAAATGTGAGGAGGATGTTAGGAGATTACAGGGTGACCTGGACAGGTTAGGTGAGTGGTCAGATGCATGGCAGATGCAGTTTAATGTGGATAAATGTATGGCTATCCACTTTGGTGGCAAGAACAGGAAGGCAGATTACTACCTAAATGGAATCAATTTAGGTAAAGGGACAGTACAGAGAGATCTGGGGGTTCTTGTACACCACTCAATGAAGGTAAGCATGCAGGTACAGCAGGTGGTGAAGAAGGCTAATAGCATGCTGGCCTTCATAACAAGAGGGATTGAGTATCGCAGCAAAGAGGTTCTTCTGCAGCTGTACAGGGTCCTGGTGAGACCACACCTGGAGTATTGTGTGCAGTTCTGGTCTCCAAATTTGAGGAAAGACATTCTGGCTATTGAGGGAGTGCAGTGTAGGTTCATGAGGTCAATTCCTGCAATGGCAGGACTACCTTATGCTGAAAGACTGGAGTGACTGGGCTTGTATACCCTTGAGTTTAGAAGACAGAGAGGGGATCTGATTGAGACATATAAGATTATTAAAGGATTGGACACTCTGGAGGCAGGAAACATGTTTCCGCTGATGGGTGAGTGCCGAACCAGAGGACACAGCTTAAAAATACAGGGTAGACCATTTAGGACAGAGATGAGGAGAAACTTCTTCACCCAGAGAGTGGTGGCTGTGTGGAATGCTTTGCCCCAGAGTACAGTGGAGGCCCAGTCTCTGGATTAATTTAAGAAAGAGTTGGATAGACCTCTCAAGGATAGTGGAATCAAGGGTTATGGAGATAAGGCAGGAACAGGATACTGATTAAGGATGATCAGCCATGATCATATTGAATGGTGGCGCAGGCTCGAAGGGCAGAATGGCCTACTCCTGCACCTATTGTCTATTGTCTATTAACTGTATTGCTGTATTGCTCGCAAGACAAAGCTTTTCACTGTGTCTTGGTACATGTGAAAATAATCTCAATTCAATTTAATTAAATTTGATTCAATTGGTTTGGGATATCTAGTTAGTATGGACGAGTTGGACCGAAGGGTCTGTTTCCGTGCTGTACATCTCTTTGACTCTTACTCTATGATATCTCCCACCTTACCATTAAATTTCTCATCCTGCTCAATGCATCCACAACGTTCACTCATTCAGCAGTGATCATGGATCTCAGGACTCCTACCTAATATCCAGATACTCCACCTCACCCTCACAAACTGCTTTCAGTCTCACATCCATGTCTTGCTGCCATCGCATACCTCCAGAAATTCAGCCAAGGCAGGTCCATTAGCCAAACACAACACAACAAAATCACTGACATTCTACCTTCCTTTCTGCAGAAACAAAAAGAAACAAAGCAGAACCTGCAAGGCAGCAGGATGGTTGCTCCTCCTAGGCTCTACAGAGCAGATGCCTCTCAGAGTCACAGGGCCAGCTGTGACTGGGTCCTAGCTTGAAGAACTGTGGAGATCATTTTCCCCAATCAGCTCACATCACACTCTCATCCTGTTCTCAGTACATCCCACCTTCCTCAGAAGATCTTCCAATTACCTGCTTTCAAACACTGAAGGATTGCCACCCGCTCACCCCCAGAAGCTGTGAAAGGAAGAGGGACAGCAATTGCATAGTACTGATGAAGATGTCCCATTCCTTGACCTGCATTCGTAGTCTCCAGCTCAGCTTCTGATATATACAGGACGAACATACAGTTTAGTATAGAATTGGAATCAACACATTGTGAGTTAACAGACATTAGGCTGCAAGCAGACCAGAAGTAAAAGGTGGTTTGTTTGCCAGCTATCGGGATGAGATCGCAAATGAGTTCTGCTGAGGAGAGATTTGAGGAGAACCTTAATGGACAACGCAAAGGAAAGCACTGATGGACATGCACACTATAATGATGGGTACTTTGGCTGGTCTGAAAAGCAAGATCCTATCACTGTCAAGGAGAATAGAGGAATTTGTTCTAATTTGGCACACAGCAACTTTCTATCTTCCCTGAGAGGATGCGACAGATTGAGGAGATCAATAGTAAAAACCTATTGTATGACAGAATATTCCATTTTGCAATAAAAATAGTTGACAAAAATGATTTTACCTTAAATTTGGTGCATGGTTCTTTAAGGAAAGTTAGTGGAGGATCCACTTTGCAATCACAGGTCAGACATTTGAGGAGTGTTGGACACATGTACACAAGGCCTGTATGCTCTAAATTTGAGAATTGTAGCATCACAGTTGTCTGTTTAACTTCAGGATAGAGCTAATTCAACGTCATCTGTTTCTCTCTCCACAGATGCTGTCAGACTTACAGAGTGTTTACAACACTTGATTTTATTTCAGATTTCCAGCATCTTTTTTTTTGCATTTCCATCAAAACATTAGAAATTGACTTGGATATGAATGAAATGGGGCACTTTGGTCTTTTAAATATGCCTGATATCTTTTTGAGTTATTTGGAACTTCAGTAAAGTTTCTAACCTAGACATCTTAATTCTAATTCACTAGAAGATATCAGCATGGCATTGTCCTGCACAGTCAAAAGAAAATGAAACTAAGTCTCAGATAATTTGTGAAACAGATTATTTGAAGGTTCTAACAGTTCCTCACTGAACATTTTTACTTTTTTACCTGAATATTCTGGCTACGTTTGTACAGACATCTTTATCATTTAGATGCTGTTCCAGTACCACACAGAGTTCCAATAGTGCTCCAGTGCTTAGGAACCTGGATCGGGACTGGGGCAGATCGGCCAAGTTTCTCAGAGTAGCAGTGACCTTTCAGTGAAAAAATAAAAATCATTCAAAATTTCTGATTGTTAACAAAAGTTCAGATATGCTAAGTATATTGTTTTAAAAGTTACATCATAGCTTGTAACAGATTTTAATGATCTACTTTGTTGAGTATTAAAAGGAAAATAACATTAAATTTATTAGAAGCATGCAATTGTTTCATATACTTTCTTAACATTATATTTATCAAAATGTAATAACAATATTATAGCAACTGCTTATACTTTATTTCTAACTGATCTGCCAAAACAGTCTCACCTTTAGCAGAGTGACAATAATAATGCAATATAATTATTGAATCTATTCTTTGGCAACATAGATGGATAGGTAGATTCTTGATCAGTAGGAGAATGAAGGGTTATGGGTAAATCGCAGGAATTTGGACATGAAGAATATAGGATCAGCTACGATCCTATTGAATGGTGGAGAAGGCTCAGGGAGCTAAACAATGTACTGTACCTATTTCTTGTGGTCTATTGGTCTTAACATCCTGGGCTGTGCCCTGAAACATTGATGCTGGGTATCCAAGACACAGACTCGAGAAGCAAGTAGCAATCTAGAAGTGCCAGTACCCATTCTGACTTTCATATCTGGAGATCTTGGTATTTAGTTTCTATCTATCACAAACTACAATAGGAAGCTACATATTAATGAGGCAAATTTTGCAGTTAATGAAGGTGGTTACAAGGAATAAACTCTGTTAATAGACCTCTTGCTGCTTCTTAGTGAGTAACTCATTTTAACATCTGGAATTCTGTTGGAAATGCAACTAATTGCTGCCAGTGTCAAGGTTCTCAAGCAATTCTCCCAGATTTCACAGCACAGTTATGTCACTCAGGGACTAAAAGTTTTTTTTTATTCATTCACAGAATGAGAACATCACTGGAAGGCAGCATTTATTGTCTATCCCTAGAGTCAACCACATTGCTGTGGGTCTGAATTCACATGTAGGCTACACCAGGTAAGGATGGCAGCTTCCTTCCCTGAAGGACATCAGTGATCCAGATGGGCTTTTCCAAAAATCAGCAATGGATTCATGGTCATCATGAGACTCATAATTCCAGATTTTTATTGAATTCAAATTCAACTGTCTGCGATGGCGGGATTTGAACTCAGGTCCCCAAACGATTAACTGGGTCTCTGGATTAACAGTCCAGTGACAATACCATTAGGCCATCACCTCCCCAAAGATCAATGGTTGCTCAGCATAGCAAGATGAAATACAAGTTTGATCACTCTTATCAAGCTATGAGGCAACCGATCTTGCATTACTAAAAGACGTAGCCAGCAAATGTTTTTTTGATGTTGTAGAGCTTCAACAAAATACAATCTATATTTAATTGGAATCCTGTTTTACCATTTCTAGTGTGTGCATGTTATCCATTTCTGCATTCTAGTGTGATTCTCAATTTCAGACCACACCCTGACTAGCAGCAATGTTAAAAGTGTATAAATCTCTCTTTTAGCAACAAACAGAAATTGGATCCCCCATGAACCCAGGTGAAAGCTTCAATGGAATCAGAGAAGGATTAGCTCCAGAAATGCAATGTCAAGGGTTACTGCCTTGTGGAGATTCCTTGGAATTCATGAATCAAATTCCAAGCCACGGGCAAATTGTTCCATTATTTTGTTCTTACCTCAGATAAGTTGGAGATGATGGAATTAAATCAGGACTAAAAACCTCAACTGGAGATGAGATGTGAACTGATTCTAAAATGGAGACCAAAAGTGGACTCATGTCTAATTGTATAATATTTTCAGCCAATAAACTGTTTTGCAGTCCTTTGGACTCATCCAGGAAGATTGAGTAGGAGACCCAATGTTTGGGAGGCTCAAGGTCATCATGAATCTTATCCATGTTTGCACCTGAACACTTTAGTTTAGCTACAAAGTTTTAACACAACACAGGAGACAAAAGTTACAGAGATATCCCAAACGTAATTGGTGTAGAGAATAAATGTTCTGGACAACTCCAATGGTGGGATTAATTGATCTGTGTCACCAGTCAGCCACTTCAAGTTGAGAAGCTCCCACATAGTAAGCCGCTGAACCACAATGGTCCATTTGCTTCAATATGTACTGGGAGATCAGAGTTCCACTGCTCTACAGGTGGATAGAATTCATCTTATTAGGCAAACAAACAAAAAATAAATGAGATAACAAGATAGAAAGATGAAAAATCTTTGATTGGCAAGCCATAAATAATTGTCAGGATCGTGAGCACAGGATTGAGAGATGACTTGCAGCTGGTTGGTAGTGTTCAGAAGACAACTGTGATTAGAGGATCATAGCATCATATAGTACAGAAAAGGTCCTTCAGGCAATCAAGTCTGTACCTCCACTACTACCTAAACTAGTCTGTACCTCCACTACTACTACCTACACTAGTCTAAGTCCTACTTTCCTGCACTTAGGTCCATATTCTTGAATGTTATGATGTGGAACTTGATAGATAAATATACAGATTTTTTCACACCAGTTCAAAGATTGGTTTGCTCACCAGCATCCAGGGAGACAAATGTTATGCCATTCTACCATTAGCATCGTTCACATTGTGACACTAGAAGGTGTGGATACCTCGGCTCCACAATTGCATGCAAGCAGCCACTTAATGTTAAAATCAAAACATGTATCACAAAAGCTACAAATGTTATGTGGAACAACGACAATCTGACTGAGAACATCAAACTGTGAGTGTACCAAATCTGCCTCCTCAGCACACTCTACAATGTTAAGAACAGAACAACACATACTAGGTAAGAGAAAAGGCTATACAATTTCCACCTTCACTGTCTCAAACATATTCACAGCATTTATTGGCAGGAAGAGGTCACAGACTCAAAGGTCCTTGAGTATGCACATTTGTCCAGGATTCACTTATTGTGAAGTCATTAACATCTACATTGACTCTATCAAGTTCACTGGATGGCAGTATAACCAAGGATCTTTGCAGGGAGACCTAGCCACATTATCACGAGCATCTGGGTGACCACACCTGTAACTAAAATATGAAATTGGTGGACATTAACACTGATATCCTCTGGAAACTGTCTGTTTGGAACAGCATTGGAAGAGTTCAAATGAAAAATATTGCTTGCCAGAGAAAACAGAGACCAGCAAATCATGTACCTTCTCAGCCTACTATCTTCCCCTTACAAATGCAGATACTGCCATTCCACAATTGGGCTCAAGAGTCAAATGAAACAATTCATAACACAGCGTTGACCAGCATAGTACAGATTATTTTTTACAAGACTGTCACAAATGATTTTACAAGTTGACCGCTAGAGTTAGTCCCATAACAAATGGCTGACAAGTTTTGGATCATTCTAGCAAGAATGTATATTCAGACTAAAGTTAATTAAAACAGGTAAACCTCTGGTTATAGCCTACAATTTAAGATAAGTGCAAAATATTTTTGTTTTTCTATTTATTGTGGGATCTAGACAATGCACATTCCATTGTTACTTGATGTTGATAGTTCTTTCACTCGTCTAATGTAGATAAAATCACTTACTGGTTTAAAGCCTGTATTTCAGTCTGGCAGGAGCACACATTCAATCCATGTTTGAAGAGAGGAGAATCATATGGTGACACATGCTACATTCCAGTAATGCAAATACAAAGAGTGAAGGTTGTCAGTCATGATACTAAACAACAAGTGCATGCTTATTCAGATATAGAGTAGAAAAAATGTACTCAGGATTGTGAGGTTCACCTTTTGGTAATGTTGTCACTGTTCTCCCCTCTTCAGTTGCTGACACTCTTCTTTGTTCCTTTCTCACTTTCCTTCATCTTCCATTTAAAAGTCCAATTCTCAGCCTTGTTTCTGTCCCTCTCTCTGTCTCTCTGTCTGTGTCTCTGTCTCTCTCTCTCTCCAAAATTGCTACTCATAGCTTCTGCTTCCCTGTCCTCTTAGCATTAATCCCAATGGATTGTGTTGTATATGCAGTCAAATTAAATCACAACTAAGCATATTACTGGCTGTGCTGATCAAAGCTGCTCCTCATCATAGTGGAAGAAAACCTAACCTTTATCTTGAAGTGTAGAGATCTACAGGGTCTAGCTGGTCCAATGTGGTAGAGGCAAATAAATTGCTGGTGTAATTTGAAGAAATTCAACAAGTAGTAGTTTATTGAAAGTTAGCAACAAGTTACACATTACATTGGTACGAATGGACATCTTTACGGAGACTGAGAGGAGAGTATATCTGTCAGATCTTATTCCTCCAAAAGCCTAAGCTGTTCTGCACAACAAGTCCACATATAGTGTATGATGCTTAAGGGTCTTCCCTCTGTTAAAGCTTTCAGAACCTTACAACTTTATACACTATTTCTACCCCAAAGCTTTTACTATTATTAATATTATACATTATATAAGTCTAACTGCACAACTTTAGGTCGCCTGGAGGCTTAGCTATTTGGTCAGAACTCCCAAATGATGTTGTTATGTTTGGAAGACTGACATGGTGTGGTGGCTCGGTGGTTAGCACTACTGCCTCACAGTGCCAGGGACCCAGGTTCAATTCCAGCCTTGGGCAACTGTTTGTGTGGAGGTTGCACGTTCTATGCAGGTTTAATCTGGATGTTCTGGTTTCCTCCCACAATCCAAAGATGCGCAGGTTAGGTGAATTGGCCATAGTGTTCAGAGATGTGCAGGTTAGGTGCATTAGTCAGGCGGAAGTATAGGGTAGGGGAATGGGTCTGGGTGGGTTACTCTTCAGATGGTCAGGGCAGACATGTTGGGCTGAAGGGCCTGTTTCTATGCTGTAGGGATCCTAAGATTCTCTGGGTTCAAGGGTGCTGATTTTGATTTGTTTCCCAACAGTTTAAGGTTTGAAAGTCCCTTGAAACTGAGGATGCTTACTATTCCCTGCTGAAAGAAACATTTCCCAGTGTCTACAATCAACTGCAGTTTACTAGGTGATAATACACATTGCTTCATTATCAAACTTAAAATTTAGCTAACACTAAATTACTTTATTTCCCTTAAGAATACTGAATCATTTTCTTGCACTGTAGATGGTTCTAACTCATTAACCTCTTTGTGTAGGTAGTAGCTTGACCTCTTGCTTTTCTGAAACTGTATCCTGTTTTTGCGCATTTTCTGAAGGTGATCTACCGTGTGACACAAAGTGTTCAGTTTTAATAGCTGAGCATTGGATGTGAGGCTTCTTTGTCCCACTGCACTAACAAAGGCTTTTAACTTCCGGTGTCTGTCCTACCCACTGTATTAGTTTTTCATGTGTGTGTCGTTTATGCTTTTGTATTTTAAGAATTAATTGAATTATGGTGATCCTCTGTACCAAGATTGATTTTCCTCCCTTAGGATTGATCTGTGTTTCTTCCAGACTTTTGCTTCTCATGCCATTTTAATGGCTTTCTCCAGGGTCAAATCTTCTTTGACTGTAATAAATCTAATGAGGATTTATCAGCAATTATTTCAATTGCAATGCTTAATTCTGCCTTTGTATCACTTAATCTAGAGATCATTAATAAAAGTATCTATTGATCTCTAGATGCTGAACTCTTCTCCTAAAACTTGCTCTTCCAAACTTTTTATCTGTTCTGAGCTTAAAGCTTTCAGTACTTCTTCAAGAGTATCTTGCTTACCTTATTATTTTGCAAGCTATAACACTGTCAGACATACTCCCAATTATTTGAAATAGGAGTTGGTTAGCTCAGTTGGCTGGAAGGCTGGTTTGCAATGCAAACTGATGCCAACAGTGTGGGTTCAATTATCACACCAGATGAGGTTATCATGGAGAACTCATTCTCAATGTTTCCCCTTGTCTGAGCATAGTGATCTTCAGGTTAAACCACCATTAGTCTTCTCTCCCTAATGAGAGAGAAGCCCTATGGTACAGGAGGACTGTGGCAACTCTGTCTTTATATAGAAATATATTTAGTTGTTTGGCATCTCATTTACTGTCTAATTTGATAGCTATTCTATATTCTAGGAATTGTTTTCTCCACGATGTCCAATTCAATGTTTTATTTAGTTCAACTGTGAAATTAAATTTTCCTGGTAATGTTATTTAGGATGCCATGCTTTCTTAATGTGATCACTTTTTTCCTTGCTTAAAAGGCCTTTTCCTTATCGTAAAAGTATTGTCGATACTCTGTGCTGCTGTACTGGAAAGTTTTCCTGCCAAATTGAACATTTTAGCCTTCTCACAACTAGTTTTACCAAGTACCTCATATTATTTAGAGTCATAGAGATGTACAGCATGGAAACAGACACTTTGGTCCAACCTGTTCATGCCGACCAGATATCCCAACCCAATCTTGTCCCACCTGCCAGCAACCGGCCTATATCCCTCCAAACCCTTCCTATTCATATACCCATCCAAATGCCTCTTAAATGTTGCAATTGTACCAGCCTCCACCACTTCCTCTGGCAGCTTATTCCATACACGTACCACCCTCTGTGTGAAAAAGTTGCCCCTTAGGTCTCTTTTATATCTTTCCCCTCTCACCCTAAACCTATGCCCTCCAGTTCTGGATTCCCCGACCCCAGGGAAAAGACTTTGCCTATATACCCTATCCATGCCCCTCATAATTTTGTAAATCTCTATAAGGTCACCCCTCAGCCTCCAATGCTCCAGGAAAAACAGCCCCGGCCTGTTCAACCTCTCCCTATAGCTCAAATCCTCCAACCCTGGCATCATCCTTGTAAATCTTTTCTGAACCCTTTCAAGTTCCACAACATCTTTCTGATAGGAAGGAGACCAGAATTGCATGCAATATTCCAACAGTGGCCTAACCAATGTCCTGTACTCAATACTCTCACCAATAAAGGAGAGCATACCAAACATCTTCTTCACTATCCTATCTACCTGCAACTCCACTTTCAAGGAGCTATGAACGTGCACTCCAAGGTCACTTTGTTCAGCAACACTCCCTAGGACCTTACCATTAAGTGTATAAGTCCTGCTAAGAATTGCTTTCCCAAAATGCAGCACCTCACATTTAACTGAATTAAACTCCATCTGCCACATCTCAGCCCATTGTGCCATCTTTTTTAGATTACATTACAGTGTGGAAACAGGCCCTTTGGCCCAACAAGTCCACACCGACCTGCCGAAGCGCAACCCACCCAGACCTATACACTTACCCCTTACCTAACACTACGGGAAATTTAGCATGGCCAATTCACCTGACCTGCACATCTTTGGACTGTGGGAGGAAACCGGAGCACCCGGAGGAAACCCATGCAGACATGGGGAGAACGTGCAAACTCCACACAGTCAGTCGCCTGAGGCGGGTATTGAACCCAGGTGTCAGGCGCTGTGAGGCAGCAGTGCCACCATGCCGTCCAGGTCCTCTTGTAATCTGAGGTAACCCTCTTCGCTGTCCACTACACCTCCAATTTTGGTGTCAAATCTGCAAACTTACTAACTGTACCTCTTATGCTCGCATCCAAATCATTTATGTAAATGACAAAAAGTAGAGGGCCCAGCACCGATCCTTGTGGCACTCCACTGGTCACAGGCCTGCAGTCTGAAGAACAACCTCCACCACCACCTTTGAGCCAGTTCTGTATCCAAATGGCTAGTTCTCCCTTTATTCCATGAGATCTAACCTTGCTAATCAGTCTCCCATGGGGAACCTTGTCGAACGCCTTACTGAAGTCCATATAGATCACATCTACTGCTCTGCCCTCATCACTCTTCTTTGTTACTTCTTCAAAAAACTCAATCAAGTTTGTGAGACATGATTTCCCACGCACAAAGCCATGTTGACTATCCCTAATCAGTCCTTGCCTTTCCAAATATGTATATACATCCTGTCCCTCAGGATTTCCTCCAACAACTTGCCCACCACTGAGTCCTTCATGGATTGCAACATTAATCATTGACCCTCCAAAGTTCATTCATTCTCCAGCTAAATCCTTATTCAGATGGCTCCTAAATATCACCACCTTATGATGCACTCTGCATTTGCTTTGGAGTAACTAAATCTCCTTTTTCAAAATGTTTCTAACTCTTCTGCTGCTGCACATCTCTTACCAAGTCATAAATAATTTTACTGTTGACTGCGCACCCTTCCTTGTTCAATCTTGCTTCAATAAGGATTTCTTGTATAAGGTTCGTAAATGTTCAGCTCATCACAACTGCTGATTATCTACATAAGTAGTCAATTTAAAGCTCAGTATGAAGATGCGGAAACATTTTCAGACTTCCATTTCTGCACATATGGCCTGAAGCAGCTAAATGGAATCCTCACTGCTGTTCACCATGGTGTATATGCAGTTAAACCAAGTGCACACCTCACCATGGAGTAAGTTTGTCACCACCATCCTCTTCAAGTGCAAGGATATTCCAGATGATGGGATCCCATGTCTTTCTAGATATAAGATGTCACTAGTTTGGAAAGTGATAACTAAGCAAATTTGATGATTTTCTGCAATGCATTTTGCAGATTGTACAACTACAATCAGTAATAGAGGGAGTGAATGTTTGTTGATGTCAAGTTTCTTGAGTATTGTTGGACATTTGCTCATCAAGGCAAATGGGAGTATTGTATCATGCTCCTGATTTGTACCTTATAGATGGTGGACAGACTTTGGGGAGTTAGTCCTACTATGATTAGCAAGATTCATCCTCCCTGTGAAAGGTGGAAAACTTCTATTTTAGTTGTGACAAGGTGGAAATCCTTCATTTTGGCTGGAAAATCTTCTAGTACAGCAGCACCAGAGCATCAGAAATGCTATTACTTTTTAAGCAAGGAAAGTAAGTAATCACGTTAAGAAGACAAGGCATCAGAAATAATATAGCCGGGAAAATTTTACTTGTAGCAGGATTCCAAGCCTCTAATCTTCACTTGTAACCACATTACTGATATGGCTAGTCTGATTCAGTTTCTGATTGATGATAAACCACAGGATGTTGATAATGGTTGGGGGGGTGGGGTTGTTGTGTGGAGGGAGGAGGAGGAGAAAATCAATGATGGTACTGCCAGTGAATCTCAGGGGAATATGGTTAGCTTATTCCTTATTGCAGATGATAACTTCCTGACACTTCTGCAGAATAAGTATTACTTGAATAAACCTGGATATTATCCAGGTCTTGCTACATCTGGACATACACTGCTTCAGTATCATAGGACACGTGAATGATGACCTGATGAGGAGGAAAGGTCATTGACAAAACAGCTAAAGATGGTTTGGCCTAGGACACTCCCTTAAGAAACTTACAGAGAGAGGTCCTGAAGCTGAAATGATTGACCTAGAACAACCTTTACCTTGTTCCTTTATGCTAGATATGACTAGCAATTGAACTGGCAATCCAGTCCTGAGCATTCAGGAAAATGGATTCAAATCCTCCACTGCTAGTGAAATATAAATTCAATAAATAAAATATGGAATTGGAAGCTAGGCTCAGTAATGGTATCCATTAATCTTTTCCCAGTTGTTATTTGAAAAAGGATTTGGTTCACTGGTGTCAATGGAATAGAATGGAATAGCCTTTATTGTAATATATACTCAATGAGTATAGTGAAACGTTTATACATCGCCAATTACTGTGCTGACTTCGAAACAAAAATATCTCGGCACGGTTTCTTTTGTTACAAACTTTTAGACAATACAGAAATAAAATGTCCAGCATTATGGAAAAGGATTCAGTGCAGCAGACTATGCTGGCACTTAATTTCTAGTCTACAGCAGGCCCTGGCTCCACACCATGCCAGTGACATGCCATGCTGGGAGGCTGCTGCAGGAGGCCAGAAGGTCATCATGCCCTTTTGGAATGCCCCTATGGGAGGAAGCTGCTGCACCAGGCTGGGAGGTCATCACGCCAAACCATACCAGAAGAGCTCAACAGGAGGAGGCCGCTGCAGGAGGACAAAAGGTAGCCAGGTTGGGAAGGCGCTATGGGAGGAGGCCACTGTGCCAGGCCAGGAGGTCACTTACCATGCCAGGGGGTCATCATACCAATGCCAGGAGGCCACTGTGGGAGACCAGGAGATTGGCACACTATGCTGGGAGGCTGCTGTACCAGACTGGATGAACGCCATGACACGCTGGATAAGCAATCTGTCATTCTTACCTGGTCTGGTGCACATGACTCCAAAGCCACAGTAACATGGCTGACTCTCAAATGTGCTGTGAAATGGCCTAGCAAAATACTCAGGAAAAGGTAAATAGGGTTGGATTTGAGCTGGCCTTGTCAGCAATGTTGATATCCAATGAAATAAGAAAAAAAAAATTGGTAATACACTCAGGACTTGAGTGCCTGTCTACAAATGTCTAAAGATATTAAAGAAGGCATACAGAATAGTTTCCTTTGTTGAACAGGGCCTGTACTATGACCACAGGATGCACACTGTATAAAACTCTAGTTAAACAACAGCTAGATTACGGTGGTATCACCTACACTTCTGATCATTGCATTACAGTAAGGGTGTGATCATATTAGAGAGGAAACAGAAGAGATTTGGAAGGATGACATCAGCAACAGAGAATTTTACCTATGAGAAAAATAATGGATAGAATTGGAGTGGCTTTCATTGGAACAGACCAGGTTTAGTGGGGAAAAGATAAAAGCAAATTACTGCGGATGCTGGAATCTGAAACCAAAAGAGAAAATGCTGGAAAGTCTCAGCAGGTCTGGCAGCATCTGTAAGGAGAGAAAAGAGCTGACGTTTCGAGTCTAATTAACCCTTTGTCAAAGTTAAAAAAAGGGAGAAATAGGGAGGTATTTATACTAGGCTGAGAGAAGGTGAGTCATGGCTCCAGAAGCAAAGGTTGCAATAAAGAGGTGATAAAGACAGTGCATAGAGAGATTATAGGGAGATTAGGAGCTATGAATGACTAAAGCTGAAGCCAGTGCAAAATATGTGGGAGATGCGGGGGATGGGTGAAGCAGAGGCAAAACGGAAAACAGGGGAGAAGGGTAGCAAAGGGGGAAGAGTAGAGGAAAAAGGTGATGAGAGAGTGGGGAGTGAGAGAAAGAGAGAGAATCAAGAACCATGGGAGTTAAACAACTGCCAAACCTCAAACGGCACGGTGGCACAGTGGTTAGCACTGCTGCCTCACAGCGCCAGAGACCCGGGTTCAATTCCCGCCTCAGGCGACTGACTGTGTGGAGTTTGCACGTTCTCCCTGTGTCTGCGTGGGTTTCCTCCGGGTGCTCCGGTTTCCTCCCACACTCCAAAGATGTGCAGGCCAGGTGAATTGGCCATGCTAAATTGCCCGTAGTGTTAGGTAAGGGGTAGATGTAGATGTAGGGGTATGGGTGGGTTACGCTTCGGCGGGGCGGTGTGGACTTGTTGGGCCGAAGGGCCTGTTTCCACACTGTAAGTAATCTAATCTAATCTAAAACAGATCATTGTTCATAGCAAGCTGCCCGGCTCTCAGGACAACTCCATACAACCCTGTCACAGTAGGCACTGCAAGACATGTCAGAGTGTGGACATGTGGACATAGATACCACCATTACGCGTGGGGACATCTCCCATCTTGTGACTCAGGTACTCATGTGACTCAGCCGACGTTGTCTATCTTATACGTTGCGAGCAAGGATGCCCGGAGGCATGGTACATTGGGGAAACCGAGCAAAGGCTACGACAACAGATGAATGGGCACCGCACAACAATCAACAGACAGAAGGGTTCCCTCAGTGGGGAACACCTCAGTGGTCCAGGACATTCGACCTCGGACCTTCGGGTGACCATCCTCCAAGGTGGACTTTGGGACAGCAGTAGTGAAAAGTGGCTGAGCAGAGGCCGTTAGCTAAGTTCGGTACCCATAGGGAGGGCCTCAACCGGGACCTTGGGTTCATGTCACATTACAGGTGACCACCATTGCACTATACACATACACAGATACTCCTACACACGCACACACACAGGCACTCCTATACACACACACACGGACAGACATATACACAGATGCGCACAGACACCCACACACACCTTACAGACACACATACTCTCACACATGCACCCCCTCACAGACTTAAGACACTCTGCACTCACTACACACACATATGCTTTCTCACACTCACAACCCCCAACCTAGACAGACAGACACACACACACGCACACACACACACACACAGACAAAGGCGTACATGCACACATATATTTTGTGGGGTGAATTTGTACTTTCAGGGTTACATTGTACTTTGCTCAAAAACTGCATGCATTCATGTAAAACTCTGAGCTCAAAACTGTATGAATTTATGTAAAACTCCGTTATCTCACTTTTCAGATTAGAATCAATCTAAACATCATGGCATAGACAGAGAACACAGGGGGCTAACAGCTTCAACATATTGTCTAGCTATCACCATTGTTAACAGCTAACCCGAGAATGCAACATTTTAAAAAAAGGTTTTGTCATTTACACATGGAAGAAGTGAAACTATCATGGTATTCTAACAGATGAAAGGCTTAACAGACAATCAATTTTTCAATGTATAATTTCAGTTACATCACGCTGTAAATTTTTGCTATAAGGGTGTTAGGATTGAGCCCTCCACTACCACCTGATGAAGGAGCGATGCTCCGAAAGCTAGTGTGCTTCCAATTAAACCTGTTGGACTATAACCTGGTGTTGTGTGATTTTTAACTGAGATTTTCTAGGTTTGGTGGGGAAGTTAACTTGGGTATGTCAAGCTTCGAGGGGCTCAATAGTGTGGACAGGGAGCATTCAATTCCATCACAGTCTAGATTACAGTGGTGCTGGAAAAGCACAGCAGGTCAGGCAGCATCCTACATTCAGTCCTGATGAAGGGCTTTTGCCTGAAACGTCGATTTTCCTGCTCCTCAGATGCTGCCTGACCTGCTGTGCTTTTCCAGCACACTCTAATCTAGATTCTAATTTCCAGCATCAGCATTCCTCATTTTTGCCTACTCAATTCCATCAGCAGAACAGTCATTAATTAGGTGACAAAGCTTTATGACAGTGGGAAGAGAATTGAACAGAATTGAGGAATAATCTTATTACCCGGAGGATGATAGGTGAAATAACCCCACAGAGGCCGTAACCAAGTCATCCTTTACTTACACATGGAGAATCCTTGACACTGATCCAGTTCTCTCAGAGGAGAAAGTGAGGACTGCAGATGCTGGAGATCAGAGCTGAAAATGTGTTGCTTGAAAAGCGCAGCAGGTCAGGCAGCATCCAAGGAGCAGGAGAATCAACGTTTCAGGCATGAGCCCTTCTTCAGGAAGGGCTCATGCCTGAAACGTCAATTCTCCTGCTCCTTGGATGCTGCCCTGGGCGACTGTCTGTGTAGAGTTTGCACATTTGAAAAATGCCCATATTACAGAGGGGGAAATACTGGATATCTCAAAACACATAAGAGTGGATAAATCCCCAGGATCTAATCAGGTGTACTCAGGACTCTGTGGGAAGCTAGAGAAGTGATTGCTGGGCCTCTTGCTGAGATATTTGTATCATTGATAGTCACAGGTGAAGTGCGGCAAGACTGGAGACTGGCTAACGTGGTGTCACTGTTTAAGAAGGGTGGTAAGGTCAAGGCAGGGAACTATAGACCAGTGAGCCTGATGTCGGTAGTGGGCAAGTTGTTGGAGGAAATCCTGAGAGACAGGATGTACATGTATTTTGGAAAGGCAAGGACTGATTAGGAATAGTCAACATGGCTTTGTGCTTGGGAAATCATGTCTCATGAAATTGACTGAGTTTTTGAAGAAGTAAAAGAGGATTGATGAGGGCAGAGTGATGGACGTGATCTATAGATCAAGTAGATTGGATGGGGCGGTGTTTGTGCAGTGTGTCCAGGAAGCTTTTCTAACGCAGTATGTAGATTGTCCAACCAGAGGGGAGGCCATATTGGATTTGGTACTCGGTAACGAACCGGGACAAGTGGTGGGCTTGTTAGTGGGTGAACATTTTGGTGATGGCGACCACAATTCTGTGACTTTCACCTTGGTTATGGAGAGAGATAGGTGCGCACAACAAGGAAGTTTTTACAATTGGGGGAAGGGAAATTATGATGCTGTAAGACAGGATTTGAGGAGCATACGTTGGGAGCATAGGCTGTCAGGGAAGGATGTGGTGGAAATGTGGAACTTTTTCAAGGAGCAGATACGACATGTCCTTGATATGTATGTACCTGTCAGGCAGGAAAGAAATGGTCGTGTGAGGGAGCCTTGGTTGACGAGGGAGGTTGAATGCCTAGTAAAGAGGAAGAAGGAGGCTTACATAAGGTTGAGGAAACAAGGTTCAGACAGAGCAGTGGAAGGATACAGGATAGCCAGAAGGGACCTGAAGAAAGGGATTAGGAGAGCTAAGAGAGGGCATGAAAAATCCCTGGCGGATAGGATCAAGGATAACCCCAAGGCATTCTATGCGTATGTGAGAAACCTGAGAATGACGAGAATGAGGGTAGGTCCGATCAAGGACTGTGGTGGGAGACTGTGTATTGAGTCGGAAGAGATAGGAGAGGTCTTGAACAAGTACTTCTCTTCAGTATTTACGAACGAGAGGGACCGTATTGTTGAAGAGGAGAGTGTGAAACGGACTGATAAGCTAGAAGAGATACCTGTTAGGAAGGAAGATGTGTTGGACATTTTGAACAAATTGAGGATAGACAAGTCCCCCGGGCCTGACGGGATATATCCTAGGATTATGTGGGAAGCAAGAGAGGAAATTGCAGTACCGTTGGCAATGATCTTCTCGTCTTCACTGGCAACTGGGGTGGTACCAGGGGACTGGAGAGTAGCGAATGTTGTGCCCCTGTTCAAAAAAGGGAATAGGGATAACCCCGGGAATTACAGGCCAGTTAGTCTTACTTCGGTGGTAGGCAAAGTAATGGAAAGGGTACTGAGGGATAGGATTTACGAGTATCTGGAAAGACACTGCTTGATTAGGGACAGCCAGCACGGATTTGTGAAGGGTAGGTCTTGCCTTACAAGTCTTATTGAATTCTTCGAGGAGGTGACCAAGCATGTGGATGAGGGTAGAGCAGTGGATGTAGTGTACATGGATTTTAGTAAGGCATTTGATAAGGTTCCCCATGGTAGGCTTATGCGGAAAGTCAGGAGGCATGGGATAGAGGGAAATTTGGCCAATTGGATAGAAAACTGGCTAACCGGTCGAAGTCAGAGAGTGGTGGTAGATGGTAAATATTCAGCATGGAGTCCAGTTACAAGTGGAGTTCCGCAGGGATCAGTTCTGGGTCCTCTGCTGTTTGTAATTTTTATTAATGACTTAGATGAGGGAGTCGAAGGGTGGGTCAGTAAATTTGCAGATGATACAAAGATAGGTGGAGTTGTGGACAGTGAGGAGGGCTGTTGTCGGCTGCAGAGGGACTTAGATATGATGCAGAGCTGGGCTGAGGAGTGGCAGATGGAGTTCAACCCTGCCAAGTGTGAGGTTGTCCATTTTGGAAGAACAAATAAGAATGCAGAATACAGGGTTAATGGTAGGGTTCTTGGTCAGGTGGAGGAACAGAGGGATCTTGGGGTCTATGTACATAGATCTTTGAAGGTTGCCACTCAGGTGGATAGAGTTTGTAAGAAGGCCTATGGAGTATTATTGTTCATTAGCAGAGGGATTGAATTCAAGAGTCGTGAGGTGATGTTGCAGCTGTACAGGACTTTGGTTAGGCCACATTTGGAGTACTGTGTGCAGTTCTGGTCGCCTCACTTTAGGAAAGATGTGGAAGCTTTGGAGAGGGTGCAGAGAAGATTTACCAGGATGTTGCCTGGAATGGAGAGTAGGTCGTACGAGGATAGGTTGAGAGTTCTCGGCCTTTTCTCGTTGGAATGGCGAAGGATGAGGGGTGACTTGATAGAGGTTTATAAGATGATCAGAGGAATAGATAGAGTAGACAGTCAGAAACTTTTTCCCCGGGTACAACAGAGTGTTACAAGGGGACATAAATTTAAGGTGAAGGGTGGAAGGTATAGGGGAGATGTCAGGGGTGGGTTCTTTACCCAGAGAGTGGTGGGGGCATGGAATGCGCTGCCCGTGGGAGTGGTAGAGTCAGATTCATTGGCGACCTTTAAGCGGCATTTGGATAGGTACATGGATGGGTGCTTAATCTAGGATAGAAGTTCGGCACAACATCGTGGGCCGAAGGTCCTGTTCTGTGCTGTATTGTTCTATGTTCTATGTTCTATGTTCTATGTTCTATATGGACTTTAGTAAGGTGTTCGACAAGGTTCCGCATGGGAGACTAGTTAGAAAGGTTAGATCTCATGGAATACAGGGAGAACTAGCCACTTGGATACAGAACTGGCTCAAAGGTAGAAGACAGAGGGTGGTGGTGGAGGGTTGCTTTTCAGACTGGAGAACTGTGACCAGAGGAGTGCCACAAGGATTGACGCTGGCTCCACTACTTTTCTTCATTTATATAAATGATTTGGATGTGAGCATAAGAGGTATAGTTAGTAAGTTTGCAGATTACACCAAAATTGGAGGTGTAGTGGACAGCGAAGAAGGTTACTTCAGATTACAACAGGATCTTGACCAGATGGGCCAATGGGCTGAGATGTGGGAGATGGAGTTTAATTTAGGTAAATGCAAGGTGCTGCATTTCAGAAAGCAAATCTTCGCAGGACTTGTACACTTAATGGTAAGGTGCTGGGTAGTGTTGTTGAACCTTGGAGTACAGGTTCATAGCTCCTTGAAAGTGAAGTCACAGGTAGATAGGATAATGAAGGCGGCGTTTGGTATGCTTTCCTTTATTGGTCAGAGTATTGAGTACAGGAGTTGGGAGGTCATGTTGTTGGCTGTACAGGACATTGGTTAGGCCATTGTTGGAATACTACAAGCAATTCTGGTCTCCTTACTATTGGAAGGATGTTGTGAACCTTGAAAGGATTCAGAAAAGATTTACAAGGATGATGCCAGGTTGGAGGATTTGAGCTATACACAGAGGTAGAACAGGCTGGGGCTGTGTTCCCTGGAGCAACGGAGGCTGAGGGGTGACCTCATAGTGGTTTATAAAATCATGAGGGGTGTAGATAGGATATATAGGCAAAGTCTTTTCCTTGGGATTGGGGAGCCCAGAACTAGGGGTTTAGGGTGAGAGGGGAAAGATATAAAAGAGACCTAAGGGGCAACTTTTTCATGCAATACAAGTATGGAATGAGCTGCAGAGGAAGTGGTGGAGGCTAGTACAATTGCAACATTTAAAAGGCATCTGGATGGGTATACGAATAGGAAGGGTTTGCAGCGATATGAGTTGGGTGCTGGCAGGTGGGACTAGACTGGGTTGAGATATCTGGTCGGCATGGACAGATTGGACCGAAGGGTCTGTTTCTGTGCTGTATATCTCTATGACTTGACTCTAATAAACCCTATACTACCGCCAAACAGCAGTAGTGCTTATTTTCTCCAGCACCCATGTCGCACACACGCTGTGAATGGACAATGTGTGCATAAAACTTTATTCATATTCCAACTCCTGTTTATATTTATCAGCCAGGCCTCCCTGATTGGACCAGATTAACAGCCATAATCAGGGAACTCATATTCTCTGAGGTCCAGCTAGCTGACCACATTACAATCACTACAAAACGTAAGAGAAAAGAACGAGTGATGTCAATGCTGAAATGAGGGAATGTGCATAATCTCTGTATAGAACAAGAAATACATACTATTAGCTTTTGCAAACATGAAAACAAGAAATGAGCAAATCATAAAGGGGGGTTTCTAAGTTTGCTGATGACACAAAAATAGGTAAGCAAATTGTGAAGAGGATGTAAGAATCCTACAAACCAATATAGATAGGTTAAGTGAGTAAGCAAAAGATCTGGCAAATGGAGTATAACATGGGAAAGTGTGAAACTGTCCATTTTTACACATGGACTAAAAAAGCATATTATCTAAATGGAGGGAGATTGCAGAGCTTTGAGATACAGAACAATCTGTGTCCTCTTGCATGAAGCACAAAAGGTTATTTGCAGGTACAGCAAGTAATCAGACATTAGCTGGCATTTGAAATTGGAAGTAAAAAAAATCAATGTATTGGATTGCTGCAAATGTGCATGTGCCTGAGCACATGCAGAAAATAGTGAACTAAAGTTTGGGAGAAGATTTGTAGCTCGGGTGCTCGTTGTTGTGATTCTGTTCGCCTAGCTGGGAATTTGTCTTGCAAACGTTTCGTCCCCTGTCTAGGTGACATCCTCAGTGCTTGGGAGCCTCCTGTGAAGGGCTTCTGTGCTGTTTCTTCCGGCATTTATAGTGGCCTGTCTCTGCCACTTCCGGTTGTCAGTTCGAGCTGTCCGCTGTAGTGGCCGGTATATGTGTTTGTTGATAGAGTCTGTGGATGAGTGCCATGCCTCTAGGAATTCCCTGGCTGTTCTCTGTTTGGCTTGCCCTATAATGGTAGTGTTGTCCCAGTCAAATTCATGTTGCTTGTCGTCTGTGTGTGTGGCTACTAAGGATAGCTGGTCGTGTCGTTTCATGGCTAGTTGGTGTTCGTGTATACGGATCATTACTTGTCTTCCTGTTTGTCCTATATAGTGTTTTGTGCAGTCCTTGCATGGGATTTTGTACACTACATTAGTTTTGCTCATGTTGGGTATCGGGTCCTTTGTTCTGGTGAGTTGTTGTCTGAGCGTGGCTGTTGGTTTGTGTACTGTTATGAGTCCTAGTGGTCGCAGTAGTCTTGCTGTCAATTCAGAAATGCTCCTGATGTATGGTAGTGTGGCTAGTCCTTTGGGTTGCGGCATGTCCTCGTTCCGTTGTCTCTCCCTTAGGCATCTGTTGATGAAATTGCGAGGGTGTCCGTTTTTGGCGAATACTTTATATAGGTGTTCCTCTTCCTCTTTTTGTAGTTCTGGTGTGCTGCAGTGTGTTGTGGCCCTTTTGAATAGTGTTCTGATGCAACTTCGTTTGTGTGTGTTGGGGTGGTTGCTTTCATAGTTTAGGACTTGGTCTGTGTGTGTGGCTTTCCTGTAAACCTTTGTGGTGAATTCTCCATTCGGTGTTCTAGTGAACTAAAGCAATGATTCTATAATTGGAAGTAGTTGTCCCTTCTCAGAAACAACAGTCTTTCAATTTTTAAGTTGTAATATTTATCCAGCAATAGATATTCACCATCTGTTGCAATTTCAATCTGAACTAACTGCAGTGTAAACAAGAACAGTAAATGCTGACTCTTGTATTTATTTGCAGTACATAGCCATGCCCATATATCATTATCACTCCTAACAACCTATTGGAAAGCAGCCAGCAATTTCTCTGTTTATATCACATTCAGTCTTTAACAGAAAATTATTACCTCAAGTCAATAAGTCACACGAGTGAGAACAGTGTGTTCCTCAAGTTCAAGAAAAACAAGCAAATTGAAATCAAAACAAGGTGGCCCCTTTTCTTGGTTCACAACAGGTCAGTTTACCAAAAGTACAAATGTGTGCTTATGAAGCATCTTTTTATTTCAAAGCACTAGATCAATTGGTTAAAGTGATTTATGTAGGCAAGCATGGTGGTCAAACTGTGCAAGCAATATCCTAATAGCAATAATGAGGTGAATGTTAATGTTTTCTTAATGGTGTTAGTTAAGGGAAGGGTGTTGACCAACATTTTGGGACAAACTTCCTGCTCTTCTTTGAATAGAGCTAGGGATGACTTCATACACAAACAAATGAAACTTGGGTTTGTTTAATATCTCATTCACATGACAGAAACCCTAAAAATACAGAGCTCTTTCATTAGAATTTTAGTCAAAATTGTTGGCTGAAAGCCTGGTGTGAAACTCAAATAAACAACTTTCCGATTCAGATGCAAGAATACAATCAACTGAGTCAAATGGACCTTTCTTAAGTGGAGGAAGAAGGTCACACAGTATGGAAGGGGTTCCAAAACATAATGGTGTAAAAATCAACCTGCTACCTATGTAACTCCATCAATCATGCTATCTTGCAATAATACTAACAAAGTAGCATATGTAACAATCCAAAACTTTACTTGATATATTACACAAGCAAAAATATTTTACGTTCTTCAACTTGACACTGAACAATTGAACATGCTGCTTAAATTTCATTTGGTGACTTACTTTGCCTTAATTAAAGGAGAATTTAGAAGTGTATTTTAACTTAAAGAAGAATTAGGTTGGTTTAGGAATGTAAGTGAATAATTATTGCTCAGATGCAGCCATTACCTTCCAGACTTCAATGTAACTTCTGGTTCTTGTACATCAAAGTATTATACTTAAGTGCAGAAAGTATCATATTTGTTGCAGAATAAGATGCTATAACAAATCACTTGGCCAACCATTTTCAAATGCTGTCCTTAATTTCTCAAAGGAGAAAGATTTCTGTCAAATTCTTATATTTAAAATAGATCAATTAGCACTTATTTTTGTGAAATGACAATTTTATGTGCTATGGTTTTCTATACTGTGATAACTATTTTGTTGACAGTACATGCTTAGAAAATAGAACTATGAATAGTTAATCTTAGCTAAATCAATGTTGGGGTTCTATCTCAATTTTCAACTTTATTACTTTTGTGGGACTGGATCAACAATTGTACATGTACATTTAAAAATGGAGATGGACAAAATAAAAGAACTGCAGATGCTGGATATCAAAAAATGCTGAAAAAATTCAGCAGGTCTGGCAGCATCTATGGAGAGAAAGCAGAGGCAATATTTCAGGTTCACTGACCATTCCTCAGAACTGAAGAACAGATGCTGCCAGATCTGCTGAGACGGAAAAAAATAGCTTATCGATTACAGGCTGGAGTCTGAAGGTTGTATAATACTACCTCCATAAATTGAGTCCAACCAGAGTTTGCTACTCTATCTATACTGTTAATTTGATGTTTTGTGCATTCTAAAATTGGCCTAGCAAGTCATTCTGTTGTAAAATTAAGTACCACATAAGGTAGTCTACTACCCTACTCAGGTTAAGCAGAGATGAACAATAAATCTTGCCTTGTCAAATTTGCCTGTTTTTGAGAAACAATTGTGAAAAATCTCAAGGTGCATTAACAAGTGTAGCATTGTGACTATGTTACTATTCTAATAAGCCACAAGCTTAAATTAACCTTCCAAAGACTTGGTGCATTAAACTGCTCCTTAAATAAAAGCAGAATATGAAACATAATCTCAGTAATAATGGCAAGTGCTAGTTTATCATAAAAATCCAACTGCTAATCTAATACTTTGGGCAAGAAAATCTTCTATATGTGGTTTTACGCAAAGAGCAAAACGAGGCCTATAAAAATGAGGTGGCAACCAGATGAATATATAAACAGAGCTCTATATATATATGTAAACCAGTGGAAGCAAAATGCTGTTGACAGAACTAAATGATTGCACAACTGAAAGATCAAATTGAAGCTCTACAGTCCTCCCACATCCAACAATGAATGTATGGTGCACAAAAAAAAACTAACTGGAGAAGGGGACACAATGAACAGCCACATTCTCAATAACGGTAAAGACCAGCATATGTATAAAGACAACTCTAAATCTCTTGCAACCATATTTAGCCAGAAATGACAAGTGAAAGCTGTATTTCAGCATTTCCCTGAGGTCAGCAGCATCACAAAAGGAAACCTTCAGATAATTCAATTCACTCCACATGATATCAGAGGAACAGTGAAGCGCACTGGATACAGAAAAGGCTATGGACTCTGACAACATTCCAGATGTACTGCTGAAGACTAGCGTGTTGTGGTACTCTTATAACTCTAACATCCACCTGACAAAGTGAAACATTATTCTGAATAGACTCACAAACTCTTAACATTTGCATGTACCTGTGTTTTTGTTTTTGCTGCTGTTCACCTATTATTTACTATCTATGCTACTGAATTATGTGATCTGCCTGTATTGCTCACAAGACAAAGCTTTTGACTATATCTCGGTACACGTGACAATAAATTCAATTCAATTCAATTCAATTCTGAAGGGGTTAATGTTCACATTTCATTGGGTCCACCCTATTCTACTGATGTCACACAGTCTGTGGCTGGAAACAAGGAGTTCCAATCTAGTTTTCAGAGGCCCCAAATATACCAGCTTCTGAAGTTCTGAGTCATTATGCCGAATTAGAACATTATTCTATTTATTGCTATCATGCATTAATTCCTCTAGTTATGTAAGTACATTACTCTCCACCACTTTTCATGAGGTAGGGCCAAGGCAAAGGAGGAGGGAAGTGACGGCACAACTCTACAATTATTGGTCAGACCATATATGGATATTGCTGGGTACTTTATTTAAGGAAGGATGGAGAAAGTGCAAAGGAGATTTACTAAAATGATATCAGAAATGAGAAATTTTAGATACAAGGAAAGGTTAGGAGAAATTGGGATTATTCTCCTTGGAGCAGACAAAATTAAGAGTTATTGAGATGTTCAGAATTATGAACAATTCTGACAGAGCAAAGATAAATGTTCTGTTTCCAGTAGTTAGTATGTTAGTAACTATGGGTCACAATTTCAAGTTTGTCAGCAAAATAGCTAGGAATAAGATGAGGAGAAATTTTTTTACATAGATTTGGAATATGCTGCCTGGGAGAATGGTGGAGATGGATTCCATAGGAGGGCTTTAAAAAAGGGCTGGATGTATATTTGAAAGTGATAGATTTTAGAGGGTTATGGGGATAGTGCTAGAGAAAGGGACTAGCTAGGTAGCTCTTTCAGGAGCCTATACAGGCTGTAAAATTCAATGATTCTATGATTGGTGGAAGTGAACTACTTTAAACAACTCTCATACAGTAGCTTGTTTTGGCAGAGGTGGCAACTACTACAAGGTGACTGCAGTGGCCATCTGGGAAAATACCACATGACTGCAATGGTAAAGATATGACCCTCATCATGAGAAGGAATCATTAAGATCCATGAGAATATGAAAATTTCAAGAGTGACTTTAAGAGTATTACCATTTTAAGAAAACTCAGATGATCAGTCAGCAGTTGAAATATGATTACTGACAAAAGCTGTAGAGAAACATGAAGGCATGCTCAGTACTTCAAAGATTCATTCATAAGCTGGTAAGAAACACTGGATTCAGAGTGTGGGCTATGAAAAGCTAGTTAAATTTAGAAAATGAATAGGCCTTAATGAAGGACATTCTGTAGAATCAATTGTAGATCCCAGGATGTAAAGTCAAAGATTGCTAAGTGAAAAGGAATGACTTCATAAAAAAGGTCACAAAAACCAGAAAAGAAAGGTAAGGGAGTGTAAGGGAGTGTAAAGGAGCGTTCTCACCTTTCACAACAAGTACTGTATTGATAAGCTCTACAATCACAGCTAGCTGCAAGGAATAGTGAAAGTGAAAATTTTAGTGGGGTCTACAGAACTAGGAAGAATTTGAAGCTGATTTAAAGAAATCTGATGAATCTTGTTAAGGGCTGTTGTTATGTAGTGATAGTGCGTTTCCCTGTAAACCAGGGGACCTGAGTTTAAGTCCCACTTGTTCCAGAGGTGTAATTAAGATGCAATTTAACCCACACCCAAAGATCGTTATTGCAACTTTGTATAGAAGGAAGTACTTTGTGTTTCAGAACATGAAGGGCAGGTAAATTATCGATTTTATCTACGAAGAAGTGGAGAATCTCTCCACTTTGGAAACTGAAAAACGTGGGAAAACCATGCAAAAAGCAGGTTTGATCATTTTTTAAAAATGGGAAACCCTGAGAAGTATGGAAAAATCCAATAAGCAGTCCAACATATCATTTATAAAGAAACAGATTTAAAATATTTGAAAGCAGTAAATTACTAGAGAATGGCTAGTTGTACAATTGATGTATTATTGAAGAACACTACCAAAGTACAGAGTTGCAAAAATAGTACATTCAAAAAAATGCAACAGTGCTGTGGTACGGAGTCTGTCAAACTCTACAGCATGCAATGAATGCAAGAATACAGATTTAAGGAATGCAGATTACAGTAATATGGCAATAATACAGACTTAAAATACCATTATAATAATATTAGTCAGGATATTGAGGTGAAATTGAAGAAAGATGTAATACTTAGATTCAAGGTCAGAGAAGAACTGTACAAAATACAAGATTGGATCTCATGATAGTAACATGCTTAAAATACAGCATAATGAAATTAAACATTAGCACAGAAACTGAGCAAGTAGATACAGCATTAATTCAGTGGGTTTGATTGTGGATGATATTATTAGCAGACAAAATATTAAAAACAATATAGGCACCTTTGAAAATGCAGTACCGTTTTTGATAATTACCTTAAGAACAGATACAATTGTTGAAAAGCAAGATTTAACAGAAGAGTTGAGCTTCCAGGAGAATATACAGGCAACTTCATTAATTACTTCTACAGATTAATGGAAAATTCGTTTTCTTGCGATCTGCTAACAATCTATTTTCCCATTATATCTGCATATTGAAGACCCCATGATTATCGTAATTGTGCCTTTCTAACATGCCTTTTCTATTTCCTGATATATTTTCTACCTCACATCATGACTACTGCTAAGAGGCCTGCACATACCTCTTGATCCAGGAGCAAGATGGTTGTAGTCTATCTTGGTACAAATGATGATAGTTGGTGGTGGTTTGGAGATCAGTCATCTCCTCTAGTTGTCCTTGACCCAACCATCTTGAGCTGCTATATCAATGACCTTCCCTCCATCATAAAGTCAGAAGTAGGGATGTTCGCTAATGTTTGCAGAATGTTCAGCACCATTCGTGACTTTTTTTTAGATTAGATTAGATTCCCTACAGTGTGGAAACAGGCCCTTCGGCCCAACCAGTCCACACCAACCCTTCAAAGAGCAACCCACCCAGACCCATTTCCCTTTGACTAATTGACCTAACACTATGGGGCAATTTAGCATGGCCAATTCAGTTAACCTGCACATCTTTGGACTTCTGTGATTCTAAAGCTATCATGTCCAAATGCAACAAATTCTGGACAATATCCAGGCTTGAGCTGACAAGTGGCAAGTAGCATTCATGCTACAGAAATGCCAGGTAATGAGCATCTTCAACAAAGGAGAATGTAAATAACACAACTTGACGTTCAATGTTATTACTCTCACTATCAGTTAATACCCCATTAGCAACATCCTGAGGGGTGAGTTACCATTGATCAGAAACTAAACTGGATGAACTATGTAAAGGCTATGACTACAAGAGCAAGACAGAAGCTTATAGATAATTCACCTGATCCCCAAAAGTCTGTCTACCATCTACAAGGTACAAGTCAGGAGCGTGATGGAATACTCTTCACTTGCCTAGATCAGTGTCACTCCAATAACACTCAAGAAGCTTGGCATCATTGAGAACAAAACATCCCATTTGATTGGCACTACTAAAACAAATATTCAGTCCTTCCATCACCAAAACCCAGTATGAGTATGTATAACATTTACAAGATGCATTGCAGCAATTCACCAGGGCTCCTTAGACAGCATGTTTCAAACCCACAACCAACACCACCTAGAAGGTCAAGTGTAGCAGATACACAGGAACACAACCACCTGCAAATTCCCATTCAAGCCAATCATTATTTACAGTTAGAAATATATTGCTGTTCTTTCTCTTCTTAATGCAATGTGGATGCACCTAGAACAAATTAACTGCAGCACTTCAAGAAAGCAATTCACTACCACTGACTTAAGGTCAACTGGGAATGGGCAATTTGCCCATGTTCCATGCAAGAATAATATAAAATAAATTGTAAAGTATTTAGGAGCAAGATTACTGTCCTCTCGGACCAGTTACTATGGTGAAAGAAACAGAAGTTACATTCTGCAATAATAAAGAATACATGCGGTAGGTTGGAATGACTGCAAGGAACGGTACACGTTTCACCACAATACACGCGAGCTAAAGATATGTTCATCAGTCATAATCAGAAAATTTAACTTTTGACTCTGCATGCATGTCTCAACTTTATCTGAAGAGTTGGAGGAGACTGACAACCTCCCAAAGAACAACAGGTCCTAACGCAAACTGCTGTCAAAACATGGTCCAGAAACGAAGTATTATTGACCAACCAGTCACAAATCAACAGCAGAAAACTTCATTGGGGTTCTTAGACTCAAAGAGTAGTCCAAGCACTTGAATCACTTAATATTAGCATAAGAGAGCTGTTTAACATTTTTAATATAGTCACAAACGTCATAGGACTGGTGGAAATGTTCAATCCTCTGTCTTTGAAATTAGAACTGTCAGTGACAGAGATAGTGCTGCGTTAGCAGCAATCTTTTAATAATGCAACTGAGAGGCTGAATAACCACAATGGCCAATTAAAGATGTTTGTCTGATCAACAACTCATGGGAGACAAGCTGCATATGTCTCTATGGGATCTGTTGCCTGTTGAAGCAGAAGATGATCAAGAAGAAGACACTGCCTGCTCTAAGCATCCAGGACACTTCAAAATAGAGTCTACTTCCAATTAGAAAGAGATCTGATCCAGAAATCTGGGTTATGCAAGGAAGAAACTATTTATTTCATCAAAGCATTTGCCTTCCAAGAAGAAAATTCAGGGGCTTAAGTTTCCTCCAGACAAGGTAATATACCAAAAGCAATGTCTACAAAGAAAAACATTCCCCATGAAGGATGTCACTCAGCAGAGAAATGATCCACAATTTAGAACTAGGGTCAAGTGCCTTAAGTGAGTGACCCGCTATTCTTCCAAGTACAAAGTTAGTGCATTCTGAGAAAAACAATAAATGTCCAGAGGGCCTGCATTTGTGAAGTCAGAGGTTTAGGGAAGATGGGATTGTGGTAAATAAAGTATGGTTGTATACATGATAGTACATAATGTATTTTCTTTTGGGGAAATATTTGGATTGGGTAATTATTCTGAAGGCGCACATATTCCTGCGACATTGTTTCCACTGTCTTCTGATGTTAAATACAGTCTGTGGGTGGAGAAGAGATGTTCTACTCTGGCTTTCAGAAGAAGCAGAACTAACTATCTGTACCAGCTCATGAAGGTCCTGATAATTATGTCTGACTAGAATGAAGTCAAACGCATTGATATCATGCAATAATCTTTTTTATTATCTTAGAACAGTCTTTCTTCTGTGAATACTCTATGGTAGTGTATCCTCTAACACTATACAACAGATAGATCTAAGACAAACCAGAGACAGAGACAAAAGAGAATTGATGGCATTAAACTACTTCAAACAATGCTTATCCAAACCCCACACACTGATAGGAGGTGGCAAATACTACAGAGTGCTATTGTGGGTCACCAGTGTTGATCGTCATATTGCAGAAATATTCCCAAATATGTTTTGTCCACAAAAATGCATGGACAAATCTAATCTGTCTATTATTTTCCCATCCTGCCCTTAATCAACGATAAAGTTATGAAAGGTGTTAATATTAAGCAGCACTAACACACTAATAATCAGCTCATTGTTACTCAGTTTGGGTTCTGCCTGGATCGCCGGGTTTAAGGCTTCACTGCAACCTTGGACAAGATATGAATTCCAGTGGTGAGGCGAATGTGACTACCCTTGGACCTGGACAATGTGCAGTCTCTGATGACTGATAAGTACCAAAATTTTTTTCATTTTTGTTTTGCAACATGCAAGGACAAGGAAATAACAACCTCCTCAAGATACAGTCTAATCATCTTCCAGTGACACTCAGCAGTATTATAAATGGTAAATTAATATCCTTGCAGCCATTATTGACCAGAACTTTAGTTCCACTAGTCACAGACTCACATAACTCCTAGTTCTCTATAATTGTCCTCTACGAAGCACATCAAGAGAGTAATAGAATACTCTCCATTTGCCTGGATAAATGAAACTATAACATTTGGATCATGTAGAGGATCCTGAGACAAAACGGCATACTTGAGGAGTACAAACAAAAACAAAAGTTGCTGGAGAAACTCAGCATGTCTGGCAGCATCTGTGGAAAGAAAGCAGAGTTAACATTTTGAATCTGGTGACTCTTCATCAGAACTCACTGGACTTGAAACATTAACTCTGCTTTCTTCCCATAGATGCTGTCAAACTTACGGAGTTTCTCCAGAATTTCAGTTTTTGTTTCAGATCTCCAGCATCTGCGATTCTTTGTTTTATTGTACTTGATGGACAGCCCATTCAACTCCTGAAATATTTATTCTGGCCACTATTGGCACAGTGTGCCTGCACTGTGCACAATTTACAAGATTTTTTTTATCTGTATGACAACATAAACAGTTATGCTTCGATACTGAAGTTAACAATCCATTCAACAGACCTACAAGATACAATGCAGCAAGTGAGCAAGCTTCCTTAATAGCACTTTCCAAATCTTTGAATTCCACCACATAGGGAGACAATGGAAGCAAAAAGTGGGGAAATCACATCTGTATGTCTCCTCCAAGTCACACACCATCTGACATGGAAATCTATCACTGATTTTTTGTCATTGGATAAAAAATTTGGAACTCTCTGCCTAAGAAAGTTATGTTAATGGCTTTCAACAATTACCACCATGATGCTGAGTAGTATTTGTTCCACGGGGGTCAGAAGATATTGGCATCACTGTATGCCACCAGCTCTGTACTGCTCCTTTCTAATGTGTGCTGCTTTGTTTGAAAGAGAGAGACCAGAATGTCAGTGGTCATACAGCACTGTGTTTATTGAATGTGTCTGCTATAGCTGAAGGGTTATGGAATATGTGGAAGCAGTGAGAAATAACAGGCTGGTAGCAAATTTAGATGTTAAACATTTGAACGTTAAATGGGAGTCTTGAGCACTTGAAGTATTAATGAGCGAGTAATGGGGTTGAAGCATAGGCATTATGCAGATAATTCACTAATGTTGGCCACCTGCTGTGGGGTTGATAGACATCCCAAAGCAGTGTTGCCAAGTTTTCATGCCCAAACTCTGCAGTTGACCTTCCCGGTCACCTGCTTCCACTTCCTTGAAGATGGTCCTTGAGGTTCTTTGGCAGGACAATGACATCTCTCCTCCTGGCCACCTGTACTGCAAATGTCTCTAGCGTTGCGGTAAGACTTAATGCTTCTGTCAGCCCTGATGTTCAGTTTGTAAATATTTCTGTTGCATCAATCTTTTTGTGTAACCTCCCTTTAAGAGAAAATCTGTGCTTAAGAAGGAGCAGGCTACCTATACCAACTGGTCTGCAAAGATGCCACCGGGCCTTCTCTTGTGTGCAGAGCTCACTGGTACCGCTGTGATGCACCAGTTCATGTCAAGATTTTGCATCTCAGAATTTTGCATCTCATCCAGCTCAACATGAATGAATATAAACAGATTGTGAAATGTAGCCCTTGTGCCCAAAAACCAGGGCAGATGAATTTCTATTCTTATATAAGCATAATGCTTCTAATAGAATAAAAACTACTCACGGTGGCTGGACATTCATTTGTTATCAGGTTTCAGTTTTAACTAATTAAGACAGAAGAAATACTGATACAATTATTCTGATCGTCTACAAACAAGAGCATTAAATATTTGAGTCGTAAGATGGCTAAAAGACACAGATGTAATTGGATAGATGACTGTTTTTGATGACAATATCTTGACACAAATACATAGCAAGACATATTTGGCCTAATATGGTTTTAAACCTCAGGAGAAATCAGTTGACAAAAATCTGTATTTTTCTGAAGCAAAATCTCCATCATGCCACTCCACTACTCAAAGAAAAACACACATGCACCTTATATAACCATACTGTCACAACTCATTGGGGTAGTACGCTAGAAATCAAGCCCTATTATTCCCAGAGTCTCACAGGGTGATATAAAGTATAGACCAAGATTCTGTATATAACAAGGATTAATATTTACAAGTAATTGTAGACGTTGAAGCATAGGTTCATAGTTCCTTGAAAGTGGAGTCATGGGTAGATAGGGTAGTGAAGAATGTCTTTGGTATGCCTGCCTTTATTGGTCAAAGCATTGAATATAGAGTTGGGAGCTCACGTTGGAGCTGTACAGGACACTGGTTAGGCCACTTTTGGAATATTGTGTGCAACTCTGGTCTCCCTCCTATAGGAAGGATATTGTGAAACTTGAAAGGGTTCAGAAAAGATTTACAAGGATGTTGCCAGGGTTGGAGAATTTGAGCTATAGAGAGACTGAATAGGCTGGGCCTGTTTTCACTCGAGCATCAGAGGCTGAGGTGTGACCTTATAGAGGTTTATAAAATCATATATAGACAAATATATGGGATAAATAGACAAGGTCCTTTCCCCAGGGTGGGGGAGTTCAGAACTAGAGGGCATAGGTTCAAGGTGAGAGGGGAAAGACATAAAAGGGACCTAAGGGGTAATTTTCATGCAGAGGGTGGTGCATGTATGGAATGAGCTTTCAGAGGAAGTGGTGGAGACTAGGACAATTACAAAATTTAAAAGGCATCTGGATGGGTACATGAATAGGAAGGGTTTAGGAGGATATAGGTCAAGTGCTGGCATATGGGATTAGATTAATTTAGAATATCTGATCAGTATGGATGAGTTGGACCAAAGGATCTGTTTCTGTGCTGTACATCTCTATGACTCTATTCTCGCTACAGTAAACAGTTATAAACCAACAGTTATAACACAACTAATTAAAAGTATAATCCCCTTATAAATTCTCCCTTCTCTCTCTCACACACACACTTTTTGAATTTTCAGTTTAATGCACTTTCAGAGGAACTGAGAATTCTCCCTTCCACTATTTGTTCTCAAAGTAGAAAAAAATCAGTTCCTTATCTATTTCTGTGACCTCCACTTTCAAATAAAGTTCATAAATGAGTTTTTAAACCAGGAAAGCAGTTCGGTATTTTTTGTTCACAAGATCTGTTGTGTTGGTTCTTGCTAATCAGAAGGTTTCTCCTCATTCTTCCTAGTCTGGATGTTTCTATTGGTTTGCAAGAGGAACAAGACTGCTGGATCATTTAGAAAAAGTCTCTGACTTATCAACTAAAAAATCACAGCCTACAACAACTGCTGAGGGAAAGATATGGTGGTTTTCCACAGATGTAAAGTGTATTACTGCACACAACAGAAAAACGGATCTCCTAGCTGGATTAAGACCTGATGGTTTCTGTGTATCTTGTTCCCAGCCCAAACTGTCTAGTTACCCGAGATCAAATCACAAGGAAGTTGGCAAGCAAAATGTCTTTGTCAGCAATGACTGGTCACTAGTCAATAGACTAGTAAACTTCTTGTTATCAACAAAATCTCTATCTGAATACAGCTCCTTGACTCCAGTTCATTTGCAACCTCAACTTCAATCACTGCTTGTTCAATCAACTATTTAAATAATGCTTGCCATGATTAGGTTACTTATTTTCAAAACATGCAATAATCCTTCAAAACACTGGTTTTAAAATACTTCTTTCTTATTTCAGTTGATAATTTATAAAACACAAAAATAACAGTTTTTAACAACACAGACATATTGGTATCAGCCAATGTCACTATTCAATTGGCCTCAAGGAACAGCAATAAGGATTTGAATGGCATAAGGTGCTGCTCAGGATTTACTGACAAATTCTACATTTCTTGAATATTTTCAATGTGCACTGTGCTGAATCAAAAAAAAACTATATTCAAGGCCTGAATGGCCCTTAAGAGATCAAAGATTTAACAATAGATAGAATTCTCCACTCCCTTGTGTAGTGTGGTTAATGGCAAGAAAGTTGAGAAATTACAGGAAAAATGAAAAAAAAATCAGAATCTTGATGTTGAGAACAAGCTTTCTGATTTTCCCCTTAAGTTTGAAACAGTATGGTCAAACTCTCACAAATAATAGCATCCCAATAATAGCCCAACTGACCTCAGTTCTCTGCAGCATCCAATTATAGAATCATAGAGTCTTAGAGATGACAGCACAGAAACTGACCCTTTCGGTCCAACTTGTCCATGCCAACCAGACATCCCAACCCAATCTAGTCCCACCTGCCTGTGCCCTGTCCCTATCCCTCTAAACCCTTCCTATTCATATACCCATCCAGATGCCTTTTAAATGTTGTAATCATACTAGCCTCCACCACTTCCTCTGGCAGCTCATTCCATACATGCACTACCTTCTGTGTGAAAAAATTGCCCCTTAGGTCCCTTTTATATCTTTCACCCTGAATCTATGCCCTCTAGTTCTGGACTCCCCCATCCCAGGGAAAAGTCCTTGTCTATTTATCCTACCCATGCCCCTCATGATTTTATAAACCTGTAATAGGGTCACCCCTCAGCCTCTGATGCTCCAGGGAAAACACCCCCAGCCTATTCAGCCTTTCCCTGCAGCGCAAACCTTCCAACCCTGGCAACATCCTTGTTACCATTTTAGGTACAAAGTACCTAGGAACAATCCATAGTCACATCATAGACAAACGAAGAAAAAAAGTTACATTACAACAATACACACTATAGCAAAATTCAGAAAATCAAGAAGCAAAGTTAAAAAGACAAACATCACAGTCTCTCTCCAAGGGCTCTCCGCAGCAAGGCAGCACAAGAAGCCTCCATGTGGTCTGCTCACTGACTGCTGTCACGATCTGCACTGGGCTGCTGCCCCACTTCCACACAGAGCAGCTGGTCGCTGGCGTCCCCACTCCAGTCCGCTGCCGACTGCCAACCCCGCTTCAGAGTTTGGGAGTCAGAGGCTGGGGCCAAGTGTCCAATGCCATAAGTCCGAGAAGACGGAAGAGGAGAAGGAAAAACACAGAAAGGAGGAAAAGAGGGAGAAAAAAGAAAAAGAATGGGTGGAGTGGACAAGCTCTGGCTGGAATGTCCTACTCTACTGCCATCTTGGAACAATAGCATGAACTCCTGACATGAAAGATTGATTACCTGGTACTAGTGGCTCACTGCTTCCTTCCCTGGATCTTCATCCAACTCTGTCTCCACTAAAACATTCCACCACATCCAGGAACAAATCTCCTTCCATCCTTCATCCACGGAAGTTAGTGTCAGCTATCCATCAGCCTCACCATCTCACTTTGCTTGTTTTCAGACAATCAAACAAACATCATTACAGCCCTTCAGAACTTTACTTTTGGTGGAGGGTCACCTTTGGCTTGCATGCTTCAGACACATACATGCATCTCATGCATCTACACAAAAGGAGCCTGGGATTAGACCACATTATGTCCTGTAGATCTAGCGCTTAAGTAGCTTTACAAGTAGGTTAGTCGGGTGCAGTGGAGGCATCGGTTCAGGGGCTGGGCCATTCTTGGGGCTATCCTGCAAAGTTAGTCAGGTGGGTGGGGCATGGTCAGAACTGAAGTATGGGTATGATAAGTCAGAATTGATGGTGGCACTCCATGGAGTCTTGGGTCAAGTGGATAGTTCAAGTCTGGATATCAGCTGCTTTGGACTGAGTCAAGACAGAATGAGAAAGAAGGCAATTCAAGATAGGTAGGGTCTCATAAATCATAGAAGAGGATCAGGAGCTCTGGGAGTTGGGATGATTAATTTCACAAGTAATAATTACCCTGGTTTGTACACAAAGGCCAGGAAGCATACGGCAACTCACTGAGTGGTAAATTGGGGACATTAATATTCAGGGCTGAACAGTAACGGGGTGGCTGAAAGGTCATTGTGGAAACTTTGACAGCAACATAAAAGAGAGCATAAAGGATGGGGGGGTGAATCATTTCTCCATCTGAGATGAAGCCTGCATCTATGGTTGGAACAATGGAGTGCAGATGTGTGCACATATCCGGCAGACAATGAGTGTGCTAGAGCTGGGTCTCCATGGCAGTGTCCAGCATGAACATAAATGCAGCCAGATGCATTCAAGCCAGAGCTATCAAGATACTGATAATGTTGGTGGACTCCTCGATTCTTCACTTCAGTTTACCAATTGTCTATGACACACCTATGTGATGTCTCTGTGCCTGTGTGTGAATTTTGATGAGGTAATTGATGGCCAAAACATGGGATGGTCTTCTTGGTGAGGGGTATGTGCAATGGCAGGGTTACAGTGAAGTCGCGGAGAGAAGATGATGGCACTAACCCATGCAGAGCACAGAAGACCATGAACCTTGTTCATGCATTGTTTTAGGTTGTGCTTCTCTTGGTCAGTACACTGATCCAGGCCACTATCACAGTCCAGGCTGACTGAGTCTGCAAGCATAGCTTCCTTTGCCTGTCAGCAGGGAAAAATACTGCCCTCCTTTCCACCACCCCATCTACGAACACTTCTTGGTTCCTGCCAACAATCTGAAACTTGACTTTCTCAGAAGCTAACTTGACCTTCTCAGCCATTTCTTTCAGGATAACGGTGCTAGACCAGTTCCTGGCTTGCAGTATCTGAAAGATTGAGAGGTGACCTAATAGAGATTTATAAAATCATGAGGGGAACTGATAGGGTGAATATACCAGGTCTTTTTCTGAGGGCAGGGGAGTCCAAATTTAGAGGGCATAGGTTTAAGGTAAGAGAGGAAAGGATTAAAAGGGACGCTAAGGGGCAACTTTTTCACTCAGAGGGTGGTGTGTGCATGGAACAATTTGCCAGAGGAAGTGGTGGACAAGCAGGAGGCTGGAAGAACACAGCAAGCCAGGCAACATCAGGAAGTGGAGAAGTCAATGTTTCAGGTGTAACCCTTCTTCAGGACTATCCTGAATTCTTGGAACATCAACTTCTCTGCCTCCTGATGCTGACTGGTTTGCTGTGTTCTTCCAGCCTCCTGCTTGATTACCTTGTTTCCAGCATCTGCAATTTTTTTGTCTCTAGAGGAAGTGATGGAAGCAGGTACAATTACAAAATTGAAAAGGCACCTGGATGAGTCCATGAATAGGAAGAGTTACTGCCAATTTCTCTTCATCACTTAATCAGTTATAAACAGATATGGACCAAATGCTGGCAAATAGGACTAGATCAGGTTAGGATATTTGGTTTGCATAGACAAGTTAGGTCAAAGGTCTGTTTCCGTGCTGTATAATTCTATGACTCTGTGACTCTAAATGGTCCACAGTTATGGTTTAAATATGTTGCCAGGTGTGTGAATGTCACAAAGTTTTGTCAAAAGTGAGCAATTCTGCCTCTCCTGTCATGTGATTCCATGGGACAGCTGTAGAGTTTGCTTGCATAATTAATAAGATATGGAACAGATGATTGCATGACACAAGTTAACAGGGGCCATGGTGGAGCAGGTGTCATGAAACTCACAAAAATAAAAGCACTTGGTACCAGGATATGGGCATCATTAGCAAGACTGGTATTTGTTACCCATCCTTAATTACCCTTGAGAAGGTGATGGTGACTTACCCTTTTAAACTGCTGCATTCCATCTGCTGTAATATATAAATAGTTCAACTGAAATCATTATCTAAAACATTCATCGGGGTACAGAGTGTTTCAGCGGGCAGAAACAGTGTTAAAATTTTGCATAAGGACTTTTTATCAGGATAGTCTTTTTTAGTAGAAGGCATCCCCTTAGACTTGTTTCCTTTCAAATGAGTCAAGGTCAGTCCAAATAGATACATTGTTCCTGATGAAAGGTCATTGATCTGAACCATTCCAGGAATTTTTACTTGCGAATGTGCCAGCAGCAGTCTTGGGGGCTGTGGGCTCATACAGAAGGGGAAGCTTGCAGCGTTGAGAGCAATGACTCCTACTCCCTTTGGACCACAAGCAGTTATGTGAAATAGGCTGCCCCTGACTTAACATAACTGTTGGGATTCCAGAGACCTGGCAAACTCTGCCAGGCAAGAAATAAAGTGAGTTAAATCCAAGACTTGCACCGTCAATAACATACTTTAAATGCAAATTCAAAATTCTCCCACTTCAGGATGACTTGGATTGTGATATGTAGGAGTTGGAGTTGGCGTTCTGATGCGTAATTCTGGATTAGTGGTGCTGGAAGAGCACAGCAATTCAGGCAGCATCCAAGGAGCTTCGAAATCGATGTTTCGGGCATAAGCCCTTCATCAGGAATAAAGGCAGTGAGCCTGAAGCGTGGAGAGATAAGCTACAGGAGGGTTGGGAGAAAGGAGCATAGAATACAATGGGTGAGTGGGGGAGGGGATGAAGGTGATAGGTCAGGGAGGAGAGGGTGGAGTGGATAGATGGAAAAGGAGATAGGCAGGTAGGACAAGTCCAGACAAGTCATGGGGATAGTTACTGAGCTGGAAGTTTAGAACTAGGGTGAGGTGGAGAAGGGGAAATGAGGAAACTGTTGAAGTCCACATTGATGCCCTGGGGTTGAAGTGTTCCAAGGTGGAAGATGAGGTGTTCTTCCTCCAGGCGTCTGGTGGTGAGGGAGCGGCGGTGAAGGAGGCCCAGGACCTCCATGTCCTCAGCAGAGTGGGAGGAGGAGTTGAAATGTTGGGCCACGGGGCAGTGTGGTTGATTGGTGCGGGTGTCTCGGAGATGTTCCCTAAAGCGCTCTGCTAGGAGGCGCCCAGTCTCCCCAATGTAGAGGAGACCGCATCGGGAGCAACGGATACAATAAATTATATTAGTGGATGTGCAAGTAAAACTTTGATGAATGTGGAAGGCTCCTTTAGGGCCTTGGATAGAGGTGAGGGAGGTGTGGGCGCAGGTTTTACAGTTCCTGTGGTGGCAGGGGAAAGTGCCAGGATGGGAGGTTGCGTTGTAGGGGGGCGTGGATCTGACCAGGTAGTCATGGAGGGAACGGTCTTTGCGGAAGGCGGAAAGGGGTGGGGAGGGAAATATATCCCTGGTGGTGGGGTCTGTTTGGAGGTGGCGGAAATGTCGGCGGATGATTTCGTTTATGCGAAGGTTGGTAGGCTGGAAGGTGAGCACCAGGGGCGTTCTGTCCTTGTTACGGTTGGAGGGGTGAGGTCTGAGGGTGGAGGTGTGGGATATAGACGAGATGCGTTGGAGGGCATCTTTAACCACGTGGGAAGGGAAATTGCAGTCTCTAAAGAAGGAGGCCATCTGGTGTGTTCTGTGGTGGAACTGGTCCTCCTGGGAGCAGATCCAGCGGAGGCGGAGGAATTGGGGATACGGGATGGCATTTTTGCAAGAGGTAGGGTGGAAGAGGTGTAATCCAGGTAGCTGTGGGAGTCGGTGGGTTTGTAAAAAATGTCAGTGTCAAGTCGGTCGTCATTAATGGAGATGGAGAGGTCCAGGAAGGGGAGGGAGGTGTCAGAGATGGTCCAGGTAAATTTAAGGTCAGGATGGAATGTGTTGGTGAAGTTGATGAATTGCTCAACCTCCTCGCGGGAGCACGAGGTGGCGCCAATGCAGTCATCAATGTAGTGGAGGAAGAGGTGGGGAGTGGTTTCCAGCATCTGCAGTCATTGCTTTTACCTCGTTCTGATGCATAAGTCCATTCAACCTTGCCATCCACATCCAATCCCTAATTAAACTCTCTTTCTCTCCACATAAATGCTGCCTGTCCTACATTTTTAGTTTTAATTTCAAATTTGCTGTATCTGCTATCTTTTTTGTCTATTTGAGTAAGTACTTTTCTAATTTGGCTTAGACCGTGGGCAATGGTTATATGGGTAATGTAACTGCTAATTTCAATTTCACGTGCAAAAGAAAGTATATTAAATGCCTGCCTAACCTCAATTCTTAGAGATGATTCTTGCAAACCTGGAGATCTACTATGCCAGAGACATACTATTTGGAAGGTAAATCGACATTAGTAGCGACATTGATCAGTTAAAGAAAAAAGCCTTCTTTAAACACACAATAGGAAAATCAAAATTCCTCTGTCAATGCCCAGTTGACAAAAGGGAAGATAAAAACATCATTATCTACAACAATCAGCAGTTATAAGCTGTTGCACATCACTGCCAATATCTCAGTACAGTAAAAGTTATTTTGTTCACTTAATCAGTTATAAACAAATACAGAAGAGGTAATCAGCAGATTCTCCCAGTGTGTTTACAGGACTCACTTTTTTTTAAAACACCAGCTGATGCACAGCAAGAGCACCATCCACTGGTGGCTTTGAGCAACACTAATCATTCCCAAGGCCCAGGCTAGTGCCACAATAGAGACCCTCTCTATTGTAGCAAAATTGCTTTAAAGTGTCCAAAATTCGAAGTTGTGCCTCTGAACCCGGCATTTGCCATTGTTCTTGGGGGCAGACTGTGGTTCATTGCGCATTTCACAGAGATGGGTGGCCATTTAAATGATTATTTGCTTCCACTGAAGTCTGATTCTGGAGTCGCCTGGTGTTGCAATCCAGAACGTAGAGTCTGGATCAATTCTCAGCATGTTCCTTTTGGATAGCCAGCCCTTTGAAGAACTGAGGCAGTCCTGTGGATGGTGCCAGGATCAGGAATCCTTTTATTTTGGGGGCATGGGTGGCGGTGGTGGCTTTGTATCCTTTGGGAGTAATGATGAGTGTGTTGGTCAGGGATCATTGCAGGCAGGTCACATGTTCTTTGGGTTTGTTAACTGTGGAGAAGGCAGTGCAAACATGATGCATAAAGTCCTTGGAATAATCCATGTGTTAATAAGTTTTTAAGCAGTATTGACCTGTCAAAAACTGTTCCTATGTCCAGAAATAGCAACACCATTATTTTATTAATGACAGTGCTCTACTCAATAATGCAGTCTATAATATAGAACATTAAATAACAGAATTTTATTAGTTCTCCTGAGTGCATATGTTCTTCTTGATACTAGGTGAGTCAGTATGGTTGGGGGGACAGGGAAAGAGTTATATGTGGAAGTAAGCACAAAGTTAGCTTAGGGAATATGAATGGTCATCGGAAATGGATAGAAGAGCATAAAGAAATATAGGGGTATGGTGTACCCAGAGGTCTAGGTGGCATTGGTTCACATTGATGGGGCATGGAGAGATGCAGGTTGTGAAGGCTGGAGAAATATTTTATATTTTGTTCTTTCCTGGATGCCTGAGACAGAATTTCTGCCTTGGGGAACAGGCAGTCTGCTCAGTTGTTCCCAGGCTACCGGACTAGACTTCAATCTAGGCCATCGCTCATCTCCATCCTATCATCATCCCACTCATAATCGAAAGTGGATGGTGTGGGTGTCAATATTTACAGCTCAACCTCATGGAGCAAAGATCTCTCTGCCTCTGTGCACCTGAACCACGTGCAAAAGTCATGGCCTAAATATCTTAGTAAATCATGAATGTATGTACCAGTTACTCTCAAAATATAATAATTAAATCCTATTTTAAAAATGTTTGAATATCATGCAAAACAATACTTTTCACTGTATCTCAGTACATGCGACAATAATAAATCAAATCAAACCAAATTTTGCAATGTTCTGGATTTTTTGATACTATTTTTCCTAGGAAGGAGTTAGGAGGAACGAGTTAACATCATTTTTGGAATTTTAATAATGAGTGTGTGAAATTGGTTTTGGATAGCAACATAAAACAAGTGATAACAAATGAGCAAGTGTTATACAGTCCACCTGGCTCTCCTAAACAAAATAAGGACTAAGAAAAGGATATAGTCTTAGCAAGAAAATAAAATTGTATGCCATTCACAAAAAATATAGTTATATGACAAAACTGCCATTCCTAGAGATAACTAATAATGCCACTAATCACAACTAAGTATATTAAAACGACAATAAAGATTCTAGCATGAAGTAGAATTGTAATGCTACAATGCATAATTTTAGTTAGGCACATCTGAGTAAGGCTGTACTATCGCTAATCAAAGATCAGCATCAGGCAAACAATTGTCTGCATAAACATTAGGTGACCTATATTAACATTGCTACATTTTACATAGGAATAGAATTGCACCTTGAATAAGGAAGTTTAAGGACAAATACATTTGTTCACAGCTTCAAAGTGAATATTGTTTCTAAATGATAACTGAAGCAGCTAATAAAGAATTTTCAGCTTGTGTTCTCTACCTTCCACATCACTAAATTCAAGCTCCATAGAATGGAATGTCATCTCTTAACATTGAATTTCAGCTCCAAACTAAATTGTAATTTCATTGTTGCTTCATGCAGTTACTGGATTGTACTTAATGGTCAGAAATA